>NC_138177.1:113277044-114477044 GCF_964165515.1 Mesoplodon bidens
TGCTGCGATTTATGTCAAAGAGCGTTCTGCCTGTGTTTTCCTCTAAGAGTTTTATAATGTCTGGTGTTACATTTAGGTCTCAAATCCATTTTGAGTTTATTTTTGTTTATGGTGTTAGGAAGTGTTCTACCTTCATTCTTTTACATGTAGCTGTCCAGTTTTCCCAGCACCACTTATTGAAGAGACTGTCTTTTCTCCAATGTATAGTTTTGTCTCCTTTGACATAGATTAATTGACCATAGGTGCATGGGTTTATCTCTGGACTTTCTATCCTGTTCCATTGATCTATATTTCTGTTTTTGTGCCAGTACCAAACTGCTTTGGTGACTCTAGCTTTGTAGTACAGTCTAAAGTCAAGGAACCTGATTCCTCTAGCTCCATTTTTCTCTCTCCAGATTGCTTTGACAATTGCTTTTAATCACAGAGAAAAGAATGAGTCAATCACCGGACTATATTTTTGGGAATCTGTGTTACAACCAACAGGTTATGCCTGGCGTGCCAAGTCCTTCCCTTGCACATTTTCATCTCAGAGCACTTTGTGATATTGGAAAGTTTACTGTTGACTCTCATTGGGCAGTGTGATTATTTGATGAGAACGCCTGCCTTCCAGAAAATTGGGGAATCAAAGTGAATAGAGAAGTTTTTTCCCCAAGATATTCCATTGAGTATGTTCTCTTTGTCAGCAAGTGAGAAGTCAGCACCCCTAGCAATGGTCAGTGTAAGGGCTGTAAGTGACAATAGAGTTGCTACAAGCTCTTGAGATTTCCTGAGCTGTGAATGAGTTGTTTATAATTGTAGGAACAAGCTCGGACCATTCTCAGCCTTTACAAAATTGATAATGGCTGCAGTGTATGGTGGCACTTTCTTCTTCAAGTAACTTTAGGGTTAACCTTCTCCCCATTGAGCACTGTAATCACATCCTGAGTGAATGCTAGGCATGCACCCATTTCTCCTTGCTCTTAATCCTTATTCTCTCAGTCCAATATTCACTGAAGATGTAGATGCTCTTATACTACTTTTTCTGTGCCAGTCTTTTTGAATAACATAAGGGGGTGTAGAGGTGCCAACACTAGGTCTAACTGAGAGTCTCCGAATAGAGAATGTGTGAAATGACTAGGGGGGCAAATTCTGAAGGAAGCTCTTGGAACTGGGCAGGATATTCAATGGTACTCTCTTGTTATGACTTTCCTGGTGACCCAGGAAGTTTTCCTTCTGACTTTTGTTAATGTTTTCAATTCTCTCTCTCAGCTCTAGGAAATGCTATCTTGGTATTTTGAGCCAGGAAGGAATAGTGTCTTTCTTTAATGAGCCAGGACTTCATTCGCTGTGAATGTGAACTATTCTTCTCACATCTGGGATTCATTTGTTCAACCACAAAATGTCAGTTAAGAAAGAAAGAATTTAGTAGAGAAAGTGATATTCAAGGCCAGTCCATTCTGAGTTGGCTGGAAATTGGGTTAAGAGATAGAAAGTAACTGAGAATCAGGTGAACACTACTGATGGCTGTATGGTGAAAAAGGAAGCACGTAGCTCCTGACCCGCATTGCTCACCCCTCAACTTACGTTCTATTCCTCCTCATTTCAGAGTCCCCATCCCAGGCTCCTGCCTTCAATCCAAGCACCTTATCTCTGAAAATTCCAATTTTTGCTCCTCTAAGTTACAGACATGAGACTTAGGGAAGAAGGAGGGAAGAGGATATCTTATGCCATGCCCAGGGAAATTTGTTTCTGACATGCCCCAACTTAGGGATGGTTGCACATTCCCAAAGTATCCTTGTTTGAAAACTGTGTTTAGACTCCAAGCAGAACCATTAGAAATTAAATTGTCACTAGATGTGATATCACTCATATGAAATAATGCATTTTGGGTTTCCAAAATGCCTCCTTTCAACAGATCTCTGGAAAATACAATTGATTCATAAATTGTTTTTGCAAAACTGCTGGTTGTGCTAATTTCTATAGATTGCCTTAGCTTTTATTACCTCTTCACAGCTATAGGTAATCTGTGTTTGTTGAATTCTTCTTTCTTATTATTTAGTTGGTAAAAAAAAAAAAACCTCTCTAAACTCCTTATTCATCCCATAAAACACTGCTGAAATTGTACTTACTTGTCCCCAAATTGCTTTCTACTCTAGTAGCTACTATGCACTTGGACTATTCATTTCAATTGCTGAACCACAAAAATAGATATCTTTTATTATATATACAAACAGCTTTCAATCTGCTAATTAGGGTTAATTAGAGGGCAATTGAACTTTACTCTGCCTGTGTCTTTCTGTCTTTAAACTGGAGGCTGATGGCATTTTGCAGACTAATTGAATGAGCAGCCTTCCCGAGCCTCATACTCTTTTCATTATGCTGTTGCTACCATACATACATTTTCTTGCCAGTGTTGGTGTATAGAAACTCTAGGAGTACAACTGTGCTTATTACACAATGCTGAGGGAGATTAATTTAAGTTGCCTGTTTAGAGCTTGACTGGTTTTAAAGGAAACCTTCAGTGTGAGGTGGGAGAAAGAGGCGTGGCTAGGCAAACCCTTAGAATTCACTTATTCTCTGTGTTATTTAGAGATATTTTTCTCTCTAAAAGTAATGGTGCTAGACTTTTGCTACTCTGCTCCATATTATTAACTGACATGATGCCCCTTGTTCCTTTTATCAACCCTGTGTAGTGGACAGTTTTCTTTGCCCTATTTCTTTAAGAAACAGAAGCTTACCTGGAGAGGAAACATGGCCCAGTAGGAAAAGCATGGTCTTTGGAGTCAGACAGCCTGGCAATCAGTTTCTGCTCCACCCTTTCAATTGTTTACTTTGGCATGTGACTGAAACACTTGGTGTTTCATTTTCCCTCATTTGTTTATGGAATGATAGTACCCAAAGGTTTGATGAGATTCAGAGTTAAGAGTTAAACCGAGTGAGCTCAAGTTTCACTCATGCTCATTCACCAAGCTCTCATTGAAATTCTACTATGTGCCACATATTTTAAGATGTTAGAAACACAGAGATAAAAAAGATGTTCCCCATGTAGTCCAAGGAGTTTTGATACAGTGGAGAAGATAGTCAAAGTAACAGAAAATCACAAGACAATGAGATAAGCCCTGTGATGTGTATGGTGACTATAGAAGGACGGAGGTGGGTCACCTCATTCAGCTTGCAGAAATTCAGGAAGAGATCCTGGAGAGTGAAAATTAAGCTGTGTCTTGAAAGAAGGGACAAGTTAACCAAATCAAATGACAGGTGAGGCTAAGACAGCAATACTTAAGGAGGAAGCGAGGAATGGCAGAATGTCATGAAGAGAATTCTCGGGAATTATAAATATGAGTTACGGATGAGAACATAGGGTTTGGGGGAGTGGTCAGAGAAATAGTTGATGGAGTAAGGGGCAGGAGAGATTTGGAATAGTAATTAGGAAGGAACAAAGTCAGGATTTGAATGCAGATTTTCTTTTTCTTTTTTTTTTTAATTTTCAGGTCCTAGAGTTAACACAAATTTGTGCACCAGATGCACAGTGAGGCCAAACAAACTGAAACTTCAAGGTTTGGAGCAGAGAAAGGTTTATTGCAAGACCATGCAAGGCGACGAGTTGGTTCTTGCCTTGAAAAGCCTTTAGCTACCCGAAGGGTTTTGGCAAAGCATTTTTAAAGGCCAGGAGGTGAGCGGGGGTCACAGGGTACTGTGATCAGCTTGTGCACAATTCTCTGATTGGCTGACGGTGAGGCAGCAGAGTGGTGTCACAGGGGTTAACATTACCAGTCCCTAGGCTCCAGGAGGCCTGGGGAGATGTGCTTATGGTCATCAAGTAGTTCTTCCATTTGGTGGTGGGTTTTCACATCTGCAAAATAACACAGGATAATCAAATGCTATTATCTAGGTACTTCAGAGAGGAGCTAAAGCAGAGGATATGGGGGAAGGCCTGTCCCAGGAAGGCCCCATAGGGTCCTGCTTGGTTACACTATGATCTTTTTTTAGAATATTTTTTTATTGAAGTATAGCTGATTTACAGTGTTGTGCTAGTTTCAGGTATACAGAAGAGTAATTCAGTTATACATATATAATATATATATACTTATATGTATTCTTTTTCAGATTCTTTTCCCTCATAGGTTATTACAAAATATTGAGTAGAGTTCCCTGTGCTATACAGTAGGTCCTTGTTGGTTACCTATTTTATATATAGTAGTGTGTATATGTTAATCCTAACTTCCTAGTTTATCTCTCCCCCACCCCTTTTCCCTTTGGTAGCCATAAGTTTGTTTTCTATGTCTGTGGGTCTATTTCTGTTTTGTAAATATGTTCATTTGTATCTTTTTTTTTGAATCTACATGTAAGTGATCTCATATGATATTTGTCTTTCTCTGTCTGCTGACTCCACTTAGTATCATAATCTCCAGGTCCATCCATGTTGTTGCAAATGGCATTATTTCATTCTGTTTTTAGATTTTCTGATTCAAATCCTATCCTTTCCATCTCAATCCCCTCCCAGCTCAGCACATGTGTGTGTGTGTGTGTGTGTGTGTAGTCATATGTTGAAATGAGTCCTTCAGTATATTTTTACCACTCTAGAGATGGTACTTTTCTTTACAGCTAACATGTGGATACACATTATAATACTGTTCTAATGGAACCAAAATGTCAACATACTTTGAGAGAAGCCTTTAGTTATATTTTTACTTACCATTATCTGTACTTAAAAAAAGAACAATTCAAGCCCTTAGAAGCTGTTTGTGACATAGTCAAGCTTCAAAAAGTTGTCTTTGATGAGACAGAGTACAAGCAAAGAAGAGAAAGCAAAGCAGACTTGGTCAGCATGTAGTTAGCATTTTATCTGAAATGAGAACCAACCATCCTAATGGACTTAAGAACTGCAAATATTTCTCCAGTGACTGGCAATTTCTAGAGAGAATTTTGCAAGTAGGTTACTTTTTGCAGTTGAATTATTACACATTTAGACACATAGATAGGTGAATAATGGATAGATAGATAATAAATCTATATAAGGAAGTAGCTATTACATTTGTCTTTTAAAACACACTTAATATGTATAATATAAGACCTGGATTCTGTAAAGAATGTAAATTTTCTGGCCCAAAATGTCCCTTTCCTAATAAAAATAGATAAACTTGTGTATTTCAAGTGAGATCTTGTGGTATTTCAATTTTCCAACCTAGCCCATTTGTTTGCAGAAGACACAATGAAAGCATTTAAAAATGAAAAAATAAATAAATACGCAAAACAAAAATAACCTACCCATATCTAATACCTAATGTATTCAAATATTTATAATAGATGAGCTCCTTACAAGTGTGTGATTTAGAAAAAATAGCCTAGAGTGCATACATATTTTACCCATGTTCTGACAAACATATGACACTGATGTTTCTCCCCTTATGGATACAATGGATTATTTTTAAGTATAGTCTAGAATTGAATGTCTTTAAAGCAAATTCGTATTTCCTGTTGTTTTTCTTATAAACTTGAAGAATATTTCCATAGTTCAAATATAAAGTTTTCTTTTTTTTTTAATTAATGGGGGCTCAAGGGGAGGTGATAAAGAGGTTAGTCATTCCCATGGCTCCTGGGAACACTATTACAGTATTCGTACTTCATGTAATGTAGTATTTGCTAAGAAGGTGAAGGGAGAGGTTAACAGATTCCCATCTCTTTTGTGCTATTTTCTTTAATTTTGTTTCACTTCTATTCCTCAAGATCTTAACAGTTTTTCCCATGCATATAGATATTCTTATTTCATACTCATAACTCCCAAAGCCAAACATTCCTCTTAACTTTGTCAGGGGATGCCGTATATACAGCAAAAGGATTGTATGTGGCTGAAGAACTCCAATTATATTGCCAAGTCCATAAGCACAGTGTATACATCTGAAATAAAATAAGACTCTACATACTCCTGTGATGGGGTATTTCGATTTGCCCCTCCAGATCATTTCTAGGTTTCTCCCCTTGTTCTATATCCCTGTAGGCTGATTTGAAGGGACTATGAAAATGAGTTTCTTTTCCTCTAGCTTTCAGCAGGATCAGTCAATGGAAGGCGCTGGTAGGAAACTGGAGGACATGAGGAAAGACAATTGGAGTATTTGTTCCCTTGGCTCCTCCCACTGGTTCATGGGTTGGCAGCGTCCAAGTTCCCCTTCCCCTGGCCACAGCTCCTATTGGGCAACCCTCCCTTCAGACACAAGCCCCACCCTACGCTAAACATTCCATCCTAGTGTTGCTTCAGCCCTGGTGGTGGTTGGGGGCTCAGGGATGCCTGCTTCGTCCTCCCCGGTTGGCTTCCCTTAACCTGTCCACTATTTGCTTCTTCATTAAAACTCTCTTTAATCACTTCTTTTGAGTGTGCCATCTGTTTCTTGTCAGAACTTTGAATGATACAAGTTCCTAAAGCACAAAATAAAGAAAACAGTGGAAATAAATACTAAATTTAGGTTGCAAAGTAGGTGAAATTTGTTTTCCTGCATCTCAGTATATTGTGTATAACAAATATATGTAAATATGAAGTACATGATACCTGAAAAAAAGAGGTCTGGTTAAGAATCGTAAATTATTAGTATTACACCATGTTTAGCATTTGCTGTACATTAATAATATGCAAGAGGGGCCTCCCTGGTGGCGCAGTGGTTGAGAGTCCGCCTGCCGATGCAGGGGATACGGGTTCGTGCCCCGGTCTGGGAGGATCCCATATGCCGCGGAGCGGCTGGGCCCGTGAGCCATGGCCGCTGGGCCTGCGCATCCGGAGCCTGTGCTCCGCAACGGGAGAGACCACAACAGTGAGAGGCCCGCATACCGCAAAAAGAAAAATAATAATAATAATAATATGCAAGAGGCACCAATTTGCACTGAAAAGTAAATTGTTTTTCTTCTGCCCTGGAAAACCATTTTTTTTCTAAAATACGTCAACATTTTCATGCAAAGAGATATACAAAAGATGGCATATCAGAAGCCAGTCCCAGATGGCTTGAAAGCCACAGTACTGATCACTTTGGAGACTCTTCAACATCTTCAGAACACTCTGATGATGATAAAACTCTGCCCTCCCCTAAATAGGCTTGTGCTTAAAAGACAAGCTTCATCTTGTAATGACTTGCTGCTAACTCTATTGATGCAATTTGGAGGGGGTGTTGCTTTGTTTCATTTTGTGGCTCATTTCTTTCTACACCTGCCTTGGTCTCCAGTGCTGCTTCCTGCCATAAGTTAGAAATGAATTTTTTTAAATAAGCACTTGTACTTTGAACCATAAAACAAAATCTGAAGCTGAAATCAAAGGAAGAAGGTAAATTACTTTTAGTGCTCGGCAAAGAAACTTTCACTTGGCTATTTCCTGTTGTTTTGAAACTCTGAAAATCAATACAGAAACATATCATATGCTGAAGGCAGGTCATCTGTGCACTAGGTGTTTTTAACAGTTGGCTTTGAAGGGGATACTTATGCCCCCTTGACATGAATCTACAGCTCTTTGCACTAAGTGTCCCCATGAAACTACATTTTTGCTCAGGCTATCCATCTCAATGGTTATTACTTTTTACTGTTCCAGGCTCCCATCTTCTACTATAGATTCACTGATAGATCAATATGACAGAGGCAAGATAAAAGTCAGTTAGCTGCACATATCTATTATGAGCCTGAAAATTCAGACACACATTTCTCCTGACAGAAGACAGCCACATAACTGAGTCGCTACGTGTCTGGGTGGTTTTCTAGTCCTTTTTGTACAAAATCACATTTCTTGACATCATTCTTAATTTTGAGGTCCTTATGGCCTGTCAGGGAGTTAGGAGTGAGTGGTTCCCTAAGGGAGAGAATGATTTTGAAATACAATCTTCACTTTTGAAAAGAGAGAACAAAACACATTTGCTGCTACACTGAGGCAGTAAAAAAGAGTGCTGACATGCTCAGTTTCTAAACCGCAGGCAAGTGGACTGTAAAACCAAGTGACGGGTCAAAGTCAAGAGAAGAAGATTTGCAGTCCTCTACAGAGTTATGGCTGTGAGGAAACTGACTTTGGGTTGGTTGGAAACCTCATGTTCTCTCTGGGGTTGATCACTTCAGCTATTAATCAGCAACCATTTTGAGAAAGAAGTAGAAATCTGCCAAACATTGAAGCCACTGTCCCCAAGATGGTCTATCATATGTCACAGCATAAGGAAGAAGAGTGCTCCAGCGATAACTCAAAGGCTGAAGAAATTGGTAGCAAAAGAGGCTGAGATCCAAATTGTTTCACATTTTAAGATTTTTAGCTCTTATTGCAAGTTCTCATGGTTAGAATCCTGACAAAAGAGGTGAAACTTGAAAAGTCCATCAAAGGTCTTTAGAAATTCAACTAAAATGTAGACCTTTTAATTCATTAACTTAGTGTCTCATGCATGGATTTAATAAGCATTTATTGAGTTCTTACTGTATATCAGACACTGTATAAGGTGCTAGGGTTAGAAAGAGCCTGGTTTCCCTGCTCTCAAGTAACTTATGGTCCGGGACAGAGACAAACAGGATAACAGGAAATGGTATGAAAAATACACACAGACAAAGCAATTCATTATTTTCATAAAAACATCTAAAATCCATACACATTTATGTACCCAAAGGACACATTATAGCAGTTGCCTATGGGGCGTGAGGGGAGGAAGTGGCAGGAAGAAATGGGGATAAAGGAAAAATAAATGAATGAAGAGAAAAAAATAAATGAATGAATGATAGTGAAAAAAGAAAGGCATTGCACAGACTGTTAATATTCCACTATGAATTGAGCTTGGAAAAAGCAAAGAAAGCTAGAAATGATTAGGTTGTGGGTGTGTGCACACATTGCTGCTCACAACACAGAGGGGACACTTAGCCTACCTAGGTTTAGGGAAGGCCTCCTGGCAGAGACAGCCCTCAAGGGAATTCCAGAGGATGAGCAGGTTGAAGAGAGGTCAGCAAAAAGATATCCGTGTCTATGTAAACACTGATATATTTATCTTTTATTGTGGTAAAAAAAAACATAACATGAGATCAACATTCTTAACAAAGTTTAGTGTTGTTCACAATAAGCCCAATGTTGCACAGCAGGTCTCTAGAACTTTTTCATTTTGCATGACTGAAACTTTCTACCCACTGAACAGCAACTCTCTGTTTCCCACCCCCAGTATATTTATCTATTTTCAATTTTAATTTCTCCCCCTCCACCCCCCCCACGAAGGAACACTTATTTGAAGACATGAGGGAGAACAACAAGTAGTTTACTACATCAAAGGGGTGGGCTGGCAAGATGTCACGTGATTGTCAGATCATCAAAGGCCTTAAATATTCCACTAAGAAAATTTGATCTGTAACAAAGGAAGCCAATGGGATTTTTTGTGTGTAAGGGCATGAAATAGTAAATATATCCACTTCACAGCCATCACTCCAGGGACAATTAGGAGGACCAACCTAACAAAATCTGGCAGATCCATACAATGGAATCTTATGGATCTGGCAGATCCATACAATAGAAGGAACGGTTCAACCAGTCTGGAAAATGTGGTCATTGAGACAAAAATAAAAAGGGCCTTGGTGGGAGTGGGATAGGGGTGGTATGACAGGCTCCCAGGTGAGAAGGAAGGTCAGAGGGGCAGGGCAAGTGACAGGGGTGAGTATCGTCCATTTACTCCGTTTCACACAAGTTAAACCTCACACCTGCTGATTGAAGAGAGGTCGTGAACATTTAGTCAGGAACATCTCTGAGCATGCCCGGCTTGGCTGTAGCTTACACTCTGAAGTTGGCCTTCATGTGTAAACCCTAAGAAATGACAAGTGGTATCCTTCCTTTTTCAAACATGGATCAGTTTTAAGAACAAGCAGAGCATGAGTGAGCATAACAGAAAACAAGATAAGGAAGGCAGAGCTGGAGCTATGTGAAAATTAGTGTCTAGTACTTAATGTCACAACTTCTCCATTATTTCATTTTTTAAATGTGTTGAATATAGCAAATAAGCATCTGGGTCTAAAGAAATAATACTAAGAGTTTTGTTTCATTTTGGCTATAAAGATCTTCCAACAAATACCAACATTTCTATGAAATAAGGAACCACTGAAGTCCAGGGATTTGAGAGGGATAGAAAAAAAGGCCAACAAAAAGATAAAGTCATGCTTTGGTCAGAGATGGGATTTGTGTTTGTATATTTTTTTAAACAGCTTTATTGAGATATAATTTATATACCAAAATCATCCATTTAAAGTTTACAGTCAAAGGGGGTTTAATATATTCACTGAATTTGTAAACATCACCACACCACAATCTAATTTTACAGTTTTATCACTCAAAAAGAGACCCTTGTACTCATTAGCAGTTACTCTCCATTCCCTATCCTAGCTCAAGACAACCTCTAGATTTGCCTATTCTGAGCATTTTATATAAATGAAATCATACAGTATGTGGCCTTTTGTGACTGGCTTCACTTAGCATAATGTTTGCAAGACTCATATATGGTCACATATATTAATACTTCATTCCTTTTTATTGCTAAATAATATTCCATTGTACGGATCTGCCAGATTTTGTTTATTCATCCATCATTTGATGGACATTTGGAGTTATTTCCACTTTTCTGACCATTTGTGTAATGTTCTTATGAACATTTATGTACAAGTTTTTGCATGGATCTAGGTTTTTATTTCCCTTTGATATGTATCTAAGAGTGGTATTGCTTTGATTAACATTTCAATGAAGTGTTAAACTGTTTTCCAAAGTGGCTGCCCCATTTTACATTCCTACCAGAAAAATGTGAAGAGTAATTTCTCTACATCCTAGCTAACATTTGTTATTGTCTGTCTTTGATTATAACCATTCTAGTGGGTATGAAGTGGTGTCTCATTGTGATACTGATTTGCATTTTCCTGTATGTTTATATTTTAAATCTATTGGCTCAATATCCTTTTTATTATTTAGAATATATTTCTTTAGCATTTTTAAAATCTTGTAAAACTTTGTGAAAACTCTCCAGTGCTATTTGTAACAAAATAGTATAAAACTTATAGGCTTGAAACATTAAATATCTATTAGTTAGGGAATCCATGATTTAGGCTGGGCTTAGCTAGGTTGTTCTGATCTGAGCTCACTCAGTTGTCTGGGGATTAGCTGATCGTTGGCTAACAATCTAGGCTGGCCTTGACAGGACAACTCAGATCTCTTCCATGTGTCTCCTGCCCCCCAGGAAGCAAGAGCAGACATGTTCTTCCCAGACAGTTGCTGAATAACATATGCAGAGGTGGCAAAGTGCAAATGTTTTTCTGTGCCTTTGCCTCTGGTACAACTGCTTATATTTCATTAGGCAAAGCAAGTCATATGGCTACACTGAGAACCAGGGGGCAAAGAAATACGTTCACTTCTTAATGGGAAAAATTGCAAAGTCTCATGGGAAAGAACATGGAAACCTCGAGGGGGAAGCATCCAAGCCATTCAGGGCATCAGTCTTCCACGTCCGTTACACTGCTACTCAGAAGAGAGGTGGATTAATTTGGTAGGTCAGAAACTATTGCTTCACTGACCTCTTAAGGCAGGGCCACTTTGCTCTCATGTTTGCCTATGTGAAAAAAAAAAAAAAAAAAAAAAACCAGATCCATTAGCTACTCTAGTGTTAAATATTCCCCTGGTAACAAAGATTCTATTAAAAAAATAGGAAAGATATTTATGTGACAAATGAACATTCTATTTGAAAACATCTCCAGGACCATAATGAGAACTCAGGACAAACCTAGATCAAACAGTAGCAGGCACTCTGAAATATTCTGGGAAGTGTTTAAACTGGGGAGAGATGACATTATTTAAATATTTATAAATGTCATATCATCTGTTTTAGGAAAAGCTAATAGAATGTCTTACAGACATTTCAGGTCACCCCCAAATTGCTTCTATAATCTATTTCCATAGATTCGGCAAATGTGGGAGCGGACGTATTATGGGTCAATACCAGTGAAAAGGCTCTCTGCACAGATACAGGATTCACAGTCCATTAAGCTTCAGGTCTGCCCTGATGTGGATTCCTCTGATATATTACTATTATATCCTATTTTTGTTGACTCAGTTACGATGTCAGCAAAACCAAACATTTTGGCTTGTGGCCCAGCCTTGAGCTGTCTATGGAGGATAGGCTTTTGCCTTTCCCAACATGACAGTAATGAGCAACTGGCATTAGTTTGATTTGCATAATTGTGTGCTTCCAACTTAGACTCTGTGTCAGTAGGAAACAACTTATTGTGATGATACCCACAGCATATTATCTGTTTTGTGCTATCAGCATTTATTTATGTAAATTCCATCATTACAAGAGGTCATTTACCAACCTTCTACCACAAAATCACATTCTCTGCCAATAAGCAGGAAGAAAATACCATAGCGGAAGAGCTGGGTATATTTTGTAATTCACAGTTTTTGGTCAAGAAGTTGAAGAAAATATTTTTGGGGGTCGCTTGCTTGTTTGTTTTTTAGGCTAGTTTGCTTTAAGGACTGACAGAAATGATGACGATCTGAAAGTCTGTGACCATTTACAACTAATGTCGTCAAGCAAACACATTCTCTCTGTGACATACACATATACATACACCACAAAGATTATCTGACTCATCTACGATTTTCTTTAAGAATAATTTATGGTCTAAAAAAATATTTTGTGTTCCCTAGATGATAAGTCGAATGTTTGCTTTGTTAAGAAGCAGAACTCTGTAATTTATTCATGCAAGAGATAAAAATATAGAATAAGTAACTAGGATATCCCACTTGCAAAAGTACCTGAAAGAATGACTAGGAACTGTGTGGAACCTGAGACTTTGTAAACCAAACTTCACAACTCTGTTAATGAAAAAATAGCCAAGGTCGTCTATGCATTTTGTCATTAACAGTAGATGAGTCTCCTAGGTCTTGTCTGTGTAACTGGAATTGTAATTTATACATTTCTTTGATACTTATCTCTGGTTAAACACAAAGGAGTGTCAGCATTTAACCCTCCTTCAAGGAATGACAATGTAGAAAAAAGGGAAAAAAGAAGGAAAGAAAACCCAGCAGTCAACCATTTTAAATCTAGTTGACACCTGTCAGAAAGAACCTTGACAAAAAGGAGGATAATTAGAATATTGCTTTATTGTGAGCTCAGAGTTCCCAGCCCAGTCTGTATCATGCTTCAGGCTGGTCAGAGAAGGGAAAAAAAGGGGAACACAATACAAATTAAAAAATCAACCAGAAATCTCATCTTACACTTCAGTCTCTTTGCAGAGGCTCTTAATGGCAGCCCAGCTGATCATTCAGCTCAAAATGAACTTAGAAATGATCTTTTAAAGAGGCCAACATAACAACCACATTTGGAAAACTTCGTAAAGAATATATGAGATTTCCAACTAGATACCTTTCTAAGCCTCAGTGCTAAATTGGGAAATGACAGAAAGATATTCTCCAAGCTCAAATTTCTTAGTTTGATATGATAATTCTTTGAAAGTGTATCCTGTTAGGTGTTTTTATTTTTGCTTTTGTTTTCACTTAACTTCTGACACTTTGGTGGGTAGGAAGGCAACAGGAGGAAGAGGGAGAGAATGTATTTGCTGGGTGGCATGAAACATTCTTTCCTCTTGTATAAACATTTAGAACTTCAACTCATAACAAAGCTTTTTCTCAATAATATTATCCTTTATTTTGTATTTTGTGGGCAAAATGTCTCTATATAAAGCATTAGAATCTCCTACCACTTTGACTTCTGTTTTGACCTCCTATGGCTAATGAAACTGGATCAGGAATACAGTGATCAAGGGACAGACACCATGATGTGCTGCACAGAGCAAGGGATTAGGAGTAACCAGACAGTATTTAATTCCCAGCCATTTGTACTATTTATGTAACATTGGTCAGCCTTTTCACATATTGGCTGCTCAGTTTCCTCATTGGTAAAATGCAATGGAAAGCTGTAAGTGTCCTTTCAATGTGATCTTTGAGACAGCACCATGGTTTATGTTAGCATTTGCTTGAGTGCTTGCATTTAGAATAGAACTAGGGGTGGAAAAGTGAGGTCACTTGATGTTATTTCTTGTGTAGACAAGTTCTCAAAGGGAGAAGAAAAGGCACTCACAGAAACAAAGCCAGACAAACAGAGCACACATTCTGTTAGGAATACCTCCTCAAGAAGAGTTCAAATAAGCGACTGAGGAGAAAGGCAAATCTGGCCATGGAAGAACAGCTGAGAGAAGCAAGGGTCTGGAGACCTCTTCATCTATGGTAGGGAGGGACACCAAACATGTGTCAAAGGGAGAATGCAGTCTTTCTGAAGAGCCCACTGTGTACTTCCATGAGTGCGTGTGGAAAGGCAGTGTGAAATGTTACCTAAAAGCCAGAGGGGCAGAACAGCAACACTGGGGAAAATAATGGCTGACACCAAAATGGGGCAAGCCAACTGAAGGATGTAGTTTAAGGAATCAAACCAAGGGAGACCCTTGTGGGGAAGTTGAGCAAGAAGGGCTGAAGGGAATGACGGTAGCAGTCAGAAAATAGTATGTTTGGCCACAGGGACTGAGAGAGGCATCTGGAAACAATGAAAGGAAAAATTTATTTTTCTCTAGTTTTCTTTGAAAATAACTCTCCAGTGAAATGCAAACCATAATAACAGTATCCTTAACATTTCACTTTTTGTGTTTTAAAAACTGATCTAAGACACAAACACAAAATTCTGGTTATGCTAATTAAGTGGAATTATGATTTACAAAACAATCCCTTGTAGCTTTTCTGATTTTCATGAAGTCTTACTTCACTTAGAACAAGCCCAGGGCACAAGAAGAGAGCTTAATGAATACTTTTTTCTATATTCCCTACAGCCACTCTTTACTCTGCTTACCCTGTCTTGGACATATGGAAACATAATGGAAGAAATGGAACAGAAGACTCAGTGACTCAATGATGTCTTTTCTTGACTAATGACAAAGGAAAAAAACCATGCTGATCATTTATAATATGCAATGTACTCATAACAAAGATAACATAATCAGAGGAGAGTGGGTTACAAACTACCCAATTGACTCAGCAGGTATCACCAAAATATTTGCAGGTTGCTTGGTAACCCAATTAAAAGTCACTATTTAAATCCCAGATCATTAGTGACTGAAAATCACTATCATTTGATGGCTCATCTCAGTCCAGTTCTTAGGGGAGATTTTCCTACATCAAAAAGCCACCAACATATTTGGCACTAATTGGCTCCCTTGGTGGCAATCTCAGCCTATAGGCCAAGAATTGAGTGGACCTGGGAGACCAAGCTATTCTCCCAGCCTGAGAGCTGGTGCTTCTCAGCATGAGCTGAAGAACATTGGTGGGTTAATATGAGAGTTTTACACAGATATTACCTGTCTTTGGATAAATTGAAATGTTCTATATTTAAGACTATCATATTTGTGGCAAGTTCTTTTTTTTTTTTTTTTTTTTGCAGTGCGCGGGCCTCTCACTGTTGTGGCCTCTCCCGCTGTGGAGCACAGGCTCCGGACGCTCAGGCTCAGCGGCCATGGCTCACGGGCCCAGCCACTCCGCGGCATGCGGGATCCTCCTGGACCGGGGCACGAACCCGTGTCCCCTGCCTCGGCAGGCGGACTCTCAACCACTGCGCCACCAGGGAAACCCAAGTTCTTTTTTAAAATTAAGTTCTATTTAGGACTTTCTTATTAAAATGTATTTCTCCTCTTTCTCCCCTTCCCCCTTTTCAGATCCTCTCCCAAACCCACAAAAATTAACATAAAAAATAGCAAATTTTATCATCTCAAAATTAGAAACCTGAATTACAGACATAGATGCTACCCAAAACACAGGCCTAGGTTAAAAGGGAAATTGTTTCTTCACTAAAATTAATAGGTTGATAACACTGTTACTTTGCTGGATATGATAGGAACTTCTGTAGAGATGAACAGATTTCTAGAGTATTCATATAAATATGTATGAGACAGAATTACCTGAGTACTTTTCTATTGAAAATTGGTCTGAAATTGATCTTATGAGATAATAAGTTTTCCATAGATTGTGGTATTGAAAGTAGTAGACAAATTCAAAATCAGTGAAGAGCTAGGTTTGCTACTAGAGAAGTGATCTTGTAACTAAATATGTTTACCTTGGACATTTGGCTATGAAGAAAAGCATGATATAGAGTATTGCAAGATAAATTCATCACAATTTTTGACACACACAAAAAAGATAAAGAGAGCCATAGATAATAGAACAAACTTATGAAAAATAAAGTCTAATACAAAAAAAAAAAACCAAAAAACTGGACTAAGAGAAGAGTTGGGCTCTACTTTTATCACTGTTATCACTTTGGTCCAAATTTCTTTCTACCTGCAGGTCTGGAAATAAAGATATACAAGACACCTTTTTAGCTTAGGAATTGTGAGATTTCTTTAGAAGAGATTTCTTTACAATTTTCTTTCTACCAATGTCTACTTTTGGTGGACTGGGACATGAGAAGCCAATTATATTTTATCTTCAAGATTTTTAACAAAAATTCTAAAATGACAAAACGTGCTGAATTTATTGGATTGCAGAATTTAAAAAATGAATCTCTGAGGATCCCTTATGAAAAATATTTAACAGATATATGGAAGTTTTAGTTTCACTGGCTACAGAGCCAGATAAGAGGGAAGTGGACTTGCTGAGTAGTATTGAAAGAGATGTCTAACATTTTTATAACAATGAACTTTCTCAACACAGATGTCAAGACCCAAAGACGTGATGCCTGAGTCAATATAGTGCACTAGCTTCCATCCACTTACAAATCAGAAAGATTGAGTTTTGTCTTGAATTAGTTACTGAGAGTAGCAGATCACAAAATTTTCTTATCTTCCACCTTCATCATTAACAATTTTTTGTTGAATTGGGACTAGCATTTTGCAGTTTACTTTGTACAGGCTCTCTTTCATTCAATTACTTGTAGCTAAGCCTTTAAGGAGGTGATGTACATATTTCTATGAAAATATGTATAATCCAGTTAAGTCTCATAGGCATTCAAACAGACATTTTATTTTCTATGGCTGCTGTATTCATGTTCAGTGGACATTGGTGAAGATGACCCATTTCTAGGAAAGTATTCAAATGTGTCATGAAGTCATGGAAGAGACTGCAGTGGTTATCTCATACTACTTTTTTGTGCATGAATTCTCTATAAAACAGAGCAGTTTACCAACAAAATTTATAAAACACTAGTTTCAAGAGTGTCTCAATGAAAAAAATGTTTAGTGGTCAATTAATTTAGGAAATGTTGTATGCTATATCCTTCCATTAGGGAATCACAGAGTATAATAAAAGTCTTTGAGAAATCCTGAAATGGAAGACAAACATTATTTGCTTAATATAGAGTTTCCTAAACAAATCTGATTATAAATTCCTTTTCTCTTTAATTGCTGTTTACTTGTGTTCTAAAGAATGTAGTCTCAGGGCTTCCCTGGTGGCGCAGTGGTTGAGAGTCTGTCTGCCGATGCAGGGGACGCGGGTTCGAGCCCTGGTCTGGGAAGATCCCACATGCCACGGAGCAACTAGGCCCGTGAGCCACAACTACTGAGCCTGCGAGTCTGGAGCCTGTGCTCCACAAGAGAGGCTGCAATAGTGAGAGGCCCGAGCATTGCGATGAAGAGTGGCCCCCACTTGCCACAACTAGAGAAAGCCCTCACACAGAAACGAAGACCCAACACAGCAAAAATAAATAAATTAATTAATAAACTCCTACCCCCATCTTATTTGAAAAAAAAAAAAAAGAATGAAGTCTCTAATAAAGAAGCTATGCACCCTCTTCATGAACACACAGGGATTTTCAAAAAAAAAAAAAAAGTGACTGTTTTTTAGTAAGTTCTTCCTTGTATTGAACTGGAATACTTGCTGCCTTCACCTATTAATTGTTACCATGTACCCTACAGACATACAGTGAATATCAACCTTATAGCAATATTCCAAATATGTTAAGTCAAGAAAAGAATTAATCTTATCTCTGTGACTCCTGTCCTAAACACTAAACATCCCCAGTTGTTCAGACATTCCTTCTACTCCTGAGTTTCAGCGATATTCCCCATTTCTGAATATATTCCAATTTACTACTACCTCTATTATGAGCAGCCTTGGGAAAGATACAGGATCCCAGTGGGCTAGAACAGAGCAGGACAGAGGGAGACTATCACCTTCTCTATGGAGTAGTCAGTAATTTATCATGTGTTTCAGACTACTTTCTCTGCTTTTGGTAAAAATGACTTGTAATGGATGTCCTGCGTGGTGGTCTTAATTCTAACATGGCCCCAAGATTTCCTGCCTGCCTCTTTTTATCCATGGAACAGTGCCTGGGACTCTGGATATGATTTTACTCTCATAATTAGATTACCATGTGGCACACTTGACCTTAAATTAAGGTGGGTCTGACATAGTCACACAAGCTCTTTAAAAGCAGAGAGTTTTCTCTGTCTGCTCCCACACCACTAAGGCAGAGATCTAAAGCAGGAGAAGGATTAGAAGAACTGCTGCTGGCTTGAAGATGGAGGGGGCCACACGGCATGGGATGTAGGTGACTTTTAGTTGCTTAGAACAGCCACTGGATGATAGTCAGCAAGGAAACAGGGACCATAGTGCTAAAACTGCAAGAAACTGAATTTGGCCAAAAGCCTGAGTGATCTTGGTTTTGGATACTTTTTCAGTAGTGCAAGATGAAAACTCAGTCAGGCTAACTCCTTGATTTTGGCACTGTAGGACCCTGAGCTGAAAACAGAGTAACACTGTACCAGATTTCTGACCTACAGAACAGTGAGCAAATAAACAGATATTTTTTAAGCCACTAAGTTTGTACTAATTTGTTACACAGCAATAGAAATCTAATAAATCCAGATAATCAAAGTTCACCATCTTTACCATATTTTGCTTTTATATGTGATTTGTGATAAATGTCAGTAATACATTTTCCATTTTCTCTGAACAGCTTTAAGTATCATACATAAATAAATGTTACTTTCATGCCTCCTTTTCTTTGCTTCCAATAAGATGTTGTCAGCTTGCAGCCATTCTCTGATTCATGGATTTCCACACAAATTCATATTTTATGGACATACAGATCCGTCTTCCCTCCCCATTTTTTTTAACTTTCTTTGGACTTTTCATTAAGATATTGTTCATCCAATTCTAGATTATAAGCATGAGACATGACATATTTATAACTATTTATAATAACTATTTACCTTTTTCTACTAAGATCATAAGTTTACTCTCTTGAGTAGCCAATTCCTAGTATTATGCTGATTTACCTCAAGTATTGATTATGACCTCTTTTCTCATTTGCTTTTTGTCTTATGTATTACCAGGAATGTTCTCCATTACTCACTTTCTGATTTGTGTTTTTGTCCTCTATAGTAACTGGTATTAAAGACTTCTTCCATTTCTTCTCCTACATATATTTTCAGCTTGAACAACTCTGTACCACTCATTCTTTGAGCAGCTATCTTAGTCCATTACTGCAATATCTTGAACCAAGGTCGGAGACCCACCTCTCTATGGTACCCTTTGGTATAGAAAGTTTTCCCTGCCCATACCTCATTTATCTTTCAGAATCCCAACCTTAAAATGAATGAAAAGGTAGAGTTGTTATCTGGGGTCCCAAATCCTTTATTATTATATCCCTGAAGGTATTTTGTTAACCCTCTTTTTTTGGTTTTCCTTCACTGCATGAATAAGTAATTTTAGGTAATAGTTAGAGGGTCTGGTAAGCCTCAGAAGCATAAAAAATCACATAAATCCTATCCAAGAAACAAACCCTTGAAGGGACAATCATCAGAGAAGAGTGTTACCACGTCCTCCCAGTTCTGTTTCTGAAAACACTAGCCATTTCTGCTCAGTCTCCTTTCATGGCTTCTCCTCTTCTCTTGAGTCTATGTACCCGCATCTCACTATGAGCTCATTTTGGACTGGAATTTAGACTCAAATGTGAAATGAAGGACAGTATACTTTGGATACCATGTACATATTTGGCCAATGGTAACCTTAGTAAACAATGAAATATCCCCTCCCCTTTTGTACTTTTAATGGAAATTAAGGAGTTATACTTTGAAAATACGATTTAAAATTTTTATTGAAGTAAAGTGATTTACAATGTTGTGTTAGGTTCAGGTATACAGCCAAGTGATTCAGTTTTATACATATATATATATTCTTTTTCAGATTCTTTTCCCTTGTAGGTTATTACAAAATACTGGGTATAGTTCCCTGTGCTATACAGTAGGCCCTTTTTGGACCTATCTGATTTGAAAATGACTGGTGATCTATGCTATTAAATATTAAAGATTAATATCTGCTATAGGCTGAATGTTTGTGTTCTCCCCACCCCCAAATTTATATGCTGCAATCTGATCCCCATTGTGAAGATATTTGAATATGGGAATTTGGGGAAGTGATTAGGTCGCGTGGGTGGAGCCCTCATGAGTGGGAGAGTGACCTTTTAGGAGACCCCAGAGAGCTCCCTAGCCCCTTTTCATCACGTGAAGACACAGCAAGAAGACGACTAGGAAAACAATTCTCACTAGACACCGAATCTGCTGGCACTTTGATCTTGGACTTCCCAGCCTTCAGAACTGTGAGAAATAAATGTCTGATATTTAAGCCACCAGTTTATGGAATTTTGGTTATATCAGCCAGAATGGGCTAAGATTATGTCTTATAGTACTTGCCTTAAATTGCCATTTTGTTCCTAGGTCTCAGGCAGGGCAAGGGGTTTTGTCTGATTCTCCAGATAATCCTAAAGAGAGATTATTGAGTTCAAGCATCTCAGTTAATACTTGGTCTACTCCAGTAGTATCTATCTTTTGTCACTACTATTTTATTTTAATTGTCTAGTTGTTTTAGTTCTGAAAACTTAATTGGTGAGTAGGTATGGCACATACAAACGCATATATGAGGTGATTCTCTTTGCTTATCATGCTTTTCCAAGTATATTTCTGTGCTTTCCTCTTTAACTATTCATTCTGAAACTCAAAACTATTATTTTACTTTCCCATTACCCTATAAATGTAGTAAATATACTTGATTTTTACTTCATTAATTTTCCAGTTAATCAACATCTCCTTAATTAGTTCAACATTTTATTAATATTTACTTTCAATATCTACATTCTCCTCAATTTCAATTCCAAACCACAAAATTTAAAAATATTTCTTTGACTGCACAAATTTGGCAACTCATCAGTACAAATTCTCTTCCAACCTCTCTTTTTTAATAACAATAAATAAAAAATATCTGAATACATTTATACTGCTTATATAGCATTTTCACTTTCCTATGTGGCCTTTAAGAATAGCACAATGTTATTTTCTGTTATGTACTTTAATCTTACAGAAGAGTGAAATATTAAATGTGGGCTAAGCTCTAAAATTATTGAGAAGAAAATTATACACACACACACACACACACACACACACACACATACATACCTAGGGCCATTGAAAATCTCTTAGAGAAAGGTCATGTTGAAGATTGGAAAACAAATATTATCCTTCGACATCAGAATAGATTATTGTTTCCTTGGTTGAGTTTCAGATGAAATGGTTGGCTTGTTTAGGAGGCATATTGTAGGGAAAATAAGTATCTTTAAATGATAAAATTGTACTTCAGTCAGTAACAGGCAACCACTGAATGGACAGTCAAATCATGTCTCCCTCTGCTTGTTTGCTAGGATGTTCCTTTATTGAAATGATGGCAAGAATCTTCTGCAGTTATTAAATTGTTCTTTTCTTTGCTCCTTGACTTGATTACTCTCTCCTTTTGTCAAAGACAGCTGAATTTACATATTTTAAATCTGTTGGTCTGGTGACTGACTGCACTGCACAAAATGATACATTGGTATGATGACTGTTTTTAGTTGACTAACCTTAGAATGATGAAAAAATATATATTTTATTTTATTTACTCTCATGATACAGTTTAAACTTTTAACTTTTCTTTTGTGGGAAATGAGAAAATGAAGACAGAAAGATGAAAGAGAAATGTAAGGCTCATTGTGCATATATTCTATGCCAGTAATTCTGCATGATGTATGCCATCAACGCTTCAAAATAATCTCATAAAATGCATTATTTTACCAATTTTATAGATAAGAAGACAGACTCAGAGAGATCATTTGTTGAAAATTATACAACTAATACACACAGGTCCTTTTTTACCAGGAAGTAGACAGATTCCAAAGTCCAAGTTCTCTCCAGAAAGCCACCCACCCTCCTGTCAACTAACTTTATTCTTATTTTAAGACAAATGCTTTTGGGACAGCAGGTTGAGGTTTCCAAGACCTTGTTAACTCCCACCATAGTCCAAGTACGGCAGTTTTTGTTTTTGTTTTTGTTTTTTGGTGGTACGCGAGCCTCTCACTGTTGTGGCCTCTCCTGTTGCGGAGCACAGGCCCCAGGCTCAGCGGCCATGGCTCATGGGCCCAGACTCTCCGGGCACGTGGGATCTTCCCGGACCGGGGCACGAACCCACGTCCCCTGCATCCGCAGGCGGATTCTCAACCACTGCACCACCAGGAAAGCCCCCAAGGGAACCCCCCAAGTACGGCAGTTTTTATTTCACTTGTAAGCAACAGGAAATTTATTCCCTGTGGTTCTGATTCATGTATACTGTATTCACAAAGTTGTCTAATGTTTTATCAAAAGCTTTTTGAACTGCAAGCCAGATGATTTTTTTTTAATTTACTGGAAGTAAAATGTTGTTGATATAAACAGAGTGGAAGCGCCTCAGACTATTAGATTAAAAACAAGACTTAAATCCCTAAGTTTATACTCACAATGATATGCTATAAATGTAGCAAAGCATATTTTATTGTTTATACTTTTGATTGCCTAAAATTAACATGATAAACACAAGTGTGCTTTTTCCCCTAGTGTTTATCAGGTGTGTGTGTGTATTTGTGTTTGTGTATGGAGCTTCTATTTCCTCATAGTGATACATTAGTAAAGTGTCTACTTTAAAAAATGTCAATATTTCTAGGAATTTTTTAAATACAAATCAGCATTATATGTAGGTCCATGATTGAAGCTGTACTTGAATACACCATGCCAATGCTTTCATGCAAAGTTAAAGATGTTAGTTTTTAAATCATAGGTAGTCTAGTAGTTCAGAAACATTAAAAGTGAAATTCCTGATTCCCTTTGAACATAGTTGAGACTGGAGAGGAAACCAAAATTGGTTGGACTTTACTGAGCTGAGGAAATAAATCCCACTCAGTATAGATTGACTTCCTAATGTCACAAGACAATTTAGAAATTATGCACAAGATAAATCTCTTTCCTCTCATTGCACCAATGTATTTAGCTTAATCATGAGCATCAGTGGAGACAGAGACTAAAAAATAAATTGTTCACTGTCTCCAAGACAAACCCCAAATAAGAAACTTGATATTTTGCATAAACTCTATCTCTGGAATATGCTTTTGAAAAGACATGCCATAATTATATGTAGCATTATAGAGGCTCTTGTGTTTATAAATATTTTCAAAAGGCTTTGAAATTGTTTGTAAATCCAAAGTTTATAAATGACTTATGAAATCCACAAATTTGTTAAACATGTTTCCGCATTTTTGTATTATGCTCTGTGATTTTTCTCTCTGTGTTGTGTAAGTCAAAGAAAATGATATACAATATGGCTAGATAGGACTAAAATTTCCAAACAAAAGAAGCATCTGTTTTTCTAATTAGTTTTTGAATTTATGTTGGTTTCACAATTGGTTACTCTGCAAACAATGTGGTTCAAATGACAATGACATTGATTACATTTCTACTTTACACTAAGATCATTTTTATCAACGATTGTCAACTCCAGTAACCAGTAAAAACTAAGCCTTTGAGCACCCCTGTACCTTGGGTATTGTTTTACCCAATCTGAAGCAGATTGAACTGTAACTTCGCAGGAGGCTGACACAGTTTCCATGAAGCCGGAAACGACTGGAATTTTAAAAAACTGGGTTGCAAGAGCTTATCTTTTGATGTATATTTTAAAATTTTGGAGCAAGCTACTTATGCCTGTGGTTTCTCTGCTATGCTCATCTTTCCAACAGTACTTTGAAATGATTTCTAGGTTGGGGACTCTGGGCCAGGTGAACTTTGTCTCAGCATTAATTCCTATTTTCTTTATGTTTCTATGGGGTGTGTTCCTAATTCTTCTCTTAGCCAGTGGAAGAGGCTATGTTATAAATGGGTAACAAGCCTTCAGAGTATTATCCCACTGTACACAACTTTGCTTCCCAAGGTGGTTACCATCAGTTGCTTTTGTTCAAAATTTCACTTTGCAGATCATCTAAATATTCACATCTACATCTTGATTTCTTAAAAATATTTTTATGTCTATCCTGCATCCAAATAAACTGTGGATCCTTCAGTACAAGGAAAAACTTGCATTCCATGTATTTTCATCTAGTCATTTGCTCATTTAGCAAATACTTATTGAGTAACTACTACATTTAAAATAGTCTGCTCCATGCTGGCTCATAGGAACAACTTGACACATTCTTCTGGTTAAGGATACTTCTTGTTTCAATAAGGTGAGAACTCTATGGAAAACCCATTGGAAACTGAGTTGACCATTATGCTCTACTGAAATATTTTCATACTATAACTTGTATCTATAATGCTAGAACATTTAAATTGTGTAATTTCTAGTTATGACATCTTAGTCCTGATGGCTACCATTTTGTATATTTTCTGTTGAGAGGAAATAATTACTCTATGCCCTGGAAATGGAAAACTCTGAATCATTTGCCATGGCTTCTGCTATTATGCCTTCAGTGATTTGATTAGTTTTTAGATGTGTATTAAAATAACATTTTTGTCTTATAAGTAAGATAAACTTAATGACCATTTTTAACATTACAAGATATTATAATAAAGTATTAAATGGAGATTATTGCTCCACAGTGAAACCAGCCTAGCTTTAACACATTCTTTATCAAATGGTATTTTATATTATAGCAAGAAGAAATTGCCAGCTAAACTGTTTAATTACTACCTCACTGAGAAAGCCAAAAATGGCCTATTACCTGATTTCTTTTCATGTCATTTTTATATTCCCTGGGCATGTAAACCTTACTTGAATAGTCTTATAATACAGTGTATAACTAACCCAAATCTGGAATCAGGTAAACATGGGTATAAAACATGTTTTTGCCTTTCAGGAACTGTATCACGGTGGGGAAATAATTTTGCTCCATGTAAAACTCAGTTTTACTATTGGGGAAATGGAATAACAAAAAAGTATTTTTATGAATTTATGCATGGAATACTTAGAAAAGAGTACAAAGCAACTACTCAAGAAATGGTAACTGATGGTATTTTATAGGTTTCAAATAAATCAAAGTTTTGTTAAATTTATTGGAATGGATGAAGCAAGTCTTAAAAAATTATAGATAAATTAGTAAATTATTAACTGGTCAGGAAACAACTGAAACTTTTGGTGATTCTCAATCTATCATTATTAGCAGAGCCTCAGCACATTGTTTTATTGAAGTGACTATGAAGTCATTTTGTAACTGTAAGAGACGTTTAGTCATCACATCATCCTAACACCACTATGAGGTAGGTAATAAGGTGACCATGTTACAAGTGAGGAAATTGAAGATTAGAATGAAAGCGATTTTTCAGGGTAAATCAACTGTGAAAGGGACAGGGCTGGAAACATATTAACTTTCACATATGCTTTCCAGTAGCCTGTCATTCTAATTAGTATTACACAAACATAGCAATTTGTTAGTTTTGTCAAAAGAGTCAAATCATCACTGCTGATCTAATCATTATTAAATGTCTAGTACTTGCTAAATACTATGTAACAGTCTTTAATTCATATTTTAATAACATAATCCTTCAGTCATAAGCTATACTTATTGGGCACCAGCTCTGTTGCTATCCTAGCCACCAGAGATATTCTGAAGAAGATGCATTCATCACCATAAAGAGCTTACAATGTCATAAGAGAAAAACACAAATAATCACACTATTACAGAACAACACAATGTGTCACCACAATGAATTTCATCCCATTACCCTCTTTGTATAGATGAAGATACAGAGGCTTAATGAGAAACATAAACAACTGTAAGACATTGATTAATGTGAGGAACAGCCTGGATTCAAACTCAAATTATTCTATCATTTTTCCTTTAAACATTGTTAATATACCATGTCCATAGTCATTGCCAACAATGGATTTCTGATGCTTAGAGACACAATTCTGCATAGCTGCATCTTGATTGGTGTCATTCTAGACATGTCTGGCTCTGACCTAAGGGACTGTTTTATGACATGGAATGAATATAAAATATGGCAGACACTGTTGTTTGTATACTAACCACCATTTCCCCTCTTCTTATTTATTAAAAAAAATTGTTCAGGTATCTCATACTCATGCCTTTCTGGATTCTCCCTAGCTCCAGGAAGTAAATCATTGTTGATCCAAAGAACCAGGGCAAACCCGTTCTCCTTGACAGTGCAGAGTTAGACCTGTCCTGAAGTTTTAACAAATAGGCTGAGATGAGACATCTGCTGGGAACCATCTAGAAAGAGTCCACTAAAGAGATACACAGAAGGAAAGACTCCATTTTATGCCTCTCTACATTTTGTAGCCATCTTGGGTCCATAAAAGGCAAACCAATTCAATGAGGATGACAGATCATAAAGAGAGAAAAAAGTTAGGTCATTGATAATGTCAATACGCCACTGAATTACTCAGTTCTCAAACCACTTTACCTTCAGACTTCTAATAATGTGAAATAATAAATTGTACTTCTTGCTTAAGTAACTGTGTGTTGAATTTTCTGATTTTTGCCAGAAAGAAGTATAAAAGGTATTTTTATGGGATTCCTCACACAGGATTTTTTTAAAAAAAGTTTTCTTTTTCCTTGCCATGTTCCCCCTTCCTCCTAATATATTTTAATGACATGTACATCTTACAGTCATATTGAAGGGTGTTAGATGAAGTTTAAATTCTCTTTTTGGGCTCAAATTTGGATAGAAAACCTTAATTTGTGACAAAGTCTATAATAACTGGGCACATGTGAGACACTCAAAGACACTATGGATTGTTTTTCTTCAAAGACATCTTAATCCTATGTCTGACCGTCCAAAAGTACAAAGCAGGAGTAGTGCAATAAAGCTAAAAATTTCAATATATAAATTTGGATGTCAAATAAAAAAAAACTGATTCCCTTTTAGTCAATTTTATTGTAAGCATAGAAGGCAATTGCAGCTAGGAAGAAATAAAAACATGCAAAACAAATAATAGAATATTTTGCCATGCACGTGTGCTAAACTGGATTGTTTGGATATTCAGTCAAATATATATCAATACTATAGGAGAGGTTTTAAAAAAATAAATACTTGTATGGAATCATTTTTTGTGTGTGACTCTATTATAGATATTTAATATACAAAAAGAAGGATGCCACATAATCTTTGCCCACAGAGTGGCCACCACATAGAGATGGCAACTGGGGGACAAGTAACTGAACAGTTACAATGTATAGGCATAAGTGAAAACTAGAGATGTGCCAGGCAGTTCGTCCAGGGATGCCTAACTGTGTGAGAATTGATGGTAGTGGATTATGATTGGGCTAGAGAAAAGAAGTTCTACAGATAAGGAAGCAGTTGCTCTAAATCTTAAAGAATGCACTCAAGGAACTGCAAATAGCTATGTTAGCCAGATTGTATCCTCCACGTGGAGTTGTGGAAGGAAGTTAAGCTGGAGAGGAAAGTAGGAGCCAGGCTGTAAATGGGGAAAATAATGAGGGACTACATTGGAGTAGTGGGGAATGGGCAGTGGAATTAGCTAATTGGTAGAGTGACTATTTAACTCATTAATTGCATCAACTAAAGTGGAATAATTTTTAGAGTGAAAGGGAGCACAATGGATAATTATTATGAATAAAAGGTATATATGGGAACTGTTTTGGGTAAACTAGGGTGCATAGTCACCATAGTCCAATTGAAATATATTCAAGATTTCTTTATTTGACAAAATGAACAGTAAGTACATAGTGGCTGATCTTCTGGGGGTGGTTAGTGAGAATAAAGAGCATAAGATCATCTTCAGGCTTCTGGTGTAGGCAAGACTAATGGCAATTACTTTCACTGTGATAAAAAGTACAGAAGCAGGAACAGGCTTTCAGGGAGAGAAAATGAGTTATACTTTAGACATGTTGAGTTTGAGATGTTTGTAGGAAATCTAAGTAGCCCTGTCTATAGAAATTTGAAATGTGAATTAGGAAATCAACAGAGAGATGTTCAGTACTAAAATCAGAATTCGGGAATCATTAAAATAAGATGGAAGTTGAAGCTGTGGGGAGGGTTAATTTTGCCTTCTTTCCCCACTATATACAGCAAGAGAAGATAACCAAAGAAAGAATTCTCATGAATAACAACAAAAAAAAATGTGTCATACAAAAGAAGAGAATCCCATACAGAGATGCCATACAGGAAACTGAAAAAAGTATCAGAGATATGAAGAAACCAAATAAGGAAAGGTGCAATGGAAAAAAAGATGAGAGTTATTTCAGGATGGTTGCTAGACAGACATCTTTAGTTTTGTCTAGATGTCTATTCCCTTCATCTGGTAACAGAGGTTCTTTATCTGTGAGAACCCCATCCTTGTGCTCCCTGACTCCCACATGCAGGCATACTCACATTCACATTCAGCACCAGGGTTGATTATTTGATGCCAGTTATTATAGCCCACTCCTCCCAGGTAATGATGACCAATTCAAGGGTAGTCTTGTGACTTAAATCTATTTCTCCCAGTTATTTTAATCTTGACTGAACTGGCATATGGAGATATGGTAATGAGAGGTGAATCATTCCAATACCAGAGTTCAAAAGACTGTCCATGAGATCCTGACAGATCTATGGCTTATATATGATTCCTGTACTTCTTAAACCCTGGTTATTCTGTTTTTCCTTAGATTCTGTGAGTTTACTGGTAACTTTAAAATAAATGCTTTTTTCCCCCTTGATTTGAGTAATCTAGAATTGGTTTCTGTTGCTTACAATCAAAGAACTCCAAATGACGTTAAAATCAGTAACTGGAAGTGAAGTATTACATGTAATGGATTCTAACAAGTTATTGGTTGAGTAGAAGTAGGGTAGAGAACAATTAAGTTTCCTCTCCTAGACAGAGACATCTGCAGACTTCTTAAAATAGCCACAAAGCATCTGATTAGCTTATTAGCTGTTGTGTTTTGTGAATTAGAATGTGTGAAAATGAAAATGGAGCTTTAATATAGTTAGTATGAAAGAAAGTCAGGATGTTGGAATGTATAGGCTTCTTTGTGTAGTCTTCAATATGGTTCTACAGAAAGGGAAATACGTTAGTCTGAACTGGTTTATGTGGAAGCAGAGAAGTAAGGCCATGTAGTTTTCCCAAGGGAGTTCATTTATGAATTTGGCTAGCAGTTTAAGGTGGTTGAATGTTTGTTAACCATTTCCTTTGTAGAATGGAAAATCCAGATTCTGTTCCCTCACTAAAATTGATGTGAACCTAAAAGGGAACAAGGAGATTTGGTGGTAGATAAATCTGGGAACAAAAATACCTAAAGAAGGTAATGGAGAAAAATTGACCACCTAATTTTCTACCACAGACCTCCTTCTGCTTGATACATATAAATTATTATCACTAATGTAAAAGAAAGAAATCCACTGGTGTTTGGCCTAGTGGCAAGGGGGAATATTAGATTAAGGGTGCTTTACAATTGCTGCTTATTGCTTAGTATTTTTATCCAGAGGCAGATACAGGATAGTACTTAGGTTCATAAATGTTGACTTATCAAAAACTCTTGAGTTTGGTTACTAAATCAGGAGTCAGAAAAATACAAATAACTCACAGTTGTCTAAAATCATAAGGAAGTTTATACAGCCAAGGAATGCCCAAACCTGCCAAATAGAGGCTTGTGTTTGCTCAACGTCCACACAATTTCCTAGTTCCTGAATCCAACCACCAGAAATTGATCTGCTAAAGCAGAAACGTCTCCAAAAGGAACATACTCGCCATTTCCCATCTTTTATGTGGCAATAGAGGGCGAAAGATAAGGAGAAGCCTTCCATGTAACCAACTACAGCCACGTCAGTTGACCAAGGGGCTCATTCCTCTGCTAGGGCAGAGAGACTTTGCTGTCTTTGACCTTCAGAATATGCTATATGTCCTCACACAATTCCTCAAACACATCAGTCTCTTTTCCATCTATATCTTTGTATACCCCATTCCCTATGTAAATCTTTTTTTTCTCTTTATTTCCCAAGACAATCCTATGCTTTCTTTAAATCCCAGCATGTGAATGATCTCCCCAAAGCTCAAACCTCCCTAATCCCAACTCCTGCCTGGATCTGATGATGCTGATACTGACCAGGTTTCTTGGCCTTCTCCAATCAACAGAAATTGATTAGAGACCAGACAAGAAATTCAGGCAAGGCTTTACTGAGGCCCTTGCTGTAGCATGGGTGAAGCAAGAACAAGTAACAGGTTCCCTTGCTCACTTGCTACCCGAGGGTGGGGAGAGCTGGTTCCTTATATGGGGTGAGGGTAAGTGTGGCTTAGGTGGTTTGCCCACCCCTTTGGTGGTGTTGAGTGCAGGGGGCATGTGCAGTACCCTGCTTTTACTCCCAGCTCTTCAGAAGTGGTAGTTGGGTTTTATTTATTTATTTTTGGTCTTTTTGTATCTTCTTGTCCATAATTTGCCCCAGCTGCGCATGCATGAAGTTATTTTTAATACCTTATAGTTTCTTTGTATTTTGTTGCCTGAGGAGAAGTGCAAGCATTGCAGCACTGCAGCAAAGGGTCGCAGGTCCAGCCTGTCTCAATGTCCCAACTCTGTGCTCCTGCTGCAGCTAGTGCATTTCTGTACTTCCATAACTTTTCTGTTCTTTCCTTTTGGCTATACAGTCCTTCTTTCCATCTTGAAACTATGCATAACTTTAGGTCAGAGTAAGTTGCATTTCCCTTTGTTTTTCCAAGGCTTTGCCCAACTTCTGCCTTCAAAAATTACAAATTACAGATATTATTAAGTACTCAACAAATGCTTTTTGAATGAATGAAAAAACCAATCAGTATAGCCTATTCATTCAAGAAGATTTGCTGTGAAAGAAATGAGTGTACATTTAGTAATGAATAATTAATGTGAGATTAATTAAGCTCTTACCACATCCTAGGTACTCTTTCATGGGCTTTTTATTTTATTAACTCAGTGAGTCCTCAAAACAATCCTTTCTTAAAGTAGCTACAATTATTCTCCACAGTTTACTGATGAGGAAAGTGACGGACAAAGTTAAATAACTTACCTTAAGTTATACAATTAACAGGTGTCAGAGCAGAATTTATTTCTGGGTAGTCTAACTTCTTACCCACCTTTATTAACCAGTACTTTACACTGCCTTTCTTGACCATGAGGAAACCAGGTGCAAAGTCCATTTATTTTTAAATGTTTAAAACCAACAGGTTGTTTGTGTTTTATCCAACTAGGTTTTTGGTACTATCTAGAAAGCTTATTTGTACTGTAGGCAGCTTAAAATTTAAACTGTCAGTTATATTCTACAAGACCAGAAGTGTTTTTTGTATTCTGTCTGACATATAAGAATATGCCAAAACAAATCAGATTATGTCAGGCAAATATTACCATAAACACTTGTGTAAAGTTAGTGATTTTTGAATACGTCATAGAAATATTTCCAACAGCAATTACAGACATTTTTTTGTGATTGTAGCACTAGAGCTTCTTCAGAATTAAGTAAACTTGGCTGTGTTAACTAGCTATTGGTTCTTTCGACTAAACTTTGATTAATTAATAATAATAAAAAGAAAAAACCTAAAGGTTCATATACTTTTAAAGTAAAACAAACGAATTCACGAAAATTAGTTTGAACTTACTGGTTGGGTTAAGCTGACTGGTTAATACTGTCATTTACTTTCTGACTTTATAATCCTGCAAAACTTTCTCTAGTCTCAACATCATTTCGAACTAATCTATTTTATTGAATTATAAAATAAATGTAAATTTTCACTGTCAAAAACTATGATAAAAATAAGAGCTGACATTTTAAGATTTTTCTTCCAATCTTTAATTTTTTAAATTTAGAGTTATAGATACATTGATAGATAAATGTATTTAGATAGACACAGACATACATACAGTGAAAGTATCTATTTTTAGACATCTTTTTTAGACATCTTAATTTTTCACTTAAAATAAAAATTTTCCATATCATTTAATACTGTTAAAGTTTATCTAATAGAACATTCTATGAGTACATCTTAATTAATAATACTATTCCTCTATTGCTGTACATTCAGGTCATATTCAGGATTTATTTTTATGGCCAGATAAATGATAAAATCTCTATGCATCTAGCATCTATCTTTGTTCATGGTTCTGATTATTACTTGGGGATTATCTTTTTTAAAATGGAATTACTGTGTTGAAGAGTATACAGGTTTTTTAAGATATATATATATATATATATATATATATATATATATATATATATATATATATATAGTTAGTTAGTTAGTTAGTTAGTTAGTTAGTTAGTTATGGCTGCATTGGTTCTTCGTTGTTGCCCACCGGCTTTCTCTAGTTGCGGCGAGCGGGGGCTACTCTTCGTTGCGGTGTGCGGGCTTCTCATTTTAGTGCCTTCTCTTGTGGTGGAGCATGGGCGCTAGGTGCACGGGCTTCAATAGTTGTGGCTTGCAGGCTCCAGAGTGCAGGCTCAGTAGTCGTGGTGCACGGGCTTATTTGCTCTGCAGCATGTGGGATCTTCCCTGACCAGGGATCGAACTGATGTCCCCTGCATTGACAGGCAGATTTTTAACCACTGCACCACCAGGGAAGTCCCAAGGTTTATTTATATATATTTAATTTTTTTAAAAAATTACTTTTCAGGAAGAGTGTACAAAATTGCTGAATCACCAGAAGGGTATGAGAATGTCCATTTCACACTCTTGCCTACAGTGAGAAATATGATAAAGAATTACTTGCTAATTTGAAGAGAAAAAATTTTATGACTTTTATACTTTAATTTGCATTTCTTTATTTGTGAGCTGAATTTTTCATATTCCTATTGACTATTTGCATCTTTTGTATAATTTGTATCATCATATTATTTATGGTGCATTTTTCCTATAAATTTATGTGTGCTTTTTAGGCAGTATGGCTTTAACACTTCGCTCATTATTTTTGTGACCAGTATTTTTATTACATTATTTTAATTTAATGTATATATTTTGAGTTTTCTTTTGTCTTTCCATGCTAAATGTTTTTACTATTACAATATTTCATTAGATAAAGCACCTGAGTTTTGTCACTGAAACTGTGCCCAAAACATGCTAAATATTTTAAACATTGGTAAATAACTGGACAGCTGATGGAATTTAAATTTTTTCTTATTAATAATATCCGTTTCTAAGTCTCCAGTTTTTTGTTTTGTTTGGTTTGGTTTGGTTTGGTTTTTTTGCGGTATGTGGGCCTCTCACTGTTGTGGCCTCTCCCGCTGTGGAGCACAGGCTCCGGACGTGCAGTCTCAGCAGCCATGGCTCACGGGTCCAGCCTCTCCATGGCACGTGGGATCTTCCTGGACTGGGGCACAAACCCATCCCTGTGTTTCCTTAACTAATCTGGTTGGCTGGGCAGGTTCTTCCTGTGTCATCACATCTCCATGAGTCAAATTCTCAAAGCCACACCCTTGAAGGAAGAAAATGACCTCCGCTTATTCAGCAACATTGTTCTTCCTCTAAGATGCACCTTCTCCATTCCAATCACCACCACTAGTCTAGTTCAAAGTCTTAGTAGCTCTCAGATTACTGCAGCAGTTTTCTAATTGGTCATATTATTTCCAGTCTCATATCTAATATCTACCAGATTCATTTATTTAAAACATAAATCCAGCCATAACATCTCCTTAGTATAAATTCTTCAGGAAAAACTGGAACTCTCATATATCATTACTGGGGATGTAAAATGGTGTAGTTATTTTGGAAAAAGGTTTGGCAGTTTCTTAAAAAGTTGAGCATAAATTTACCATGTGACCCATGAATTTTATCCTCAAGTATCAACCCAAGAGAAACAAAAACATACGTCTATGCAAAGACTTAGATGTGAATGTTTGTAAAACATTATTCATAATAATAGAAACAATCTAAATGTCCATCAACTGGTGAATAGATAAACAAATTATGGTACATCCATATCATGGAATATTATTTGACAGTGCAAAGGAATAAATTACTGACACATGCTACAACATAGGTGAACCTAAAAAAAACCTTAGGCTAAATGAGAGAAGACAGATGCAAATGACTAGATATTGTATGATTCCATTTATGTGAAATGTCTATAAATGGCAAGTCTGGATACAGAATGGCTACACAAAGCAGACTGGTGTTTTCCTGGGTCTGGGAGCAGGAACGGAGAGTGACAGAAAATTGGTATGAGGGGATATTTTGGAGTGATGGAAATAGTCTAAAAATAGGATTGTGTTGATGATTGCACAACTCTATAAATTTAATAAAACTCATTTAATTATACACTTAAAAATGTGACTTTTCAGGTATGTAATTGATATCTTGATAACACTATTTAAAGAAACCAGCAAGGGGGGAGTCCAGGCATACACGGGGACAAGGGGTGTATGAGAAATCTCTGTATCTTCCCTTAAATTTTGCTGTGACCCTAAAAAAATAGTCCTAACTAAAGAAAAAAACATAAAATAAAAAATAATATGGTGAACTTTTTTTCAAAGAAAATAAAACAAAGACTGTTGAAGAGAAATTTTAAAAATGGAAAAATATCTAAAACAAAATTCAACAAGCAACTCTTCAGGAGGTCCTGATCCCAGGATCCAGCCTAGGTTCCTATATATTATTCACAGGATGCTCCCCACTCTTGTCTCTTGCCTTCCTCTCCACTCATACCTCATTGTGGTATTGCTGGTTGTTCCTTGCATCTTTTAGGCTGTTTCTTGAGTCTAAGCCTTTGTTCATTCCCCTGTACATGAAACGCCACTCCTCACTAATCCTCCCACCCCACCCCAACTCCTGTATCAAGCGTGCTTCTTATTCATCTTCAAAAAAACTTACTTTGGTCTCCATGCTATCCCTCCAACTCTCTCCCTAATCACAGAGTGAAGTATTCTCCCTAATGCTCCCATAATACCTCCAAATACTGTACAACATACATTTACACAGCTGTTTATTTATGAGACTGTCTCGTTCCTTAGACTCTGAGTTTATAATTATTACTTTTGATATCTTTAGAAACTAGCACAGTGCCTGGAACCAAATAAGTGCTCAAAATGTTTGTGGAATAATGAATTAATATATGTATGGATGCTAGAGATTAAGAGTCAGTATTTATGGGGCACTGTCATCCAACCTGACATGAACTACTTCTTCATCCTTATTTTTGGCAGCTGAATTCCAGGGGAGAGGACACATTGACATCTATATGAGATCACAGGTTAAAATATTACATTTATGAACTCACATCAATTCATGTTTTCTAAAATATGAAATGGCAATCTTTTGACCAAATCCATCACTTACACATAGGATGGATCAAGCATATGTGTGTTGTGACTGGTGACTTGCAATGATGATAGATCACATTGCCTAACAGGCTGTCAGTTCCCAACATGATTTAAAGTTCACAGTAGGGACCACAAGGGGAGATGGATGGCTACGTGGGGACCACCTGTTACAGGTGTGGAATGCAGTATCTTTTTCAGCTGTTATGAAATCACCTCATCAGGAGGATTTGGAAGCTAGTCAATAGGCAGTGGGTAAACAAATATGCCAGGCAAACTAAACACTACCACATGACGGATTTCAGACATGGGAGTTCAGATAAAGCTAGAAATTTCACACTGCTTCATTTCATATTACTAGAATTATGTAGGGGATTGTGGCATTACTAAATCCTGCTGTACCTTGAAATGAAGCCACAAAGATGAATACTATTTCCTAGGGCAGTAACACCAAGCCAATACCATTCTACACAGAATAAGTTATTTGTTTGTTTCAAGGCTCTAAGTATAATGACTGAAAACAAAATGTATAACAAATGTTCTAATACAAATTGTGAACAGAAACGTTATTTATTCATAACCCCACAATAAAACATAGTAAGAAAATATTTAGAAAAGGGTTGAAGGAACAATGTGCAACCTTATTATGTTTTAGTGTGAACTCACAGATTGTTGAGTAGAATTCCATGCAACCCAGTAAAGCTATGTATTTCAGATTTGTGGAGAGAACAGTGATGTCTTCCTAAAAGTGAATTGAGAGGGTGGAGTCAATATGGCAGTGTGGGAAGATGTGGAGTTTGCATCTCCCCACAACTAGTGTGCCTGCAGGACGCTGGTGGGGAATCTCGATGCCCAAGGAGATGGAAAACCGAAGGGAACTTATAGAATGTGGGGGGACTGAGGGGGGAGGAGAAGTGGAAGCCAGACAGAACCAGCACCGCTGAGGAATGGCTGAGGCAGGGGAGGGCTTTCCATGCTTGGAGGGACACTAGGGGCTTGAATCAAGGGGAAGGACACTCAGTGTATCCCCTGCCCAATTGGCCAGGGAAGTCTGCCTGTCTCTGAGGCCAGGTTCTATGCCCTCAGAGACCCCCTTCAGGCCACTTTTGTACTGGGGGTGTAGGAGGGAGGCTGGAGGAGAACAGGAGAGGCAGGCTGGTGGGGCCCTTAAAGACAGGAGGAGCAGGAAAGGAGCAGAGGACATTTGCCTAACCCACTTGAGCCCAGGCAGCCTGCTGAGCTCCCAGACCATGTCCCCCACCCTCCGAAGTGCCCTCCAGGACATATGGGTCCTGGGGACATAGGAGGGAGGCCTCCGGCAGAGCAGGAGAGGCAAGCAGGAGGGGCCCTCCAGGACTGGAGGAGAGGAGAGGAGGGAGATTTCTCCACCCACTCGATCCCAGGAAGACTGCTAGACTCCCAGAAGGGGTCCCCCATCTTCTGAGATGAGAAGCAAGAGGCACACCTGGGCCCCTTCTGTTCTATTGAGCCTAAGCCCCACCTCCCACATTCCCCAGGCCCTTTTCTAGTCCTGTGGGTCCTAAGAATAGGCCCCACCCACTGCCCAAACCCCACCCCTGCTTAAGCCCCACCCTCCACAGCCAAGGCCTTTTTTACTTTTTTTTTTTCTCCTCCTCTTTTTTAATATTGTGGTTCTGTTTTACCTTCTGGTTTCATCTATAATTTTATTTTTATATTCTTTCTAACATATCTGTTAGTTTCTTAGTCTAATTTTATTTTTTACTTTGTTATTGTTCTGTTTTTTTTTTTTTTTTTTTTTCTTGCTGCCCCACATGGCTTGAGGGATCTTGGTTCACAAACCTGGGGTCGGGACAAAGCTCCTGTAGAGGGAGCTCTGAGTCTGAACCACTGGACTAACAGAGAACCTCAGATGCTGGGAATATTAATCAGAGTGAAGTCTCCCAGAGATCGTCATCTCAGCACCAAGACCCAGCTCTACCCAACAGCCTACAAACTCCAGTGTTGGAAGCCTCAGATCAAACAACCAGTAAGACAGATCACAATCTCCTTCATTAAAAAAAAAAAAAAGTGAGACGACAAAAAATATGTCACAGATGAAGGAGCAAGGTAAAAACCTAAAAGACCAAATAAATGAAGAGGAAATAGGTAATCTACCTGGAAAATAATTCAAAGTAATGATAGTAAAGATGATCCAGAATCTCAGAAATAGAATGGAGGCACGGATTGAGAAAATACAAGAAATGTTTAACAAGGATCTAGAAGAACTAAAGAACAAACAAACAGAGATGAACAACACAATAACTTAAATGAAAAATACACTAGAGGGAAGCAATAATGGAATAACTGAGTAAGAAGAAGCTTCTGAGCTGGAAGACAGAATGGTGGAAATGACTGCAGAGGGGCAGAATAAAGAAAAAAGAATGAAAAGAATTGAAGACAATCCAGAGACCTCTGGAACAACACTAAATGCACCAACATTCGAATTATAGGAGTCCCAGAAGAAGAAAAGAAAAAGAAAGGCTCTGATAAAATATTTGAAGAGATTATAGTGGAAAACTTCCTTAACATGGGAAAGGAAATAGTCACCCAAGTCCAGGAAACACAGAGAGCCCCATACAGGATAAACCCTAGGAGAAACACACCAAGACACATATTAATCGAATTAAAAAAAAATAAATTCAAAGAAAAAATATTAAAAGCAGCAAGGGAAAAACAAAAATAACATAGAAAAGAATTCCCATAAGGTTTTCAACTGATTTTTCCAGCAGAAACTCTGCAGGCCAGAAGGGAGTGGTAGGATATACTTAAAGTGATGAAAGGGAAAAACCTACAACCAAGATTACTCTACCCAGCAAGCATCTCATTCAGATTCAACAGACAAATCAAAAAATTTTCAGACAAGCAAAAGCTAAGAGAATTCAGCACCACAAAACCAGCTTTACAACAACTGCTAAAGAAACTTCTCCAGACAGGAAACACAAGAGAAGAAAAAGACCCACAAAAACAACCCAAAATAATTAAGAAAATGGTAATAGGAACATACATATCGATAATAACCTTGAATGTAAATGGATTAAATACCCCAACCAAAAGACACAGACTAGCTGAATGGATACAAAAACAAGACCCAAATATATGCTGTCTATAAGAGGCCCTCTTCAGACTTAGGGACACATGCAGACTGAAGGTGAAGGGATGAAATAGATACTCCATGCAAACGGTAGTCAAAACCTGGAATAACATTACTCATATCAGATAAAATAGACTTTAAAATAAAACCTTTTACAAGAGATAAGGAAGGACACTACATAATGATCAAGGGATCAATCCAAGAAGAAGATATAACAATTATAAATGTTTATGCACCCAACATAGCAGCACCTCAATACATTAGGCAAATGCTAACAACCATGAAAGGGGAAATCAACAGTAACACAATAATAGTAGTGGACTTTAATACCCCACTTACACCAATGGACAGATCATCCAAACAGAAACTAAATAAATAAACACAAGCTTTAAATGACACAATAGACCATGTAGATTTAATTGATATTTAGAGAACATTCCACCCAAAAGTGGCAGAATGCACTTTCTTCTCAAGTGCACAGGGAACATTCTCCAGGATAGATCATAACCTGGGTCACAAATCAAGCCTCAGAAAATTTAAGAAAATTGAAATCATATCTAGCATCTTTGCTGACCAAAATGCTATGAGATTGGAAATTAATTACAGGAAAAAAAACACTATAAGACACAAATACATGGAGCTAAACAGGGCACTACTAAATAACCAAGAGATCACTAAAGAAATCAAAGAAGAAATTTAAAAAAAATACATAGAAACAAATGACAACAAAAACACTATGGCCCAAAAGCTATGGGATTCAACAAAAGAAGTTTTAAGGGGGAAATTCATAGCAATTCAATCTCACCTCAAGAAACAAGAAAAATCTCAAATAAACAATAACCCTACACCTAAAGCCACTAGATAAAGAAGAATAAAGAAAACCTAAAGTCAATAAAAGGAAAAAAAATCATAAAAATCAGAGCAGAAATAAATGAAATAGAAATGAAGAAAACAATAGCAAAGATCAATAAAACTAAATGCTGGTTCTTTGAGGAGATAAACAAAATTGATAAACCTTTAGCCAGACTCATAATGAAAAAAAGGGAGAGGATGCATATCAATAAAATTAGAAATGAAAAAGGAGAAATCACAACTGACACCACAGAAATAGAAATACAAAGGATTATAAGAGACTACTACAAACAACTATATGACAATAAAATGGACAACCATGAAGAAATGGACAAATTCTTGGAAAGGTATAATTTTCCACGACTGAACCAGGCAGAATTAGAAAATATAAACAGACCTATCACAAGTAATGAAATTGAAACTGTAATTAAAAATCTTCCAACAAACAAAAGTCCAGGACCAGATGGCTTCCCAGGCAAATTCTATCAAACATTAAGAGAAGAACTAACACAAATCTTTCTCAATCTATTCCAAAAAATTGAAGAGGGAGGGACACTCCCAAATTCATTCTATGAGGCCACCATCACCCTGATACCAAAACCAGAAAAATATATCACAAAAAAAGAAAATTATAGCCCAATGCCATTGATGAACATAGATGCAAAAATCCTGAATAAAATGCTAGCAAACCGAATCCAACAACACATTAAAAGGATCATACACCATGATCAAGTTGGATTTATCACAGGGATGCAAGAATTCCTCAATATACACTAATCAGTCAATGTGGTATACTATATTAACAAATTAAGGAACAAAAACCATATGATCATTTTAAAAGATGCAGAAAAAGTTTTTAACAAAATAAAAAACCCATTTATGATAAAAACTTTCCAGAAAATAGGCATAGAGGGAACATACCTCAAGATAATAAAGGCCACATATGACACACCCACAGCAAACATCATACTCAATTGTGAAAAACTGAAAGCGGTTTCACTAAGATCAGGAACAAGACAAGGATATCCACTCTCGCCACCATCATTCAACATAGTTTTGGAAGTCCTAATCATGGCAATTAGAGAAGAAAAACAAATAAAAGGAATACAAATTGGAAGAGAAGAAGTAAAACTGTCACTGTTTGCAGATGACATGATACTATACATGGTATAGTATAGTATACTATAGATGGATATAGTATACTATATCCTAAAGATGCCACAAGAAAACCACTAGAATTAATCAATGAATTTGGTAAGTTTGCAGGATACAAAATTAATGCACAGAAATTTCTGGCATTCCTATACACTAACAATGAAAAATCAGAGAGAGAAATTAAGAAAACAATCCCATTTACCATTGCAGCACAAAGAATAAAATACTTAGGAATAATCTTAACTAAGGAGGTGAAAGACTTGTATTCATAAAACTATAAAACACTGATGAAAGAAATCAAAGATGACATAAACAGACGGAGAAGTATACCATGTTCTTGGATTAGAAGAATCAACATTGTGAAAATGACTATACTACCCAAAGCAATCTACAGATTTAATGAAATCCCTATCAAACTACCAATGGCATTCTTCACAGAATTAGAACAAAAAAAATTTACAATTCGTATGGAAACACAAAAGACCCCGAATAGCCAAAGCAATCTTAAGAAACAGAAACAGAGCTGGAGGAATCAGGCTCCCTGATTTCAAACTATACTACAAAACTACAGTAGTCAAGACAGTATGGTACTGGCACAAAAACAAATATAGATGAATGGTACAGCTTAGAAAGCCCAGAGATAAACCCATGCACATATGGTCACCTCATCTTTGACAAAGGAGGCAAGAACCTACAATGGAGAAAAGACAGTTTCTTCAATAAGTGGTGCTGGGAAAACTGGACAGCTACATGTGAAAGAATGAAATTAGAACACTGCTTAACACCATACACAAAAAAAGAACTCCAGGGCTTCCCTGGTGGCACAGTGGTTGAGAGTCTGCCTGCCGATGTGGGGGACACGGGTTCGTGCCCCAGTCCAGGAGGATCCCACATGCCACGGAGCGGCTAGGCCCATGAGCCATGGCCGCTGAGCCTGTGCATCCAGAGCCTGTGCTCTGCAATGGGAGAGGGCACAACAGTGAGAGGCCCACGTACAGCAAAAAAAAAAAAAAAAAAAAAAAGAATCCTAAATGCTACATTGGCAAATAGAATCCAAAAGCACTTGAGAAGCATCATATATAATGACCAAGAAAGGTTTTTCCCTAGGAATACAAGATGGTTAAATAATGGGAAATCTTTACATCTAATTTAGAGTAAAAAAGAAAAAAAATGTTATTTCTATAGATTCTTAAAACAATAAAATTCATTTTCTATTAAAATTTATGTTTTAAAAAACCTATAATAAAATATTAATTGATATTTTAAATGAAAATGTCCTTAACACACATATATACACAAAAAAACACAAGCCAGCCTCATTCTTACTGATGAAAGACTAGAAAAATTCCCATTAAATGCAAGACAAACACAAAATCCAGAATCATGAAAGAATAGGTTAATAAACTCAAGTATTCAATTATCATATAGTCATATCCTTATGCAGCAAAAGTATCTGACAAAATCCAACACCCATTCATGATAAAAATTCTCAGGTTAAAAATAGGGGTGAGCTAATTTGACTTGGTAAAGAGCACCTATAAAAATCTTGAAACTTACACTATAATTAATAGTGAGAGATTTGATGCTTTCCTTCTAAGACGGAAGGAATAAGGTAAGAATATCCATTCCCATACCACCACTCTTATACAACATAATTTAGTACTGGAAGTTCTAACCACTGTAATAAAGCAAGGAAAATAAATAAAAGACATACAGATAGTAAAGGAAAAAATAAAACTGTTCTTATTTGCATGATTATCTATCATGCAGGAATCTACAAAATCATGAGGAATCTGCGAAAATGTAAATAATTCTAGAGCTAACCTGAGTTCAGTAAGGTCTCAAAGTACAAGACCAACAGACGAAAATCAATCTCATTTTTTTTGTGTGTTAACAATGAAAAGGACATCCTGGTGACGCAGTGGTTGAGAATCTGCCTGCCAATGCAGGGACACGGGTTCGGGCCCTGGTCTGGGAAGACCCACATGCCGTGGAGCAACTAGGCCCGTGAGTCACAATTACTGAGCTTGCGGGTCTGGAACCTGTGCTCTGCAGCAGGAGAGGCCGCGATAGTGAAAGGCCCATGCACCACAATGAAGAGTGGCCCCCACTTGCCGCAACTAGAGAAAGCCCCCGCACAGAAACGAAGACCCAACACAGCCATAAATAAATAAATAAAATTTAAAAAAAAGTAATAAAGGAAGAAAGAAAATTGAAAGAAATGTAACAAACAAACAAACAAAAAAACCTGACAAGGCATATGACGATGGGCTCATCATTTATAACATATTCATTTTTTTAAAAGTAGAAAATCAGGCCAAGATTACGGAGAGATAACTCATAGAAAGGGAAACACAAAAATCTTTTAAATTGAAAATATACTCACATTTTTTTCATAAGACAAGCACAATTCAAACTGCATGAAATATATTTTTGGAAAGATCAAAAAAGGTGTGATAATAAATGGTATTGGCAGGAGGTATGAGGACAAAAGCATTTTTCTGCACTGTAGGTCAGAATACAAATGGATGCAATTACTTTGAAGGCTATTTGGCAAGAGCATTCAAAATTAAAAATTCACTTGCCATTTAACAGAGATTTCACTTCCATAAATTTGTATAACTGGTAGACTAACCCATGTATAAAGCACATTATAAGCATTGCATGTATTTAAGAAAGACTGGAAAATGCATAAATGTCCATTAAAGGCCAGTGATTCAATAAATTATGGCAGAACCATGCAATAAAATATGCTATTAAGAAAAATTAGGTAGGTTTATTTATTCTGATAGGGAGTACTCTCCAAATTACTGTATTAAAATAAAATGGCAAGGTCATGAATAATGTAATAACATGTACTCAATTATGTAAAATTACAAGGTACATACATGAGGATATGTATATACATAAACATATATATAGCTATGTATAAACACACACATACTCTTTCACATACACCTGTTTCTGGAGAGTTCACAAGGTAATAGTGATTAGTCTGTTTAAAAGGCTTCATCCATTCTTTCTTAATACGGTTGTCTAGCATGAAATAGTTAATGTATATGTCTGTCTTCATTATTTCATTATTCACATTTCCTCCCAGAGCCTAATATGTGCTTAGTACATTATAGTGGCTCAGTAAACATTCATTAGGTTGAACAACATTTCTGTTATTCACCCTCAAGGAATAACTTTTAACAATGCAACCATTAATTATTTTTATTTTTAGAAAACTCTATACTTTTCACAAACATTTTCAGTTCATGATCTTATTTGCTCCTCATATGTTTTTCAAGTTATACAAAGTATTTGTAAGTTTTACTTATGTGCATATTTCAATTATATCCTACAATTCAGAGATGGGTTCCTCAACAAAAATTGCATCCTTTTATAAACTCTATATTCACATTTTGTTGTTTTTTCCCATTGGCTTTACAGTTCTCTCTTCTATGATGCATTTCACTCTTCTGGGCAGTTTTTCTTTTTACTTTTATGCATTAATGACTTACCACTCTTTTATTGCCATATTTATGATTTATTGTTTTTTTTTCCTTTCTGCTTTCTTTTTATTTACAAAACACTCTATCTTTAACAACCATATCTCTAGCTAGTTCTCCTTGTGTCCTTCAAGTGTTCCTTTGAGATATATTTAGAAACTATGTGTTGCAGTTTCTCCCACCCACCCCCACTCCTACCCAGTTTCTTTAAAGCAACTATTCCTTCTCCAGCCCAAGAATTATTGGCTCAGGCCAGCAGTTTGTCATAAAATATTCTACATGACATCCATGCTTTGTCCTAGCTCTTCTATTTCCTGCAGACTCTTAAAGATCTTTTTAATATCCTTATTCTCAAATCCATCAATTTCCGAGTTATAAGGAGAAAAGGCCTTTGCAATTACTCTATGTAATACTTTCCTGACTTCTTTTTTAAGGACCTTATCCTGTATTCCTCTTTCTGCCTCACTTAATGTATTTTTTTGAAAAGTTAACCTTTTCTGTTTAGCCCTATTTAATAGTACTATTTACACTTCTATTTTCATTTTCTGAGGCTTTTCCCTTTCTCCGAAATTCTTTAAAAACTTGGGTACTCTACTCCTCAAAAATATGATCACACTGTGTACATTTTAGGAGTGATTCATTTTTTTCCCTCTGTTTTTGATCTGTTTATGGTGAATTAACAACTTTGCACTTTTATCCACTTAATTTCTTACTTTCAAAATAGTGCCAGAAGAAGCAAACAAACAAAAAAAAACCCACAACAAACCCCCAAATCTCTTTGATCATTTGCAATTTCTCTTTACACATGACCTTCATCTGTCGGTCTGTTTTTATCTCTTCGTCTCAGTGCTCCAGAAATCCTGACCTCTCTAGGAGGTTTCTAGAAATATCTCGGTCTTTCTTCTCTCATTTTTTCGTTGGGCTTTCAAGAGTTTGTTTACAGTTTTCTCATCATTTGTTTTCTATTTCTTTAGTAATCGTGTCTGTTGATAAGATCTCTAAGACTTCTGTTTTTAGCTGTGGTAGTTAGGATAGGTGTGGATGCTTTATTGGCCATGATGCTACATAACAAACCACCTCAAAATGCACTGGTTTTTAAAACAAGCATTTATTTTTCTTTGTCATGTGCCTGTAGGTCAGTGGGACATTTCTGCTCTAGGCTGAGTGTTGGCTGAACTTGGTCCAGCCTTTGGCATTGGCTTTGGGTTTGCTCCACATCTCATCTCTTTGAACCCATAGTTGCTGGTCATGTCCTTCTCATGGTGAGGCCTGAAAGGCCCATGCAAGCATGTTTAAAGCCTCTGCTCGTGTCCCCTTCTCATACTTTCCAATCATAGATATACCCCCTTTCCTAAACTCCACTGAACAGGAAAGAGTGAAGAATTGAGAACAAGTATGCAATCCACCACAGCTGTGTATGGTCCTCTCCTTTGGATATCCTCTGTCCTCTGTCTATGCACCTCCTTTTCCTCTTTAAGCAGAAAAATCCCTTGTGGTCATGGCATCCTACTCATAGTTCAGTCTTTGGCTCCTCATGGTTCAGTTAACTAGATACTTTTATTAATGTAAAGATACAAAAATTCTCTCTGATATACAGCAATTGTCAAATCTTGCTGAACAGAAATGATGAAGGCTCCAATCCTTGGCTGTGGAGTCAGCTCTTTAATTTGTCCACCTGGTAGTCCCAGGTTCTGCTTTTCAGTAAGAACTCCCTTGTTCATTTTCTTTGGTGGTCCCTGGCTTTGCCATCTGGAAGAGTCTTCTTTCCCCATTATCCTGTGGCCACATCTGAAGAGGACATTCGGAAGCATGTATTTCCTAAGGCTGCCACATATAGAGCAAACCACTTCCTGTTAGTATAAGTTCAGGATCCAGTGGATTATTTGGGGTTAGTAAATTACCGTCAAAAGTGTAGTATGCTTTCAGCACAGTGGCTTTTTGGTCATTTCTAAGTGTGACTGTACACTGTCAAAATTCTTGGATAAATAGGATTTTTAAGCTCTAAGCCTCTGGTCTTTTATTTATAGACCTCTGTGCTCTGGCCATCCAAATAATTTTCAGCTTGCTGCTGTCTGCTGCATTGAAGACATCTGAAATAATGCACTATCTTTGCCAGCAGGCTCACAAGTTTTGTATGGTGGAGCACCAGTTATATTTATTGCTAAGACTGGAATTTGCAGACACATCTCTTGACTGAGTTTAAATTTGGGGTATAAACACTTGGCTTTTTCTACCCTTTTCAAATTTCCAGACTCTCAGTCAGCTGAGATTGCAGGTTATACGCAAAGAGTACCTCCCTTAGCAAAGACACATGTCTTTCTAATTCAACTCTCAGACTGGCCAGCTAGTTCCACCTTGAATTTATCATTCTTTCAGGATTTTGCTGACAACCCATGCCAACATTCTGCAAGTATTTTACCATTTCTCCTAATATTATATATAGTCTTTTTAGCATATGATTGACTTTCCAATGTATGGCAGGTGATAATTTGACTAGATAATCTGTCAGTATATAATGATGGTTCTGAGATATTCAATTTTCATTAGTTGTGTCATTATTATGCACCTACCTAGCTCTGCATCCAATCTAGTACTACCACATTTTAGTTTCTGTTACCTAAAGCACCTCACTTCCTGGTGCTAAATCAGTTGAACTAAGATTGGAATCAATATAACCAGAAAAAAAAATAATAGTGGAAATAATAGTGGCTTAATCAATACAGAAGTTCATTTCTCTCTTGTAAAAGAGAAGTTTGCAGATAAACCATCTAAAGTTGCCCTGGTAGAACCAGAATGTTATCAGGGTCCAGCCTGTCTTCTTTCTGCTACTCCGTTTTTAGCATGAGGCTTGCTTCTTTGAGGTTACCTCATAGTTTAAAATGATTGCTGTCACTTTAGACATCACTTCTGCAGTATAACAGGAAGAGGTGGGGAGGGATCAAAGTATCTTTTCATCTTGAATGAATCGTTTCCCTTTAAGTAGCCTTCTCATAGGCTACTGCAAAACCATAAGCTTACATTTCATTGGGCAGGACATAGATGTACAATCTAACCTTGCTGCAAGAGATGCTGGGAAATGTAGTATTTTATTTGTTCACTGAATACAAGTGGGATTTGGCTATTAAGGAAGAAGAGGGTTATAGGTATTGGGGTTCTGCAATTAACTCTCTACCAGAGACTTTGCTTTGAGACTTTAATTTTCATCTTTTAAAAATATGTTCAGTTAAGCTTTGGCATCTTGAAAGGACAGAAAACATTCTCTCTTCCTTGTCGCCCTCATATCATAATTTAAGTTATCCCTATTATAACAGCAGTTTACTCATCCTCTATATACATTTGCCACATTTCCAACCTTTGTAAAAATTAATTTTGGTCATTACTCTAGTCTTATTAAAAAAGACAGAATCTTTTTCTTTATATAGCACAACAATAATTCTTTTACATGGATCTTGTCAACCTGACTGGTTCATTTCCTTTTCTAAGTACATTTCAGACTACTACTCCATTTCTCTAAATATATTTTTTAATTGGAAATGATTTTAGAGATATCTAATTTAATCCTCTCATTTTGCAGATGAAGGTCCTGAGGCTTGGAAAAGGTACATTAAGCCACTTATGTCACAAAGTGAGGAATTAATAGACTTTATGCTTATATTCTTGACTTTATTTGCAATTAAATGTGTCCACATATTACTTTTGGGGGTCTTTTCCCCTATCAAATTCCCTTTCATCTTTTTCAATTAGTCAATTAAAGTCTCCTTCTAACCATTCTTCTTATATCCTGGAGATAAGTCATGACCCCCAATAATATTTCCTTTTCAAATTTCTCTTATGGATTGAGATGGAACATAGTATATTCATAAATCTGATATTTCATCTCACTGAGGAAATCATGTATACCATCATATATCTTCCACTTCATATCTCATATATCTTTAAATGTTTACATTTGTGTAATTAGCAACTCTTCTCCTTTCATGAAATTTTTTTTTCCCCTTTTGGCCAGTGTAAAGAGCCCTAAACCAACCTCCCATCTATGCAGAAGTAAACTCCCCTCTTGGTCCTCCTTCTAAAATGAATCTCATTTTCCCACCCTCTCATTCATTCTATTTGTTGATAAAGTTAACATTTACAGAGTCTCTGGCAAACAGAGTACCAAGAAATCTATGACTTAAAAGTGGAGCATGCAACACAAATAATATGAAAACATGTATTTAGCTTGATCCTAAGAAGTTTCCTTTCAACCCTCCAGTCTCCTTCCCTATGGTTACTTTCCTCCTACTGCTTCTCTTTATCACCAGAACTCAACGAGTAGTATGAAGCCATAAATAGTTTTTGCATTGTGTTGAAGCTCAGACAGACTCTGCTATGATACAGTCCCTCTCTGCCTTCTTCTTTATCATTCATCATCTAATTTATAGCAGACAAGCAACTTGAGGCAGTTGTTTCATTGGGAGATGGGAAGTTTGGGTTCCCTATGTATCACAGGGTGAATTTAGGATTTATCATGTACATACTTATGGGTTATGCTTTTGGTACTGTTGTTATTGCAATTTTGATTTAATATATTAAATTCCACTTGACATTGCTCACACCATACTTTCATCTTTTCATCTAACTCTTGAAGGATATAGTTGACCTTGAACCTCTCCAGCCATTTTAATTTTCCTAATTCTTTCCTCTTCCCGAGCTCCACTCCATACCTCCTTTTCCCCACACAGCAACATTGAAAATCTTTCAAACTGAACTATTGCTTTCCACAAAAGAGATAATCATGAATACGGAGTCCAATATGATAGCCAGCACTCAGTAAGTGGAAATTATTCTTATCGTGATTAAGTGAGCATCACCATGCTTCTGCCTGCTGGATATGAGCTAACCAATGTATACAATATTGATATGGTGAGTTAAATACTATCCAACAAATTCTTATTACAGCAAGGCAAATAAGTAAGTTTAAAGTCTCCCTCATTGACTTAGACAAAGTGAATGACTTTATTCTTGCAAACTGCACACCATTCACAGAACTCTGTTCCTCTTTAGTTTTAATATGAGGTACAAGAAGAGGCAAGGAGTTTGCAATAAGACACCCTTGAGTAGAAGGCTTGACTCTATCAGTAACAATTATGTGAAATTGGCAAGTTACTTGAACCCTTTGGAGCTCAGTTTCTTTCTTGTGTGAATTCGGGAATATAATACCTACCTCACTGGGATGGTATTGGAGAGTATTGAATTGGAGTAACCACACCCAACTTGCCTGGTGCATGGTAAAAGTGCTCCAAAAGTTAGTCCTCTTTTTTTTCGCACTTATTGGATACTAATCCAGTAGTATTTATTGGGTACTATTCTTAAGATGTTTATATATATATATATATATATATTTTTTTCTTTCCCATATCTATCCGTAAAAGTCTTACTAATTATTTTTCAATTATATTCTTAACAGTCTATATAGAAGTATGTTCTTTCCCACTTTTAACACACAAAAATAGACATCAAAGAAAGATAAGATAAACTAGTACTTTGCACAAGAAAACATAGCTTTTAGCCTGGATGAAAACTATTGCTGGGCATACCCACTTCCCTGAAAGTCTGAGGTAAAAGATGCTGCTTCCTGGTGGTAAAAAATTGATGTGATTTTATTTTGAATAAACTTTGAGTTAAAAAAACATATTTTTCAGCATTTTCTCATCTTATCTATATAAAATGGCAACTGATTTTAGGTAAAAGTTCTTCAGAAACTGGTCTTGTAAACTTAACTCCAATAAACTAAATGTCAATGTGATTTAAAAAAAAAAAATCCTTACTAGAGAAAAAAAATCTACTTCATGCCAGTTCTGAGAAATTCCCAGGGAGAGTTTGGGTGGAATAGCCACAGCATTTCTCTCAGTATATGGTGGCAATGAGGCTATGATGTTTGTATTCATTTCACCTCTTTATGAGCCCTTTCCTTCAGACCATCCAGCTTGCCCAAATCTGAGGAAAAAAGGGCTCCACTCATCACCTTCACAAGTGATGAGAATCCAGGATCTAAGTTGGACAAAGGGAGAGTGATGGACTAATTCCAACAAAATGACATTTTACAGACAGTACTGCAACATCCTTTAGTTAAAGGTCAAAATTTGACTCTACTGGTACAGGGTAGTTAAGATGTGTCTGGAGAAAACACCTGTTTTATTGTATCACTACTCCAGATACTTCTCAAGCCCTCTGTTGTTGAGCAGAGCTGCTGACCTCCTCTCCATGACTCACCAGTTTGGTCTCACTGGTCCCACCCCCATAACACACTCACACTCTTACCTTCTGGGACACTTTCTGTGCTCTGATTTGACTATGAGCCTTGGCATGTTATTTCCTCTTTCTGGAACTTCCTGCATCCTCTTCTTTTGCATGAGAAACCCTTATCGATACTTAGTCAAAATCCCAGATTAAACACTTGAGAAAACTAACAGGTCTCCACACATCCACCAGATTATGTGCTTACAGAACATCCCCAGCTCAGTTATTTTATAACCAGGGCCTGCTTTATCATTTACAAGTTCCAAATGTAAAATGCAAAGGTAGGGCTCCAGAGGCATCAGGGTAAATCAATCTAGCCTTCTCATGAGCTGCCATCTCCACATAAGGTGGACAGGTGATCTGCAAACAACTGCAATCTCTGCCCTGGGACACTCTGGATGGATGTGTGCCAAACCCGTTGTGGCACCACCACTTCAGGGCAGGGAGTCATGCTGCTTACACACACACACACACACACACACACACACACACACACACACACACACACACGCTTTCCTCCCACCCCAAGAGGCCGTTAGGTGTTCATCCTACCCCAACTCCCCTTGTGCTCACACACACAAAGGCCCCCTAGAGGCACTGGCGGAACACTGACCTCTTGGCCGTTGAGACCTGTTAGCAACTCAGCAGAAGGTAGCGTTAGTTGGGGGCATCAGAGGGAAGAAAACTGGGAATTAAGAACCCTCCTGGGGAAATGCAGGAAGCAGTGAGGTACCAAACTGTGCATGAGCTGACACAAGTTCCATTGTCCCATTGGCTTTAATTTACAAAGATAAAAATATTAAACATTTCAGGACAGCCACAGCAAGGCTTTAAACATCGAGAGCTTGGCCCTTCTGAGAAAATGGCCCTGAGTGGTTGTACTGGTTGCGTGCCTGTAAACCTGGCTCTGTTTATAACTGACCCCACTTTATTTTTATTCCCATTAAACTGTATCCTCCCCGCAACTTCTCTTGCCCCAATGTCTAAGCTGCATAAGAACAGGGACCATGTCTATGATAAACATTTGAGAAATATTTGTTGAGTGAGTAAATGAATGGATTAATGAAGTCTTCCACTATTTGGTGAGTGCTTCTAATCCATGTGAGATGTATTAGCACCCCGCACCTCTCCTCTCCTCTCTTTACACCAGTTGCCTTCTGCTCCCTGATTCAGAATGTCAATGCCCTAGTTCAGGTGCTCATGGCTTTTCTTCAGGACAACTAGAAAACACTTATAATGGATTTCTTAGCTTCCAGGATCATATTCTAAACTATAGATATGTTCATTCAACTTTTCTGCTTAGAAAATTTGCTGGCCACCATTGTCCAGGGGCTGGAATCCTGACTTCTTCTTGTGATGTCCAAAATCTTCCATAATATGATCCCAATGTATTTTGTAGGTTTAATTTCTTACTACTTCTGCTTTATATGTAAAGATACTTGTTCTTCTGATTCCAGATTAAAAAACTGATGACCTATCACCTCTCAGGTGAAATCCCTTTAGATTCTACATCAGCTTGGAAGGCAGTGTCTCCCTGTTCTTTGCACATTGAGAGTCCTTAGTTATACAATAACATTGACTGAATAAATGGTCAAGTTGAACTGCAAATATTTTATTCCAGAAATTTAATTTCTATTGTTAAAGATCAACGTTTTGAATGCTGCTTAACCGTGTTAAATTCAATTAACATTTTCTTTTCTGAGGTTATTAAAAAAAGTTTATTTTATATTGGAGTATAGTTGATTAACAATATTGTGTGAGTTTCAGATGTCCTGCAAAGTGATTCAGTTATACATATACAGGTATCTATTCTTTTTTAAATTCTTTTCCCATTTACACTAGATTATTAAAGTACTGAGCAGAGTTCCCTGTGCTATACAGTATGTCCTTGTTGGTTGTTTTAAATATAGTAATCTCTACATGTCAATCACAGACTCCCTAGTTTCTGAGTTTAACATGTTATATGCTAAGTGTTTTTATGTTCCAAGATCTATATTAGGTCTCAAGAAAACAAACAAGAAAATTATTATCAACACCCCTCTCCAACACACACACACACAGAAGTGCATAATCTAATACAGAGAAAAATAAGAAAACGTAAAATCAAATGAATATTATAAGCATTGTACTAGACACAAGAAAAAAAGGTATCTTTGATAGTTATTGTATTTCTGGAGTCAGGAAAATCATGTTGAGGAGGAGACAAGGAATTGAAAACTGAATATTTTGGAAAGACTTAGTTTCTAGAAAACAGACAAGACTATGAAGTAACTTGAGAGTCATTCAGTTGAAGAAGAATTTCATTTATTTTGCATATTTTTAGAGAACAGAAGTAAGAAAATAATAATTGGAAGTTATGAAGAGGTGAACTATGGATCAAAAAGATGTTTCTAAAAGCAAGAGTATTGAAAAATAGCATGGATTTCCACAGGAGGTGAGGATTTCCACATTGCTGGAGTTATTCAGGTAGGTGTGGAACAACTAGCATCCTCACATGCTAAATGAAACAAGAATATTTATGATGAACTGACTTGGTATAGCAGATAGTGGTGTGGAACATCAGAAAATAAGAACTGTATTCCTGGCACTTCATTTTCCTGATCATTTGGCATAGGTGCTGACCTTTTTGATTCCATTTCCTCATCAGAAAAATGGAGATATTTTTCTGTTTCAGAGAGTTGCTGTGAGAATTAAATGGGATAAAGTAGTTGATGGTACTTTAAAATTGTAACCACTATGAAATATGAGTTATTATAAATTTATGTTGATAATAAGAAAATTAATAATAATCACATACATGATTTCAGTCTCTGTATGTAGTTCTAGAAGACAGAATAATTATCTTCTCTTTCTTGCGTATAAGAAAAGAAAAGCTTCAGATTATAGGTAACCATCCCATTGAGACATAGCTGGTCAATGAGTGGCAGAACTGGAAGTCGTGACTTTTCCCGTAGAGCACGAAGTATCTCCTCTGCAGTGCACTGCCTTTATGATGAAGTAGAGTCTGTGACAGTTTGCAGTTCCCAAGGTACTTTGGACTGAAGTCACTCAAGTAATAATAGGCTCTGTTTAGACATCATTCTGTAAGTGATATGCTTATGTGTTTTTCACTCAGGGAACTAGGATAAAAATAACAAATGTTGGCCAGATCTACTCATTCTTTAGTAAACAATACCTTTTTTTTAGTAAACATTCACAGGACATTTCTAAAACAGGATCTTTACAAAGCCACAACAAGGGATTAATCAAGATGTGCTGAATACTTACTGTGGAATACCACACATATATATGAAATTATAAATGATATGTAGGACAACTATTATTACTTTTGGTGTTAATTACCATCCCCCATTTTTTCTGTGACTGATGAGATCATATCTCTGCTCTTGCCATTTACATCTACTCTCCTTGTTCTGCATGTTCTCTTATTTAAATGTTCTAGTTCTTGATCCCGTGGTGGCACAGGATGAACCAACCATTTCTTCGTGACAATAGAGAAATACTCTTTACAGGTATTCTCAGTAATGATTCACTGTTCAGTCACATAAATGCAGATGCTTTCTGCCTAAACTATTCACAACTTAGAAACTATTTTGATGTTTATACCTAATTGCTGTTACATAAATATTTCAAGGAAGAAAACATAGGAGATGTGACTCTTTTTGTTCTTTATAAATATCCAATGCTCTTTCTGAGAATTTTCTAAGGCTTCGATGGCAGGTGTTTTTTGTAGTTTTCCTTGCATTTAAGGGTAGAAATGAATATCTTCTAGGCTGAGTGTTACTCTCTATATCCTCTGTTATTATTTAAATGTTCTTTCTTCTGTCTTTTCCCATTTCTTACCATCAAAAACTCCCCTCACCTACACCCATTTACAGAATTTGGGATTAAAAACTCTTTTCCTGCAACAAAATGTTTTCTCAACATGAGCTTGTTTAACTATTTGAAGACCACCAAACATGAGTTCATCTTTTATATATTTAATCTCATAAATATACACCAGAAAAATTGAGAAAATAGTTGTATACAGCTAATCCTTTGAAAACTGCAGCCTTTGATTTTCTTTTCCTGTTAAATCCTCACTAGATAAGTAGTTTGTGAATATTTTTGTATTCTTTTCATCTGTCAAAATATACAATTTTAAAGGACTTATGAATTTTTTAATCACATGGAGTTTTAATGCCAACTATGTGCCGGTGTTGAGTAGCACAAGAAGTAGGTCAGTAATGAAGTTTTAGCCCCACCTACAATTCAAAATCTCAATAAACTAGGAAAATGCTCCTCCCCAAGAAGGTACAGCAGGGCCCTTCGTTCCTCTTATATCTATTATATTTATTTAAAATGGAGCTTATGAATCAATTGGAAAAGGAGATATACATATATTTCCTAGCAATAAATCTAGTCATTGTCTTAGACTTTAGAGTGGAAAAGAGGAAAAAGCAAAATTCTTCTATTTCAGTAAACCTGGAGGGAACAGACTAAAAATGGCACCAATCTCAGCCATTTCTCTCTTCTTTTCTGAAAGCATCTGGGCATGCAGAAAAGAGTCACTTTCCCCTCTAGGCGGCAGTGCTGTACACGTGCCATGGTTTTCACTTTCATGCTCAGGGGCCATTACAAGCACTATCCACTTACATTCCATTACAACTGATTGAATATTATACATCAAAAAGTGGAAAGAAAATGTTTAAGATTTTATGAATGCAAGCGAAATGACTAGAGTTCACAAAACTTTGGATTCTGAGCTTGGCTTCTGTCTTGTCCTTACATAAGCATCTTTGATCTTCTTTTCACCCAGCAGTTTAGATGACTTATGTGGTCTTATAATTGCTTTATTATTTTAGGAAAATTAGTCATGTCTACTTTTTTTTTTTTCTATAGAGGTTATTTTTAAAGAAAATTTCCATTCCATTACAAGTCAGGGGATTTCTCAAACCAGATAAAATTAGTGGTTACTTTTCTCTGTGTTATAAAGAATAGAAGTTAGAAGAACTAGGTTCTAATCTTGGGTCTTCCATAAAATAATTTTGTGACCTTTGACAAATCATTCATCTGATCTGCCTCATTTTTTTCTCTTTTGACAGTGGGCTACTTATCTCTTTTAGGACAAATTGAGTTAATCAATTTAGAAGAGACTTGAAAACTCTTTCATAAATATGAGGCATTATTCATATAAAAATCCAAATTTTAGGGTTAGCTTCATAACTGTTTATTAAACTATGTTTAATTCTATAATAAGCAAGAAGACTGCACAAAGGACAGTCAGCCTCTTTTCAAATTGTATTGTCTTCCCATTAATAACTACCATCGACCGTGTCTTCATGTGCAGTGGCAGGTTGCCAAGACTGTGCAAACTTTTCCTGTGGGAACCCCTGAAGTATAGTCTCTCAGCATCAAGGCAGGGTTAGGAAACACCTGGAAGTCTTGGTTGCTGCACTTGGGCCAACTATTGGAAAACTTCCAAATGATATAATTTTAGTTATTGTGGTTCTACCACCATTGATTTACTATTTGCTCTGTTTGATAAATAAGTTTTGAGCACTTTCTCAATGCTAGACACTGCTCGACACATTGGAGATAAAGCATCAGACAAGAGATCAGGTCCTCCTATTTTGAAAGGGAAATAGACTCCAAGAGAAATTTTGGTGAAGCAAGTAGCAATTTCCCAGGAAGTCAAGAGTAGGCTCTATTTGTAACACAAAAAAATTATCCCCTTCTTTTTTTTTTTTCTTTCTTTCCCTCCTGCTGTACACCTGAGCTAGAGTTTTCATTCTGTTCCCCCTTCTCATTTTTTCTGACTTGAGCGATGTAGTCAGCACCAATCAGGGCACTCCCCATCACACCCATCTTGATCTCTGTCATATTTTGTCATGTGTCTTTTGTGGTTCTTTTGTCAATGCATTTAAGGTAGTTTTTTTTTTTTTTTTTTTCCTAAAGCATTAGCCATGAAAACAGACTCAGTAAAGAATCTTAGAAGTCCTACAGTAAAAAAAAATAACTCTCTTTGACTTAACAGTAGGTTTTCCAAACTTATTTGGCCACAAACTATGCTTCAACCCATTCCCCTAACCCTGTCTCTTGATTCTTATTGTCAGAGTATTACATTGTAGGAATTGTTGCATTAAGCAATCTTTAAAACATCTGTTGGTTTCTTTCCTATAATTCTCTCTCATAGGCTTGGTCTTGGTAAAAAATGTTTGAAATAAGAACATTTTTTTTTCCAAACACTGAGTTTCCAAATTAAAAAAAAAATCATTTAGCAGAAATATAACCGTTAGTTTATTTGTTTTAATTACTGAAATATAAGAATTATAATGAATCATTTTGTCTTTTAAGATTAACATAGTTATTCAGAATAAATTGAGAACAGAACTAGATAGATCTGTTATCACTATAGTGTTCTAATACGATGATTTGAGAGAAGAAAATGGTCCATTGTATGAGGAAGGTGTTAAAATGAACAGCTATAGAATTATACAGCTAGTTGAATCTAATAATATTTCTAAAATTTTTGAAGATACTACCTTGAGATAAAAATATTACTGTTTATCACACAAACTAAATCTCTTGTTTGTGTGATAAGTAGTATCATTAAGACATGAGTTGAGGTGTTGTATTTGTGAGTTTATTCCATTTTCTTTTTCTTAACTTTGTTGAGGAATAATTGGCAAATATAATTGTATATATGTAAAGTGTACAAAATGGTGATTTGATATACATATACATTTTGGAATGAGTACCAAGATCACCGCATATCTTTTTTGTGGTGAGAATGCTTAAGATCTAATTTCAGCAGTTTTCAAGTATACAATAGAGTGTTTTTCACTATAGTAACCATAGTGCATATTAGATCCTCAGAACTTATTCTTCGTATAACTTAAAATTTGTACACTTTGCTCTACATGACCCCTTTTCCCCTATCAACCACCATTCTATTCTCTGTTTCTATGAAATCAGCTTTTGTTTTTTAAGATTCCACATGTAATTATATAAGAGATACCATATAATATTTGTTGTTCTCTGTCTGACTTATTTCATTTGGTATTATAATGCCCTCAGGTTCACCATGTTGTTACAAATGGCAGAATTTCCTTCCTTATTGCTGAATAATATTTCATTGTGTATATACACTATGTTTTTACAAATAGCAGAATTTTCTTTCTTATGGCTGAATAATATTTCATTGTGTATATACCACATTTTCTTTATCTATTCATCCGTTAAAGGATTTTTACTTTTCATTCATCTGTTTTCTTTTCTCATTTGCTTTAATAAAAAAAATCTACAAATATTCCTGATTAGAATACCAATTCAGTGAGGTTTTTACGCAATATTGTGAATGGATTTCATTCAATGAAATAGTGTGTGGTTTTGTTAAAAGCTGCTTGCAAGGATGTGAAGATTGATGGAATCTAATCTCTCAATAGTAGATGATGAGGAAGTCCTCCACAAGAGCTGGCATCTAAGTTCTGCTCATCCCTCCCTGTTCCTTAACTCTGCTGTTCCTTCAAGTTCTGCCTTCCTTGGGACATTTCCTTTTTCACTCTAGACATCTCTCTGGGAAATCCAGCTTTTTCATGACTTAAAATGATACCTTTATACATTTGACTCTAAAAAATGTATCTATAAACAAGATGTTTCCCTTGAGCTCAAGGTCTAAATATCTACCTGGGCATGACCTTTCCCTGTGGCACAATCAACTCAATCACAACATATTGAAATTGAACCCTTCATCTTTTACCTTAACCCACCCTGATACCAAGCAGATAATATAAACCAGGCTTTATTTGTTTCAGTTTATCTTGTATAGACCTCTATCCCGTATCCCAGCATCTACAATATTTCAATTCTTATCTGTTCAATAACAGTATTCCTTTATTATATCTTAACCTCTCAAGAAATCTTTTTATTCTTTTTTGTCCTTATGAATATATTTTTTTCCTCAGAGCATAGCATAAGGCCTGGCACATATAAAGTTCTTGATGTATATTTGCATTAAGTAGGTGAGTCAAGCAAAGAGATGAAACATGTTGTAGGGAAAGTGTGACACTGAGATCTGGGAAGATGTACCTCTAAGTAAGGGGTGAGTCCCAGGGGAAAATGCAGGATCCCAGTTATATTAAAAGGGTGGATGCCAGTGAGGTTGATAGCCCATTATTGAATATGAGTCAGGCTGCTGTAGTGAACATGCCGGAAAACTTTGCCTCTCCCGGTCTTGGCCTCTGTTAAAGCATATTAACCCTGTGTACTGATCTTCTCTCTTACCAGACTGGGACTTCATAGAGGGCACAAACCCTAGCACTGTCATGTTTTGTGTTCATGGCTCTTGGCTTAATGCCTAGAACACAGTAAACACTCAGCAAATACTGTCAGATAAGTAAATAACCTAGTTAATAGAACTTCTTGAATCGCATGTTTCTGTTATATAACACAGGGATCATAATAACCACTTCAGTGGTTATTTAAAGATTAGATGGCAGAGTGTATGTAAAACAACAATTGTGATGCTTGAATAGAAAGTAATATAAATATATGCCACTTTCTTCACATGTTTGTCACTTTAAGACCAGGACTCTTTCCAAAGTTTGGAAGTAAAAAAGGAAGAAATAAGGAAAGAAAAGATCATGTGTTTTGAGGACATACCAAATGTTTTGCTTTCACATGTTTATTTCAGGGACTCTTCTCAACACTGTGAAGGAGGCAGGCCACTTTCCAGCCAAGAAAACTGATGCTTCATGAAATTAAGTGACTTGCACAAAATCAAATAGTTAAAAGTAGTAGTGGTGGAATTGAAAACTAGTTTGACCCATGAGCTTTTTTCACTGTAAGGAGGAGGAATTAAATTTCTTTGGAGGTAGTGGGTAGGTAGGTTCATTCATGGAGAGTCAGAGGGTAATGTTTGGCTTCATATAAGATAAGCTGATTATGCTAATTGTGCAAGGAAGCTGTTTAAGCCACAACCAAGACTTTTCAAAGAATCTAATATTAATTAATACTTAAGAAATGTCCTCCTCACAAATCACAACTTATTTTTAAATGTTCCTAAACTTCCAATTATCTCTCTGGCCTTTAAAAAATACATTTTTCTAATATTAATCACTGGAAGGAAGGGGTGGTATTGTGAAGAAGTAGTGTCAATATGTAAAATCCCTTCTTTTGGGATGTATTCATGATGCCTAGCATATTTTTCCCAATTTAACGAGCATTTTCGTTCTATTTCCTTGTATGTGATTGACTCCATTTTTGTGGATGATGATAATTTAATCTTTAATCACTCCCATTCTTACTCCTATCTTCCCTTCTCTATCTCAGACTTGCTCAAGTCTTCTAAGTCTTACTTCTTGACTTCATTCTTCTGCATTAACAGATTTGGCAGAGCAGCTTGGAAACCCTCTGAGAGCAGAAAACCAACATATTTAAATATTTACTGCAGGGGGAGATTATATTTACATCCACACTCAAAGATGACAGGGATGACACATTCAAAATGTCTGAATGGAAGCTTAAGGGGATTTTAATATATTGCCTTTCTTCACTTAGGTCTAAAAGACTTAAACCTATTTAATGTCCCAGGTTAAATTGCATGATGGACTAGTCCTGTTAGCATATGAAATGGAGTCATATTTGATATTTTACAGTCTAAATGCCCATACTCTCATATATGAGGTTTTCTTGAATTCTTTTATGAATAATAATTTAGCTATGCATTATGTAGACCTAAGAAACAATCTTTCCCTTACTAATTCTTAGAGCAGACTTAGGTTCTCATGTGGTAAAAACTACTTCATATGTCTTTGGAAGAATGAAATATGAGTATTTTGGGGGGTAATTAAAACCTTAAATGAAACATATCATTCTCTTATAGGATACAATTAGTAATGAAAATATTAAATTTCCTAGAAATGCTTATGTGTGGTATGTTCTTTATTAACTTAATGTAGTTTGAAAATAAGAAGTGGTTTGAGGTAGCATAAATGTAAAATTATATTGGCTATGCAATCAATAAGCAATCACCAACAGTCACAAAAATATTGTTGTATGCATGACATGATGTAGACATGGTCTCTGTTCTATTTAAAAATGGAAGCAAGTATTCTTATTGCTGGGCTTAAATAGAACACAACAAACTGTAAACTCTATGAAAGAAAGATTGATCTTTCATCATCCCCTTCAATTTATAGCCCCACAGTGACTTGTAGTTTTGGGTAGAGCTTAAAAGCCCCAGCTTCTAGAGCTGAATTGTCAGTTTAAAAACAGGCTCTTCCAGTTAATGGCAGCATGATCTTAGGGAAGTCACTTAACCTTCTTGTGCCTTGGTTTTCTTGTCAGTATTATTGGGAGACTAATAATACCTAGTTCCTATTCAGATTAAAGGAGATAATACTTCAAGAGCACTTATAACTGTGCTCTGCACATAGTAAGGCCTGCATAAATGTTCACTGTTATTGCTGATGTTTCTATTGTTGTCATAATTATCATTAGTATTATTGACATAACATCTTACAATTGATGGCAAACAATGATAAGGAAAAAATTTAATGAATGGAGACCAGCTTACATGGTTGTTTTCTTCTCTTCATGAAAACAAACAAACAAACAAACCACTCCTACTACAAAGTTGGGTAATGAACTGTTCTTGTCCTCTTGATCAGCAGATAGTCTGGTGAGGAGAGAAATGCTGTCATCACCCGTCCCTTCCTAGCTGTACTTTGGCTTGAACCAGGGGAAGATGCAGTTGGCAGGTTATTGGTAGCCTTTCCTTCATTGCAATCCAAAGACTTAAGTGTGAGGACTATAATAGGTCATCCCACAATCTTCCAAAATTTTCCTTTAGAAAAAGCTTACCTGATATTTTTTTTCCTCCTGCATTTCTTAGACAATTTATCAGTTAAGTTGCCTTCTACAGCAAATAAGATAAAGTCAAACTTAAACTGGCTAAATCTACAAAGATATTTATTGGTCTCCCAATAGGGAGTTTAAAGAGGGTATAACTCAGGGTGGGCTTCTTCTGGTGATGAATCTTCTTTCCCTGCGATTCCTTTGGCTTTGACATTTTCTGAGTGCTGGCTTTATCCTAAGTTGGTAGCCAATTTTTGACCTCACATCTGCACAGGGCAAGATCTATAAGAACAGTATTATCTCCCCCTCAGTTTCTCATTTAGTAATGAAAAAGCATTTTCCAGAATCCCCCAAAATTTCCATCTGCATTTGACTAGCCTGAACAAGTTCCCATGCATATTCTTTTAGCCAATTCCTCTGGCTTAGGGATGAGATATCGAGGGATGACCATTATTGGTTTAGACTAATGACGGTTTACCATCTGAGCTGGACTTTAACCTAAACTGCTGGATTGTGTTTATTGGATATTAGTGAGCCTAAGAGGAACCTACAGTTCCTCCATTGCCTTGCACATTCAGGAACTTAAAGCAGATCCTCATCTAGGGAGGTGAGAATTTTTTCACTCATGGTATTTCCTCCAAAACATTCCTAGGAACTCTCCTTAATTTGGATCTACCTTGAGATAAATTGAACATATATCTTGGATTTAACATCCTGATTAAACTAATTTTGAGCAGGATTGTTGGCCTTATTTCAGAAGTAATGGTTTACATTCATCCTGAAACACTTGGTTAGAGGTTCCAAAATATTAAAACATGACGGAACCTGGTTTTTCTGATTCCTTGGGTTTGATTTTCTGTGGATTTCTGTATCTTCTTTATTTTCACTTTGGTCTCTAGAGTTGCCCATATATCATAGTTCTTTTCTTTCTTTTTTACTTTCTCTCTCTGCTGTGTTTTCTCATTAGTCTCAAACTACTCTATAATTTATACCAGATCTTCTAACTTATCCTGTGAATTAATAATGGTTTATCATCAATGCTAGGTATATATTATCAAGGTTAATACAACATTTGGTCTACCTATCTTTAAGAATTTTGGAGGTAGTGACTGAAAGTTTTTGTTGTCAGATAAAGTGTTAGGCATTAGTTATATGATTACAAACTAAATGTGTGATTATTAAAACACATGCACACACACACCAAAAACTAACAAAAAACAGATATGGACCCTGACTCTCTTGGAGCTTACATTTTAACAGCTAGTCAGGCCTTAAACAAGAAAACACACACACACATGTGCTGTGATAAGTTCTTAGAAGGAAAATAATATGATAATATAATACACACTAGAAAGGGGTGGGTGAGAAAACAATTTAGGTTGGATTTCCAGGAAAGGCCCCTCTGGTAACTGACATTTAAAATGGCACCTGGAGTATGAGAAGAAACCTGGGTATGAAGAGCTGAGGAAAGAACCTTCTAGGTGGAGGATACAGCATGTATGCATATTAGCAAGGTCGTCTTCTGGGGCCATATGAGTGTGGGCCACAAGATAAGAATGAAGAGGTCAGCAGGGCCAGATCTTTAAGGAACTTGGAAGTGAGATAAGGAGAGTGGATTTATTACAAGTGCAAGAGGAAACCTCTGAAGGATTATGAGCCAGACAATGACATCCTCAGGGTTTAAAATTTAAAAGCTCATTGTAGATGTTTTCTAGAGAACAAAATGGAGAGGGTAAAAATGGAGGAGACAACTTAGGAAACTACTGCCATATCTCAGGCCAGAGAAAACAGTATAGAGACTAGAGTGGTAAGAGTGAAAAGTGGAAAAAGGTGAATTAGTGATATATATGGGAGGCCATAGTGAGTCACGACTGAATCATTTCACATAGGGATTGAAGGAAAAGAAATCAAGAAGGACTCCTGCATTACTGATGTGAAAAACTGTGGGGAGATAGTTCCCCCAAGATGAGAAAACTGAGTGAGAAAATGGTTGTGGCCATTGTTTGAGTTTGGTTTTAGTCAAGTGAAATCCAAGGAGAGCTGTCAAGAAAGCAGTCAGATATAAAGTCGGGTGCTCAAAAAGAGGAATCTTAGCTACAGGTAGAATTTGGGGGTTGTAGATAAATAGATGGTATTTAGAGCCCTGGAGCTGGATGAGTTCAGTTAGAGACAGAAGTGAATAGAGAAGAGATGAGAAGATGAGTAACGGGAGAGCTCTGGGATGTCCCTCCATTTACAGGTCAAGTGGAAGCAATGATGCTGAGGAAGAAGAGTGAAAAGATGTGGTTACAGGGTGGAGGGGGGCAGACCTAGGAGAGTGTGACATCATGGAATATACCTGATAATTTGGGAAAAGAGGAGTGAATGCTCTTGAATGATTTAAATGTCACTGAGAAGTCTAGTAAGATGAGAATTAAAAATAATTTTGAGGTTCGTCATGTTGTAGGTCATTTGTGATTTGGCCACAACGATTTTATTGGGGTAGTAATAGAAGTCTCCAACTGAAGTGTTGAATGTTGAGAGGTAAGAGAGAATTGGAGACATTGCTTGTAGACAGCATTTGTATTTATGGAAATCAGTCTTCCTTGTTTTGGGGGAAAAATGTTTAATAGTAATGTGATTTAAATCATGCTGAAGAAAGAGGCATTTATTAAACCATACACTCGCGTGATAAGAGTTCTAAATCTTTTTTCCATTTTCCAAGAGGGACCCTGTTCTCTCCTGTTGTCTCACATTCCCCGTCCAACAAAAAAAGATATACATCAGGATTGCCATATGGTGAGAAGAAGCAGGCAGGTAGAAAGATGTTGATAAAAACAAAATAAAACCCTGGAGAAGCAATGTAAGCCAAAAGAAAAGGGGCAGATGGATAAGCTTACAGAGAAGAATTAGCCCTTAGCCTCTGCACAATCAATAAATGTTGACTAGCTATTGACAAGAAAGGAGACAGGAGAGCAAGAGAGGCACATGGTGGGGAAAGGCATCTCTTCATAACAACTGCTGTTGCCACCACCAAGCAGCTGTTCAAGTCCACAGCTCAGAACTCTCTGATCCTCTTACATCTCTCCTTAGGGGTCCAAACTCACACCCTGATGCTGCAGTCTTAGAAGAGATGTCATGTGTGATTTATATTGTATTAGGCCAGAAATTGTTAAATCACTGAAAAGGCCAGGAGAAAACTTTGCCTATGCAGTGAGTGAATGAAGCTAATACCCTACTCTTTCCACACCCTGGGAGTACAGTGATCCTTAAAGCCAAATAGTAATATATGACCAGAGTTGTAGCCTTTCCAGCTTTAAAGAAGAAACTGTATTTTAGAGATTTAAAAAGGAAACATTCTCTCTTTTCCTCAGTGGAATTAATTTTAGAATGGTTAAGATTAGGTTAGATTTGGATGGTACCCTAAATTCACCCATTCATGTCTATTGGAAATACTTCTCTTGTATAGGTGCAGTCTGAGAGCATCCTGCTTGTACTTTTCTATGTCCTGTTGAAGAAGCTCCTATACTGCCTATTTACATAGTTCATGTGCTAACAATTTTTCCTCTCACTCCCAAAGAACTAACATATTAATCAAATTCTCTTTATTTTAAAAACAAAGATATTAATTTATTAATAACTTAGGTGTGTCCTGGATAGGGGCAAGGATATAAAAATATATATCCAACATCAAAGATCCAATCAATTGCATTAGTAACCAGACATCTGCTTGGTAAATATGGACTTGGTGGGCTGCTTCTTTCTGGCTGGGGGAAAGGACAAGCAGCCACTCAACCCCACAATAGGATACACACCTAGAGATAGAACAATCCTGTTGTCGGTGTAGGGTTGTTGATTTCAATACCCAAGAGAAATGACAACACTAAATATTGAGCTTGTTTTTTCATGCAGTACTAAAATATTGCTAACAATATTGCTATTTTGTAACAAATATATCCAGAATTTATCAAACACAAAACAGTGAAAATAAGCATGTGTTACATTTCCACATCTACATTTCACCACATGCATTGAACAATTCAGCATCACTTGGTGGAGGAGGATCAGAGGGAGATGGCAGAGGGTCAGTGGCTTGTAGGAGGTGAGTGGGAAAGAAGCTGGATGAGGCTGGGCTGAGGATGTCAGAGTTGTGAGGGGATGACTGGGGGCAGAGAAAGATAAGGATAAGAACGTGGAAGAAAGAGTCAGAAAAGGTGAACAAAACCACTGACAAATGTCTGAAACAATATTATTAAGCATACTATTAAATACTGGTAGTATTAAAAACTACTACCAGCTTGATTCTTAAAAGCAACACAGCAAATTGGAGGTCAGTATTACATTTAATAAAGAAGTCAGGAGAAATACCAGCAAACGTTTGCCTTTTGCTTTCCTTTCTTCAAGATTTATAGAAGACCACCCAGAAAACTCCTTTTGAGTCACAGTCTATAGTTACTAGGTTTCATCTTTACTTATTGCTTCTGACAAATAAAAACATATGTTAATTTGCTCTCGTCTCAATGCTAGTGTTCAGCACTAATGATTTAATTACCATGGCATGCAATCTATGTACACATTTATTCTATTCATTTCCTGCATTCAGTCAATCTTCCATGGCCCAGGCTTATTTGGAAACTGACAGCAACAAACTAATCCAAAACACTGAATGTTTCATCTGGGAGAGTCGGGCCATGTAGAGAACAAAAGCTGAAAGAGATGGGATTAATTCACTCTATGTATGTTTATCGAGCACTATCCCAAACGTAAGAAAAACAAACATAAATAAGGGCAGTTTTCGCCATCAAATAACTTACCCTTTTGTAAGGGGTAAGTTTAGGACTGGAGTGACTGTAATAAACAATTAAATCAGGTGTGACAGGTGGTAGGAAACGAGTGAGAACAGGGTGCTATGGAAACAAGTAGGAAGGACTTTTATCTCAGACTAGAGGATGAGAAGAAGGGAGAAGCCATGAAAAGAGCAGAAGGAATGAGTCCCGAGCAGAGGCGTGGCAGAGACAGAGGTGCGATAATATTCCAGTCACAGAACCATGGACAATGGCTTGAAGTTGAAGAGAACAAGACAGGTTCAGAGAAGCAAGATTAGATGTTCATGGGGCAAGGTTAGGCATGTGTCTGATTCAGGAGACACCAGTAAGGGGTGAATGGAAAGGAAAGCAAGAGAAAGACCATTAGAAGCTTGTTTGGGGAATTTGGACTTTAACTGAGAATGATGCAGAATCAGTGGAAAAATTTAAAAGGGGAGACATATAAATATATTTGCACTCTAGAAATAGTCTCTGACTATATTAAGGAGAATGGACCAGAGGAAGTGAGGCCAGAAAAGTTAGAAAGGCATTATGGCAATATAGAAAAAATAAAATAAAATAAAATTAAGAAGTTAGAGTTGAAATGACTCAGTGTTGTGAGGAAAGAAGTAGACTCAGGTTTCTGGTATGCCAAGTGCTTGGAGAACAGAATTATTCCTGGAGCTAAGACATGTTAATTCCCTCATTCAGTCAAAATTCACTGGGTGCATACCCTGTGCCAGGTATTATTCTGGGTGTTGGGCACAGAACAATAAGAATATGGACAAGGTCCTTTAACTCATGGACCTTCAGCTCTAGCAGTAATAGTGGAGCCAAGTTTGCTGGCAGGGAGGAAGCTGGTGGGGTTCCTCTTGACACAATGAGCCATGAGGTGTGTGGGAGATTATCCAGGTAGTGATTAGAAGGAAGGTGAAGATAGTGGTGGGAGATACTGACACAGAATAAACAGCATAGAAGAGGTTCTTGAACACATGAGAGTGAACTTGAACACTTGGGGTAATGTGTGAAGCAGGACCCATGGAAGAACATTAGAAAGTTGGTAAAAATCCCTGATGTTGTATGTAAAACTCATTGCATTTGTTTGTTTTACTGCTCATTTTCAAAGTGGTTTGCAACCAGTGGTTTGGAGTTGGAAGAGAAAAAGATAAAGGACCTTGGGCTACAAAATCAAAGGGATAAATATAGGGAGAGGGGAACCAAATAAGAAAGTGAGGAAAGCAGCAAGATAATTATTAGAAAAAGTAAAATTATTACATCAAGTGGTCCAATGAGCAGAGTCTTAAGAAAGAGGAAATGGTTAATAATTTCAAATTCTATAGAAGTAAAGAAAGGTAAGGAATTAAATAGCTGATTAAACAGATAAAGTTACTGGTGACCTTGGTGAGAACAGATTTCTTGGAAGGAAGGAATGAAAGCTGTATCAGTGAGTTGAAGATAAGTGGGAGATAAGAAGGTGGAGACAATGAGTGTATTCAACACTTCAAAGAAATTAAGGTGTAAGTGAAAGAAGAGAAAGGGCAGCAGAGATATAAACACACAGGTTATAAGAGGTTTATTTATTTGTTCTAATTAGAAGAAACTTGAATATGTCTAAAAATTAAAAGAAAGAGCAGGACCCAAGGAGATATTGGAAATCCTAGAAGATAACTGATGGACCCACGTCTTTGAGGATTCAGGAGGAAATAGGACCCAGGACACCACATTATGGAGGAGTGTGGATACCACTTCTATGGAAGAGGAGAAGGGAGAAATGTTTGCCACTACAGATGATTTTATAGATTTAGGGGCAAACACAGATATAGTTCCCATATTATAATCTCCATTTTCTCCTTAAGTGGGTAGAAGCGTGATGGGATTCAGGATTTGAATCGTGATGATATGTCATATATACTGTGGGGGAGAGGACATATTCACTGGAAGGGATGGAAGCTTATTTATGTTTGGAAGCCTCAAAGTTTAGTGGCATCAATCTGCACTTCAGTTTTCTACAACAGATTTACTCAAAGACGGAACATTCTAGGTTTGTCGAATGAAAAATTAAGGATGCCTGGATTAAAAACATTAGTCTTGGGGCCTCCCTGGTGGCGCAGTGGTTGAGAGTCCGCCTGCCGATGCAGGGGATACGGGTTCGTGCCCCGGTCTGGGAGGATCCCATATGCCGCGGAGCGGCTGGGCCCGTGAGCCATGGCCGCTGGGCCTGCGCATCCGGAGCCTGTGCTCCGCAACGGGAGAGGCCACAAGAGTGAGAGGCCCGCATACCGCAAAAAGAAAAAAAAAAAAAAAAAAAAAAACATTAGTCTTAGTTGTACATTGATTAGAGTGATGGACCATGAATTTTCAGCTAAAAAGACAAAGAAGAGTATAGAGTGATTTAATGATTAGGAGAGGATCAGGGATACAATCATGTATCCATAGGCTCAGAGAACAGAACAGATGTTATATAATAAGGGCAGAGATATGATTGTAGTGGGGGAAAGACGGTGGAGTCATGAGGGGAGTGGAGTAAGGCTGAGGTCAGAAGATGATGGAAAAGGCCTGTGGAAACTAAGAATATAAGAGAATTTAATGGCTTTAGCATAGGAATCTCAAAGGAGACCATTACAGAGTTGGAAGAGAGCTAGGATTGAAGATTTGAAGAAAGGAATCTCAGTGCAGTATGGGGGTTATATCATAGATAAAGTTAGATGGCTGGAGGAGTTTGATTCTGGCTATGACATAAGAGGATGTGAACCATCTCAGGTTCTCCAAGGACTATTACGTGGGCACACAGATGGGGGGAAAGAGAGCTCGTTGTAAATTCCTGCTTTCGTTATTACTAGTCCTGGTCTATTTCCACATTTGTCTTTGTAAGTTTTGTTTTTAATGTATATCTGTTTGTTTTAGGACTTATCATAATAAGGCAAATACATTTCTTTGGAAAAGATAAATCTAAAAACTAGTGAAAAGTTTTTCTTTTCTCTAGTTTTCTAAACATGGATATTGATTTTTTTGAAATTAAATGTAATTTCCTTTTCTCAAAACCACTTTCAAGAGAATTAATTATACAGTAAAGAAACTGAAAAGGAAAGAAGTTCCTTCAAACATTATATATATATCGAAATAGCTGACAGGCTTCTAAAGGTTTTTATTTTAAAGAAAACAATTGGTTTTAATAATTGAATTGCTTTATAAAAGTTTATGGGGGGCTTCCCTGGTGGCGCAGTGGTTGAGAGTCCGCCTGCTGATGCAGGGGACACGGGTTTGTGCCCCGGTCTGGGAGGATCCCACATGCCGCAGAGCGGCTGGGCCCGTGAGCCATGGCCGCTGAGCCTGGGTGTCCGGAGCCTGTGCTCCACAACGGGAGAGGTCACAACAGTGAGAGGCCCGCATACCGCAAAAAAAAAAAAAAAAAAAAAAAAAAAAAAAAAGTTTATGGGAAAATGTTTTGTAGACTTCTAGGCAACGGTTAGGGTATGGGCTGAAATTCAATTTAAAAGACAAATGGTACTGAAATAGAGAAAAGCTGGCATATGTGCTGGAAACTGGAGAAGGGTGCCTTACTTATGGCACACACTTCAAGGAACATCTACTGCATATGGGGTCCACTGACTGCTTGAGGACTGACACAGGACACCTCCTACTACAAGACAACTGCTTTACCAAAAGTTAATTGCATAATCCCTTCCTCTTTTACCTGTATACCCTGCATGCTCATCTTTTGTATTTTCTTGATCAGAGATAATTAGCAATACTTTTACAGTGAATTTAATCATTCTTATTTGTGTGTGAGTATGTGTATGTGTGTAAGCTGACAGTAACTGTATTAAAAAATATTTAATTTAGTTGTGAATGACAGAAAACCCAAGATAACAACTAAAACAAGGTTGGAATTTACTTTTTATGTAAATTAAAACTGAAGAGAGGCCAGGACTGGCACTATACCGTTTGGTGTTACAGATCTAAGCTCCATCATTTTTGTTGCTGTACCACCGTGTCCCTTTGAGTTCACTTCCTGGAGGTGATATGCACCATTTTTTTCTTACTATTGATCAGACCATAGCCACAATCACACACTTAGCTTCAACGGAGGCTAGGAAATGAAGCCATGAGGCCAATCCAATACTTGTCTTTATAGGGAAGAAAAGGAGAATGGATTTTCAGTGAAACTAGCAATATCTGCCTTACTACTCTTGGCTCTAGAGTGGCTAATCAGAGCATTGAATTCCTTTGGCTTCCACAATTGATTCAGAGATAGGTTCATGTCCAAAGCCTGTGTACTACAAAGTGTAACAGAGATTGTAACAGGCAAGGAAAATACACTAAGTCAAGCAGATATGACTAAATTCTGGGAAACTCTCTTCCAGACTTGACTGTGGATCATTGTAAGTGTGGAGCTGCTGGAGACCACCATAAGAGTAAAGCCAAAGAAGAAAACTGAACCAAGAGATGGAGATATTAAAGAATGACAGCATCCGACCCTAGAATAGAGCCATGCCTGAGCTTTGACTAACCCTCGTTATTTCAATTAAGTGAGTCAATAATGTTTTGTTGGGTTTTTAATACATAGGATGGAAACCTTATTGATGAAAAGAGAGGACTGGAGCAAAGAGAAGTACTAAGGAAATATACCACCTGGATTCTATTTTACTGTCATGGATCAGCTCTATTTAAAAACTGAATCTAGTACAGGATGATGTGCCCACATTCACAAACATAGCAAATGCTCCTTTGCCAGCACTAAGCTCAACTTGACCTCTCTCCTCTCAGGCTGTTGCATAACTTAATTATTGATGTAAATTTAGATTTACCAGCCTTTTAGTATGCGCAAAAATTCTATTAATAACCAGGTATATAGTGAGGAGGTATATATATATATATATATATATATATATATATATATATATATCCTGTTGCTGTAATATTAGGAAAAAATTAGGACTGGTTATATGGTATACCAGTCAGGGTAGGCAAGACATTGATACAGTAACAAATGTCAAAAATCTCAGTGGCTTAAAACAGGATGATTTCATTTCTTGCTTTTGTCACATACATAACATGAGTTGACAACAAGCTCTGTTCAAAGTTTCCTTTACTCTAGGACCCAGTATGATGAAGGAACCATTAACTGGAGTGTTGCTGATCAAAGAAGAACAAGCATTATGAAGAAGAGTATGGCAAATAATGCATGACTTTTCACATTTTATGGGTCAAACCAAGTCATGTGACCATGACTGATTTTTTTTTCTTTTTTTAAAGGAAAAAAGTATAATCTCTGACCTGAAAAAAAGAAAACTAAACATATGCAAACAGCCTTAATGACTATCATGTTAGGAAATGGAAAAGCAATTTTAGAATGAAAATCATCAGTAGAAATTCAGAAGTAAATCGATAATTCAGAAAACCAAATGACTAATTAGAAAGACAAATAGTAATTACCCTCAAAGTGCAGCAGAAATGTTCAAATGCATAAAGACAATAAGAATGACTAGAGTAGATATTTAAGACCAGAGAGAGGAGATCCAATGAAAGATGTAATATTTTTTATTAAACAAGAGAGGGAAAACACTGAAGAAGCTTTCCTGGTCTGAGAAAGGCCTAGATGTACAGATCAAAATGCTCACCAAGCAGTAGAAAAAGCTAATAAAAAGATTAAAATACCTACGTATATCCTAGTTCAATTTCTAAACCTCAAGAATAATAAAAGAACACTGGGTATCCAGAAAGGGAATTTAAAAAAATATATTTTTCTTTAAATTGAAATATAACTTACATTTTTTAAAAAGTTGTAATTGAACAGCTCAGAGAAATTATCCTATGAGAAGACAATTGAGTGACCACTGCTCAGGCCAAGAAATGGAACATTCCCAGTACCCTGAAGGCATTCCCATGTGCGCTCCTCCCACTATTTTAACTTTTATACCTGTATGAGTTTTGCCTAGGTTTACACTTGGAGGTTCTCTTACCCGACTTTTTTTTTTCTCTTATAATTATGTGGTTGAGATTCCAACATGTTGCTTTACTGTAATTGCAGTAGATTCAGTTTCATTGCTGTATACAATTCTATTGTGTGAATATACTAAATTTTTTATTATTCTAGTGTTGACACCATTGATAGAGTAGTTTCAAGTTGTTTCCTATTACAAATAATGATTCTAGAAACATTCTGGTACATGTGTTTTGCAGTACACACACATATTTTATTTGGATGTGAAATTGTGAAATTTATTACTCTACTGTTAACTTTATTTGAGGCCATCTTTGGTTGCCATGTTTACATTGCAGTCCTCCTCCCTTTTATTAGAACTCACATTCTTTTTGCCTTTTTTCTCCATAACACTGAACCCTTATCTAATAAACTATGTTCTCTTCATTTATTTTGTTTAGCATCTATAGTTTGCTCATTGGAATATAAGTTCTATTAGGGCTGAGATTTGTGCATTTTGTTAATGGCTCTTTTCCCAACATATAGAAGAGGTGTCAAAAACTTTTGCTAAATAAATTAATTATTTTATATAATTATTAGTGAGGCTTAATATCATTTTATATATTTATTTCACATTTGTATCTCTTTTCTGTTCATTGCCTGTTTATAGCTTTTGCTGCTTCTTCAGTGTTTTATATATGCATTTTGAAAATGTGGAAAATTTACTTTGTATCTTTTTATATGTGTTGCAAAGTTGTTTTCTAGTTTGCTGTTGACCTTTTGAGTTCGTTTATAGTAATTTTTATTTATTTTTTTTTGCGGTACGCGGGCCTCTCACTGTTGTGTCCTCTCCCATTGCAGAGCACAGGCTCTGGATGCGTAGGCTCAGCGGCCATGGCTCACAGGCCCAGCTGCTCCATAGCATGTGGGATCCTCCCGGACTGGGGCACGAACCCATGTCCCCTACATCAGCAGGCAGACTGTCAACCACTGCACCACCAGGGAATCCCTATAGTAATTTTTTAAATATGTATTTTATTTTGATGTAGTCAGTGTTATCTGTTTTTTTTTTTCCTTTAAATCCTCTAGATTTTATGTCCAATTTAAAAAGACCTTACTCATTTCAATATTATAAATGAATCCACACACCAAGGGGAGGAAGTACCAGGATGGGTGGTGGTGGTGGCATGAATTAGGAGATTGAAATTGACTTATATACACTAATATGTATAAAATAGATAACTAGTAAGAACCTGCTGTATAAAAAATAAATAAAATTCAAAAATCCAAAAATAAATAAATAAATAAATAAATAAACAGTGCTTTCTTTCTAGAATTTTTATGCTTATTTTAATCTTTCTTCCATTAAAGTGTATCTTGTTGTAAGGAATGAGGTAAGGGCTAGCTATAATTTTATCTAACAAGATTTATAGAATTATCCCTGTGTTCCCCACTAATTTGAACTGGAATCAATACCATAAGGTAAAGCCAATCATGTTTGAATATATTTTCTTTCTATTCTGTTTCATTGTTTGGTCTAATTTATCTCTAGTGTCCATATAAACATTTATTCATCTTTAGTGCTAAAATTTCAAAAATTATTTTATATATATAATGTATTTTAAAATTGTATGACCATCTATCCCTTTTACTGGCATACCTCGGAGATACTGTGGGTTGGATTCCAGACCACTGTGAATATTGCAATAAAGCTAGTAAATTGAATTTTTTGGTTTCCCAGTGCATATAAAGTATGTTTACATTATACTATAGTGTATTAAGTGTGCAGTAGCATTATGTCTAAAAAATACAATGTGCATAGTTTAATTAAATAATACTTTATTGCTAAAAATGCTAACCATCATCTGAGCTTTCAGTGAGTTATAGTAGTGACACCAAAGATCACTGATCATAGATCACCCTAACACATATAATAATAATGAAGAAAATTTGAAATATCGTGAGAGTTACCAAAATGTGACACAGAGACACAAAGTGAGCAAATGTTGTTGGAAAAATGACGTTTATAGCTTGATGCAGTGTTGCCACAAACTTTCAATTTGGAAAAAAGTGCAATATTTGTAAAGCACAATAAAGCAAGGTGCAATAAAATGAGATATGCCTTTATAAGATTTTTCTAATTTTCTCTATTATTAGAAAATTTCCTAGTTATCTTTATATATTTTTACAATATAGACTTACTATAACTTTGTTTACAGGCATACAAACTCAAATCCCAAACTAAAAACTCCAAAAAGAAAGCATGAAAACAATACAATCCTCTTGGTATTTTGTTTAGGATTGTGTTGAATATATAGATTAGTTTAGTGAGAAATGGTGTACCCATGGGATTATATCTCCCTATCAAAAAGCTTAAGATTTCTTTTCAGTTATTCAAATTCTCTTTTATGCTTCTTTACAGATTTGTTTTTAAAGATTTTTAAATTAGGTCTGATACAATACTAGTAAAATTTATATCTAATTATTTTATCATGTTCGTGGTTTTTTGAAATAATATTCTTTTTTCTAATAGTCTGATTTTTAACTGGACTTTTATATATTTTTATATAAAAATTAAGTTTAATTTTTTTCTAACAAATTTATAAATAATTCTCATGGCATAGAGACATTATTTTCTATAACTATAACAATTTTACATAGGACACATGAGTTGATAAAAGCAGAATCTGATTAATTACAAAAGAAAAAATATAGAATTTATTTATACATTTATTATTTAGGAATATTGAGAAATCCAATTAATTTAAAATATTTTAAAAGTAGGTACATATCAGGAAGTATTTCAGAAGAAAAATATGGAGAGAGGAAAAATAAGAAATACACACTTACTAAGAGATTTAAAATATCATTAAAATTCTAAATACAACTCTTTAATTGATTTTTGTTGCAGATGCCAATCCATATCAAAAGGAGAGCAAATAGTATTTTAATAAATGGTGCTGAAACAACTGGATATTTCTATAAAAACAAAATGAACTTTGACCTTTACCTCAGAACTTACACAAAATTTAGCTCAGAATGGATCATAGATTTAAATGTAAAAGCTAGAATTATAAAAGAGTTTGAGGGTTTGGGACTCTTCATGACATTGGCATCAGCAAAACACTCATTAACAGTAAAAAGAAAAAGATTGGGAAATTGAATTACACTAAATGTATAAACTTCTACTTATTGAAATACATTTATTAATGAAAATCAAAAGGAAAGCTAAAGACTTAGAGACAATGATGAAATACATATATTTAACAAAAAACATGTACACACACATTTTTACCATTCAGTAATAAGAAGACAAAATGCAATTAAAATAGCCAAAAATGTGAACATATGCTTTACATAAAATGATATATGTTTGGCCAATTATCATGTGAAAAGATGCTCAATGTAGTAGTTAAGGAAATGCAAATTAAAATCATAATTAAAACACCACTACATATCTACTAAATGGCTAAAATTTAAAAGTTTGACAATATTAATGGTTGCCAAAGATATGGAATAAGTGAAATCTCATACAGTGTCAGTGAATATGTAATCTGGAATAACCATTTTGGAAAATTGGCAGTTTTTAATAAAGCTAAATTGGAAGTTTCTAATAAAGCTAAAGCTAAAATATGAATTAGCAATTCCCTGACTAAATGAAATAAAAAGGTAGGTTCAAAAAGATTTGCTCACAAATGTTCCTGACAGCTTCATTAATAATACCTTTTACTTTGTCTGGTAGGTAGAATAATGACCTTGCAAAGATTTCTATGTCCTAATATCTGGAGCCTGTGAATATGTTACTTTATATGGCAAAAAAGACTTTGCAGGGGCAGTTAAGAATCTTGGATGAGAGGATTATCCTAGATGATTTAGGTGGACCCAATATAATCACAGGGGTTCTCATAAATGGAAAAGGGAAGCAGGCAAGTCAGAGATGAAAAGATGTGAGGAAGATGTCCTGGCTTTGAAGCTGGAGGGAGTCCAAGAGCCAAGGAATTGGGCTGCCTCTAGAAGCTCAGAAAAAGGCTGTCTTCAAGTCTCCAGAAGGGATGAAGTTCTGCCACACCTTGTCCTTTAACCTCGTGAGACCTATTTTGGAAGTCTGATCTCCAGAACTGTAAGATGATAAATTTGTGTTGTTTTAAGCTACCAAGTATGTACAAATTTATTACAAGAGCAATAGGAAATTAAAATACCTGAAATATTTATCATCTACTGAATAAACAAATTATGGTATATTTATTTAAAAAAATACTACTCAGCAATAAAAAGAAGTCAACTATTGATACATAAAATTACATGAATGAATGACTGTAACACTATGCTGTGCTGAGTATGTGCCATGTGGTTTCAATTAATAAGAAATTCTCATTTAAAGTGACATAGTAGATCAGTGGTTGCCTTGGGCAGGGATGGAGGTGGTTGCCTACAAACGTATGTGAGGGAACTTTTCTGAGTAATAGAAATGTTCTATATCTTGTTTATGGTGGTGAATACATGGTATATACATTTGTAAAAAAATCTTCAAACTGTGCACCTCAATAAGTACATTTTATTGTATATAAATTATAGCTCAATAAAGTTTACTTTAAACGGAAAAAAAACAACCAACTTTAGAATTAAAAATATGAAATAATTACATTTAACATAAGATTGATTAAAAATGAGAATCTTGTATAAATTAGAGTTCAAAATTGAATAAAATAATACCATGGAGAAATTCTTTTAAAAATTAGAAAACTACTGGCAAAAAAAGGCAGAGCATAAAAATAATTTTTCTGAATAATTTCTTAAAACTTTATGGAAGAATTAAATTCTAAACTGATTACACTACTCCAGACGGTGTAATTTATGACTGGAATTGGTATAAATTATGATAAATTTATACATAAAATAAAGTTCAGTCATTAAACTATTTTACATGTAAAAATATGACTGCCGTATAGTTGAGTGAAACTCAATTTTAATTTTATTTAATACTTACTGAATGTCCACTGTGTTTTAACCATAGATAATAGAAAAACCAAATATGGGCCTTGTTCTCACAATGCTTACTGTCTTGTGAGAGAGAAAATCAAATAAACAGGTACAAATTACTATGATATTGTGATTTATAGTAAGAAATATATATTTGGTCTTTATCCATTGTTCCAGGCACAGAGCTCCTAAAACCCTTAGAATTTTCTAAGTGATGAGAGTGAAAACGTATCTTTTGTTTTATTAATGAGGTGAATTTTGGACACCTAGGGATGAGAGCTGGTTGTCAGGAGAACCAACCTTGTGGTTAAAGGGTTGGAACTTTGAGTCCTACACCCCTGACCTCTGGGGTGGGGAAAGAGGTGCTGGAAATTGAATTCAGTTAGCAATAGTAAATGATTTAATCAACCATGCCTATGTAATGAAGCCTCCATAAAAACCCAAATAATTGTATTCAGAAAGCTTCAGGGTTGGGGAACACATGACGATTTGGGGAGAGTGGCACACTCATAGAGGGCATGGAAGCTCCTCTCCAGTTTCCCATACCCTGTCCTATGTATCTCTTATATCTGGCTAAGTTAAATCCTTTCTTAATAAGCTAGTTCTCTAGTGATTTTGATGTTTTTCTGAGTTTTGTAAGCCTCTCTAGCAAATTAATCATATCCAAGTATTTGCTTTACAGCCATTCAGTCAGAAGCCCAGGTGAAATCTGAAGTGGGGTGGGGGTGAGGGGACAGTCTTGTAGGTCTGAGCCCTTAACCTATGAGACCTAAATTGAATTGCCAAACACTTAGCTGGTGTCCAATAATTGCTCGGTGGTATGGAGAATCCTCCCCCTTGACTACATACACACCTTGGGATTGGTGACCAGAATAGATAGATACATGTTACCATAAGAAATTTATAAGATACTGGGTATATAGGAGCCGTGACTAATTTAGATTTAAGCTAGGAAGTATAGAGGGAATCAGCTTGGCAATATTTCCTAGATCAAAAGATGTTCAGGATTTCCCTGGTGGCGCAGTGGTTGAGAGTCCGCCTACTGATGCAGGGGACACGGGTTCATGCCCCAGTCTGGGAAGATCGTCCGGAGCCTGTGCTCCGCAACGGGGGGAGGCCACAACAGTGAGAGGCCCGCGTACTGCAAAAAAAAAAAAAAAAAAAGTTCAGACTGAACTTTGTGCATAAGCATTCAATTTGGAAAATCTTTATTTATTGTACAACACCTAGTAGGCATATTACCAGAAAGAGAATCCTTCCCTTTAGCCTTCAATTCACTGCAATCTGCCTCTACCAGTACATTAAAAGTGTTTCTTGCCAAAATTAACAATGACTTCTTATTTCCTGACTCAACAGACACTTAAGTTATTAGCTTGTTTTCTCTCTCAGCAGTACGTCTCATGTCTGGTCAATCCCTTCTTTTAGAAACTCTCTCTTCTCTTGGTCCCCCTATTAGTCTGCTAGGGCTTCCATAACAAACTATTGCAGTCTGGGTGATTTAAACAACAAAATTTATTTTTCAGGTTCTGATGAACCTAGGGGCAGGACAGGAATAAAGACGCAGAGGTAGAGAATGGACTTGAGGACACGGGGAGGGAGAAGTGTAAGCTGGGACGAAGTGAGAGAGTAGCACTGACATATATACACTAATAAATGCAAAATAGATAGCTAGTGGGAAGCAGCTGCATCTCATGGGGGAGATTAACTCAGTGCTTTATGACCACCTAGAGGAGTGAGATAGGGAGGGTGGGAGGGAGATGCAAGAGGGAGGGGATATGGGGATATATGGATAAATATAGCTGATTCACTTTGTTATACAGCAGAAACTAACACACCATTGTAAAGCAATTGTACTCCAATAGAGATGCTAAAAAACTTTCAGTTTTCACAGTTCTAGAGGCTGGAAGTCCAAGATCAAAGTGTCAGCAGGTTGGATTTCTCATGAGGCATCTCTCTTTGGCTTTCAGATGGCTGTCACCTCTGTGTCCTCACAAGGCCTTTTCTCTGTGCATGTGCATTGTTGGAGTCTCTTCCTCTTCTTATTAGAACACCAGCAATCTTAATTGCTTCTTTAATGACCTTATCTCTAAATATAGCCACACTGGAGGCAGGGGCTTCAACATATGAATTTGGCAGGAACACAATTCATTCCAAAACAGTTTCCAACCCAAGGAACTTTTTCTTCCTCTATTCTTTAACAGTTCTCTCTTTCTTCCTTCCATCTCTTAAATACAAAAATAATTTAGGGCGAATTGTCAGGCTCTTTTTTTCTCATTCTGACTCTAGCTTTTTTCTCATGCTCTAATTATTTCACATTCCATCTACAAGCCATTGGTTTCCAAGTACATAATTCTAGTCTTCCTTTAACCATAGGAGACATATAAGTTCTCCAAGTGGTAATATCATATCAAAGGACAGGCTCACATCACACTAGAGGAAGGCAGTGAACGTGGGACTCCCTCTAAGGTGACCACCAGGTTCACTCTTTAACAATCAAAAATCTCATCTGAAATTGTGTCAGTAAGTGCTTCATTTTACATCCCATTACACAACAATGACTAATATTTATAAGTTTTTACTATATACCAGACATTCTTCTATGAGCTTTACATATGTTAATTCATTTTTGTAACTCTCATGACAATTTAATTCTAACTTTATCCCAGTTTTACAGATTAGGAAATTTAGTGCTAAGGTAATTAAATAAATTGCTTAAGGTCACACAGCTCGTAAGTGACTGTAATTACCTTGTAGTCTGACTCCAGGGCTCACATTCTCAACCCTTGTGCTAAAACTATGATTATGCATATAACACTTATCTTATGATAAAAGTGGCGTTTTAAATCAGGATAAAGAAGTTTTAGTCCAAAATATAAGGATAATTGGAGTATTATTAGAAGGAAATTAAGGCATTGTTAGATTTCTTCCTTCATAATATATGTCGAATGAACTAAAGACTTGGGTATAAAATACACATCCTTAAAAAGTAGAAAAAATATAAATATCTTTTAAAATACTTTTCAGTGAAGGGTAGATATTCTTATACATGATCTTTTGAACTGAAAACAAAGAAAACTCTAGCAGATTTGACTATGCTCACTTATTTATAAGAAAATCCTATGCCACCAAATACCACAAACAAATGAAAAGACATGTATAAAGCAGAGAGAAATTTACTATTGATTAACATAAAACCAAATGAATGCTACATAGAAAAATACAAAATAACAATTATCTCAAAGAGGGATATATATATATATATGTGTGTGTGTGTGTGTGTGTGTGTATATATATATGTATATGTATATATATATATATATCTTAGACATATAAAATCACATTATAAATAAAAATTAAAACATTTTTCTCTCTCAAGTTGATAAACCTAATTTTTAATGATAATTCTCAGTGCAGGTGTGGGTGTGAGAAATTTGATATTCCTACATTGCTGAGCTAGTGGGTATATAATTGGTAAAACCTTTCTGGGGAACAATTTTGTAATAAATTTTGGCTTAAAAATTGTCAACTTTTCTTACAAGTATTGTTAACATTTAGCCTAGCATTTATCACTAAGAAAGTTACTCTAAAGGAATATATTCATGCCTACACATTTATTTTGTAAAGATTTTTATTGACAATTATAGCAGTGAAATATTGATAACAATCTAAGTATCCTGTATGCAAGAATTGTCATGGTTGGAAAATTAATTTTGCTGCTTTATGCTCAACTGTGTAATACTTCATTGCAAGGTTCAGTTTGCTTTCAGAATTAGGGTCTCCACACTGCCAAGTCAAGGCCTGAATTGAGCATAAATGGTAGAATATTCAGGGACCCATGAAAACCCTCAATATGGACTCCTAGACTATGTCTGGGAATCCTATGGCTTTTGACATAATGTGATTCCATTACACTACGTAACTTGAACTCTGCCACACACTAATTTAGTTTACCTTTTGCTGAGTAAATTAAAACCTTTCTTTATGTCTTTCAGAACTGTCATGAAGAAATAGCTTCCCTTGTGAAAACCCCATATCAGCATTATCATCATCAGCAACACCATCATCATCATCGTCACCATCAGGATGATTTGTACCATGTTAATTTGGTTAAGCTGGGATCTACAGTTCCCAGAACCCCCTTCTCTGTATAGTTCTGGGTTACTGTTGGCCAAAAGAGATACTTCAATGAGATTTGGAGGGTGGAAATAAAGCAGCAGCCGTTACCTGTTGAAGGTTGTTTTAGTTTAGTCAGTTGTAGTGATAGACAGATGCAGGGGTGGGTTCCTATTTCTTCTCACTCTCCTCTGCTCCACATCCAGTTCTTTTTCCTAATCACTGACCGTGCTGACCAAGAGCAGCTCCAGGTATACCACTAAATGCTGGGCTGTGGACCCAATGTCCATAGGGTGAAACCTAAGGAGAGAAAATGCCTTTCCATAGACCTTCCTAAGAACTTCCCTCATACTCTAGAGTTGCTAGTTAAAAGACAGAGCCCTCATTTAAATTTGAATTTCAATAAATTAACAAATACTTTTTTGTATAAATATGTCCTTAAATACTACAAAAGTCAATTATAACAATAAAATATTGGTAACAGTCTAATATCCCTTAATAAAGGACAGTCCTAAATGAGTTGGCATATTAATCTTGACACTTTATCCTCAAACGTATAGTCCTCCACTACAGGTACATATTCATCCTAAAAAAAAGTATTTGTTGTTTATCTGAAATTCTAACTTAACTGGGAATCCTGTATTTTTTATTTGCTTGATCTGACTATTCTAGCTGTGGTAGATTGATATGCTTGGTTCTTAGATCCACTGATTTATGACTCCTTCTCCAACACTCTACCTCCGCTTACAAATGTTAACTCCTCCTTCTTCTGCAATTGTGTAAAGTCTACTTCCTAGAGTAAATCGCCCTTCCCATAGTACTCACAGTCACTCTTCTCCACTGATTCCTAACTTTTATAATAGTAGTAATGATGACAATAAAAAAACAAACAAACAGTAAATGCTAAAGTTTATTGAAGTTCACTATATGCCAAACTCTGTATTAAGTTCTTTACATTAATTCTATGTCAGTTACTATTATTTACTCCTTTTAAAATTTAATACATCTTAGAATTCAATTAATACATGGTAGCTATATATCAATTTCTGTTGACCTCAGATATTCTTCACTTCTCTCTTTTTCTTCTCTATCGTTCCTCAAAGGAAGTGTGAAGTGAATTAGTTATTTCAGACATCTGCATCCAATAAGGAAGGAAACTGAGGCACCAAAGATTTTGGAGAAACTTTCAAGGTCATATACTGAGTTAATAGAACACTTGGGAATAGAATTTACCATCTCTGAGATTCCAAGCTGCTGTCTTGATTGTTGTGCTGAACAAAACTATATATCTTTAGAAGAGAAAGAAAAATCTTGATATTTCAAAGAATCAATGCCCATTAAGTTTCTATATTTTGTGTGGAGACATTTATACTTAGATGAAAATGTCCAAATGTAACTTACTCCATAAGTTTTAATATTTATTTTTAATCCAAGAAGCTTATATGTCCCTTTGTTGTTCTTACAAAATCAGATTTTATATTCTTTATCAAACATGTGTTTGAGTTCGGTTTCCAAACATAAGCATGGTTTTCATGTAAGTGCCCCACAAGCCTGGAACAATGGGTTTCATATGTAACCCAGACAAGATATTTAAAATAATCTCTTGGAATTTCTTGTTCCATCAGAAATTCTTTCTTTAAGATGAGATTTAGATGAGAAAAGTTTGGGACAAAAATCAAAGAAAAAGAAAAATGGCAAATATTTGAGGAAATGAAATAAACTTGATTAATATAAAAGCTTACAATGAAAGAGTAATACCAACAACTTATCCTTAACAAGCCAAACCTAGAAACTGTCTTATGGAGACAAAGGTGATTTCAATGTAATTCCAAGCACAGCTGTAAATCATTAAGCATGATAAAGATATTTTCCATTTGTTCTATAATTAATTAAATAGAGGTTTTCCAACAACAGGTGTTCTCTTTTCCCTCCTTCTCTTATTTGGGGGATGTTTAGCAAATACAAGTTATTTCCTCCTAGAGGCGAAACACCCATGCACCTCTTTATACTGTCTATGTATTACAAAGTATTTGTTTTGTAGAACTAGTATACTGGAAGTACCCTATTTAATGTCCAGAGTGGAATAAGAGGAGAAAAAGAGGAGAAACTTGCCTGGACCAGGAGGACTGATATCAAGGACCTGGTTTTATTTTCATAGTATTCATAAGAACATTCCTTAGCTTAAATTAGGTGCAGTAATTTATAAAGCCTATCTTTTAACTCCCAGAGTAAGGCTATATTACAAATTGCACACAATATTCCAAAAAAATTTTTAGTTACAACCATACAGTGTAATGACAGAAAGACAAGTTGTTCTTTCTGATCTATTGCAAGCCAATATTTCACAAAATATAATAAACACAAATTACTACAAAAATGGTCATATACTTGGATGGACAATATCAAATAGTTATAAAAGTTTTAAAATATTACTTAAGTTTTATCTCTGCACTACCTTGTTGTGGGCATGCACCTGTTGATGGACAACTCTTTGAGTGTTTAGTCTTTGGTATTCAATTACTTGGGTTCAAATTCCATTTCTACTATATTTCACTTGCCTCAAGACCCTCTTCAAGTTACTTAAGTGTAAAGTGAGAATAATATTAATACCTTGTTCAAAGTCTGTCATGAAAATTTAATGAGGTACTATATGTGAAACATTGGGAAGTATATCTAGCACACTACAGTGTCAGTAAAGTCACCTCACCATAATTATTATGGCATGTAGTTTTATAACATACAATGTACTTTCCCACATATCATTTCATTTATTCCTCACAAAATCTCTGTGGGAGTTATGATTATCCTCCAGTGAACGGTTGAGAAAATCAAGGGTCAAGTGTTTAAATGGTTAAAATATTGAAAATGTTGCACAGTTGGTAAATGATAAAGCCAGGAGTTAAGTTTGATGCTAGTTCTCTCTTAGTAGATCTTGCCTTTCAAGCCATGTCAAAAGCTACACGAAGTAATAGTTTTCTTCATACAAAACAAAGTCTTCCTACTGGCTTCCTGAGCCACTTGGCCTCATTACAAAGCTTGACAAAAAGCAGGACCATTCTAGCAATACTGAGATCTCTTGATCACCTCTCATTTAGTAGACTTCCTTCCATAGGAGAAGTTTTTGTTGACACCACACTTATGTTTCCTTTTCACAGCTATTGAAGACAGAGATGTGTACAATTTGTGCTTCTGGCACAGAGTGTTGTATATCTAGTTAATGTGATGGAAGCTGTATTTTAGATGTTGGAAATGTCAATTGAAAAGTAATTTCCAACCCTGAGATGAGATAAATGACCATCTCTTTTCATGTGTTAGTGGATTGTCTGGTTTACATTTTCATCTTGAACATGTCCAGATGATATGAAGGTTTCTTTGTTTGAAGTATAGATATTTTACTTCTTACAAGTCCAAAGAAATGTTTACTTCTTCCTCTGGTTAAATAGTGCATATGAATTTTCAGAGACAAAGACAAATAAGAAATTCATATGGAACATGAAATATTAGTAATTATGATCTTTATTTGATTCAGAGACAAAGGAAGGCACAAGACCCAAAATGTGTTAAGAGGATAAAATTTCCCTGTGTCAGTAAATTAAAAAGGGAGTTACAAAAAGCAAATACCATAGATGCATTTTCTTCAATAATGCCTTCAGGGAAACTTTCATTCAGAAAAGAAAACTCTTCAATTTATACAGCAGCACAAAATGAGCTTAGTGTAAACAAACCACTGTCCACTGCATGAAATAAGGTAATGAACATCTCATTCACTAATTTAAAAACCAAGTGATAAAATGAGTTTAAAAATCATGTAGGGGCCTCCCTGGTGGCGCAGTGGTTGAGAGTCCGCCTGCCGATGCAGGGGATACGGGTTCGTGCCCCGGTCTGGGAGGATCCCATATGCCGCGGAGCGGCTGGGCCCGTGAGCCATGGCCGCTGGGCCTGCGCGTCCGGAGCCTGTGCTCCGCAACGGGAGAGGCCACAACAGTGAGAGGCCCGCATACCGCAAAAAGAAAAAAAAAAAAAAAAAAAAATCATGTAGAATAAAGTAATGTGGGTGAAGGTAAACCCGCAGCTCCAGAATTATGTCTCAGTGGTTCACTGTGTATATCAAACCTCTACAGGAATGAGTCCCTTCTGAAGAAACACTCTCTCTTCTGTCAAAAGTGTCAAATAAATGAAATAACTCAACTACACTTGTTTGGGAGCAGCCCTGTGCTCTCGAAATTCTGGGCTGAGGTCAGGAGTGCTATAGCAACCATTATGAAATGTGAGATTTCATTGTGCCCTAGACTCTTGTTTACTGCACAGAAAGGACTTTGCACTAGATAAATATAGAGAGTTCCAGGCATTGCACTGTTAGCGGCCAAAAGGCAAATAACATTTAGTTGGAAAGTAAAGCTGTCCCAGACCTAACAGACAGGGATTGAGAGCTGACTGCAGTGAACACGGTGGAAACTATTTTATTAAGGTGAAGGGAGATTACTATGGTGGATACAATATTGCCTGCAACCTGCTTAAAAATTCTCTTTGCTATACATTCTCAATAGGAGATGAAAAATTTTGAAGCCAGAATAAAAACATGGGCTTATATGAGAAGTAAGGACTGTAGTTAGAGAGAAGAAATCTATGATTAATTTGAGTTCCCTCAGAAGTAGACCCTGAGGCTAGGGTTTGAGAAGTAGTAGGTTATTTGGTGAGGCAGGAAAGGAAAGGCAAAAAATAAAGGGTACATTACCACTGGGCAAACTGAAAGTTAATCCTAGATAGGAACTCTGGGAACCTATAGGACAGATGCCTCAGAGTTAGCTCAGCCCTGGATCCATGGAGCTGGAGGAGTTATATGCTAAATCTATCATCGGTTGGAGAGGAGAGGAGATTACATTTTAACACTACTGATTCAATGCATTGGAACCTTCATGCAATTGGATGTTTCTGTAGGACCTTAAAATGGTGAGGCCACAGGAGATATAGTTGGGGCATCTACTACAATTTGTGATGTCAGATTTCCTTTGGATTTTATAGCAATTGGTGTTATATCCTTAGGAATTTACACACACACACACACACACACATTTGACTTAGGAATTATCTTCATTTGCTTTTTTCTTTTTTATGGTTTTGTTTTTTTGTGTTTTTATTGAAGTATAGTTGATTTACAATGTTGTGTTAATTATTGCTGCACAGCAAAGTGATTCAGTTATACATATATATATATATATATATATATATATATATATATATATATATATATATATATACATTCTTTTTTATATTCTTTTCCATTATGGTTTATCATAGGATATAGAATATAATTCTCTGTGCTATACAATAGGACTTTGCTGTTTATCTATTCTATATTAAATATAGAAGTGTGACTGTCATAAAGGCAGAGAACTTCAGCAGACTGACACACAGGACAATGAAGTGGAAAGAATAAACACTTTAAAGTTAGATAGACCAAGGTTCAAATCCTAGCCTTACCAGCCAAGTGAACTTAAACATTTTGAGTGAATTTAATGTATTTCATCTTCATTTTCTATATTGGCCAAATGGGTAAATAATACACATTTTGAACAGTTGTGATAATAGAGTTCAAGCTCCTAGTACAATGCTTGGATTATAACAGTATGTCAATGAAGATTAGTTATGATGGCCAACATCTTCCCCAGGGCTACCATCACCACCACAATCAGTAACAGTAACATTGTATCATCATCATCATCATCACCATTATCAACGTCTTCATTGTCATTAGCCCTTGCTCAAAATGCTTGGAGTTTTCTCTGCAAAAACGAACAAACAAACAAACAAACATCTTTCTATATAATGGGAGGAAAATAAGAACAATTTTCAATATGTAAAAATATGTGAAAAGGACTCAAGACTCCTCTGAAATGAAATGTGTCATTTTTTTATTGCACTTAGCATTGGGTGTACAGCTGCTTCTGTTAGAACACTTAGGTACTAATTAACAGGCACTAACAGCTTCAAGGGAGAAGAGACATGTAAATACTCTTATTTAGAAAATATTTAAAGTAGTCATTTCAGAGATTCTCCAAATTATCACATATTTTATGGCAATCTGTTTTCTAAAATGAATCAAAGAACTAAGCCATTCTGTTAAATACCATGTAGTAACACCTCCATACAACTGGCTACACCATTATATGGCTCCAGATACAGATTTAACACAGCAATTTCTTTTCCTCTCTTCTGAAAATTATAGCATTGAAGAAAATACTAGTCACTTACATAAATTAACTATACTAATTGGGTATCAGTGACTGAGTTTACATATATGAAGAATTTGAATAATTTAAGTTGGCAAAGGCACGGTGACCTAAATGTATTGTTAATTGAGGAGGCTACTTTTTGTTCGATACCTTAGTAATTCAGATGTAAACTGAACTATTCCACCTTAACTAAAAAATCTAGTGATCCTGATAATTATAAATAAACTTTCCCCTTTATTGATCTTATCTTGCTCCAGATTTTTAACACCGTGGATGTGCCGATAACTCTTATTTTTTATCGTTAGTCCTGACTGGCCCAAATATCTCCCCTCAACTCACCTCCTTAACCAATATCTTTATCAGGATGACCTATAGGTATCTCAATATCATGTAAACTAAAACAGTGAAGTTTATTTCCCCTCCTCTAATTCCAATGTGCTCCTCCTTGAAGCACATCTTGGGGAGTCACCTTTGATTCTTCTCTTTCCCTCTCCCTTCATTTCTAAACCATCAGCAAGTTCTAAAGGCTTTGCCTCTAACTTATTTCCTGACGCTGTCTACCTATTGTCCCTCCACTGCTCCCATCTATTCCAAACCACCATCTTTTGTTGCCTGAACTACTTTAATAATCTACTCATTGGTCTTCTTGCTTCCCTATAATTCTTTATCAACCACCTATCTAGAAAGCCACCTTTAAAACAAAACTTGAATCAGAGTCTATCATTTTATGCTTAAAAATTTCCAGTGGTCCCAGCTCATATTTCAAATAAAAATTTAAATGTTTACCAAAACAATAAGGTCCTACATGGACCTTTGCCTCTTGGAATACTTTTTTCTAGCACTTTCCCTCTTACTTTCCAGGCATAGCTATGTAACAAATTACTCCAGGACTTAGTAATTTAAAACAAAAAAAATTATGATTTCATAGTTACTGTGAGGCAGAAATTCAGGAGTGGTTTATCTGAGTGGTTATGGCTCAGTGTCTTATGAAGATACAATGAAGGAGTGATACCAGGCTGATAATTTTAAGACTCAACTGTGGGATGATTCACTTCCAAGTTCAAGTATGTGGCCTGTGGCAATACTCAGAAGATATGTTTCCAAGTTCACACAAGTGGGTTTCTCCACAGGCTTTTCCCATGACATGGCAGCTGGCTTCCCCTAGCATAAGGAACCCAAGAGAGAATGAGAGAAGGAACTAAAGATGGGAGCCAGGGTCTTCTTATGACTGAAGAAGTGACATTCTACTGTATTCTATTCTTTACAAGTGAGTCAATACGTCCAATGACATTCTACTGTATTCTATTCTTTACAAGTGAGTCAATACGTCCAATCTAACTCAAAGGGGAGCAAATTAAACAAAGGTCTGAACACCAGAAAGTGGATCATTGGTAGCCATTTCAGAACCTGCCTATAATACTTTAGAGGGGTAGGTGATCCCTGTTTATAAACAGCATGCATATAAAATAGGGTTAATTTCCATGTCATATTGCTGTTGGATTCCAGCCACCGATAATACCAGTAGGTGCTAGTGTTTTCCTAATGGTGCAACTTGGAAGGCCCTCTCCCAGTTTATTTCTGGGTCCATGAGATTCCTGTGAGCTATTCAAGAATACAATGAACAGTGAGGAATCTGAGCTTTCACTATTGCTTCTGTCTCCATGATTTTCATGATTTCCCCTTCACTAACTAGCATCCCTGTAAGAGTGGCTTATTGCTATTTTAGCAGATATGATGTATATTCTGTATATTGTGTCCCATCATTTGCTTTTGTTGGTACATCATTTATTTTTGTTATTGTTGTTGCCTTAGTATTTTATGTACTCAGTGTTTTAAACCCAAACTTCCCTCAAGTTGTATACATTTACTCTTACTAGATTAAATCCTATTAGATTTTAATAGAATTTTAATAGAACTTAAAAAATTTTTAGTAGAATCTGTTATACATTTTCTTTCAAAAATCTCTCCTGAAGATTTCTGATCTGCTACACAGCAATTGAATTGAATTTTCCTTTATCATCATACTGAGGATTACTTTAACTTTCATCTTGTCATGGATTCTCTACTTATTGGATTCCATATCTCCTTTTTTCTTGTTATTTTTATTGTTGTTTAAATTCCTAAGCTTTGTTCTTTAGTTGCTTCTTGAAAAATAGTGCATTAGAAGTAAAAATTTAAGACATTGGTATGAAATTTTGATTGGAAAAAATTTTTTAAGAAGTTTGAAGCCTTGCTCTATGGTCTTCTAGGTTAAAGATAGTACTGTTAAAAAACTCCATATCTTTATATAAGAAATGTGTTTTTGTTGTGTTGTTTTACCTCTCTCTGCAAGCTAGTAGAATCTTCTATTTGTCTTCAGTACTTTGTAATATCATAATGATATAGATTGATTCATCTCTATCTCTGGTTCCTTGGTGAGCTCTTTAAATCTAGGAGCTCATGCCCTTTATTTTTGTGAAAATTTCTTGACTGGCTTCATTGATGATTTCCTCCTCTCTATTTTCCTTTTTCCCATTTTCTAAAATATATATTTTAATGCAGTTGTCATCTCTCATATTCACTTTGATTTGAGATTAATACCCAAAACACCAATATGGGCAAAATAGAGAAAAAAAATCTTTACTCTTGCTTTAGTGAGCTTATGTGGGGCAGGGGATGAGCAGAAGTTCAATGTCTATATTCAATCCACCTTCTTTATTTGGGCACACTGAATTGTTTGGTTGCTTTATTTTTAATTGATTTGTTGGCATCTTTATGTAAATTTCACTAGTGTTTCACTCAAAATATTTACTATAATTATTGATGTTGTTGAGTTTATATCCACTGTCTTGCTATGTTTTTTCTATTTGTGCCCTCTGATTTTTTTTCCTTTTTCTGCCTCATTTTGAATTAACTATGTAATAATTTTTAGTGTTTCTTTTAGTGTCCAATTTACTTTTTAGCTCTTCATTTTTGCATTATTTTGTTAATGGATTACTCTTGGTATTGCAATGCACATTTAGTCTCCTATGAGTTAACATTATAACACCTCTTTTAAAATGTAAGAATCCTACAACGTTATAATTATATTAACACTCCCTCCTGTCTATTATGTTACTGTTACAGTAAATTTTACTTTAGATCTATTATAAGCCCTACAAAAAGTGCTACTATTTTTGTTTAAACCATAAATTAACTTCCAAAAAATTAAATAACCTTTTATTTTTACCTACATATTTATCATTAAATTGCTTTTTAGAGATTTATATTTTTTATCTGGTATCATTATCCTAGGCTAACATTATTTTCTTATGGCACTTTATAGACTGTTTTTTGGTCCTTTGGATTCCCATTGTTTCTCATACAAAGTTGTTCTTATTGTTGTTACCTTATAAGCAATGGATACCCCCAATGAATTTTAATATTTAAATATTTTTTTTCTTTGTTTACATAAGTTTGACTCTTATGTGCCTAGTTGTGTTTATTTGTTTTATTTTGTTTTTATCTTTAATCTGCTTAGACTTCTCTGAACTTCCTCTATCTGTAGATTGAAGAAATTACTTCTTTGCCATATTTTATCTCTCTTCTCTTCTTAGAATTCCAATTACATGTATATAAGATGACTCAGTTTTCCACAAAGTCATTGAGGTTTTACTCATTTGTTTTAATCCTTTTTTTCTCTTTGTGAGTTAACTTTACCCATCTTTTCTTCTGCTGTGAAATATGCTGTTAAACTTTCTAATGTGCATTTCTGATTTCACCTTTTTTTCCAAGTCTAGAATTTCCATTTAGTTCTTTTGTAGAGTTTTCATGTCTTTCAAATCTTCCCTATGTCTTCGCCCATTATGGTTTCTTTTCAATTTTCTAAATGTTTTATGAAGAGTGATGAGTTTTGCTCCAGCAAAGTTTAATTACTAGAGGCTTGGTTTGGGACTTTGGTAGGATGAGTCTACTTTGGTTTTACCTTTTGTCCTTGGGTATAGACTTTTGGTGTCAAATGAAAGCTCATGGTGTTTCCTGAGCCCCTCTAACATGTCAAGACTTGAAATCTAAACAATGTCTCTCTGTTAATGGGCAGCTATTGAAATCTATTCAGTTCTTTAAGTCTTCCAGCTATTGCTTTCCACTAGTGTACCTGAAGTCTTGCCTTATGCATGTGTAGTTTAGGGTCAGCCTAAGATTTGGGGGATCTTATGCACATATGTAGCTGCTCCTTCTGTAGCTTCATCATTCTTAGGTGATCGCCTCTCAATTTCCCACTGTTCTTGGAGCTCTGAACTCAAATATATAACTTCTCAGCCCAGTAAAATCACTGCTTTCTGCTTGAGCTTTAGTCATTTGTGTGCCACAAAACTAACAGTCTCCTAAGGGAAAATGTCGATATTGAGTGTGGTTCTCACCCTGTGTTTCTATTCTTTCAAGGGTAATACATTCTCTAGGTTCTTCTGCTTATATATAAAGAGATTTATTATAAAAAATCACTCACATAATTATGGACGCTGAGAAGTCTCTAAATTTTGTCAGGAAGTTGAAGATCTGGGAGAGCCTAAGTTATAATTCCAGTCTAAGTCCCAAGGACTTAGTCCTTAGAACTAGGAGAGGCAATGGTATAAATTCTAGTCTGAAATTTAGTAGGCTCAAAACCCAAGAATAGGAGATGTTTCAGTTCGAGTCTGAAGACAGGAAAAAGACTGATGTCCCATCTCAGGGAAGTCAAGCAGGAGGAATCCTTCTTACTTAGCCTTTTTATTCTATTCAGGATTTCAGTTGATTGGATGAGCTAATTCACATTGGGCAGGGCAATCTTCTTTACTCAGTCTATAGATTCAAATGTTAATCTCATACAGAAACACCATCATAGATGCACCCAGTCATGTTAATACATAAAATTAATCTTCACCTTCCCTAAGTAGATTAGAGTTCAGTGAAAGAAGTAAAATTTCTCAAGTACCTACTTCTTACTTACATTACTTTCTCTCAGATATAAATTGTGTCACTCTGTGAAGGGCTCAGTATATTGTTGTGTGGAGAAATCATGGGTGGATTTCATCAAGGCAGGTATATACAAGCAATAGATTACTTTCCTCAAAATAGTGCCATATTTAGGCAAAGTGTTAAAAAGAGTGAGCCAGCCATTATGCTATTTAGTTATATTTTATATTTATTTATATTGTGTCATGAAGACACAAGTAATATTGACTTAAAAATTAAAGAAAAATAAGAGGGTCTGTGGGTTTCAGGTGTACCTCAATCAGAGCTGTGGAACCACATCTCTGTCAGTCTCTTGGTTGTGCCCTGCTTAGTGTATTAGCATTATTCTCAGGATTGCTTATTTTACAGGCTCATGATGGTTAAAGAAATTCCAGGCTTTATATTCACTACTGGGAAGACTAGAAAGACTCTCAGAATTCTCCTATAAAGTCTTTATAACTGTGCCAATTAAGTCATCCCTTAGCTAATTTCTTAACTATGATAATATGTGTAATAAGTTTATTTTACTACTTGGTACATTATTCACAAATGTTATCAGTCGGTACCACTGTTTCTTCTCCTTCTAACTACTTTTGTATTTCAGATCACACTTTTTATGCTATGTTCCCAAAGCAGGGTAAAAGGTGATCTTGATCACTCCCGTCCTGTACCTGACAGTTTAGGGTGAATAAAATTTACCTATTTTCTCTCTGCCAGAGTAATTTGCTGGGAACAGAACAAATTGATGTTAACAGTGGCAGTTATGATGATGATAATCAGTCTCGTTTGTTGAGTGAATGATTGCTTACCAAGTGCTCTCCTTCATGTGATCTTATGTAACCCCTATACCAGCTAGGATAAAATGAATCTCTCCTGGTGGCATGCGAGGCAATTTGGGACCTGTTTATGGAAATGCAGGGATCGCAGCTCTCAGATCACATGTAGGCAATTGCTTATTCTGCATGTCTGTAAGAACAGCTTTGTTTGAGACTCTAGTGAACATTAGAATCCCAGAAGCCACTCCAACTGTCTGTGGAGTTGGAGAATCAGAATCACCTCACTCTCTGAGTGGATACCCTGCATTAAATTTTGTGTAAGAATTTTGTGGACTTTCTTGCTCTCTTTCTGAAAATCCAGCCCTGTACTGTCTTTCAAATTTAAGGTAAGTTACAGCTCAAATTCATTCTTAAGTAGAAGCTAATGGGAGCTCATATTTTTGGATACACAAATAAGAAAAAAATAGCTAGATTTATCTCAGTTTAAAAAAGCACATTCATAGATACTATCTCACTTGATCTTCACAATTCCATCAGATAGGAGGGAGGGAGTGGAATAAATATTTGTTTATTGCATGGCATGTGCCAGACACCAGACATCAAAAAAATATAGATATAAGTAACTCTGTAACTCTCATATGAACTTAATGCCGAATGTGTGACCTATGAATCACTGATCAAGACTTTAGAAATTAAGAATTTGAGGCTCAGAGAGTTTAAGTGATTTTCCCAATAGTATGAAACTAAAAAGAGCTGAAAGTAGAATTCAGTCTTTCTGACTCAAAGTCCTGTGGATTTTGCATGATCACAACTGCTGTCTCAGATACTCATGATGCACATTAGAAATAAATGTCCTTGGCTTTTTCTGTTGGTTGGCATTTTAAAATAGACTCAGAGAATAATTCATTGTGTGGTGTGTGTGTGTGTGTGTGTGTGTGTGTGTGTGTGTTGTTTGCGAGTGGAAAGTTTTTCTCCATTTATATGTGCTCTATTTGCAGATTCATAGTCTAGACGGCCACGGCTGCAAGTATTCACTGGTGGACCATTACCATGATGTTTGTTCTTTCTCATTAATATCATAAATGGGTGTACGGTTTGATATGTCTAAGTGACAGAAAAATATTTTAATAGGTATAACAGGCACCCATGTCTTTGTAATTAAGCTTGCCTGAAATAAGACCAAATGCATCGACTTATTTGTGACTCTTATTGTGCAGCCTCTTTTCATGTTATTTTATTAACATAAAGGGTGCCTTTAATTATGCAGAGCTACAAACTGCATTATTGACATTCTGTGAACATTAACTACACCTGACTCTAACAAAGCAAAAACAGAATGCTGTCTCTAATTTTTTAAGATTTTTAGAAAGAAAGAAAGTCTGTGTTATAAAATAAAGTATTTGGAGGTATTATCCTCTTTGAGTTGTTACTATGTGAGGATATGGACGTAATCGTTTTCATTGTTGGAAGTTCCCAGCTCCATAAATTTTGTTTAAATGTTTTTGAATAGTAGTAACATATTGAAAAAATGATACTAGAGATTTGTAAGCTGACTCTACTTGGCATACTTATATTTTATATTTATTTATCTATTTATTTATTTATTTTCATTTTTATTGAAATATAGTTTATTTACAATTTTTGTAACTTTCAGCTGTAGAGTAAAGTGAATCAGTATACATATACATATATCCACTCTTTTTTTCTTTTCCTATATATGTCACTGCCAATCACATTTTTCACAAAATTAGAACAAAACATTTTATAATTTGTGTGGAAATGCAAAAGACCCAGAATAGTCAAAGCAATCTTGAGTAAGAAAAACAGAACTGGAGGAATCAGGCTCCCTGATTTCAGACTATATTACAAAGCTACAGTAATCAAGGCTGTTTGGTACTGCCCCCCAAAAAGAAATATAGATCAATGGAACAGGATAGAAAGTCCAGAGATAAACCCACACACCTATGGTCAACTAATCTATGACAAAGGAGACAAGAATATACAGTGGAGAAAAGACAGTCTCTTCAATAAGTGGTGCTGGGAAAACTGGACAGCTACATGTAAAAGAATGAATTTAGAACACTCTCTAACACCATACACAAACATAAACTCAAAATGGATTAAAGACCTAAATGTAAGGCCAGATACTATAAAAACCTTAGAGAAAAACATAGGCAGAATGTTCTCTGACATAAATCACTGCAATATCTTTTTTGATCCACCTCCTAGAGTAATGAAAATAAAAAGGCATACTTTTATTTTTTTAACATATCTTATTCTATGTAGTCTATTGTAGACTTGCAAGAATATCTCAAAAGTGGAGACTTCCACTTGACATTTAATTCAGGATTCTGGATTATGTCAATCAGGTTAAATTCTTAATGAATTTAAAGGAAGTAGCTAGTTTCCAGGATCAGGTATCCTAGTGACTTTTCATTCAGATTTGTATTGCTTTGTGTTGCTTTACCAGTTAAGTTTGGTTTTTAGAGTGAGAGTGTGAGAGAGAGAATGAGAATAATTGCCCAATTGCAGTAGCCTGGTCTTAACCTTAATAGTCTATTATAGATAAGTCACATGGGAGTTTCTGCCATTGGAAGATCATGAAAAAGGTAATTGTGAAATTAATAACTATTGTCTTCCAAGATGAAGGAAATTAAAAGAATCAAAAAATCAAGAGGCTTTGTCTTGCTTCACCCTGCACCATCTATGGCATTTTCAGCCAAAAACCCCTTCCATATTAGGATCAACTATGAAAAATTAAAAATAGTTTGAGTAAAATGACTTCCAATATTGTATAGCTCTGGTAGTGAAAGATACATATGCCATTGGAACCATCTTTGTATTTTGGGCTTGGTTCAAAACTTTGCTACAAGTGTATTTATGAGCATTTTTTTTATGGCATTGCTCTTGAAAAAATTGTGGTACCTAGGTGGTCTGATCTTTTATCCATTCCCTCCCTCAACGAATGCATAGTAGGTATTTTCTCTGTGAATAAAAAAGAGAACTAGCCAGTTATGATCCTTGTATTTATGGTATACTTGGGTAGAAATATGTCATAGATAAAAAGACAAAAACAGTTACAGGTGTTGTGATAAGCAGAAAAGAACTGTAAAATGACTATTTAAATACATTAAATAAACTATAGGAAAATACATGTATGATGTTGATGAGATGGGGAATTCTGGAGCAATAAAAAAAAATCCAAATTGAAATTCTGGAGATGAAAATTACAATATCTGAAATAAACAATTTTTTTCAAGGGTATTACAAGCAGATTGAATGCTGCAGAAAAAAGGATTAAATAAATTAATGATGCCTCAGTAGACATTCAACTGATTGTAGGGAGCAGAAGAATAAAAAAAGAGTAATAAACAGAGTCTCAATGACCTGATGCAGCCATATCAAGCCATTTAACATGTGTGCAATTGCTGTTGCAGAAGGAGAAGGAAGAGGTAATGGGGCAGAAATATGTGTATATATATGTATATATATATATATATATATATATATATATATATATATATATATATATATATATATATGTATATATATGTATATATATATACAGAAAAAAATGGCTGAAATTTTTCTAAAATTAAATACAATTTCAAACCAAATATGTAAGAGATCCTACAAAGCCCAGACAAGATAAGTGCAAAGAAAACCACACTTTTGCCCATTATAATGAGAGTGCTGGGAACCAATAATGTTCAGTCAGCTCTAAGAAAGAATGAAATTAGTCAAGGAAGAGAAGGATGAGGGGAAAAAGTGTTACTGGGAATGCTTTGTCCAACTCAGATATATTCTACCAATACTACCCCAAAAAAATTACAGTTAAAATAATAATGACAGTAATAATATGAAGTATTATATATGTATATATATGAACTATTCGTACATGATATGTGTCAGATCAATAAAAGCCAAGGAGATTTAATTCATAACTTTTGATGGATTTATTAGGGAAGCGGATTTTCTTTTCTGTCCTGGATTTGAAATTATGTAACATATATTTAATTATGCTACTTTTCTTCTTAAAAGAATGTTCAATAGTGAAGTACAAAGAACATTAGCTATGGGTTTAAATATACCCCAGTTTTAAGCCCAGTTCTGTGATTTGTAAGCAGGGTAACCTTGAACATGTTTTGTAACTTCTCTAAGCCTCAGTTCCCTCAACTGCAAATGGGAATAATGTGCCAATTGAAAGGCTTGACGTGAAGAGGGAAACTAGGTTCTTTATTCAAAGATGATAGATATGGGTGTTCAAGAACCGTTACACTCTTCCCTCCCCTCAGCACCCCTGGACATACCACATTATATAATTTCGACTACTCATTTACTAATGATGGCATGTTGAGACCACATAATCTGGGTCTACTGTGTCTGTAAGCTCTCGTTACATCATTACTCTCACTCCCTTCTATTTAGCCAATGTTCTAGCTTTGTTCTACTACAGATCCCCATCAATTATTTTTGATGAAGACTTTGCAGATGCTATTGGTTCTACTAGGAATATTCTTTCTTATCTTTTCTACAAGATAAAATACTTGAATCCTTTAAAATCTGACTTAATCCTCAGGATGTCTTTCTTGCCTCAGATATGAAAGTTTCCTCCTTCCTCTACTCTGCCATATCTGGGACATTTCTAGAACACACATTGTGGTGCAATCTAGTTTGGTTTTAATACATAAATCATTAATTACATTCTAAGTTCAGGAGAGTAGAGCCTGAGTATTTCATGTCTCTGATTCTTAAAGTTTCCTGTGACATTGACACATATCATGTGTCCAACAAATAATTCTCTGAAAACATGAATAAACAGATAGATGAATACTACCGGTGAAGTACAGGGTAAGTGAAGGGATTTGCTTTTTTTCAGACCAAAAGACCTAATTTCAAGTCTGAGATTTGCAAATTTCCAGCTTCATGAGGTCTTTGCTAAGTCACCGCATTGTGTTTCTTTGTATTTAGTTTCTCTGTATTTCCTTTCTGCCTGGATTGTTAGAATGAAATGACACTAGTTTTATGGAAATAGTTTATAAACCTTAAAACACTGTATGTATTTATATTACATGACTTCTTTTATCAAGAATCAATAAAATAAAAATTTACTCGAATGCTTATTTAAAATGATTTCCCAAAACGAGCGGTGTCCTTTATGTAACCTAGCATCTTTTGTCATGATTCTTGTAATATACCTTAAATGTGTAACAAGTTTTACCTTTGAACCATCTTTAATGAAATGAATAAAGGTTTGGAAGGAAAAAAGACAAAACAAAAGATGAGTGTTCACAGATAAGAAAGTTTGTTTTGTTCTGTTTTCCTGGCAGACTTTGAGTGAACACTTGTTTGCAACTGTATTTCACACACACACGCACATTTTCACATATAATGTTTCATTTTATTCTTAGGTAACAGAAAAACCTTGAGTTTTATATTTTCTTATTTCCACTTGCCTGATTCTCTAGGCCTCATTCTCTCTTTGCTAAAATGAGAGAAACAGCATCAGTGTCAAGGTATGTTTGTGTATAGTAAATGAAATAATACATAAAAGTTCTAGCACATGATAAAGCCTGCAGTAAATATTTTGTTTTGTGATTTCAGAACAAAATAAATATTTTAAAATAGTCAATCTACTCATTAAGTGGGATACTGCTCTGCATCAAGACTACACGCAATCTCTCATTCTTAGTAGTCTTTGTTGTTCTCACTGGGAGGAAGAAATAAAACTTAAGGGAACGCTTTTCCAAAGTCTCCCGTATGTACGAAAGACAGACTTTAAAATTACCTCATGAGACTCCAGAGATCTGAAATAAAGGTGGAGATAAACAAAGGAAGCTTGAAAAGAGTGAGAAACAGAAAGCTATGGAAAAAGAACAATAGTGTCAGACCATGGAAATCGGGGGAAAAAAGAGACAGAATTTATGATTGAAGCACACTGAATAATTCTGGTTTTGTTTTTTTGTCCCAAGGCTGCAGATAGTTTGTCCTAAAGGAATAATGCATGACTTGTGTTTTTCAAGTACTTAAGAACCATTTGGGGGACAGAGCCATGGATTATTATTTGAAGTAGAGATTTCATACCTTCCCAAGTGGGCTGTAGGTGTGAAATGCTTTAATTAGAAGTAATCTGGTTACAGATTCAATCTGACTTTTTGCATTAAAACATCCTATTGAAGGGAAAATGTCATGGGCTTTTTTTTTTAATTGTTCAAATTTTTTTGAGGCAAAAGCAATTACAAATGATCAAAAACATATAATAAAAGATTTTACTTCACTAGCTATCAAGAAATCCCAATTAAAATGGTATTTAACTGCTCTTTCACATATTAAGATGACAAAATTATACAAATTATAATACCTAATGTTAGTGAAGAACAGGGGAAAATAAGCACTCAAACACAGCTGTTGAGAGCATGCATGGGGACTGTTGAAAGAAGCATCAAAATCTGGATGGAGTGAGGTAGAATTTGATAATATGTATCTAGATATATTTTATTCTTCCTTAAGGAATTTATCTTAAGGAAATAAGTAGCATCATAACCACACAATAGAAGAATAAGAATGCATAAAAATAATACTGCATAAGAATATCTAATGAATAGAGAAGTTTTTATAATACGGTACCATGTTTAAAACATGGTATGGCACCTCCTTGTATGTGATACGTTTTTGTTCATGCATTTAATGTCAATATCACTCTGAACATAGAAATAAACCAAATTTTGAGGGCTTATTTTTGAATGGTGGCATTTACCCATGATTTTTCTTCATTTTGTTTACTCCCTTCCCCTGCCAAAGCTTCCTACTATGAAAATGGGCAACTTTCATAACCATAAAAAACATTGTAATTTTCATAATGAGAATATTTTTTTCTTTTAACCTAGCTTTTACATCCTACTCCTAAATTGACTTGTATTATTTTTATTTTAGCATGTTTCATTTAGCTTATTTCTGCAGATTTAGAATCCCTATTTTGCATTTGGAAACAGAAGGACTGTTGGTGATTTGGATGGGCTGAAAGCAACCCAAGTAAGTTTTTTTTTTTTTCCATAAACTAAGAACCAAAGTCTATTTTTTAGTCATTCAAGTAAGAAAGTGATTGTTCACTGAAAAAAAAAAATGTTATCAGTTCCTGCAGAAGTTGTTGGGTCTTGGAGCCTTTAATCAGGACCATGGAAAGAAGCACAAAAAAAGTGGAACAAGAGCCTGCAGTGTGTCAATGAAATGCCAAGGGATGCAAAGCGACAACATAATGAAATGTGACGTGTCTCTGCAGTGACATGTCAAGCCTGTACAATTCAAAGGCTGGGTTTGCCTAAAACCTTGGCGAAAGCATGGTTCCAGTTAGTTACATGTAAGGGACCTTCAACATTAAAAAAAAAATGCTTATTAACAAAATGCTTTCACTATGGGAAAATCTTCCAGTGACATAAATTACCAGTGGAAAAGAATGGTTTGAATTGCAATTCTGTAAATGAAGCAGATCCCCCTAAGGACAGCATTCCAATAAGCATGCTTCAAAGTAAAAGAAGATACCATTATTTCTGTCTTTTCAGTGCCCATATTCAAATGTTCTTTCAGTCTGATAATTACATTTGTGTACTGTCCTATCTATTATATTTTAAGGGCAAGGAATCCTGGAAGATTTGATTTTTCTGATTATTTACCTTGCATCACATTTTTTATAAATGAAACACTATTATGCCAATTTCAGTATTAGTCCTTCAGATTTTTGTTTGCTTTTGCTTTAACATTTAAAAGAACTTTACGAGAGATTGATGCTATGCTTTCCTTTTCACTTGTACATTTAAATTAGGGCTTCTTTTACAGTTTCTTTATAAGAAAAAGCCAGGATTTCATTGAATGATTAATAGATACACATTTTTCCCATTCTCCTTACTATCTACATTCATAGGAGTTCATTTCTTTGTTTCCCAAAATATAATACTTTGCTGAAACCATCAAAGTCAGTGACTTTTTCACTTACTTTAAGTTTTCTACAGATATTTTATAATACAGTCTCTGATTATTAAAGCAAATACTGCACATTTCAAAAGTCCATATGAAAATTGTCCATGTTTAAGTTTTTGGAAACATCTTTTCCACTTCTGGTTCTTTTAATGTGGTCTTAAAATATACATGTAACAGACCACAAAGAGCATGTTTCTTAAGTGTACCTACATTAAATACTCAGAAGTGAGTAGGTAATGCTATGCAGATGTTGTCATGGTAAATACTCATGATAACATACTTGAAAATGGCCAGAACTCAAGTTAGGATCTAGCCCAGTCAGACTTAAATTACTGGCTGTTATTTTTCAAAATATTTTCTTTATTTTAGTCTTAATGAATAAATGTTTTCAGGTCTGATACAATAACGTTTGAATTCTGTTGAAACCACAATTTTCTTCTATTCCACACCCACCACAAATTGTATGAAGAGAGAGCTAAGAGGTTGTGATTCTCCAGAGATTTCCCTTCACTACATTGACGTGGCTTGTGTTATTTTCACAACAGTTTCATGTTGGTCTGCTAGAGAAATCTCATAAAAGTGGTCTGGAACTGTTTCCTTAAAGAGAAGGTATTTTCTCTTTAAATGATTTTATATCCAGTTATTTATTGGGAAAATAAGATGGAATACTAACTAAATGCAGAGTTGGTTTAATTCATGAAAGACCTTCTTTTGTTCAGAAAAACATGTTTTTTAAAAAATCACTGATAGGAAAGCCACTGTGGTCTTATAGTCCTGAATGTCTTATAGCTGAGATGAAATCTCTAGACTTGTGTTTGTGTTTCATGATACCATCAGGAGAAAGGAATGAAAAAAATCTCATGATGTCTGTTGTTTAAAAATGGATACTTTATGTTACCTTAAAACTCATATTTGGGATTATCAGCTGAAAGCTTTCTTGAATATCTTGAATGCAAATAATACTAATCTCAGAAGAATGAAACCGGAAGTTCTGTTACCTAAACCTAAGGTATCTGCTGAATTGATGATCTCAAAACTCCTGGATTCCCTTCGTAGCTTTTCATCACACAGATGATAGACTAAATAACTTTATTCAAACTTCATACAAACTTAGTATCCTTGAGCAAGCCTCTTCTATTTTTAACATCTTTATTGGAGCATAACTGCTTTACAATGGTGTGTTAGTTTCTGCTGTATAACAAAGTGAGTCAGCTATATATATATATATATATATATATATATATATATATATATATATATATATATATATATATGTATATGTATATGTACATCCCCATATCTCCTCCTTCTTGCATCTCCCTCCCACCCTCCCTATCCTACCCCTCTAGGTGGACAAAAAGCACCAATCTGATCTCCCTGTGCTATGCGGCTGCTTCCCACTAGCTATCTATTTTACTTTTGGTAGTATATATATGTCCATGCCACTCTCTCACTTAAGAGACAGCTTAATCTTCCCCCTCCCCATGTCCTCAAGTCCATTCTCTACGTCTGCATCTTTATTACTGTTCTGCCCCTAGGTTCCTCAGAACTGTTTTTGTTGTCGTTGTTTAGATTCCATACATACATGTTAGCGTAGAGTATTTGTTTATCTCTTTCTGACTTACTTCACTCTGTATGACAGTCTCTAGGTCCATCCACCTCACTACATATAACTCAATTTCATTTCTTGTTATGGCTGAGTAATATTCCCTTGTATATATGTGCCACATCTTCTTTATCCATTCATCTGTTGATGGACACTTAGGTTGCTTCCATGCCCTGGCTATTGTAAATGGTGCCACAATGAACATTGTGGTACATGACTCTTTTTGAATTATGGTTTCTCAGGGTATATGTCCAGTAGTGGGACTGCTGGGTCGTATGGTAGTTCTACTTTTAGTTTTTTGAGGCACCTCCATACTGTTCTCCACAGTGGCTGTATCAATTAACATTCCCACCAACAGCGCAAGAGGGTTCCCTTTTCTCCACATCCTCTCCAGCATTTACTGTTTGTAGTTTTTGATCATGGCCATTCTGACTGGTGTGAGGTGATCCTCCTTGGAGTTTTGATTTGCATTTCTCTAATGATTAGTGATGTTGAGCATCCTTTCATGTGTTTGTTGGCAATCTGTACGTCTTCTTTGGAGAAATGTCTATTTAGGTCTTCTGCCCATTTTTTGATTGGGTTGTTTGTTTTTTTGATATTGAGCTGCATGAGCTGCTTGTAAATTTTGGAGATTAATCCTTTTTCAGTTGCCTCACTTGCAAATATTTTCTCCCATTCTGAGGGCTGTCTTTTCGTCTCTTTTATGGTTTCCTTTGCTAGGCAAAAGCTTTTAAGTTCATTAGGTCCCATTTGTTTATTTTTGTTTTTACTTCCATTTCTCTAGGAGGTGCGTCAAAAAGGATCTTGCTGTGATTTATGTCATAGTGTTCTTCCTAAGTTTTCCTCTAAGAATTTTATAGTGACTGGCCTTACATTTAGGTCTGTAATCCATTTTGAGTTTATTTTTGTGTATGGTGTTAGGGAGTGTTCTAATTTCATTCTTTTACATGTAGCTGTCCAGTTCTCCCAGCACCACTTATTGAAGAGGCTGTCTTTTCTCTATTGTATATCCTTGCCTCCTTTATCAAAGATAAGGTGACCATATGTGTATGGGTTTATCTCTGGGCTTTCTATCATGTTTCATTGATCTATATTTCTGTTTTTGTGTCAGTACCATATTGTCTTGATTACTGTAGCTTTGTAGTATAGTCTGAAATCAGGGAGCCAGATTCCTCCAGCTCCTTTTTTCTTTCTCAGGATCACTTTGGCTATTCAGGTCTTTTGTGTTTCCATACAAATGGTGAAATTTTTTGTTGTAGTTCTGTGAAAAATGCCATTGGTAGTTTCATAGGGATTGTGCTGAATCTGTAGATTGCTTTGGATAGTATAGTCATTTTCACAATGTTTATTCTTCCAATCCAAGAACGTGGTATATCTCTCCATCTATTTGTATCATCTTTAATTTCTTTCATCAGTGTCTTATAGTTTTCTGCATATGGGTCTTTTGTCTCCTTAGGTAGGTTTATTCCTAGGTATTTTATTACTTTTGTTGCATTGGTAAATGGGAGTGTTTCCTTAATTTCTCTTTCAGATTTTTCATCATTAGGGTATAGGAATGCAAGAAATTTCTGTGCATTAATTTTGTATCCTGCTACTTTCCAAAATTCATTGATTAGCTCTAGTAGTTTTCTGGTAGCATCTTTAGGATTCTCTCTATATATTACCATGTCATCTGCAAATAGTGACAGTTTTACTTCTTTCCAGATTTAGATTCCTTTTATTTCTTTTTCTTATCTGATTGCTGTGGCTAAAACTTCCAAAACTATGTTGAACAATAGTAGTGATAGTGAGCAACCTTGTCTTGTTCCTGATCTTAGCGGAAATATTTTCAGTTTTTCACCATTGAGAATGATGTTAGCTGTGAGCTTGTCATATATGGCTTTTATTATGTTGTTAAGTTTGCTCTATGCCTATTTTCTAAAGGGTTTTTATCATCTGTGTGTGTTGAATTTTGTCAAAAGATTTTTCTGCATCTATTGAGATGATCATATGATTTTTCACCTTCAGTTTGTTAATATGGTTTATCAAATTGATTGATTTGTATATATTGAAGAATCCTTACATTTCTGGGATAAACCCCACTTTATCATGGTGTATGGTCCTTTTAATGTTGAGCAAGCCTCTTAATTTGCAAGGACCTCAGTTGTTTTGACTCTTAAACTAGATCATATGTCTTAATATATTTCAATACATATAGCAGATAATTAATTTACTGCCTTGAATTGCTCCCTGTTTTATATCACCTATGGAATATAATGGGATAGGATAGGATAGGATAGGATAGAATAGAATAGAATAGAATAGAATAGAATAGGATAGAATAGAAATTTCTTCTCAGTATCTGACATAGTGCCCAGCATATAGTAGGTACTTAGCAAATATTTGCTACTGTTGATAGTGTTGTGTAGCTCACTCTTACCTTGATTTCAGTGAGCAGTTTTAGGAGTTGACATACATTAACCTGCTTTATCTAAAATGAATGTTTTCTCTTGCCTTTAGTGATAACATGTTGTTAAAAGCATGCTCTGTTACCTAACATAATATGTGCAGTTTAATCACCAAAAGTAGCTACTTCAGAATACACCTAGAGGAATGACCTGATTAATGGGGTTTATTCCCAAAGTAGAAGCTATGCCTTCAACAAATTCTAAAATGCAGAATATTAGTTTACATGAGCAAGAAGCATCAGACTACCAGTCCCCATTCTGTTATTCATTTTGTTCAATCACCTGTGAAAAGAGTCTTTGTGATTGTTTATGACAAAACATATTATAGTATATTTATGTCCTTCAACTTCAGCACCTGTAGCAGTCATTATGTCCTGAGCAATCAGTACTTATGAAAAACAGCTGAAATACTTCTTTTCACATGAATGCAAAAGTCCTTCCAAAGAATCCCTTCTGAGAATGTGAACAATAATATCAGAACTTAGGCTAGCTTGAAGTCACAAATGCTGACAGTTCCTGCTTTTGGGGATAAAGATACAGTGGAGACTTCCTGACAAATGCTTGACTTACTTCCCCCTTACCTGTTCACAGAACAAGTGTCACACATGGGATTACAAAGTCAGTGGTGATTTCCCTAGTTAAATACTCTAGGTATTAGGCTGAGTGCCAAAGGGAAGAACCAATCATCTACTAATGCTTTATGACTTGTCAGGACCAGAGCAGCTCAACCCATAGTTAAAAGTAATATATGATATAGCAAGAAGGCATTGCTTTTTAGCACAAAATACTACTGATGTATTTAGAAAAATACAAGTAGACATGATTGCTGAAGTGACCCAGGAGGACGAAATTCTACAGATATAAGTCAGTTAGTAATAATTTCAGAATGCGTTGTAGAAAGTTGCTTTGTTTAGTTTGGTTTTCTATAAAGAAACAAAAACAAGCATGATAAAGTAGAATGCATGACTCAACAGGCCCCTCTCCTTAACCAGCCTGGGAGCACAGACATCCAGGGTAGCCAATTTCTTTCTCTTGGTCCATTGCTGGTAAAAATGAATGTTTGACTTCAGAAACATACATAAAATGGGAAAGTTTGTTATTGACAGAAATCCAGCAAATAATACAAAGGTTTCTTTCCAGTGACCTGCAATTTCACAGGTTTCTAAACATTGCAGGGATAAAGACTCTTCTTTTTAATAAAACGTATCTATTCTGTAAAACTTATGTTGTACAAATTTTCCTGAGAAAAATTATTTGGAAGTATGGTAACTTATACTTCTTCCCCAAGTGTATTTGGAAATGCATCAGATTTAGAAACCAAGGAAATACTTACCATATGTTGGGGAGGAGGGACGAAATGAAATTGGATGTTTTTCATATGTGAATATAGCTTTGCTTGAGTTCATGTAAAAATATGGAAGAGCCAGTACATTTGTACATTTTCATTTAAAATATCTTTTTTTTTTTTACTATAAACCTGCCCTGAAACTTGTACTGAGCAGTTGTATAAATTTTTACATTTTATGATACAAAACCAACTTGTATAAAAATTCCTGTATGGGAATGAACACCTGAGAAAGTGCAGTTGGGTCTGGCCTTCCAATATGTGTTACTCATTAGAATAAAAAAAATAATGGTTTCAGAGTTTGTTTGTTTGTTTGTTTGTTTTTTAAGAGAGGTGCAATAGAAAACCAAAAGCATTCTAGACAGGAGATTGCTGAAATCACAAGATTACTACATTTCTTTTATTTCTGCCCATGTGAGGTCTCCTGCAGAGGTGAAGGTCTTGATAGTATGAATGCCCACATAGCTAATTTACAGAACTCTGGTGTAGAACTCCCTAATTCAAGAACCCGAAGGAAACGCTGGCTTCCCTGGTGAAAAAGTCATAATATGACTGTTTATTTAAATGAGTTAATCACCAGGTCTTTAAAAGTATCTATGGGATTCTCATTGTGAAGCTTAAGCTTTCTTCAAGGTATTAGCTCTTTCACAAAACAAAAATCCTCTCTTTTTGAGTAGGTGCCTAATAGTTCCAGAGCATTACACTTTTAATTACATTTATTTAAATAACAAGCAATTTTATTAAATAGTTAAAGACCCAGCTTCTCAAATGATTTCCCATTTCTAAACCTTTTCTTATTCCAATGAATTGGCTTAAGATATGTAACTTGGGTGAAAGTATTTCAGTCTGTAAACTCCTTATTAATGGTTAAACACACTGCCCATTTGATGCCTGGCCTGACACTCAGGTAAGACATTACCTGACTTCATTACCACTAAGCTCAACTATTTCATCAGTTGGATTGAGCTTCAGTAATTCAATGATTAGACGAAAAGCAAAATAGCCCCCCAAAATTAAGAAACATTTAAAATCACTTTAGACCAAATGTACCTCTTATAGGCGTTTTTTCTTCATTCTCTTTAGAGTGCTTTCCAGACTATTTCTTATAATTGAAAGGAAATTTAATCCTGCATTAACCATATAATCATTTTACAAGCTAGCTTCTGGAACTCCTCTTTATTGAAGTGGGTTAGTCCAGAAATTGTGGATTAATGATTTCAGATCCTATTTAAAGTCTTGTAGACTCAGCGTACCTCACAAACTCTCTATTTTCATTCTTATTAAACCATTGGAATACTAATTTTTGGCATTTATCGCCTTTATTCTAAAAGCTCAAAGTGTTATAAGAGCTCTAACAGAAGAAAATGAAAACAGTATTATATAGTAAGAGAATATAGTCCTGCTTCCTATTCAGCAATCATATATTATGCATACAAATCCATAGATATTTGACACGTTTCTTGACCATGAGATAAGTCAAGTAAGTTCTCCTAAAACAACAAGGATAAGGGTGCAAAAATTAGATGTTTTATTTAAGATAGTGTCTATTTGAATAATAATGACAAAAAAGTATTTTATTCTTAAATAAAGTATTTTTCTATACCTTAATAGAAAAATAAATAATACATAATAGTTTTGGTAAACTTTGCATAGTTATTTATATTTTAGAAAGCTCTTTTGCATGCTTTATCTCATTAAAAATTTCCAATAAATTTTTAAGGTATTAATGTCGGTTGATGTTTTAAGCATTTAGTGATAGAAATGTGAGGAAAATTACTATATTAAAAAAATAGAATCTATTAGCTCATGAAACAAACAAAAAATCATATTCAAACATTTGAATGCAAGAATTAGAACTGAAATCCTCTCTGTCTCTTAACTCTATTCTCTTCCACTTATCTTCATTCTCTATAATGCTCCATCCAAGCAGTAGCAAAATGGTCATTGGCAAACTAAAGTCAAATTTTCCTCCTTGTTCACAATCTCAGAAAAAGGGAGGTTTCTTTTCTTCTTTCTTTCTTTTTTAATTTTTGAATTTTATTTTATTTATTTTTTAGAGAGCAGGTTCTTATTTGTTATACATTTTATACATATTAGTGTATATATGTCAATCCTAATATCCCAATTCATCACACCACCACCACCACTACCACCACCGCTCTCCGCCCTTGGTGTCCATACATTTATTCTCTACATCTGTGTCTCAACTTCTGCCCTGCAAACCGGTTCATCTGTACCATTTTTCCAGGTTCCACATATATGCATTAATATATGATATTTGTTTTTCTCTTTCTGACTTACTTCACTCTGTATGACAGTCTTTAGATGCATCCACGTCTCTACAATGACCCAATTTCATTCCGTTTTATGGCTGAGTAATATTCCATTGTATATATGTACCACATCTTCTTTATGCATTCATCTGTCAATGGGCATTTAGGTTGCTTCAATGACCTGGTTATTGTAAATAGTGCTACAATGGACATTGGGTTGCATGTGTCTTTTTGAATTATGGTTTTCTCTGGGTATATGCCTAGTAGTGGGATTGCAGTGTCATATGGTAACCCTATTTTTAGTTTCCTAAGGAACCTCATACTGTTCTCCATAGTGGCTGTATCAATTTACATTCCCACCAACAGTGCAAGAGGGTTCCTTTTTCTCCACACCCTCTCCAGCATTTGTCATTTGTAGATTTTCTGATGATGCCCATTCTAACTGGTGTGAGGTGAGACCTCATTGTAGTTTTGATTTGCATTTCTCTATTAGTGATGTTGAGCAGCTTTTCATTGTCTCCTGTGCATCTGTATGTCTTTTTTGGGGAAATGTCTATTTAGGTCCTCAGCCCATTTTTGTATTGGGTTGTTTGTTTTTTTAATATTGAGCTGCATGTGCTGTTTATTTATTTTGGAGATTAATCCTTTGTCCATTGATTAGTTTGCAAATATTTTCTCCCATTCTGAGGGTTGTCTTTTCGTCTTGTTTGTAGTTTCCTTTCCTTTGCAAAAGCTTTTAAGTTACATTAGGTCCCATTTGTTTATTTTTGTTTTTATTTCCATTACTCTAGGAGGTGGATCAAAAAAGATCTTGCTGTGATTTATGGTAAAGAGCATTCTTCCTATGCTTTCCTCTAAGAGTTTTATAGTGTCTGGCCTTGCATTTAGGTCTGTAATCCATTTTGAGTTTATGTTTGTGTAGGCTGTTAGGGAGTGTTCTAATTTCATTCTTTTACATGTAGCTGTCCAGTTTTCCCAGCACCACTTATTGAAGAGACTGTCTTTCTCCATTGTATATCCTTGCCTCGTTTGTCATAGATTAGTTGACCATAAGTGAGTGAGTTTATCTCTGGGCTTTCTATCTTGTTCCATTTATCTATGTTTCTGTTTTTGTGCCAGTACCATATTGTCTTGATTACTGTAACCTTGTAGTATAGTCTGAAGCCAGGGAGTCTGATTCCTCCAAATCTGTTTTATTTTCCCTCCAGACTGCTTTGGTTATTCGGAGTCTTTTGTGTCTCCATAGAAATTTTAAGATTTTTTGTTCTAGTTCTGTAAAAAATGCCACTGGTGATTTGATAGGGATTGCATTGAATCTGTAGATTGCTTTGGATAGTATAGACATTTTCACAATATTGATTCTTCCAATCCAAGACCATGGTATATCTCTCCATCTGTTTGTATCAACTTTAATTTCTTTCATCAGTGTCTTATAGTTTTCTGCATACAGATCTTTTGTCTCTCTAGGTAGGCTTATTCTTTGGTTTTTAAATCTTTTTGTTGCAATGGTAAATGGGAGTGTTTCCTTAATTTCTCTTTCAGATTTTTCATCATTAGTGTATAGGAATGTAAGAGATTTCTGCATTAATTTTGTATCCTGCAACATTACCAAATTCACTGATTAGCTCTTTAGTTTTATGGTGATATCTTTAGGATTCTCTATGTATAGTATCATGTCATCTGCAAACAGTGACAGTTTTACTTCTTCTTTTCCAATTTGGATTCCTTTTAATTCTGTTTCTTCTCTGATTGATGTGGCTAGGACTTCCAAAGCTATGTTGAATAATAGTGGTGAGAGGGGACAGCCTTGTCTTGTTCCTGACCTTAGAGGAAATGCTTTCAGTTTTTCACCATTGAGAATGATGTTTGCTGTGGGTTTGTCGTATATGGCCTTTATTATGTTGAGGTAGGTTCCCTCTATGCCCACTTTCTGGGGAGTTTTTATCATAAAGTGGTGTTGAATTTTGTCAAAAGCTCTTTCTGAATCTACTGAGATGATCATATGGTTTTTATTCTTCATTTTGTTAATATGGTGTATCACATTGATTGATTTGAGTATATTGAAGAAACCTGCATCCCTGGGATAAATCCCACTTGATCATGGTGTATGATCATTTTAATGTGTTGTTGGATTCTGTTTGCTTGTATTTTTTGAGGATTTTTGCATCTATATTCATCAGTGATATTGTTGTGTAATTTTCTTTTTTTGTAGTATCTTTGTCTGGTTTTGGTATCAGGGTGATGGTGGCCTCATAGAATGAGTTTGGCAGTGTTCCATCATCTTCAATTTTTTGGAAAAGTTTGAGAAGGATGGGTGTTAGCTCTTCTCTAAATGTTTGATAGAATTCACCTGTGAAGCCATCTGGCCCTGAGCTTTTGTTTGTTGGAAGATTTTTAATCACATTTTCAATTTCATTACTTGCAATTGGTCTGTTCATACTATCTATTTCTTCCTGATTCAGTTTTGTAAGGCTATATACCTTTCTAAGAATTTGTCCATTTTTTCCACATTGTCTATTTTACTTGCATAGAGTTGCTTGTAGTAGTTTCTTAGGATGCTTTGTATTTCTGCAGTGTCTGTTATAATTTCTCTTTTTTCACTTCTAATTTTAATGATTTGAGTCCTCTCCCTCTTTTTCTTGATAAACCTGGCTAATTGTTTGTCAATTTTGTTTATCTTCTCAAATAACAAGCTTTTAGTTTTATTGATCCTTTCTATTGTTTTCTTTGTTTCTATTTCATTTATTTCTTTATGATTTCTTTCCTTCTACTAACTTTGGTTTTCATTTGTTCTTCTTTCTCTAGTTCCTTTTAGCTGTAAGGTTAGATTGTTTATTTGAGATTTTTCTTGTTTCTTGAGGTAGGGTTGTATTACTATAAACTTCCCTCTTAGAACTACTTTTGCTGCATCCCATAGGTTTTGGATAATTGCATTTGCATTGTCATTTGTCTCTAGGTGTTTTTCATTTCCTCTTTGATTTCTTCAATGATCTTTTGGTTATTTAGTAACGTATTGTTTTGCTTCCATGTGTTTGTTTTTTTATGTTTTTTTTCCCCTGTACTCGATTTCCAATCTCATAACTTTGTGGTCAGAAAAGATGCTTGATATGATGTCAATTTTCTGAAATTTACTGAGGCTTGATTTGTGACCCAAGATGTGATGTATCCTAGAGAATGTTTCATGTGTACTTGAGAAGAAAGCATAATCTGCTGTTTTTGGATGGAATGTCCTATAAATATCAATAAGATCTATCTGGTCTATTGTGTCATTTAAAGCTTCTGTTTCCTTATTAATTTTCTGCCTGGATGTTCTGTCCATTGGTGTAAGTGAGGTTTTAATGTCCCCCACTATTATTGTGTTACTGTCGATTTCCTCTCTTATAGGTGTTAGCAGTTGCCTTATGTATTGAGGTGCTCCTATGTTGGGTGCATATATATTTATAATTATTATATCTTTTTCTTGGATTGATCCCTTGATCATTATGTAGTGTCCTTCCTTGTCTCCTGTAACATTCTTTATTTTAAAGTCTATTTTATCTGATATAAATATTGCTACTCCAGCTTTCTTTTCATTTCCATTTGCATGGAATATCTTTTTACATCCCCTGACTTTCAGTCTGTATGTGTCCCTAGGACTGAAGTGGGTCTCTTGTATTCACCATATATTTGGGTCTTGTTTTTGTATCCATTCAGTGAGTCTGTGTCTTTTGGTTGGAGTATTTAATCCATTCACGTTTAAGGTAATCATTGATATGTGTGTTCCTATTACCATTTTCTTAATTGTTTTGGGTTTGTTTCTGTATGCAAGAGAGGTTTCTTTCTAATTAGCTGCAGCCAAAGTCCTAAGAGGAAATTAATTTGTCTAGCCTGCTTCAAATTTCTATTCCTGTACCAATTGCTAATGCTAATCCCTGATGGGTCAGGCTGAGTCAGGTGTCTACCTTGACAGAGTCTGATCAACTTCTTTCAAACCACCTGAACTAATGAGTTTACTGTTTAGTAAGCAATGACAGGGGTGTGGCACAAGTTGGGAAGGGGCCAGATATGGTTCTCAAAAAAAAAGTGTTCTAGGGCTGATATACATACATCTGATATTTTACAATTCCCTTTTACAGATGAGGAACCTGAGAACAAAAGTGATTAGGTGCCTTGAGTTGTATTTTCAAACTCCTTAAAATCAGATCTAATAATTTAAAATTGTGAATTACTTTACAGAAAGATCACTCAAGTGCCTCATTTTACCAATGAGAAAACTATGTCCTCCTAAGCGGTAAGTTTGAAAGCTACAGAAGGAAAACAAAACCATAGGTTTCTTAGTATCCAGTAGTGTGCTCTTCCTATTATTCCAGGTCATTATTTATATTCTTGTTTTTGAGAATTAATAATCTATAATTGTGTATGTAGTGACTCCATATTTTCCACATATGTTATTAGATTGCAATACTCTCTACCATTATTGTGATAAATATACTTCAGTGTTTTACAGTGATTACAGAACTGGCCCAAAAGTGTGAGATTGTTTTTTCCTGAGCTGATATTTTGAGTGTGAATTTTTTCTGACTGTCTAAAGGGGCTACTTCTTTGGCCTATACACTTACTGTCAGAGCAACTACAACCCTCTGCCCCACAAAGTACTAGCCTTATTAGAAAGAAAAAAAAAATTGTGACTCTCTTGAATCTGTTGGAGTGTCTCTCATTGTAAATAACAAAGCCTAAAACAATGACGTTTAGAGAATAGGTCACTTAATAGCTCACATAAAAGGAAATCAGGTGGGCCAGATTTAGTGTTGGTTTGTCCAACAGGTCAACAAACTTCTTGTTGGTTTCATCCAGACTCTTATTCTTTCAAAGATTTAAGATGGATACTAAAAGAAATAGGGGCTACATGTTTCCTCATTCACAACCATGGTGGAGAGAATAAAATGTTCTTATTTACTCTGAAGAGTGAGAAAGATTTTTCCCAAAGGCCTCTTATAACCCTGCTACAGAACTGGTCACATATCCATTAGTAAAGCAACTTCTAGCAACTGAGTTGGGACTACACTAGGAACATTTAAACCCACCTCAGGATCTTGGGTCAATTCCTCCAAATACAGTCTTGCTTCTTGAGGGGGTATTAATACAGCCACATTATTGACTACTGGACATAATGCTAGATCACAGAGAAAACTCTGGTCCCATTGCTTTCTACTTGAGAAATTTCCAAATAACTACAGGGCAGAATTCCAATTGAGAAGACAAAGATAGAAACCTGACCATAAACCTGATTATTTTTTCAATTCCAAATATGCTAAGGAGTCCTACTCACAGTTAGTAGGACTGAGAAAGTGATCCTGAAATATTGTTAAGAAATACTCTATGAATTAACAATTTTTGAGTTCTATGAACACAGTTTTAAAGATGCCAGATAATTTTTTATTTCTTTGAACTTTGATAAAATAAAGGGCTTTTCTGAATTGTTCACCCATGAACATGACAGAGCTTAAACTTGAAACCTTGATGTAAACAAGAAAATCAGGAACGATCTTGCGTGTATCATATTTCCTGCAGAAAAATGGTCTTTAATGTAAAGGGAAATCAAGATGAACATGTTACCTCCCATTTATTCAGATTGACACTGCTTTTGTAAGGAAACACTCCAGGAAGGATTATGTAAATTACTCTGAATATTTTCACAGACCAAAGAGGAAATCTACTCAACAAAAGTGCTGGGTAATGGTTTGATCTCCAACAGAGAACACTTTCTCTGTTGACCATTGGCTGCACCCACGTTTTATGGTTTGTTTATTTTTTAATTGCTGCACAGTTGTTCCAGAGTGTGAAAAGTCATATTCCATTGAACTGGCACTTCCAATTTTCATTTATGCATGAGTATGTACATTGTTTTTCTCCTGTAGTTCTCACAGAATTTTATGGGCCATTACTGAGTGACTAAAATAAGTGCAGATTTTTCAAGCTTCTGTCAGAAGATGTTTATGACTCTCATCATTCTTAGGACAATCATGTTCCAGCAGGTTCAGGCAGTGTGCAAAACGTGTCACACGTTTTCATTGGCCATTTCACACCACTCTTACAATATTGTCAATAATAATAAAACTAAGGGAAAGACCTTGGGGAGGGGGATAAGCTACACATTAATTTGGTAATGAAGCTTTGATATGTGATCTTTGTTAGACACAGAGATGCAAAGTACTGCTTGTTTTGTAAACTTCTCACCAAGGACTGAGGCCATAGCTTTATTTTAAAGGTTCCCACTTCTGAGAGAGGTGCCTATCTCACAAAGTCCATGCCTAGAATGTAATATCCTTGAAGTCTCTAGATGATTCTGTCTCAGTACTTGTTTTGTTAATTTTGGAACACAACTTTTCATGTTGCATCAAACACTATAGTGATGAGGAAAGCAAAACCCTCTCAATGTAGTGTTTCAAATAACATGTCACTAGCTATATAAAGCTTGCCACAAATTCTTCCATGTTCACCTTCTCACCTAAACTCCCGACCTCTCTAGAAGTATGCTTTGCCTTCTTTGGGGTTGGCTGTTTTGGGACTTTGTGGACAGAGCTTAAACATATGAATTTGAATACAAATTCAGCTGAATTTCTCCAGAATCTATACTTTTGGATTATTATACTAAATTTCCTGTATTCCTTCTTTCATCTAATGTTTAGTGCCATTTCTTTTTTGATTTCTCAGAGTAATTCACATGATACAGCCATTTTTATATGTCTTCAGAAATATATCTCTCCACTTCTATATTCCATTATTATATACATTTTTTATTATAATAATTTAAAGTGGGGGATATATGTTTACTATTCCACAAATTTTGAGTTTTATTTCAAACAGTATAAATTAAAAACTCCAAAATTTATGTTGTTCATGTAAACATGTAGCATATACTGGTAACTTTTTAGTGTCAGCACATATAAATTAACAGATATGATTTGGATTGAGATTTCTTTTCTTTTTTTTTTTTGCGGTATACAGGCCTCTCACTGCTGTGGCCTCTCCCATTGTGGAGCACAGGCTCCAGATGCATAGCCTCAGTGGCCATGGCTCATGGGCCCAGTTGCTCTGTGGCCCATGGGATCTTCCCGGACCAGGGCACGAACCTGCATCCCCTGCATCGGCAAGCAGACTCCCAACCACTGAGCCACCAGGGAAGCCCATTTGGGTTGAGATTTCTAAAGAGGGCATATAAATAGTACCTTTTTCCTCCAAAGTTCTGTAGATCAAGTGAGGTAAAAGGAGTGGTATATGAGGTTGGAATGCCCCTTTATTATTAATAAAAGCTAAGTTAAATGGAAATCTGTAGAATGAGTGTCAAATGGACTTCCTAAGTCTAAACCTGAGTTGGAGAAATTTATCCAGTCAAGCAGCTTGGAATAAGAGACTTCCTGCATGCAACATTAGAAGCTGCTCTTTGAGATATGAGAGGTAGCTTCCTCATAAAAAGGAAACAGTATAGAGCCAAGCAAACTCTTGCCAAGTTCAGCAATCAGTAAGGGGTCAGAGACAGACACGTAGGACTTAAGGATATGTCCTCCTCAATGAAATCAGGGACGTTGAACTGATTTTCCTCCCTAACACTTTCACCCAATCATGGATGCATGCATGGTCACTGGATGGACTAATCATCTGAAAACTACAGACAGTCTTAATATTATTATTTACTTTGTTTCTCATAAAGCTGCGGTCTTTAATTTTTAAAATTTTGAATAAATCATTTAAGTATTAAGGTTAAATGGAATTTCAAGTACAGTGTTTCAGAGAACATATTAGACTAAAAATTAATCATTATTTGTCTGAAATTCAAATTTAACTGTATGTCAAGTGTTTCACTTGGTAAATTTGTCAACTCTAATTTCATGGGGTTTTTCTGGAAAAATATTAGAATTCATCATGTCTAGCTATAGTTAGAAATGTCCACATTTTATCCCCAAGATTCACTCTCTTTCCAAACTATTTAAAAACCATAGATTTGTTGGTTGGGAGTAATTTGCTCACTCCAAGCTCACTCCAAGCTCCAGAGGTATAAGTATAACCCTACTGAGGTAACAAAATGCCACATAACACAGTGCTTGGTTCAGGTACCTAAAGTCTACTCCAGTTAGCATATAGCATTTCTTTGTCCATAGGGAATTTATCTGGGATGGAAATATGATCAATTTCAGAGGTCAAGTTCATTCAAGATTCAAAAAGAATTATGCTATGGACATCTAGAAAAGATATATATTTTTTTAGATTTCTCTGAGAGCTATTGTAGCCAACTTTTGTGTCATTCTGAAAGACATAGTATGAAGATATGAAGCCTGGAACTGTCAGTCATTTTGACATCATGAAGGAAGTCATTGTTGGGTAAACTCTAGTACTATGAAATACAGGGAACCAAAATAAAATTGGATCTTTGAGGGTAAAGATGAGCATCTAAATCAAGACAGATGAAATCTACCCTTCCTTTGGAACTTCCAGTTATGTTAGCCAGCCATTCACCTATATTCTTTACCCTTTATTCAGCTTTTGCTTTTGTTATTATTTTTAAAGACATTTTTAGGGCAGTTAACAGCAAAACTGAGAGGAACATATAGAGATTTCCCATATGCCTCCTGCCCCCATGCATGCATAGCTTCCTCCATTATCAACATCACTCACCAAGGTGGTACATTTGTCACAACTGATGAGCCTACAATGACACATCATAATCACCCAAAGTCCATAATTTACTTAAGGTTTCACTCTTGGTATTGTTTATACTATGGGTTTGAACTATTGAAAACTAAAATTCAACTGAGTAAAATTTAAAGATCTTATTAGCTTTACTCAACACTTCACTAATAGTGCATATTTAAAAACTATTTTAAAAACTGCAAAAAGACATGACAGTTATTTAATGGGGAAAGGATAATGTTTTCAACAAATAGATATCCCTATGGAAAAAATAAATATAACCCTTACCTCATAACATATACAAAAATGAACTTAAAATTTTAAATTTCCAGAAGAAAACATAGAAGAAAAAACATTTTAACTTTATTTAGGCAAATGTTTCTTATGTAGAATGCAAAATTAAAAATTAAAAAATGACTTCACCAAAATTAACACTCCAATTCTATGAAAACCATATTTAAAACAATGGAAAGGCAATCCACAGACTAGTTGAACATATTTGTGTTACATATATCTGATGAAGGACTTATATTCAGAATATAAAAATCATTCTTATGACTCAAGAAGAAAATTAGAATCCCAATTTTAAAATGTAGGTAAAAGTTTTGAACAGACATTTTACCAAAGAAGATACATGAATGGCCAACAAATGCAAAAAAAGTTGCTCAATGCTTTTGACCCCAGGAAAATGAGATGTAAAACCATGAGATATTGCCATACACCTACTAGAATGGCTAAAATTAAAAATGCTGAAAATGCCAGGTGTCAACAAGGATGGGGAGAAAGTAACATATTAGTGGTAGGAATATGAAATTAAATAACTACTTTGGCAATCAGTTTGGCAATTTCTTACCATACAACTAAGCAATTCTTCTGAGTATTTACCTAAGAGGTATGAAATGCCTTGCACGCAAAAGCTCATAGAGACTTTCTTCTCAATAGGCAAAAACTATAAACAATTCAAGTGAATAAATAAACAAAGTGTAGTATATCAATAAAATGAAATACTGTTCAGTAATTAAAAAAAAAGACTGTAATATGATATCCTAACTACATAAATAAATATAAAAGGGATTATGGTGAGCCAAAGAAGTTATATAGTTTGATTTTTACATACACAGAATTCTAGATCAAGCAAACTTAATCTATAGTGATGTAAAGCATATCAGTGATGTACAGAAAAAATAGTAGGAGATTAATTGACAGCAAAAGAATATGAGGAAAATTTTGGGATGATGGAAATTTTCTGCATATCAACTGTGTTACTGATTACACTGGTCTAGTCAAAGCCTATCTATTAGTCTAAGTAAATTATACAAAAATTATTACCCCCACTAAAAAACTGATTAAACAAGAAGATATTATTTAAATTCATACAAAGGAAAAAAAGAACTGTGTTATTTAGGGCTAGTTCCTTATTCTCTATAGGTCTTCATTTTTGTCTATGTTAAGTAAACAAGAGTTGAACTAGAAAATCTTTAAGATTTATCATAGTTTACGTTTCTAAGGAATATCTTTTTTTTTTTTTTTTTTTTTTTTTTTTTTGGCTTTTAATTTATTTATTTAGTTATTTATTTTTGGGTGTGTTAGGTCTTCGTTTCTATGCAAGGGCTTTCTCTAGTTGTGGCAAGCGGGGGCCACTCTTCATCGCGGTGCGCGGGCCTCTCACTGTCACAGCTTCTCTTTTTACAGAGCACAGGCTCCAGACGCGAAGGCTCAGTAGTTGTGGCTCACGGGCCTCGCTGCTCCGTGGCATGTGGGATCTTCCCGGACCAGGGCTCGAACCCGTGTCCCCTGCATTGGCAGGCAGATTCTCAACCACTGCGCCACCAGGGAAGCCCTCTAAGGAATATCTTAAATGTCTACCATTTTCCCCCAGAGGAGGAAGCTTGATACAGAGGACAGTAGATGGTCTTAGATCAAGGCAGAGCAGGATAAGTACTGGGATTCTCACACTCATTAATTGACTGAGCAAGAATTCAACCTCTCATGGCTACAATTTCTTCATCTACAAAATGAGAATAAAAATCTATATTTTAGAGTGGTTGTGAAAAACCAAATGATTCGAAATTTAAGATCTTGACCCTCACTAGCAGCTGAATAGCTGTAAATTCCCCTTGCCTTTCACCAGAGAAAATTTCAGGATTAAAAACTAAAAAAAAAAAAAGTTAAATAGAATTATTCCAGAGATCAAATATGTACCCTTATCAACTGAATCCTCCAGGGAGGACCTTTGATTTTCTATTAAAGATACCAGCTTCTACTAACTGCCTTTTCAGATACTCTGGGCACCACACCTGTCATACTGTTGAGGGTGAGAAGACAAGCATTAAGGAACAGCACAACAGTGGGAATAAGATAGGTCATCCTAGGGGAGCCTTCACTCTGCACTGGTGTCTCATGCTGAGTACCCTTAGACAGCTGAACCACATGAATCTTTTCTTACTCTCTGACTCAACTGAAAGATTCCCAGGTGAACTATAAAATTTATTTAGTGAACTTCTTTGGGTATCTAAAATGTATAGTTGAATTTGGTGCAGTTCAGGAAATTCACATTTAAGAAAAATCCTCCTTTGATTTTGCTTTGGTTACTTTTCTTCTAAAAAAAAAATAAAAAATAAAAAATCCCTAGCTACTTGTGTGTACTGAAGCCCTGAAGCCACAGAATGATTTATAGTATCTTGAGAGCCAACATTACTCAGCCTTGTGGGAAGCAAAATGTGACATTTTCTCAAACATACAACAATATTTTCTTCATGGGTAAAGACTTCAGTTTTACCAGACCACAAGGGGACAAAGACTTTAAATGAAACTTCATGACATACCAAACCAGATCAGAAAAATGTAGATATCTCTAAACTCAACCACCACCAATTACAGACATAGAACATTTCGCAACCTATGTATCAACCAACCACTTCCAATGGGGTAGTTTAGGCACTCCTGCAGGGCCAATTTAAAAGAGTAAACATGAGAGAAGCTTTTATTAATGCTTCCCTTCATCACAAAAGCAATTTCCTACTGTCATCTGAGCTTTTTACCATGGTGCACTACCAGCACAAGCCATTTTAGTTTACCTCTGACTGTGCACCAAGCAGAAAAGAAAACAAATCTAATAATTAAAATGGTCAAAAATTCATCATTTCAAAATGGTTCAGTCCTTTAAAACATTTATAAGAGCTCATTTTTCTGAAGAGGGCAAATTGTGAAGGACAAAGAGAGCAATTGCTTTCTTCTCTTCTCAGAATGAGCCAGGGCATTCTACATATTTTCTTTTCTAAGAATGTTAAAGGGTCTGCTAGCATGTCTACTGAACCAGAAGTTGCCTATTTTTATCTTTCCAACTCTAGGTCATGTCTCTAGTTATAATTCTGTGTCACAGTGCTTTAAGGACCAGAATGCTTTCTGACTGATTAAAAAAATGTGTACTGGTAGTTCATGCTGAGACGTGAAGATCATCCCCATTCAGGCATAAAAGGACTCTAGCAGATATAGGGTTAATTTTCTTTCCTTTGAGCCAGTAGCTTCCACACCTGTCAGCCATCAAGGTCAGGCTTGCCAGGAACCTAGGAGTGAATGGGCAGGGGCGCAGCTGTAGCAAATTAGTGTATCCCGAGGAGGTCCAGAATAAAAAATTCAAACTCTTGCATATATCTCTATGGGATTTTGACTGATCCAAAAACGATGTTGCTATGGTGAATCAAGTGTGGTAGGTGCTCCAGGAACTTCTACCACAGCCTTCCCTTACTAATATAAAATATGTAAAATTGTATGTCTGAATATACTTGTGTATATATCTATGTATTTTTCATAAGGCCCTTTGGGATTATAGTGAAGCAGCAACGTTTATTTATAATTTTTAAATCATAAGAAATTATTTAGAAAATGATATAATACTGAAAATGGTCTTTCGGCTACCTCCATCACCAAGTATGGAAACCACATAATTATTGATGAAACAATATTTAACGATTTTCATCAATGCCCTTTCTGAAGAGTACATAAATATCAAAATACAGCAATCGTATATGTGGTTGATTTAAAGAAAGTGACTAAAAATGAACAATTTGGAAAAAAGATACTTGGCCCAATTGTGATGGTATCTTGATATCTGTAGATGCCAATTTCCTTGTTATTTTAAACTCTAAATTCTGATTTGGGTTTGTTTTCATATTTTGTTAAATGTGAAAAATATCCAAAGTGTTATATCATAATCGAGTCTCTTGTATTCTTGCATAAGATGTTCTACGCCTTTGAGTCCTGCCCATTTTCAGCCTTGTGTGTAACATAAAATGAGTGGAATTATAGGAAGGGTAGAAAGGTTATACAGTGGGAAAGACATAAAAGGTAAAGGGAACATGGAGAGATACTTAAATAGTAATTTACATTCCTGTACTCACTAAATTTCTCTAGTGGAATATGAAGTCAATATTTCAAGCAATAATAAAATAGAAACATTGCAGAATGCTGTGCATTTTCTTCGCTCTGAGCAGGAACTAAAAAGAAAATTGGGGGCAGAGGGGTACATCTTAGTGATTCCACAAAGCCAGCACATATCCTCAGTACTGAAGCAAAAAAAAAAAAAAAAGTAAATACATCTATTTGCTTGTGAAAGTTAGGCCCATTGACTATGGTTTAATTACAGTCTACTACCAAATCCTATATTAGTACAAAAAAAGTGCAACCCTAAAAATTAAAATAGAATGACTTCTTAGCTGAGCAAAATTTCCTACAGAGCACAATCTTACAAGGTCATCATTTAATGTTTCACACACTATAAGCATCATTAATAGCAAAGATTTAATGAAATCAATTTTGAAAGATATCATCTCCCAGGGATCTCTATTTATATGTGAAGTCTTTGAAGCAGAAGAGGTCAACTGATGGGTTAAGAATCAGAGTTACTCCAGCACAATCACTCACAGCAGATTTTTACAATGTCTAAATTGCTATTTGAAAATTTAGGGTATTTGCAGAGATAATTGATTTAGAGACTTCTCAGTTCATCAGGATACATCAAGCATCTTAAGAAAAGGAGTTGCTTTAAATATAGTGGCTATTATTGGATTTCATAGAACCTATTTCTTAAGGACCTGCAGAGTCTGTAAATTTCTGCTGAGTGGATCTCACTTTGCAATGGAGATGGCTAACTGGGTACTAACTGACTCAGCAAGACCAAATTGACCTGCAGAATAGAGAGTCCACACTCTCATTTTCTTCACTTTCCAATGACACTGACCAATCATTGCCCCTAGACTCTGCCCTCAAATTTTTCTTGAAGGATGGCGGAAGTGCTTAAGAACAGTGAGATACCTTGCTTCTTCACCAAGACTACCAGCACATGTCCTAGCACATGCACACTGCAATATTTTGTGATGTGTGCATTTGTAGCCATCTTGAGATGTTCATCAGGGGAGCAATCTATTTTCACACGTGCTTTTGGGAAGGCAATGAGTTGGAAGGATTTTTTTTTTCACTACTGCAAGTTGAGTAATGAAAAAAATGGTTTCAATAGAAACCATTGACCTAAGTATATTCTACTTGTATCACTTCTTCCTCTTGGGGGGCATTGCCCACTTCAGTGCTATAAAACTGTAACTGAATGAAGAAAATGGATCCCCAAATTGAAATTTTGATTTCCATAATAATTTAACTCAATGAATCATTTAAGAGTAAAAATTGTCCATACTAAACTTATTGTCTTAAGACAATGGTAACCAAAGGGTAGTTTTAATAATCTTCTACAGAACAAAACAGATGTCAAAAAATAGCAACAATTTAATTATGTAATGATCATGCTGCTACATAATGGAAGTGTGATGTGGTCACTTTTTCTAGTAGTTATCAGTCATGATATTATCCCTTCTTGTTTAGTGGTATAGTCAGCAGCAATGAACCAGGGTCTAGTTTTTCTGCTCTGTGCTGGCATTAGTTACAACTTTGGTTTTAAGTAAGAGAAATTATGTTTTACTAGTGTGGGGTGAGTATTTAAACTCAACATATGTTAAACTCATATATGCAAAAATGTGACATTCTTTTTTATCTACAAATATATTCATATTTTTCTCAAGCTTAGATTCTATTTAATGGTGATAGGAGGAGCTAGAATGGATGAGATTTTAAGTATGTCATTTAAAAGTAGCTTACTTCTTTCATTTTTAATTTGTCCCTTTGATGTTATCTCTGCTTTTTTTCCCCTTTCTTCTGGCCAAGATAGTACCTAGACATAGCATGAGGCATCAGAAAAACTCAAATTTTAGTAGTGGCCTTCTCTAAAATGTCTCTTGTCCCCCTTGGTCATTGTTTACCCTATTGTCATCTTCTTTTGACATCAGTGGCTGATGGAAGCCATGTTTATGTTCTTTTTTTTTTTTTTTTTCTGCACACTCAGTGCCTAGATGTCACATTCCTTCTCCAAACAGAAGGCTCTGCTACTCTGATGTGACCCCACCTAACCCATTCCTGCTATTGCTGCTCTGCTGAATCTCGGTCACAACGTTCATTTGACCTTCCCTTAAGAACCCCTCCCAAGTGAATCAATGATTTCTCTGTTCCCCACTAAGAACCTCTCCCAAGTGAATCAATGATTTCTCTGTTCCCCACTGGGGACACACAGTGACTTTGAGACATTTCTTTCATTAGGTGCATAATGTGTAGAATCACGGGTGAGAGTAGGATAAGTGTAGTCTGTGGCCATTTAGCCATTCCAACTCAGCTGCACATGTCCAAAGCTAGTGTGGGATATTCAGCCAAGTGGCCTCCTCATTAGGACTAAAGGTTGTGGGACCCCAGGTTCCTTTTCTTTCATCACCCCACCACCACCACCACCACACACACTTACACTTCTGCAGGTTTTCTGTCATTACCCACTCTTCATCTTGAGGCTTACCCTAAGGTGATCCAGAATGGGTGGGGGGTGGGAGAACTACATACATTGGCATCTAATCTTTTGCCCTTTTCTCTCTCATGCTTGTCTTATCTACTCTACAGGCTCAGAAGTTTTATTTATGTACTATCTCATGTATTCTTTCATTCTACCCATGTTCTATATAGAAAACGTTTCAAATCTACAAAATTTGCTTTTAACATGTAGGAAGAATTAGAATTTTCAAATTATTTTGTCTTTTATTTAAGCCTAGATTTCAGAACTACTGTTTTTTTGAACACCAGAGTCCTAATTTACCACAAACACTGGACATCTTTGTTCCAGATTATATCAGACTTTCTCCTGAATCATGGAAATGTTTTGATTTAATGGATGGGAAGTCAAGGAACATATAATTTAAAGTAAATACAAAATACAAGATTTGATCTTTTAAAAATATTACATCTATTTTCTAGCTCAAAAATAGTGGAAAATGAAATTTAAGGATTCTGGAGTATCTCATAAACCAAAGCAGAAACTGCATCAGAGCCTAGAATTGCCTGGTGCCAGGGTTCAACATACTGTGGGGAACTTTTTCCATATTTCTATGTTACTCATCATGTTTCTTTACGGCTTTTATCTTCTCATCTCTTTTATCAGTTTTTATCTTTATGGACCAACTTTCTCTACATGTTACTTTACAAAATGGAAAATATGAGAGCCCTGTTAAGCTCTCCAGTTTTTACATTTCCTCTTCAAAAATCCAGCTTTAACTGGGACTGGAATACCGTTGCCCTTTTCCAATTTACTAAATAAGAAATTTAATTGATTTAGTTTGGATCATAAGCCCACATTTCATTCAACTTTTGGTCAGGAGAATAAAATGTTATAGCATAAGCATTCTTCATATGCATTGGGGTTGGGAGTGAGATTTTTTTTTCCATTCCTCTTTTTCTTTTTAAGGGAAAGACTGTAACACAAAAATCCATAAATGTTCATTGTAATATTTTCCTAGCATTTCTATTGACATTATTTCTCTTTACTTATGAAACAAATCTGATGCTTCCTTGTGCAGTTCCTCTAAAATATACAATGAAGTGGGTTTTTTTTTTCTGTAAAATTTACCTTTTAAATTTGAGGACTAAAACCCTTTTATACTCATTCTACTTCTGTAATTTCTCAAGACAGTGTTTCAAGACATTTTAACAAATCTTTTATGAGTAAAACAAAGCAAAGAAATAAAACCATGTGGTACTAATAATCTTTTCCAGGTTAACAGTCAGAGCTTTCAGGATTTATGTTTTATTCCTCTGGGTTATCCAGTACTTTGATTTTTTTTTAAATCAGTGATCTATCCAAGGTATTCTTCTCAGTACACACTATTTTAGCTAATCAGTTCACTTTGCATCAGTCTGGTGTCATTTTGAGGTATTGTAATTTAAACTGTGTCTTGAGTACTAAAATATTTATTTAAAAATTATAAATATTTTCCAATTTAACTTGTTGACATGGTGACTGATATTTGTTTCTAATATCAAACCATCCTTGCATTTCAGTTATAAACTTTTTTTATGTGCTGTGTTTATTTTTTAAATACTGGGAGATTCATAGTCTCAATTAGAATCTAATTTTATTTTGGATTGTGCATTTAAAATGATCTTGAGATTTTCTTTGTTAATGTTATCTGTCTTTGGCAGATTTTGGTATCAATGTTCTGCTGATTTCATGAAAAATATTAGAAACATTATATTTCTTAATTCTCTGAAGTAACTTAAATAGAATTTAGATAGAAAATTTAAACAGAATTAGTAATACTGGTTGGTTTTTATTTTTGAAGTAATTCGGACTTAAAACTTTCTTCAATTGCATTTTGGGGAGGTTTCTCTTTGTCCCAAATTCTTCTATAGTGAAGAATTCCAAAATTCTTCTATAATGATTTTTAGTTGTTGTTAAGGTTTTGATATTTTCTTAATTTTGACATTTTTTTTCTAGAAAATTATGTACCTCACTTAGGTTGTCATATTTATTTACATAGAGTTGAACAAAACATTATTATTTTAAAGTTCCTGCTATATTTTTTTTATTTTTAAATTTGATAAAAGTCAGAAAAAAACTAGGGAAGTAATACCTATTAATGTAAAGGAAATACAGGCATACCTTGGAGATATTGTGGGTTCAGTTCCAGACTACCAGTACCAGAATAAAGCAAATATCTCAATAAATGACTCACACAATTTTTTTTTTGGTTTCCCAGTGCATATAAAAGTTATGTTTACACTATATTATAGTTTACTGTGTTCAACAACATTATTTATATTACAAAACTCAATGTACATACCTCAATTAAAAAAAAATGTCTTCTTGCCAAATATGCTAATCATCATCTGAATTAGTGAATCTTAATCTTTTTGCTGCTGGAAGGTCTTGCCTCAATGTTGCTGGCTGCTGACTGATTGGGATGATGGGTGCTGAAGGTTAGGGTGACTGTGACAATTTATTTTAAGACTGTGTCAAAATAAGACAACAAAGATGTTTGCCACATTGATTGACTTTTCTTTCATGAAAAATTTCTCTGCAGCATGCGATGCTCTTTGATAGCATGTTACCCACAGTAGAATTCTTTCAAAATTGGAATCAGTCTTCTCAGGCCCTACTGCTGCTTCATCAACAACGCTTATATAATATTCTGAATCTTTTGTTGTCATTTAAACAATCTTTATAACATCCTCACCAGGTGTAGCTTTCATCTCAAGAAACCATTTTCTTTATTCATCCATAAGAAGCAAGTCCTCACCCATTAAAGTTTTATCATGAGACTGCAGCAATTCATTCATATCTTCAGGCTCCACTACTGATTATAGTTCTTTTGTTATTTTCACCACATCTGCAGTTACTTTCTCCACTGAAGTCTTGAACCTTTCAAAGTCATCCATGAGGGTTGGAATCAACTTCTTCCAAACTCCTGTTAGTGTTGATACTTTGACCTCTTCCTATGTATCATGAATGTTTTTAATGGCTTCTGGAATGGTGAACCCTTTCCAGAAGGTTTTCAGTTTACTTTGCCCAGATTCATCAGAAGAATCACAGTCTATAGCAACTATAACCTTACAAAATGTATTTCTTAAATAGTAAAATTTGAAAGCCCAAATTACTCCTTGATCCCTGGGCTGCAGAATGGATGTTGCCTTAGCAGGCATGAAAACAACATTATTTTTGTTGTACATCTCCATCAGAGCTCTTGGGTTACCAGGTGCATGGTCAATGAACAGTAATATTTCAAAAATAATCTTTTTTCTTGAGCCATAGGTCTCAACAGTGAGCTTAGAATATTCAGTAAACCATGTTGTAAACAGATGTGCTGCTATCCAGGTTTTGTTGTTCCACTTATATAGCACAGGTAGAGTAGATTTAGCATACTTCCTAAGGACCCTAGGATTTTCAGAATGGTAAATAAGCATTGGCTTTAACTTAAAGTCACTAGCTGCATTAACCCCTAACAAAAGAGTCATCCTGTCCTTTGAAGCTTTGAAGCTAGATATTGACTTCTCCTCTCTAGCTATGAAAGCTCAAGACGACATCCTCTTCCAATATAATGCTGTTTTGTCTACATTGAAAATATGTTGTTTAGTGTAGCCACTTTCATTAATTATCTTAGCTAGATTTTCTGGATAACTTTCTGCAGCTTTTACATTAGCACTTTCTGCTCCATCTTGCACTTTTATGTTATGACAATGTCTGCTTTCCTTAAACCAAAGGAACAAATCTTTGTTAGCTTTAAACTTTTCTTCTGAAGCTTCTTCATCTCTCTCAACCTTCATAGAACTGAAAAGATTTAGAGCCTTGCTATGGATTAGACTCTGGCTTAAGTGAATGTTGGGGCTGGTTTGATCTTCTATCCAGACAACTAAAACTGTCTCCATATCAGCAATAAGACAGTTTCACTCTTTTACTATGTGTGGGCTCACTGGAGTAACACTTTTAATTTATTTCAATAACTTTGCATTCACAACTTGGCTAATTCTTTGGTGCAAGAGACTTAGCTTTAGGCCTATCTTGGCTTTTGACATGCCTTCCTCACTAAGCTTAATCATTTCTAGCTTTTGATTTAAAGTGAGAGATGTGTGACTCTTTCGTTTGAACACATAGAGGACATTGTAGGGCTATTAATTGGCCTAATTTCAAAGTTATTGTGTCTCAAGGAGTACAGAGGCCCACAGAGAGAGAGAGAAAGAGAGAGGGAGAGATGGGGGAACACTCAGTTTGGGGGGCAGTCAGAACACACACAACATTTATCAATTATTTACCATCTTATCTAGGTGTGGTTTGTGGGTTGTGGTATCCCAAATCAGTTACAGTGGTAAGTCAAAGATCACGGATCACAGATCACCATAAAAATACCATAATAATGAAAAAGTTTGAAATATTGTGAGAATTACCACAATGTGACACAGAGACATGAAGTGAGCAAATGCTATTGGAAAAATGGCACCAATAGATGTGGGGTTGCCACAAACTTTCAACTTGTAAAAAATGCAATATATCTGAGGCGCAGTAAAGTGAAGTGCAATTAAATGAGTTTTGTCTGTAATATTAAGCACATAAGCAAATGCAACTTAACAATTGATGAAATAATAATCTGGCACAGGATGAGAAATTTGGTCCAATGAAATCACATGAATTTACTGCTGAAGCTTATTTTTTTCCACTTATTAGTTGTCAAATCTTAGGCAATTGATTTAACTTCTCTGAGCCTCACTTTAAAAAGTATTGAGGAAAGAATGCCTAACTTTAAACATTTTGTCAGAACCATTGAAATAATCAATAACATTGCCTAGTGTAGCGATAACAGTTAACATTAAGTAAATTTTATTTTCACTCTAGATAGGGTTTACCACTAGATACGGATCATTCTAGAAATCTAAGGATAATTCAATGTTTTGAGTTTGCAGAAATAGAGACACAGATGTAGAGAACAAACGTATGGACACCAAGGGGGGAAAAGTCATGGAGTGTGGTCGTGGTGTGATGAACTGGGAAATTGGGATTGACATATATATACTAATATGTATAAAATAGATAACTAATAAGAACCTGCTATATAAAAAAATAAATAAAATAAAATTCAAAATTTCGAAAAACCATTAAATAAGGAAATACAAGTTTCATTACAACAATGATTATGTCAATACCAATACCTTATCTTAATAACAAAAAAATTGCATGAATGATACAGAGAACAATATTGAGTTTCTCTTTTGTAATATGTCTCTAAAAGGCTAGTTTAAGTTATTAAACTTTAATTAGATAAAATATTAATCAGGTTAAGTACTGATTGAATGCATCAATTTAATACAATTATTTAATTATATTAAAATTAATTAAAATCAAATTTTAATTGATTAAATACATATTTTTTCTTTCACCTCTCTCACAATGATCAGTGTAAAGTAAAAAATCCTTTTCTCTGTAGTTTGATCTTGAGTTAAATCAGAACCTCAGGATCTTAACTCTACCAAAGGAGACCTTTTTTTAAAAACTACCTATTCATAGAAGGATAAGCCAAAACTATGGTCAGAATTTAGAGTCCTATTATTGTGTTCTATTGCTTCTCTCATGGCTGTATGTTATGGATGCTAAAAATAGGAAATCTAGGTTTCCAATGCAAGATCGAGTTTTTAAAAAAATGTCCCAAGTTAACCAAGGTGTGACAAAAATTACCCAACTCAAACAGTGCAATTGTCTGATGCAAGATCCAAGTTGAAGTAAGACATGTGATTGTCAAGGACCAACAGGATTGCTTTCAAATGGTAGTTCAAAATATCTCAAGCTTAGGGTGTTTTGCATTACACCCAATTGCAAAGCTAATGTAAAATAAAGTTGTGCTATCTTATAATTTTACCATGACACACATCTTACAAATTTCACACACACACACACACACACACACACACATATACATTCATACATATTTTACCCAATGCACACCCATGTTGTTATAATGACTGGTTCAGGATAGGTGCCAGCTTCATATATTAACTTGGGCACTAGTGTTGATGCCTGATACCCTGTCAAGGCTCTCCTCTGTCTTGTGGTAAATTTTCCTGGATAGGGGTTATGTGGGTATTTTTAACTTTGCTTACCAGCTGGCCTCAATAAAGTCTATTTCATTACATTAGACACATGTCAATAATGTTTATTTCTGAGGGTAGTGGTCTGGATTGCAGAAGCTTTTGTTCTAGAAGGACCTAGATTCATTAAGCAGTTTTGCTCACACTACCCCAGATAACTTTTTGTGCTGCATATCATACACACCCAACATATTTATGAGTGAGTAAGGAGGCAACAGCAGACATACAGATATAAAATGTTATTACTGGCTGAGTCAAAATGACTTGGTGATCATTAAATTTCCATTTTCATGAGAACCAAAACAAATAAAATATGCACTAACACGACCAGATGTCCCTAATGGATAACATTTAAATAAAATTTCCCCTCACTGATACATATGTAAATTCATTCACTTGCACACAGACATACACACAGGCACACACACAGATTTGTTTAAATTATATCTTCTCATTGTACTGGAAGCTCCATGAGGACCATAATATGTACATTGCTGCATTCTGACATCTAACACAGTTTTTGGTTTAATACGTACATGATAAATAATATCAAAAATAGTCAACATAACAATTCATAGATATATTCTAGAGCAGCAGTCACAAAATTTTGTTGATACACAGATGTATCCATTTGTTGATGTATTATCCATGATAATTTTCTCACTACAATAGCATATCTGAGCTGTTGCAACAAAGACAGTACAGCTTGCAAAGCCTAATAAGCCTAATATTGGGCCCTTTACTGTAAAAGTTTGCTCACCCATTTCCTAGAGGCATAATCTTCAAATTTATATAAGTAAACGTGTATTAAATGATTATTGTTATTGCATACTATTTTGTAATTTATGGCCAGTACAGTAATAACAAAAACAAATAAAAATAAATGATGGAAAAATGCAGAGCAAGATAAAACTATGAGAATATATTATGATTATTTGAAAGATAAAAATTAATTATAAAATTATTAGAATTAGAAAGACATTTCATGACAGTGACCAAATTGCTTAATGGATTTAAAATATAATATTTGAGTGCATACTGTTCACCAGACATTGTACCGATACAACATATTTTTTAAAAAAAGGTTAAGAAAGAGATTACAATTTATCTTTTTATTCTCTTTCCATCATTTTCTTTAGCTTACACTACGGCAACCACTCTTCAACTTCCTCTGATTTTGTCCTTTTCCAGAACATACACTTTACTACTAATCAGGTGATTTCCCTGTCTTTTGGTGGTTACCCATTTTACTTGGCATAAAGCCCACCATACTTATTGTGCTTTACCAAGCCCTTCATGATATGGCTCAATCCAAGACCCTCTTGAGGTAGGTAAGAGCCAGTGGTAAGAGCCATGAGCTCTGGAGTCAACTGGTTGGGGTTCAAAACTTGACTCCACCTGTAACTAACTGTATGAATTTGGACAAGTTACGTATCCCTTCTCTGCCCTTGTTTCTTCATCTATAAAATGGGAATAGCAATTGTAACTAAGTAGTAGGTTGTTAAAAATTAAATAATTTATATAAAGTACAGAGAAAAGTGTTTGGATCATAGTGAACACAGTAAATTAGGCTATGAATACCTGATCAATTTTGAGTCTTTTCAATTCATGTTCCCTACCCCAGGTTTGCTTCTATAATACTAAACAAACCAGGTCTAGGAACATAATGGCCCTTTCCTTGCAATGCTGTCTTTGAAATCCCTACTTTTGTCCTGACTTGGCTTGGCTATGTCCTACTTTGACTTCAGGTCCCTGTGAAGGATTATGAAGGATCTGAGATTTTACTCTATTTGTAGTCAAACAAGTTACTCTGCCACAGTTTTGTGGATATTGACAGAATTCATAAGGTTCCTGGGTTAGGGATAAAGAACGTTATTACTCATGGTAATAGCAGTTGCAGAGTTTCAGTTTTAGATTTTATTGGGTTCTCTGAGCCCACTTCCTACAGGGAGATGCAAAGAGGGTCAAGAAACACCTGTACATAGAGTGGGTTACCTTACAGGAGAGCAAACCTGAGCTTAGAGAAGCTGAATTTTATAATGGTCAGTAAGAATGTCTGCCCTTTTTTTTGTTTTTTTGTTTTTTTTTTTTGTCAAGGAAGACAATATATATATATATTCCAACACTACAGGAAAATCTGTCCTTTGGTCTGGAGTGAAACACTATCTATATCTTCCAAGGATAGTCACAGTACAAACATTGGTAAAAAGATAGTTAACAGGGCTTCCCTGGTGGCGCAGTGGTTGAGAGTCCGCCTGCTGATGGAGGGGACACGGGTTCGTGCCCCAGTCCGGGAAGATCCCACATGCCGCAGAGCAGCTGGGCCCGTAAGCCATGGCCGTGCGTCCAGAGCCTGTGCGCCGCAACGGCAGAGGCCACAACAGTGAGAGGCCCGCGTAATGCAAAAAAAAAAAAAAAAAAAAAAAAAAAAATAGTTAACAAAAAAGTCGGTCAGTATCTCTGCTAGCAGGAGGTTTAGAAATGCAAGAGTGACATGGGACAAAGGCATCCTAACAGTCTCAACTAGAATTCTTCCATTCTGTTCTTCCTTAAGACAGGGTTATTGGTGCATGTAGACTATTAGCTCCTCAAATATAGACTTCTGTATTTCCCATTACTTATTCTAATGCCAAGGATAGTACTTTGCACATAGTAGACACTCAAAAATATATTTGAAGAAACTAGAGTCTGCTATAAATGATGATATTTTTATTGCTACTCTTACTACCATAACCAGTTGGAGAATAAAATTTATAAACACATCTCATTTGTATGAGCAACAACTTATATATACTTTAGCATTATGCATACTACAAGAAAAAATCTGCACAAATTATATCTAGAAATCTATAAAATTATTTTAGTGAAATAAAGAAAGATTTTGGTATACAAAGCTAGATTGATAAAGATGGGAGCAGCACAGGTTTTGAATGGCAATAAGAAAACATGGATTTTATTTAATCTGCAATTTAAGCTATATGCTCTCAGATAAAAAGTGGAAGTTTTCATAACAGAGTATTTTTGGAATTTTTGGATTTTATTTTATTTATTTTTCTACACAGCAGTTTCTTATTAGTTACCCATTTTATACATATTGTGTATATATGTCAAATTCAATCTCCCAATTCATCACACCATCGCTCCCCCCTCCCCCCGCCCCCCACTTTCCCCCTTTGGTGTCCATATGTTTGTTCTCTACATCTGTGTCTCAATTTCTGCCCTGCAAACTGGTTCATCTGTACCATTTCTCTAGGGTACACATACAGGTGTTAATAAACGATATTTGTTTTTCTCTTTCTGATTTACTTCATTCTGTACAACAGTCTCTAGATCCATCCATGTTTCTACAAATGACCCAATTTCGTTCCATTTTATGGCTGAGTAATGTTCCATGGTATATATGTACCACATCTTCTTTGTCCATTCATCTGTCGATGGGCATTTAGGTTTCTTCCATGACCTGGCTGTTGTAAATAGTGCTGCAATGGACACTGGGGTGAATGTGTCTTTTGAATTATGGTTTTCTCTGGGTATATGCCCAGTAATGGGATTGCAGGGTCATATGGTAATTCTATTTTTAGTTTTCTAAGGAAGCTCCATACTGTTCTCCATAGTGACTGTATCAAGTTACATTTCCACCAAGAGTGCAAGAGGGTTCCTTTTTCTCCACACCCTCTCCAGCATTTGTTGTTTCTAAATTTTCTGATGATGCCCATTCTAACTGGTGTGAGTGATAACTCACTGTAGTTTTGATTTGCATTTCTCTAATAATTAGTGATGTTGAGCAGCTTTTCATGTGTTTCTTGGCCATCTGTATGTCTTCTTTGGAGAAATGACTATTTAGGTCTTCTGCACATTTTTGGATTGGGTTTTTGTTTTTCTAACATTGAGCTGCATGAGCTGTTTATATATTTTGGAGATTAATCCTTTGTCTGTTGAATGTGTTTGCAAATATTTTCTCACATTCTGAGGGCTGTCTTTTCGTCTTGTTTGTAGTTTCCTTTGCTGTGCAAAAACTTTTAAGTTTCATTAGGTCCCATTTGTTTATTTTTATTTCCATTACTCTAGGAGGTGGATCAAAAAATATCCTGCTGCGATTTATGTCAAAGAGTGTTCTTCCTATGTTTCCTCTGAGAGTTTTATAGTGTCCAGTCTTACATTTAGCTCTTTAATCCATTTTGAGTTTATTTTTGTGTATGGTGTTAGGGAGTCTTCTAGTTTCATTCTTTTACATGTAGCTGTCCAGTTTCCCCAGCACCACATAATCAAGAGACTGTCTTTTCTCCATTGTATATCTTTGCCTCCTTTGTCATAGATTCATTGACATAGGTGCATGGGTTTATCTCTGGGCTTTCTGTCCTGTTCCATTGATCTATATTTCTGTTTGGGGGCCAGTACCATATTGTCTTGATTACTGTAGCTTTGTAGTATAGTCTGAAGTCAGGGAACCTGATTCCTCCAGCTCCGTTTTTTCCCTCAAGACTCCTTTGGCTATTCGGGGTCTTTTTTGTCTCCATACAAATTTTAAGATTCTAGTTCTGTAAAAAATGCCATTGGTGATTTGATAGGGATTGCATTGAATCTGTAGATTGCTTTGGGTAGTATAGTTATTATCACAATGTTGATTCTTCCAATCCAAGAACGTGATATATCTCTCCAACTGTTTGTATCATCTTTAATTTCTTTCATCATTGTCTTATAGTCTTCTGCATACAGGTCTTTTGTCTCCTTAGGTAGGTTTATTCCTAAGTATTTAATTCTTTTTGTTGCAATGGTAAATGGGAATGTTTCCTTAATTTCCCTTTCAGATTTTTCATTATTAGTGTATAGGAATGCAAGAGATTTTTGTGCATTAATTTTGTATCCTACAACTTTACCAAATTCATTGATTAACTCTAGTAGTTTTCTGGTGGCAATTTTAGGATTCTCTATGTATAGTATGATGTCATCTGCAAACAGTGACAGTTTTACTTCTTCTTTTCCAATTTATACTCCTTTTATTTCTTTTTCTTCTCTGATTGCCATGGCTAGGACTCCCAAAACTATATTGAATAATAGTGGCAAGAGTGGACATCCTTGTCTTGTTGTTGATCTTAGAGGAAATGCTTTCAGTTTTTCACCATTGAGAATGATGTTTGCTGTGGATTTGTCATATATGGCCTTTATTGTGTTGAGGTAGGTTCCCTCTATGTCCACCTTCTGGAGAATTTTTATCATAAATGGGTGTTGAATTTTGTCAAAAGGTTTTTCTGCATCTATTGAGATGATCATAGGGGGTTTATTCTTCAGTTTGTAATATGGTGTATCACATTAATTGATTTGCGTGTATTGAAGAATCTTTGCATCCCTGGGATAAATCCCACTTGATCATGGTTTATGATCCTTTTAATGTGTTTTTGGATTCTGATTGCTAGTATTTTGTTGAGGACTTTTGTATCTATATTCATCAGTGATATTGGTCTGTAATTTTCTTTTTTTGTAGTATCTTTGTCTGGTTTTAGTATCAGGGTGATGGTGGCCTCATAGAATGAGTTTGGGAGTGTTCCTTCCTCTGCAAATTGTTGGAAGAGTTTGAGTGTTAGCTCTTCTCTAAATGTTTGATAGAATTCACCTGTGAAGCCATCTGGTCCTGGACTTTTGTTTGTTGGAAGACTTTTAATCACAGTTTAAAGTTCATTACTTGTGATTGGTCTGTTCATATCCTCTATTTCTTCCTGGTTCAGACTTGGAAGGTTTTACCTTTCTAAGAAAGTGTCCATTTCTTCCTGGTTGTACATTTTATTTGCACAGAGTAGCTTGTAGTAGTCTCTTAGGCTGCTTTGTATTTCTGTGCTATCTGTTGTAACTGCTCTTTTTTCATTTCTAATTTTAATGATTTGAGGTCTCTCTCTCTTTTTCTTAATGAGTATGGCTAATGTTTTAACAGTTTTGTTTATCTTCTTAAAGAACAAGCTTTTTAGTTTTATTCTTCTTTGCTATTGTTTTCTTGTTTCTATTTTATTTATTTCTGCTCTGATCTTTATGATTTCTTTCCTGCTACTAACTTTGGGTTTTATTTATTCTTTTTTCTCTAGTTACTTTATATGTAAATTTAGACTGTTTATTTGACATTTTTCTTGTTTCTTGAGGTAGGCTTGTATAGCTATAAACTTCCTTCTTAGAACTGCTTTTGCTGCATCCCATAGGTTTTGGATCATCGTGTTTTCATTGTAATTTTTCTCTAGGTAGTTTTTTATTTCCTCTTTGATTTCTTCAGTCATCTCTTGGTTATTTAATAACGTATTGTTTAACCTCCATGTGTTTGTGTTTTTCATGTTTTTTCCTCGTAATTGATTTCTAATCTCATAGTGTTGTGATCAGAAATGATGCTTCCTATGATTTCAATTTTCTGAAATTTACTGAGGCTTGATTTGTGACCCAAGATGTGATCTATCCTGGAGAATTTTCCATGTACACTTGAGAAGAATGTGTAATCTACTGTTTTTGGATGGAATGTCCTACAAATATCAGTTAAATCTATCTGGTCTATTGTGTCATTTAAAGCTTGGGTTTCCATATTAATTTTCTGTTTGAATGATCTGTCCATTGGTGTGAGTTGTTAAAGTCCCCCACTATTATTGTATTACTATTGATTTCCTCTTTTATAGCTGTTAGCAGTTGCCTTATGTATTGAGGTGCTCCTATGTTGGGTGCATTTATATTTATAATTGTTATATCTTCTTCCTGGATTTATCTCTTGATCATTATGTAGTGTCCTTCCTTGTCTCTTGTAACATTCTCTGTTTTAAAGTCTATTTTATCTGATATAAGTATTGCTATTCCAACTTTCTTTTGATTTCCATTTGCATGGAATGTCTTTTTCCATCCCCTAATTTTCAATCTGTATGTGTCCCTAAGTCTGAAGTGGGTCTCTTGTATACAGCATATATATGGGTCTTGTTTTCATATCCATTCAGGGAGCCTCTGTCTTTTGGTTGGAGCATTTAATCCATTCATGTTTAAAGTAATTATCGATATGTATGTTCCTTTTACCATTTTCTTAATTGTTTTAGGTTTGTTTTTTGTAGGTCCTTTTCTTCTCTTGTGTCTCCCACTGAGAGAATTTCATTTAGCATTTGTTGTAGAGCTGGTTTGGTGGTGCTGAATTCTCTTAGCTTTTGCTTGTCTGTAAAGCTTTTGATTTCTCCATGGAAACTTAATGAGATCCTTGCTGGGTAGAGTAATCTTGTTTGTAGGTTATTCCCTTTCATCACTTTAAATGTATCATGCCTCTCCCTTCTGGCTTGTAGAGTTTCTGCTGAGACATCAGTTGTTAATCTTATGGGAGTTCCCTTGCATGTTATTAGTCATTTTTCCCTTGTTGCTTTCAATAATTTTTCTTTGTCTCTAATTTTTGTCAGTTTGATTGTTATGTGTCTCGCTGTGTTTTTCCTTGGGTTTATCCTGCCTGGGACTCTGCATTTCTGGACTTGGGTGGCTATTTCTTTTCCCATGTTATGGAAGTTTTCAACTATAATCTCTTCAAATGTTTCCTTGGGTCATTTTTCTCTCTCTCTTCTCCTTCTGGGACCCCTATAATGCGACCCTTTATATATGGGATCCCCTAAATGTTGTTGCATTTAATGTTGTCCCAAAGACCTCTTAGGCTGTCTTCATTTCTTTTCATTCTTTTTTCTCTATTCTTTTCTGCAGCAGTGAATTACACCATTCTGTCTTCCAGGTCACTTATCCACTCTTCTGCCTCAGTTATTTTGCTGTTGATTCCTTCTAGTGTACTTCTCATTTCAGTTATTGTATTGTTCTTCTGTGTTTGTTCTTTAATTCTTCTTGGTCTTTTTTAAACATTTCTTGCATCTTCTTGATGTTTGCCTCCATTCCTTTTCCAATTTCCTGGATCATCTTCACTATCATTATTCTGAATTCTTTTTCTGGAATGTTGCCTGTCTCCACTTCAGTTATTTGTTTTTCTGTGGTAATATCTTGTTCTTTCATCTGATACAAAGTCCTCTGACTTTTCATTTTGTCTATCTTTCTGTGAATGTGGTTTTCCTTTCACAGGCTGCAGAACTGTAGTTCTTCTTGCTTCTGCTGTCTGCCCTCTCTTCATAATCTTGTATGTATTTATTCAACAACAATTTACTTATGTCATAGTAGGTTTCAGGCCCTTTTTCAGTAGTGAATGTCTCTATTAACCAATCCCCATTATTAAGAGTGACAATTTACATCAAACCTGTATTTGATAAAATAAATCAATTGCTATTTCTAAGCTCAGTGACTACTTAGGCAGAATATTTGTGTCTTCATAATAATTTATTTATACATAATAATGTATTTATGTATAATAATGTATATATAGTATGTTATAAGCTATAATATATGCTATATGAATAGTATGTAATCCATATAATTAAATATCATTTTACTCTCATAAAGAAGGAACAATTCACAACATAAAATTTGGCATTTTTTCTCAAAGCTAACCAAGGCAGATAGTTAGAAAACTCAGAAATCGAATAACTTTGAAATATTTCAGTAGAGGCTATAGCTGTACACACCATTATTTCCCACTGTGGTTACAGCCTCCATAAAAAAATGTGACTAATTATTTTACATCACACAACTAAATGATAATGCTCAGTATTGGTCTAATAACCAGACCCCTGGACAAGACAGTCTCATTATCACTCCAAATAAAATAGCTCTTCAGTATTCTGCAAGACTGCCATTACCATCAAGGATTATTGGGCGGTGTTTGCAAATAGTTAACCAGGCTTCCTCACAGCTGTTCAAAATTGAGAGCTCATGAATATTTTTGCAAGCAGAGTAAAATCTTATAAGCACAGATGAGCAAGAAGAATGGTAGTATACAAATGTATAACAAATAAGAGTTTTAATTCATCTCATCATGAAAACAATAAAAGATGAAGAAAGAGAGGACAGAGGCCTTGGATGCCCAGAATTAGAGACTTAACTTGGATCAGCTGTGCCTGTCATACTTAATGAAAATTGTTTATAAACACAAATTTGGCATATTTTAGAGTTGAATGTAAGACAGACTGTTCAAGTTTTATTCTAGTTGTGTGGCTAATGTTCAAGGATATTCTTAATTTAATCATTGCTTTAAAAATGGGGCATCTATGTCACAAGGCACTTAGATACTTGTATAGTTAAAGTTTCTCTGGGATGCTTCACATGCCATATTTTAGAAGCTGTTTAATAATCTCCTAAGGTATGGTTACTCAATTTATCTTTCTGTGTGACATATGCAGACCAAAGTCCTTAGGTAATAGTACTTCTCTATTTAATCCACTGTAAAAGGACTAAGTGGCAAAATACAATTATTATTTTGTGATTTTAGAGCTAAATTCAACCTTCTCACTTTAGAGGAAAGTGAGAAAGATATAAGTTAAAATCTTACCCAAAGATCCGAACTTGGTAAGCAATAGATGAAGTTTCCTGAACCCTAGTCTGGAGTTATATCTATCTGTCATTACTCCTTCAGAGTGAGGTCATTCTGTAAGTGAGAATCCAAAATGTAAGATTAGAGGAAATTAAATATATAAATAGATATGTCATAAACAAACCCAGCCTGGATATACTGCTTCTGAAAAGCAAGGAACCTTAATATTTCAGAAATCCTTGTTACTTTTCATACACATTTGATGACAGTGGTACATTCATGTTGAGGGAGATTTAGTAGATGAGGTAGAATACAAGAATTTTACCTAGATTTTTGTTTTCAGACATGTGATTTAGAATTTAATTTACTCTCTTTCTGACAAGTAAATTTAGATCTGTTTCAAAATACAAAATTGCATTTTTAATTTATTTTCTTGGTTTAGTGTGTAGTAATTAATGACTTACAAATAATGACAGAATATCTTAATTTTGAATAGTTACAAACAAGCATATATTGACTCAGATATTAGCTTTATTTTGCACATATTTTTTTCTCAGTCACCATACTTATTTCTCTAATTCCATTGATGGTAAATGGTAAGAATTAACAGAATATTTTTATAATTAATTTTATTTAATTTTCATTGACCAGAAGAAAATGAGTAGACTTCTCTCTGATCTTAAGTTAAGCCTTATTGTGCATGTAAACTACATAATCATTACTAATTTGCATTTTTTATAGTATATACAAATTGTAAAGTTAGCTCTAATGTCTTCAATACACTGAATTTATATAGTACCATCCAACTGTGTCCCTCTTTGATACTTTACATAATGCAACTATTTTAATACCTTAAAAGTCTTGTTTCATGAAGACACTATTGGTCTTCACCCTTCCTATAGAACAGAGTCTAAATTTATAAAAAATCTTTTAAGAATGTTCATACTTTTACCTCAGATATTATAGTTATTTGTTATTCTCCAGCATAAACATTCTAGTTAGGTCATTCATTTGTTCAACAAATATTTATGAAACACCATACTTATGTATAACATAACTCTAATAGTAGCTAAGTTATGTAAAATAGTTTAAAATCAATTAAACAGATATGTAAATATTAGTTGTCATTAACACAGTATAATATTAAGTACAGCACTTACTATAATGCAAGTTATTTAATAGACACTGTAGGAGAAATGTGAACACAATATAATCACTTACTGAAATAATATTAATATTCAATGAGAGCCTTAACCACATTAGAACCATATATAAATATAGTAAATCATAGTGTAATTAATAGCTTAATTTTTTGTGTGTTTCTCTAGTGATACTGCCTTTTCCCCACCTACCTCTCACTCTCTACGTTGGCTGCAGAGTTCTCAGTCTATATGATACTAATAGTAAGCAAAACAAACAAAAAACAAAAGAGAAACTGAAGTAGCTGTACTAATTTCAGACAATGCAGACTTCAGAACAAGGATTATTATAGCACTGCATAAAGAAAAAGGGTCAATTCTCTAAGAAGATATAACAATCCTAAATGTATATGCACCTAACAACAGAGCATCAAAATACATGTGTCAAAAAACGTTTAGAAACTCAAGAAGAAATATACAAATTCACTATTATAATTAAAGACTTCAATGTCTCTTTGTCAGTAATGATAAGTAGACAGAAAATCAGTAAATGTGAAAACAAAATCAATAAAGATATAGATGACCAGAACAGCAATATCATTCAACTTGATCCAATTGATATTATAGAATACTCTATCCAAAAACAGCAAAATACACATTCCTCTGATGTTTACATAGAACACTTACCAACATAGAGTACATTCTGGGCCATAAAACATACCTTAATAGTTTAAGAGAATAGAAATCTTGCAGAATATGTTTGCACAAAATAGAATCAAACTATAAATCAATAACAGGAAAGTTCCTAAGTTCGAAAGTTCCTAAATATTTGTAAGTTAAACAACATATTTTATAATGAATGTGTCAAAGGAAACCTTAAGAGAATATTTTAAAAAATATTTTGAACTAAATAAAAATGAGAATGCAACTTATTAAAATTTGCGAGATACAGTTAAAGTAGTGCTGAGAGGGAAAATTAAAATTTTAAATTCATACATTAGAAAAGATTTGAGATCTGAAATCAATAACTGAACCTTCTTTCTTAGTACGAAAAAGAAATAAGTAACTTTTAAACCTAAATCAAGAAGAGGATGAAAAATAATAAAAATTAGAGCAGAAATATATGAAATAAAAAACAAAAAACAATAGAGAAAATCAGTGAAACCAAAACTGATTCTTTTAAAATATCAACAAAGTTGATAAGCCTCTAGCATGACCAACCAATAAAAACAAATGGGATAGAAATACAAATTACCTACATAAGAAATTTTTTAAAAAGTCATCATTGCTAATCACAGGGGAATTAAAAGTATAATAAAGGAATCCTGTGAGCAGCTATATGTCCACAGATTTGCTTACTTAGACAAAATAGACAAATCCTTTGAAAAATACAACTATAAAGCTCACACAAGAAAAATTAGATAATCCAATGAGCCCTATGTTTATTAAAGAAAGTCAATGAATAATTAATAACCTTCCAAAAGAGAAAGCTCTAGGCCCAGAAATTTTCACAGGTGAATTCTACCACACATTTAAGAAATAAATAATACCACTTCTTCACAATGTCTTCTAGAAAATAGAAGCTATAGATAACACTTCCTGACTTACTCTATGAGTGCAGAATTACTTTAATAACAAAAGCAGATGAAGAGATTACAAGAAAACTACAGAATAATATCTCTCATGAACATAAATATAACAATTTTCAACAAAATACTAGCAAAAGAAGCCAATAAAGAACTACACCCCACAGTGGAGAAAAGGGGGCCCTCCTACACTGTTAGTGGGAACGTAAATTGATACAACCACTAAGGAGAATGGTATAGAAGTTCCTTAAAAAACTAAAAATAGAGCTATCATATGATCTAGCAATCCCACTCCTGGGTATACATGTGGAGAAAACCATAATTTGAAAAGATACTTGCATCCTATTGTTCATTGCAGCACTATTTACAATAGCAAGGACATGGAAGCAACCTAAATGTCCATCGACAGATGATGTATAAAGAATATGTTGTATATATATATATATATATATATATATATATATACAATGGAATATTACTCAGCCATAAAAAAGAATGAAATAATGACATTTGCAGCAACATGGATGGACCTAGAGATGTCATACTGAGTGAAGTAAGTCAGACAGAGAAAAACAAATATCATGTGCTATGGCTTATATATAGAATCTAAAATAATGATAAAAATGAACTTATTTACAAAACAGAAATAGAATCACAGATGTTGAAAACAAACTTATGGTTACCAAGGGGGAAGGAGGGATAAATTGGGAGATTGGGATTGACATATAAACACTATTATATATAAAATAGGTAACTAATATGTACTTACTGTATAACACAAGGAACTCTACTCAGTACTGTATAATGACCTGTATGGGAAAAGAATCTAAAAAAGAGTGGTTATATGTATATGTATAACTGATTTACTTTGCTATTCAGCAGAAACTAGCACAACATTTGAAAACAACTATACTCTAATAAATATTAAAAAAAAAAACAGAACTACACACCACATGCAAATGAGACTTATTCCAGGTAAGCAATGCTGGTCTAACATTGAAAAATCAGTCAATCAATAGAGAAAATAATAAAAATTATATGTTTTATCAATTATGGCATGAAAAGCTGTGAAAATCCAACATCCACTCAAGGCAAAAACTCTCAGCAAACCAATTATAGAGAAGTCTTCCCCCAGCTTAATTTTAATAATCTAGAAAAATTCTACATCACACATAATACTGAAAAACTGGACTTTTATGCCTAAGATCAAAAACATGTCATGGATGTTTTCTCTCACTATTCCTATTCAACATGGTACTAGAAGTCCTAGCTAGTGCAATAAAACAAGAATAGAAAGCAAAAGGCATGTAGATTTGAAAGGAAAGAATAAAACTGTCTTAATTTTCAGATAACATGATTGTATATGCAGAAAATCCTAAAGAATTTGCAAATAAATTCCTGGAACTAACAAGGAAGTACAATAAATTTGCAGGATATAAGGTCAATAACCCAAGGCAATTTCTTGTATACCAGCAATGAACAATTAGAATTGAATTAAAAGAAAAAGCAGTGCCACTTTGAGTAGCACCAAAGATATGAAGTCCTTAAGCATAAATGTATCAAAATATGTATGAAATCTATATCCATACAAGTATAAAACACTAAAGAAATTTTAAAATGTATAAATAAATTGGCAGATATTTCATGTTTCATGGATTAAAAGACTCAATGTTGGGAACTTGTGAGTTATTCTCAACTTCTATACATTCAACAATATTCTAATCAAAATCTCAGTGAATCATTTTGTAGATATTGAAAAACTGATACTAAAATTTATATGTTTATCAATAGACCTATAATATTCAGCACAATACTGAAGAACAAAGCTGAGAAATTATCACTATCTAATTTTAAGAATTGCTATTAAGCTATAATAATACAGTGTGATTTTGGTGAAAGAATAGCAATATAAGTCAAAGGAACAGAATAGAAAACCCAGATATAGACCCACACAAAGATAATTGAGTTTCAACAGAGGTGCAAAGGCAATTCAATGGAGAAATAACAGTCTTTTCAATAAGTGGTACTAGAACAATTGGTCATACATACGTTCATAGCAGTATTATTTACAGTGGCCATGAAATGGAAGCAACCTACGTGTGCATCAACAGATGAATGGATAAAGAAGATATACTATATAACACACACACACACACACACACCACATACACATACACACACACCATGGAATATTACTCAGCCATAAAAAAGAATGAAATTCTGCCATTTGCAACATCATGGATGACCTAGAGAGTATTATGCTTAGTGAAATAAGTCAGCCAGAGAAAGACAAATACTCTATCAGTTGTATGTGGAATCTAAAATATAAAATAAACAACTGTATATAACGAAACAGAACCAGACTCACGGACATAGAGAACAAAACTAGTGGTTACCAGTAGTAAGAAGGAAGAGTGAGATAGTGGTATAGGATTAAGAGACACAAACTACTATGTATAAAATAAATGAGCAATATTTTACAGCACAGGGAAATATAGCCATTATTTTGTAATGACTTTAAATGAGTATAATTTATAAAAATGTTGAATCACTATGTTCTACACTTGAAACTAATATAATACTGTAAATCAACTATACTTCAATTTTAAAAACTAGTATTAAGAATTCTGAATATCCATTGGAAAATAAAGTAAAAAGTAGCACTTTAAAAAAAAAGAGAGAGGTCATGTGAGCACACAATGAAATGAGACCTATTTTATCAGCACCTTGATCAAGTACATACTGATTCAAATAAATTGTTGAAAAAAATAAGTTAATGGAAAAGTGAAAAAAAATAGACAAATGACCCATGCATAAGAATTCCAAATAATTTATGGAAATGTTCACCCTCAAGCAGATAGAGCATAATTTCCCATTTTTTAAATGTAGACTCTGCATAGTAACTTCTTTATGAAGTATGTAATGGGAAAAGTACTTTATAAGGGAAACCTGACAAACAAAACCTCAGTCAAATGTTCAAGGTTAACAGCAACAGTAATAAGTCACATTGATATGATAATGATCATGTGTACCTTTGTTATGATGTAATGAGAATGACACTTTACCTCTGCGGTCTTGTTCCGCAAAATCCATGACTTTAGTCTAATCATGAGAAAATCATCAGAGAAATATTGAGAGAGATTTTACAAAATACCTGACCAGTACTCCTCAAAACTGTCAAAGTCTTCAAAAACAAGAAAAGTCTGAGAAACTGTCACAGCCAAAAGAGCCTAAGGAGACATGACAAGTAAATGTAATATGATATCCTGGATGAGTTTCTAGAACAGTAAAATGACATAAGGTAAAAATTATGGAAATCTGAATAAAATGTGGACTTTAATAGTAATGTATTAATATTGATTCACAAATTGTGATAAACTATACTAGTGTAAGAATTAATAATGTAACTTGAAAGCTATTCCAAAAGTAAAAAGTTTATTTTAAAAATCATTTGGTACTGTAGTAGATAGTTTTAGATTTCTTATTTAATCATGTACCCTTTCTGTGATAAGATTATACTTCTTGAACTACTGATGGTAAGCTTCATTATATGACTTACTTTAGCCAATGAAATATGTGTGGAAATAGTTAAGGACCCTACTGAGAAACAGCCATGAGAGGTCTCCCTTGATAAGTATTTCTCTTGCATGAAAACAGCCATGTCCAGGCTCCTCTTTCAGCCTGGATCCCAGAATAAATATTTCATGGAATTGAACCATAAGTGACAATCTTATATATTCATCAGATAATGAGAATGAGAGCTAAACCTTAGTTGTAGTAAGCCACTAAGATTTTATCATATTAGAGTATAACCTAACAAAAATGACTAATTAAGAAATGTGAACACATAAGCAGTGTTCTGCTGAGACAAAAACACCAATATACATGCCACTGGGTTTGGACTGGGTATTTGGTAGAAAGGATATTATTGTTGATTGGACAGATGGCAACCCATTATGCATGTGCACAGGTGAAACACTTTATATAGTTGTTGCCTCAGATAACTTAGAAGATGGATAATATACTGAATGAGGTTTGTAGGTCAATAAGCTGGAAAACCGAAAGTTACTCATGTGCTATTGGCTGAACTTGATAAGATACTTTAAGAAAGATGAACTCAAAAAAGAATTGGACATTTTACTAACAGGGATGAAAAAGAAATTCTTCTTTCACTTCCCCCATTAAAATATAACATTAGGAAATTTAATGAGAGAGACCAATTAAAATTCAGCCTCATGGCAAAGCCCAATTTGGGGGGAGCCAAAAGTTGCTGTTAAACTTAGAAGTGATTAATATGGCACCCAGTAAATCTCTCCAACCAGGGAAAATGTCTAGTGAAAAAGACTCAGAGTGAGATTTTCCCATGGAATCCTGCCAAGTGTAAAATATTGACAGTTAAATCTAGAGAGAAACGCATCTTACAAGGGGGAGAGGTGGGGAAGTATGTGTCCATAGACATTGGTAACAAATAGATAAAAATCATTTTATGATTCTGTTTTTGTTTTTTTGTGGTATGTGGGCCTCTCACTGTTGTGGCCTCTTCCATTGCGGAGCACAGGCTCCAGATGCGCAGGCTCAGTGGCCATGGCTCAGGGGCCCAGCCGCTCTGTGGCACATGGGATCTTCCCAGACTAGGGCACAAACCCGTGTCCCCTGCATCGGCAGGCAGACTCTCAACCACTGCACCACCAGGGAAGCCCCCATTTTATGTTTTTTGAGGGAGTTATACCAGCATCCTAATGTAAATAGACTTTATTTGAGACTTGAAATTCCCTTTAGGTACTAGGGTTGCCAGAGTTAGTAAATAAAAATACAGAATGCCTAGTTAAATTTGAATTTCAGATAGACAACAATTTTCTTTTTTAGTAAAACTATGACCCTTAGCGTATTTGGGACATACTTATACAAAATATTTATGGTTTATCAAAATTCATTTTTAACTGAAAGTCCTATATTTTATGTGGTGATCCCATTTGGGGATCCACATTTCTGTAGGCAAAAATAGACTGAAAAATCTATGAGCACCCAAGGAGGGCATATTCTTTAATATCTTCTTCAGACATAGCCAAGGAGGAAAATGAACAAAGAATGTCCTAGCAGAAGTCAAATCCAAGAGCCATCACCGAAGGACCGAGGAGGTACTCCCAGGAAACAACACCTCTTCAAGAAATGTCCTATTTCCCTCCATTGCCATGTGATCTGCAGTAGGGGTCTTGTGAGGGGATTATGCCTTCACCTCTGTGAAGCAGCTTTGGCCTTGTGGTGACTTTGGCATGACTTGTGAGGGAAAGTAACTGACATTGCTGAGCCTCAACTTAAAGTATCATCACGTGGTACTACAAATGCTCTTTTCCTCTGCTACCATATCAGCAGTGTTCCAGCAAGGAGCTTCTCTTTCAGCTTGGATTCCATAATGAAGAAAATACATGGAGTCGACCAACAGTTACTTGCAGCTAAGATGTAATATAAACCAAAAAAGTCAATATTTTTGAGGGATGGGTGGAGGGAGCAAGTCACTAGATTTTGATTTTATTGTTGTTTGTTAACCAATTAATGCAGGTTCTAACAGGTTCTGGGAGAGCCCTCATTCATTCATTCTTTTCTTCATGCATTCCAGTCACAATGGAGCTGTGGTTTATTAGAGCTATCAGAGACATTTATGACGTAATCCACATTAAATGGTTTACCCAAGGTCATAGAATAAAGCAAAACTTGGATTCAGCTGTTTATTTGGCAATTAATATAGGCTTGTTGTTGTTAAAGATACTGACAAGAATAAGTAAAATATTCCTTGACTTCAAAAAAACTAACCACTTTACTAGGAAGATAAGTTTTACATATGTAAAATATACACACACACAGGCAAGGGTGCCTTGGATGCCTCTCCTTTCACACTTAAACGCCATCAGTGAATTGTCTTTCTTTTCCAAGAGAAACTCTGACACCTGTTTAATAGTAACATATTTGTCATTTCTAATACAATATAATGGGACATAATTTTATAAATTCAGCTAGGGACTGATATCCTAAGGATTTTGCCAAGATCCATAAATGCATCCAATAAAAGCAAAACAAAAAATAAACTGTTGTTCTAATCAAATCATTTTGGTTGTAAAGTATAAACATCCATTGAACATACTCCAACAAATAGTGGCATGGGAAGTTTTCAAAAGGATTTGAAAGAAGTGGAATGTAGACACATGGGAACTAACACATCTTGAAAGAATTACATGAGCCTCACATGTTTCTGATCCAGCAGGCCTCCTGTTTCTTAACATCCATTCCACTTCTTTTGTCTGCTGGTGAATTTTTCCTGCCCACCCATTCTGTTTATTCATAATTTTGGAGGTGGGTTTTATTTGCTATAATGCTGGTTCTGGCCAAATATTTTGCATAACTTGATCAATCCAGAGCCCTTTGCCTTCTGACCTCAGTTTCTATGCCTCTTATTTCAGATAATTGAGAGGAAAACTGGTTGACTATTGATTGGATCCCTCTGGATAAGATGCTCACTCTGGTCTAATTACCTCTAAACACTGAAGTGGGGTCATCTGGTATGCTGGATATAACTTCTAAGAATTTGAAGAAAACAACTTATGTTAAAAGGAATTAGGTATGGTAGGCAATTTAAACTGACATGTTGTATCCAAAGACATGGTCTCTAAAAGCAACACACACACACACACACAGACACACACACACACACACACGAGGTTCTACATATATATTTATATGAATCAGGAATTCAAAAATCTGTCTAAGAGGGTCAACTGGTGCAAATGTATTATATTTTGGCATTGTTCTACTTCATATACATTATAATATTGATTTTGTATTCATTTAAATTTCATATAAGGTTGAGTTATTGAAATACAGGAGGTAGTTGATGCAATTAGAGGCATTTTACTTATTACGTTTGCTTTGATCTAAATTGTTGGTGATTTGAAAATCTTAATTTCTTAGTGAATTATAGAGATAGTTTTATTGCTTGAGTTTATTTTTTGTATAATTAAGATGTAGTAATTTAGTTTATATATTTTCTGTTTAATTGAGTTAACAATGTCTGCTGAAAATACAATCCTATTAGCTGATTTGAAGAAATGTCTACAATTAACTCTCTTATTAGGACTGATTTGATAAGAGTGACTTTTATCATAGGCCTCTTGTTTTCTGAATATCAATATGAAATACTACCAACGAATAAGAAAATACATTGAAAAAGAGTTTGCATTCATTGACAAAACCCCAAAGGTCTAGTGAATACATTTAAATTAATGTTGAGCTTAGAAAGATAAAATTTAAATCCATAACATTTAGGAAATATTTTGTGTATGAATAATGTACACTAAAGAATAAGAGTTTTATAATTATTTTAACCTAGATATTCATTTGATAATTTTTTAAGTATGCAATAAATGCTTTTACACTTTCCTTTTCAGTTGAACATATTCCATATTACCTACATGAATGCAATGAGAAAATGTAGGTAAAGTGTTAAAATTAGTGACTGGTAAAGAGTAAGAACTCAACAAATATTATCTTTTGTTATCTTGATCAGTGTAATTATCTTCATTTTCATCATCAGTCCTCTTTCTGGATATGCAGCAACATAACAAGGTAATTCAAGATAATGTATGTTTGCATTACTTCAATGTTGATTATCAAAATATTAATTTTTTGAAAAATCTAATTTCTAAGAGACCCTATGAATGATTTCATAGATAAATGCAGTTTGAACCTGTATTTATATTGCACATAATATCCGCCCAATTTCAAAATTTTTCCTTAGGTATGACAAAGTAAATTCTCTTATGCTCTTTATTTTCCTTTATGTCTCCAAATAATTTTGGAAAAGCTAAAGATTTTAGAAGTTTAGTAGCAGATACAAGGATTAAAACTGCCAATCCCTTGCCAGTTAAAGATTTATTTCTACAGAACCATATAGGTTGATCACTTTCTGGCTCTGCATGATCAAAAAAGATTTTCTATTTTCTGTTTGTGACTGAATTTTACATAAACAGATACGCATTTCCTATGGATAGTGTAATGGCATTCAAAATATCTTGATTTTCCTCTAGTAATGTATTATTTTCCATCACACATGCACACATACACGCACATGCACACACAATTCCAGTTGCATGTAACATACAAAACCTGAAAGAAGAACCATTTCAGAATACAGATCTAATTGAAATGCAATGACATATAAACAAAATGTCTACATCTCCTAAAGGAGAAAAAATTAGAAAAGCTTCACTTTTCAAAGTTATAAAATACTCAGAATTTTGATAATCACCAAAAGTGACCTTCCCAAATTTCTTTAAAAAATGTCAAAGATCTAACCCCTATGATTACAAAGTGGAAAAGTTTGTAATCCTTCTGTAACCAAATTGAACTAAAACAATAACAAGCTTATAATGGAAATTTCAGGCAGAGTCTATCATGGGTTATCTGCAATTAAATTTCAGTCAAAGAATTAGGCTTCCAGAAGACTAGAATTCCAGAAGATGATGTTCAAAGAAAATGAAAGGAGTTATCAGAGAAGGGAGTCAGACTGTATATTGGTTATCAACAGTAAACATGTAAATATACATACAGTGATAGAAGGCAAAATTTCACATATGAATCAATAATTTAAAAATTGAAATTAATACCATATATTTAGGAATATTATATTTAAATTTAGTTTCCACAGAAATGGATTTAAGCCTATTCAAACAAACAAAATATCTTTCAGAGATAAGGGAGACATGTGACATACAAAAGATTGAATTGCAGTCAAGCAAATCCACTCAGGAAGCAATATTAAAAACCACTGTATAGGGCCTCCCTGGTGGCGCAGTGGTTGAGAGTCTGCCTGCTGATGCAGGGGACCCAGGTTTGTGCCCCAGTCTGGGAAGATCCCACATGCTGCAGAGTGGCTGGACCCGTGAGCCATGGCTGCTGAGCCTGCATGTCCGGAGCGTGTGCTCCGCAACGGGAGAGGCCACAACAGTGAGAGGCCCGTGTACCGCAAAAAAAACAAAAAACAAAACAAAACAAAACACTGTATATTCTGTACCTTCCACATTTGTTTAAGTTCTCAGTTCTTTCATTATTTTAACATCTATGTTAGAAAGAATTCTCAATTACTATAAAATTACCAGCAGATCAAAATGCTGGATATAAAACAAACAAGTTTATGAGAAACTTGATAATAATGATGCTTTTCTAAAGAAAAACTCTTTTTGAGGATTTGGTTTTTCATTTCTTTTTTATGAATCTCTAAGGTTTCCATTGAAATTTATATCATGTCAAAAATGAACAGCAAAATGATATAGCTATTTTTTTCAGCTCATAACTTTCATGAGTAAAACATTCATCTTTCTTACTAAAGAAAGGGAAGAAAAGAGACACTACCTTCACAGTAATTCTCAGTTTTTTCTTCATGTTACTTTGCATCAGAGTACTCAATACTCTATATTGACTGTATATAGACTATAATAGAAAAGATAAGGATAAGGGCTTCAGATATTTTGTTAGGTTATAAGAATAATCATTTGCTCAAGTTTCATCACCCAACTGTTTGTAAACACAAAGTATTTTCAGGTATAGCTCCGATGAAAATTTTAGTTGAAAAGAGTCTGCCCTGGTTTGCTAAGTTTTCAATCTTGTTCCAAATGAATGAAAACCATACAAAGCACTTATAATATTCTCTTTCTTGACCATTGATCTGGACATAAAGTATACTAGAAAATATTCAGAGCTGGATGTTGATATACAGTGGTAGACTCCTGTAAATAAGCATATAAATAACACTATTTAACTGGAAAAGATACTCTATGAGCCAATTGGTTTGAGTCATTTAAATACATTACACTGTGCCTGCCTCTTGATAATTATCCCAATTAGATTGGAGAATCATTTATCAGGGTGCCAATTAAGTGAATTCTATGCTTTCTGGGACTTAAAAAGTCTAAATTAAACAGATCAAAAAACTCCTATGTTTATGGGCACTTTAGTTGACTCTTGATCATGCAACATGGCAACAATTTAACCAGTGTTTCTTACTCCATGTACTAGGGATATAGCTAGCTAGGGGCATATTTTATTCATTTTTTGTTCTGCTATTTAAGTTTCAAAGTAAAAAAATTAACAAAAAATATTGGCTTGAAATCTTAATTTTAACTTTGTTTAAAAACTGATTTCAGAGAACATTTTCCTTTTAGCTGATACTTGAATTTAGAGGTTATTTAATTTAATGATTCTTGGGTTGGTAGACATGTAATTATGATTGATTGGAAATGTGATTTTTTTTTGTGACACATTTTTCTCAGAAGATAGAGGAGACTGAGTTAAAAGTTAACTGACATTCAATAACAATGGAAAGTGACTTTTTAAATCCTTATAATAAAAGTGTTGCTGAAATCCTTTTAGCTAAAGACATCTTTGCAACTGGTTTTTAGATTATGAAAATGAAAGAACTTTTCTAAAGTGGTTTTCTAACATCTAATAAAGAAGGGAGATGTTACTTAAGTAACTATTGTAATCACTCTCTAAAGAGAAGGGTAAGAAATTCTACCTAGTTATGCTATGGGTGGCTCTATATAGTCAACCATTCAATGTAGGGCAGGGTACAGCAAAGATGTGGTAGAGTATACAGCTTTTCACAACTCATCCCTGATTTATTTTTGTAGAACTGACCTTACAACATTATAACTATATAATAATAAAAACATGAGCAATAAAAACTATTCTGAGACAGAATAGTTTTGCTGAAAAATCTCCAAGCCACTCTTCTGTGGCCAGTATCTTTTACACAAATGTTTCACTGTTACATTAACATGAAATGTTCACGTTGTTCAAAGAAATCCCTTAAATTGTTTTAAAAATGGACTTTGATGTTAAGTAGTCAATTAAGTGATTATTTCATACTCTAACTAGCTCTTTTTAATATCATGCAGATCAACACTGTGTCAATGTAGTGCTTTTTCTGATAATATTATACTGCCAAAATATATTCTGTTGGTGTAGAGGAGTTCTTATACATTTTTGCAATGTAATAAAGAAGTATTCACATACTGGGGAGAAATACGAATTAAAATCTTCCCTGAATATGAAGTGACATATATGATGAGCAGATATGAGAGATGTCTTTAAAGGTCACTAATTGAAAATACGTTTTATAATTCAAGTTGTGAGAACTTAACATGCATCGTAATAACTGATGAAATATCTGAAGAAATAACTATTGCACAAGAGCCAAAATAATCAAATAATAATTTTAAATCTTGAAGTCAAGGTGCCAATAAATCAATTCTAAGTTATATACAGGCAACTCAGTTTATCTGCAAAAGTCAGAGAGAACCTATTATGCTTAATCACTATCCTTGTAAACATTTATTTCTATATTTCTATACTCTTAAGAGTTGTACCAATAAGAAAACTCTTAAAATCAATATACTTAATAGCCATAAGGATAAAAGACTTAAGTTAGTTTTTAATCAATTTAATGCAGTTTAACATATATTTGAGGATCTACTATGTGCAAAATATTGTCCTGAGGACCTAAGTGGGTGTAACATGAACATGAAGTATTTCCTACTCATAGCAGTTTAAAACATCAGAACTGGGATGGGAAAAGTCCATATGGGGATATATTATAGAAGAAGGTAAGTATCAAAGAATAAAATGGTGTAAGAGTTTTTCCCAGAAGTAACAATCCTCTTAGGTGGTTAGGAGAGATCAAGAATAATATCCAAAAGGAAGTAGGTCTCTGTTTATTCATCCATTTATTCATAGCCAAGAGTAGAGAAAATTTGGACCATAATGAGAAAAGAGCATATGGTTCAGACTTGTTGAAGTGTAATGCGAGTGGTAGAGAGAAGTGGGAAATAAGGCACCAAAGATAGATTGGAGTTGTTAAGTTGGAGGGCCTGGAGCACCAGGTTGAGAAGCACTAGCCAGAAAAAGTGACATTGCCTCTTCCATCATGGAATAGATTATGGTAAAAAGTTTTATGAGAGACTCATGTTGAAAGATGATATAGAGAACATGATGTGGTCTTTTTTATTTATTTACTTTTTATTGGAGTATAGTTGCTTTACAGTGTTGTTAGTTTCTGCAGTACAGCAAAGTGAATCAATTATATATATACATATATCCACTCTTCTTTAGATTTCCTTCTCATTTAGGTCACCACAGAGCATTGAGTAGAGTTCACCGTGATGTGGTCTTTAAGGAATTAATTTAATCACCAGTCATTCACTGAAGACCTATCATGTGCCAGGACTATTATAATTGTGAAATGTACACCATGCCTGATGGCTACAGATATAAAAAGTAAAGTCTTAGCCCTCGAGTAGTTCAAAAACAAATGATATAGACACACAACTGAGGAGGCAGTTAAAGTGCAATGTAAACACTCTTAGAATATGATTGGAAACCAAGCGGTGTTTTGGTTATCTACTCTTATGTAGGAGTAGACCCCCAAATAGTGCTGTTTTTGGATGAATTATCCTCCTCAATTTATATGTTGAAGTATTAACCCCCAGAACCTCAGAATTTGACTATGTTTGGAAAAAAACCTTTAAAGGAGAAATTAAGGTAAAATAAGGTCATACTGGTGCCCCCTAATCCAATAAAACAAGAGTCTTTATAAGAAGAGAAACTTAGGATACAGACACATGGAAAGAAGACCATGTGAAGACAAAGAGAAGCCAGGGAGAGAGGTTTTAGAAGAAATCAACCCTGTCGGCAACTTGATCTCAGACTTCTAGTCTCCAGAATAGTGAGGAAATAAATGTATGTTGTATATAAGCCACCTAGTCTGTGGTATTCAGTTATGGTAGACCCAGAAAATAAGTACAAGTGGCTTAATACAGTAACACTCATTTAATTTGCTCTTGAATCTAGGCATTGACTAGATCAACTAGCAAGTTCTCACTTGTGGCTTCTCATATAATTGTACCATATGGGGTCTCTCTCTCTCTCTCTCTCTCCCTCGTCTTGTGGTCTCTCCATATGGCACTCCACTCCAAGAGTATCCAGAATTCTTACATGGCAGCTGAAGATTCCAATTGCAATTGTCCTAAGGGAAACCAAAGTTACAAGGTCTTTTATAACCTAGTCTCAAACGTCACACAGATTCACTTCTCCTGAGATGTATTTGTAGAGATAATCACAAAGTTTCTCACAGGTTTAAGGGAAGGGATATATACTTCACCTGATGATGAAGATAGTGTCAAAGTATGTGCAAATGTTTTTAAAACCACTACTGTCTGCCCTCTGAGTAAAAATTACTTACATTCTTCCCACATGCTTAATACACTCACCCCTTCCCAGGATCCCACTAAAGTCTCATCTATTATGGCATCAGGCTCAAGCTTGAGGTCCAGAGTCTCATTATTTAAATCAGGTCTGGATGTAGATGAGGTCTGTGATACAGTTCATTGGATATATAGCTCCTTGAAACCCATTCTGCTAAATCTGAAGCCCTACGAATTAAAGAGATAATTATCTGTACCTCCCACTATAAATCCAAAATACCATAGCAGGGTGGCAAGTATAGGATAATTGCTACCATTCAAAAAGGGGAAAAGCAAGGGACACACAGCAGTTACTAGCCTACAGCAATTCTGTAACCCAGCTGGTCAGATGCTGACAGTTCCTTCTGTCTGGTACTGACTCTCCATGGCTCTTAGTTCTGCCTTCTGAGCTCTTGGTTCTGCAGCCTGAATTATCCTTCCTCTTCCATAATGTGTAGCCTGTGTTTTCAGCTGAGTTGTTTTCTCAGTCTTCTTGCTCAAATAAGTTTAGGAGTGCAAAAATCCCTTTTTATTTTGTAATGTTTCTGTTCTTACAGTCCAAGCTGACAGTGTTATTCCACATATAACTCTTAAAAATATTGGGTTTTCATCATTATTCAAAACCCATATACATACAACACCAGAAGAATGACTCATCTGAAGCCTGGAGGATCTGTCTCCAAGAAGGCTCACTGTCAGCTGGAAAGCTCAGCCATGACTGAGAGTTGGGAGCTTCAGTGTCTGTCACCATGGGCCACTCTACATGGCCTGAGCTTCCTTGGATCAGTATCAAGGGTGACCATGCTGAGAGAGAGAGAGTGCCAGGTGGATGCTCTATCACACTTTGTCACTTAGCCTTAGAAGTCATAAAACTTTGCTTCTGCCCTACACTATTAGTTGAGACAAAGAGACCACCCAGGTTCAGGGGAAAAGACATAGATTCAACTTCTTGGTGGAGGACAGGTCAGGTTCTAGAAGAACTTTGGGGTCCAAAAATATTGTTGTGGGCATTTTTGGAAAACACATTCTGCTAAGTGAACTTTAAGGAGGAGTCTCTGTCCCCAAATGAATGCACAAATCAAGAAATGCTTGAGAGAAGGAGGTATTTTAGCCTTTTTATATTTAGCTATATAGTTGAGTATTAATAATAAATCAATGTTAAACATTTTAAGGAGCTTTTTAGGCTTCATCTCATTTAATGTTTACAATAATTTAAAGATGTAGATGTTATTATCATTATTTTTGATGGATGAAGTAACTGAGCCTTAGAAACACTATTTAATTTGTTATTTAATTACTGAAACTCACACTACTATGGTAATTCTTAGAGTATGTTCAAATGTTGATAGAACAGATCCTATACAGATAAGGATATGAATGTGTTCTAGGAAACATGGATAACTGCAGGAATAAAGTTCTTGCATTGGCAAAAAATGGATGTGATCCAGTGTATAACTGGAGAGTGTAACCATATTGAGAGCAAGTTTGTTAGTTGCAACAGGTGGAAAGATGAAATTTATGGGTATAGATGGAGATAATACAGTAGATTTTGTAGTGATAAGAACAATTGTTTATATTATGATTGCTTCCATTTTCTCAGTGAAATAAGAGGCAATACTATCAGCTGAGGCATGGTTTTTGAAGTTTGACCATTTAGCCATTATGAAATTGTCAAGTTTGAGAGTGGAGAATGGGACAGTAAGAGGATGGTTTGGCAGGGTTCAGGATCCACTTGAGGTTTCTGGTCAGAAATTTATCTGAGAGCAGTCAGCAGAGTTGGGGATTTTTCTCCAGCCACAGACCACTGGATTTATATGCAAAGTAGAAGGAGAGTTTAGATTTAATTAGGGTTGGAATTTTCCAGATAATTATGAAAGAAAGAAAAGAAGGGAAATACATTGGGGATATGTATAAATGAATAATTTTAACTATTAGGCTCACAATCAAACTAAAAGTAAAGCAGGAAATGAGACATGAGACATGTTGGATAAAAAAGGGGGGGTGGAGGTCCTAGTGTAGTGAAAGAATTTTTGGAATAAAGTAAAATAAACTTCAGAGTCAATACACCTAACCAAAGAGATAAATGAGTGTCTGTAATGTCAGTTCCTGAACCTTATTCTTACCATTTCTTTATCTTTACTTCCAAATGAAAAGTGTGCAATTTTGAGGGGGAGCTCTTTCTCTCCCTCTGCATGCTAGAAGTATGGGGGAATTAACACCCTCATGAACAGACCTCAACCAAAGACTAATGGTGGGTAATATTTAAATACTCCAATTTCCTCTCCCCAGTGGTGAGACAAATCTGAAACATGTTCTACACCATTTCCCAGATTTCCCCAGTTGGATTACTCTTCAGTTACTCGGGTGGCAATTTGCTTTATAATACATGTTAAATTGACTCTATCCCTTCCCCGTTTTTACTTCCTCACTCTCCTACTGGTGTTTCCTGAGATCGTCTCACAAATAAACTAATTATACTCAAACACTCATCTCAAGGCCTGCTTCTGGGGGTACCCAACTAAGAAAACCCTAGTTCTCTAGAAAACCTTAACTAAACACCTCCTTTGAGATCCTATCATAGCACTTATCAAGATGTACTTTGTGACATCTTGCTTGTCCTTCTCCCCATTAGCCTGTGTTCCCTAAGTGAGAAAAATATGTTTTCATCTTTGTACTACCTTATCACTGTTTCTATTACATAATAGGGTCAAGTTACATGTTTAGTAAATTTAATTGGATATTCAATAAAAAATTGATGATTTTTATTTTTTATTTTTATTTTTTAAATCATAAATATCTTATATTTATATGTTTATATGATGTTTATATATCATATATATTTTTTCTTATATATTTATATATTTATTTTATATTTATATCATATGTATATCATAAATACAAGGTGCTGAATAAATATTCATAGAATAAATATTTTTGTGACAAGAAATTTCATTTAAAAATGATTTATTGCTGGGACTAGATTAAACTGATTTTTAAATTGGAAAACGAAAGCACAGTAATAAAGCTCTTATATTTTTTTAAATTGTGATTTATTACCTAAGTAACTGCTATTTATATACTTGTTCGTCACTACTAATTACTTTACAAAGTTCAATTACTACAATGGCTAAAATATCACAATCATTGTGTAACTCTGCCACAAGTCATAGTAGCTGTGGTACGGATACATTTGTGAGGAAGCTCATTTACATTTACAAATCTCAACAACTGTTCAAGTATCTGCTTTCTAGCAATTAGGCAGCTGCTACTTAAAATCAATAGAGGCAAACTCTGGTTATGTGTGTTTTGGAAACTAAGTACTGTCTGTTGTGGCATTCTGGTACTTTGCAGTGTATTAATGAAGCCACTTTGCTTCATGCTGTTGTATCATGGCTACTTGGCATCCTTTCCTCCTCAGCTGGCTATTGCATTACTTCATCTATTTTCTTTGCATCCTTTGTGTTATTCACAGGCTTTGGCTTTGAATAGTTTTGAATTTCTCTTTTCAAGCATTAGTTCACAGTCTTTAAAATGTATAGCTATGGAGACTGACCTGAAATACCTTGGACAATTTATTACCAAAACTATGTGTGAAATATTTAGGAGTTCTATTTGAATTTCCTAAACAGTTGGGGAATAAGTTTCATGTAGGGCACAAGGTATATATGGTGAAAACTGGTAGGCTAGTGGACATGAATGGACTAAAAAGATAACTGCTGTTATACTGGGCTTCCGTACAAATAAAACAATCAGTTTTGAGTGATGAGTTGTAAGTTATTGTGTGCTAATAACTAAAATATGTATGAAACACTCATATCAATTCTCCTGTATGTATTGCCTTTGAGATTTTATAGTTTATACTTAATGCCAGTTTTTATCTTAATATGTTTTTTATATAAGAAAATTGGCTGAAAAACATAAATGCTGAAGTCAAACTAAATACTGCTGGGATACTGCTCTAAAAAATTTTAAAGGCACCACACTGTTTCATACCATACACCTTTGCACATGTCAGTTTTTGTCTCAAATTCAAGACCTTCCCTCCCCCGAATTTCCTGCCTCTCACCCACCCTAGGAAATTCTGCATTTCTTTCAAGTCTCTACACAAACTTCACCTGAATCTCTCAGGCAAAGTGACAGTCCATCCATCCTCCTTGATCCCACTGTATTTTGCCCATGGAAAGCAGAATTACACATGCCATGGAATTGCTTGTTTGAAGGGCTTTAGTAGGATGATAAATGTTCAACCTCACAACTTCTTAACTTTAAGTATATAACTGAAGAGACAATATTGTACTTTCTCATGAATTCTCACTCTTCTACATAATTAGACTAACAAAAATTTCCAAATGCATTGTTTGCAGATCTGTCTCACAAAGTCTCCTAATTCATTCTGCTTTAATTCAGGATGTAATGCTACTATGTTCCTCTATAGCCTTTGGGCTGTATTACTTAGGACAATCTTGTAACTCTTTTTCTCTATCAGCCAAAGTCTCATTACTTTTCTCCTGTATCTTCACCCCTTTCCCTAAGGCTGCCATACAAGCTGTCTTACAAATAGAGCTGTAATGAGAGGCAGACAGCAATTTCTTTTCTGCTATAATCCCTGGAAGTAGTTACCACTGAAATAGTTTTGGTTGATGCTATTACAAAACCAGTCTTAATACTCATCCCAATAAAATGAGATACTATCTGCTGATAGAAAAACTTTTTAAAATATACAGAATGTATAGACCAGACCCATCTTAGATATTTGATTATATCAATGTCTGTACTTTTCCTCCCTAAATCAAAGTCAATAAAACATTAAGAATTTAAAAGACGATGCTACATCTTTGCTTCTCATTGTGCAAGAAGTTATATTACATTGGCCATTGTAAAAGTAAAATTTACTCTACTGAGTCATAGAGTTGTCTTGGGTTTGGGGAGTTTAATGGTTTAGAGACATAATCTACTCAAAATATGCTAATTCTTCATATCATTTTTTTAAAGGTAGGGATGTATGCTTATCTTGGAACAATAACTATAGTCACTGGAAAATGACTCACTTTAAAATTCTTCTACTAGTTCTCAAAAAAATAGATCTATGAAATATATAGAATTGAGTGACTAAAAATTATTGTTTACTGTGCTTTAGAGGTAAATAAATTTGAGTTGGTCTAAGAGATTTTCTGGGTTCAAAGAGTTAAAGCCTTCCACTAATAATGTCATTAAACCCAAACACTTAAATTTGGATAGTGTTTGGATAGTTATTTGTGATAGAAATAATTAAATTCAACTAGAAAATCATAGAAATGAGAAAGTCTCATTTAGGTATTTGTTAACCAAATTGTCTCTAATGCTTACATTTATTAATAGTTACAATTTGGAAAATATCTGATTTAAAATATGTCCATTTTTGTAATCAGCTGCTCCATGAAAGGGGTGAGACTGATTTGCTGAAGACTTTGAGTGTTGTCCATCAGAAATGCAAATGTGAAATTATTTAAAGTTATGATAAACCCTAGAAACAAAACAATGACTCTTATCAGCAGATAATTTGAAGTTTTCAGGAACTGGGGATTTGGTTTTTGAGGGTCCACATAAAAGGAAAGCAGAATTATTACTCCAACTGGATGTATGTTTATCCAGCTTATTTGAAGTATAAAAAGTTAATAAACAGAAATCTCAATTAAACAGTCTGGAGACCAGAAGGGAGAATGCTTATGTCCTGTGATGACTGTAGGGTCCAGCAGGAAAAAGAACGACTTCTTTTCTTTCTTGGCAAAAACTCAGCCGATGGAAATCCATGGACTGTTTTTCTACTGTAGCCCTCCCCACTTCCTTTCCACCTCTACAAAAGAGTTCTCCATCCCTTGCTTCATGAGCCTCACCATGGTTGCAACCCCCAAACTGCAGTTTTCTTCTGACACAAATAAACCCATCTTTGCTGGAGAAATATGTGGCAGTCTATTTGTTTTAGGTCAACAGCAGTCATAACCAGTCTTCTTAGAGATTTTTTTAAAATCTGAGTTTCCTTAAAAATCTAAATATTTCTATAGCATGAAGCATTAACTTTTTTGTGCATGTGTGTGTGTGTGAATTAGATTGTATTGGAATGTAAGTGGGTGTTTGGCTTCACTATGTCCACTTCGATCCTGGCACCAGCCATACTAACCAACTTGCCACTCTCTCCAACCTCAGCAGCATCCGGTTTCTTTTAAGCTTATGAGCCTGGCTGACAAGGTAATTCTAGTTTGGGGGAGCTTTACATAATTGAAACACCAAGTTGGAAATAAAAGTTATACATTTAGTTGGATTTAGTTGGCAAAAGGTTGATAGTAAAAGGGAAATGTTTGAGGTAGTAAAGACCACAGTGATTATTTCAAGTACAATTTAAGTTCCCCTAATTTATTTTTTTAAATTTTTATAATTTATATTCATTTTATAGTTGATTTATAGTTGATTTACAATGATGTGTTAGTTTCAGGTGTACAGCAAAGTGATTCAGTTACACGTATACATCTATTCATTCTTTTTTAGATTTTTTTTCTCACATAGGTTATCACAGAATATTGAGTAGAGTTCCCTGTGCTACACAGTAGATCCTTGTTGATTATCTATCTTATATATAATAGTGTGTGTATATTCATCCCAAGCTCCTGATTTACAGATGTCAAAAACAAACTTATGGTTACAAAGGGGGAAATGTGGGGAGGGAGCAATAGATCAAGTTCACCTAATTTAAGCCTTGAGGTAACTATTAAGGACTGTGAGAGTAGATTCATTCATGCAACATTTGCTAAATGTTAGGCATCATGTTAGTTGTTGACAATAGAAAGATGGATAAACTGATTACAACTGTAGAGGCTGAAAGCCAGGGATTGGTAGAGGAAGGGATGGAGGGGAGAAAATAAATATTTTGTTGCACTTTTGTATTTGCATATGTATGACAAGGTAAGAGAAAGACACTTTTTAAAAGATGTGGTATTGCAAGATTCACATGTACACTGCGAACTTATGTAGTTTAGAGATGGGAGTTTCTCTGTAGAAGGAAAAACACTGGTGAAGTCATGGAAACTTTACCTAATCTGGCATATCTAAGAGTAATTACAGATGATTACTATGGTTGAAGCCAAAGAGGTTACAGGAATAGATAATATTAGACAGCTAAATATGTGCACCTGTCACAAAGAAGTTTAATGACAATGCTGTACCTCCAAGTATGAGTATTTAGGCTTTCCCTGATACATGAGGCTCTTTCAGAAATTAAGATACCTCCTCTCTGTATCCTCATCTTGTAAATGTGTTGGACCACTGAAAATGACTGGTGAATAAACATGTCAAGTAGTCTGTTTAAAAAATAAGTTAAGTATTGGGGCAGGAGACCATCTTCCTGAGCGAACTGCAGGTGGCATGTTGTTGATAGAAGGGCAGACATGGCAAAGGTCAGCCAGTGTGAAGGTAAACCTCCAAATCAGACATTGACTTGGCTTTCACCATTGGCAAGCCTCCCAACCAATGGCCCTACACGGCCCCTAGACTGGCACCGGAAGTGTCCCTGATTTCTCTCAATGCTGACCACCTCCCACTGCTCTCAGCCACTGTTCATTCTCTCTGCTCCAGGTTACCAATGTTCTAGAAGACCACAACTCCTCATTATTCCACACTGTCTTCAGTCTTGGTGGTATTCGTCCCCTATCTCTCCAGGAATGTAGGCTAGATTTCACTATAAACTCTGATTCTTTAAGGTTTCCCAATATGATCTTCAATCCCTAATTATTGATTATTTTCTTCCACTCTGTTCTTCCAGTCTTCCTACCATACCAATGCAAATGCTTTTGCATAACTAAGAGTAAATTGCTTAGCGGGCTAAAAAAAGAAAATAATAATAACTAATATGGAAGATACTATATACAAATCCTAGTTCATGGAACATCTTTTATCCTGAAGTTATTGATGAGCCATTGAAGTATTTAAAGAAAAAAAAAAAAAACAGAATAACAGTGATTTGCTTCTTAGAAAGTTTCCTCTGCCTAAAGTGTAGAGTGGATGGAGGTAGAGCCAGATTAGAGTAGAGGAACTGTGGGGAAACAATTGCTCAGACCAAAAAGAAAGAAGATAAGGTAGAAACTGAAAACAGTTTAAAAAAGGATGGGGAGGAGTTTTATACTACAGAGATGTTAAGGAGACTTGGAAGCTATATTTTTTGGGAAACAAAAGGGAACACATAATAATAACAAACAAACAAAAATTAAGATGGTCTTCAGGCATAAGGAGCTGAGTGGTAGTGTCATTGTTAGAAATGGAATACAGAAAACGTCATTTGTCAGAGCACAAATTATTGAATTCAGTTGTGGACAAATTGAGCTTGTCCAGGTTAAGATATCTTGATAGATAGATAGATAGATCTAGACCCAGATCAATATCTATATGTATCTATAGTTCAGCAGAGGACCTGGACTAGAAATTCATATTTGGTTATCACCTACATGCGTATGACAGCTGGTGTTCTGGGTGAGAATGAGAAGAGGAAAGAAAAGCTTATAGATTGGCATAGCAACAGTGATAGAACTTTTCCGCTCTTCTCTCTTACCTCCTCTATAGCATTATGAATGTCATTAATTAAATCAACTTTTCCTACATTCCTAAGTCTACCCTACTGGGATTTAGGGAGGAAAGCTTTTCTTGATACAGTGCTATCTGTGAGGGATTTTTACATCAATAACTAACCAGAACACTAGACACATGGCTCTGAAGAAAAAACGTGATCAAATGAAATGTGAGGTTTTACCTAAATTGAAACTTTCATAGGTCTATCAATATGGTCAAATATAAATTGACTGTTGATATTAGGGGTTTTATCAAAGCAGAGATTTCTTCCTGCTTTGCCTATAATTTCATTGTCATTTGCAGTAACAAAATGTTCAGGATCAACCTTGATGAAACATGTGTAGTATATATTTGAAGAAGATTATCAAGTATAGAATTAAACATAATTGAGAAATTGGATAGGTACACCATGCTTTAAATGAAAGGACTGCATATTTAAAGATATATTTTTTATTCCAAATTATTACATTTATTTAAAATACTTTTATTCAAAATGGAAAATAAAATAATTTTTAAATTTTTGAAATTATAATTTTAAATTTTATGGCAGTAGAGCTATTTTTCAAAATAAAATTGAAGGAAAAGCAAGACCCATCAGACATTATATATGTTACAAAATTATAAAATGTAAATGAGCATAACATAATTAGATACACATAAGTAACACAGATTATATATATGAGGATTAGATATTTTTCTCCCATACAAAATACTGTGTGTCGTAGAAACATCATAAACCAGTGAGCAAGGGAAGAATTACTTAATACAACTGTTTTGTTAATCAGTTTGTTACTTAGAAAATAATGATATGAAATGGAAAAATTCAAACATGAATTTACGGAGAAATAAAAATAATTTATTAAACTTGTGCTAACAACATTTTTATAAACTTAAATATATTAGAATAGATTTGAGGTACATAAAATTAGAACGTTATTCAAAACAGAATACAAAGTTAAATAATACAATTTAAAAGTTCACACTAAGAGAATATTAATGTTATTAACATGAAGATTTCACAGATCAAGTTAAGAAGTCTTGTAATCTCACTAGATAAGCAACCAATGGATATGACCTAATGTTTAACAAAAGAGGACATACAAACGGTTAATAAACATATAGGAAATTGTCGCCCTTATCAATGTTCAAAAGACAAATAAATTAAAATAAAAATTTTAATTGTAGGCAAATTAAACATGTAAAACTGTAGTACAAAATGATAAATTTGTGCCCAAGTACAATGCAATAAAAATTATCTTAGGAACAATTTGGGACAATTGTGAAAATTCAAAATACTTATACAATTTGATCTGATAATTCCACTTCTGGAAATCTTTTATAAAAATTAATCATAAATTTTGAAATAAAGCAAAACAAAAAAATAAAATTGGCAGAAATATGGATGATAAAATTGTTCTTAATAATGAGAAGTAAAACAACCCATAATGGCTAATTTTATGTGTCAACTTGACTAGGCTGTGGGGTACCCAGATATATGGTTAAACATTATTTTTGGGTTAAACAATATTTCTACTGTGAAAGTATTTCTAGATGAGATTAGCATTTGAAACAGTAGGCTGAATAAAGCAGATTGCCCTCCCCAATGTGAGTGACATCATCCAATCTACTGAGGGCCTGCATGGAACAAAACTGCAGAAAAAGAGAAATTATTTCTTTCTCTGCCTGACTACTGAACTGGGACATCAGTCGTCACCTGCCCTTAGACTAGAACTTGCACCATAGGCTTCTCCTGGGTCTCCAGCTTGATAACTACAGATCATGCACCTTCTCAGCCTTCATAAGCATTTAAGCCAATTCCTTAAAATAAATCCATCCACCTATCTATCATCTCCCTTACACAACCTTGTATTCTGTATGCTACCGATTCATCCATATCACTTCCTCCATTCATCCTGTACCTTCAAAACCCATTCTTGGTGTCTTACCAGTACATATTTGCAAGTTATTATAGCTCTTTTGGGGAAACAATCCCTTTCCTCCTAGAAGAGGTACAGTAGTTTACTGAACTTTATACTAGCTGTTAGTTAGAAGTGATGGGGGAAGGTGGAAGGAAATCTTAAAGAAGGTGATTATCATCTTGGGAAGCATTCATCTCAGTAGAGTCCTCTGCAAGTTCTCCAGGAAAAAGAAAGCTATTATCCTCTAGAAAGGGACATGAGCCAGATCTGCAGCCTTGGAGGGTTCTGGGAATCTGATTATTCAAGATTCTCAAGGGTATCCATGCAGGTAGCTGGGGACCATTCCTTTTATATCTAGACTCTTTCTTTAGCATGGGAGACATATCAAGACTGGGAATCAAGCCTTCTCTGTAATTCAGCTACTCTGACAATTAGGTCCTTGATATGTTTTTTCCTGATTTGCCCTCCAGTTGCAGGAATAAGGGTCTCTTTAAATATTATCAAAAATATCCTTAAGCCTCACTCTGTGCTAAAGGTATCTGTTGGCTGATTTGAGTCTGTCATTTTTATTTAGCACATTAATATAGTTTAAAAATGACTAAATAATTTCAGTCTTCATAATTACCTTGCTGCTACATATCTCAAATCTCAAAGATATTGTATAAATCAGTAATCCTCTCCCACAGATATTTCATCTCAATTCGCCACCTGTGAGATGCTTACTAATAGTTGTGTTACAGAATGCAAAGGATTATCACCATCCCCCCAATACTAACAATGCAGTCATTTTTTGCTATCTGACCGGCCAGTGACCCAACCCTGGAGTACCCTCTGAGGATCTGTTTCCTAGAATAATTTCTAACTCCTTTAGTGGGGTTCCCCTTAGAATCAAATCCTGAGAGGATCCTGTGCACTCTTTATTTTTGGGGGGAAGTACAAAAATTTAAAAAAGCAAATGAATATGAAGATGATACAGAAAAGGAAAAGCAGCATGTCAAGTTATTATTAAACATAATCTCCGGGGAAGCTCTGGGAAAAGGTAAAACACATACCTCAAAATTATTCTGGCCAAAGGTTAAGGAACTAGATTATTGATATTCTTGAACCCATTGGTTAAGGGATGTTCCTTAATTCACAGACATTTCTGGTCACTTATGCACTGGCAAATATGGCACTGGAAATATTGGTCAGCCTTCCAACAAAGATGGCAGTGTTGATGAAGGGAAGTTACGTTGGCACTCACAGAAGAGAGGAGGGATCCAAAGCTTCCGGGCAGAGAATCGACAATGATAAAAATTGTCGGATGTATTTTGTTGCTTCTTCTTTAAATACTGCTGAATTAAACATACTCTTAAATTTCTGGGTAAAATAAGTATTTTTTTTTGTAAATAAAGAAGCTAGACAATTCTGCCAAATTACTTCAAATATAGGTAATAGACCAATCAGTATAAACCTTAGTCATAGCAAATGGAAAGACAATAGTGTCAAAACACCCACATAACAGAGTTGTTGCAAGAATTTGTCTATTCAAAAATTAAAGTATTTAATATGAAACTATTTTAAAGAAATTATTTCAGATTAGTGATTTCTTTTCATGGATTAATGCTTAACCAGTAATAACTAAACCAGTAAAAATATTTAAATGTAATGCTGGGAAAACTTTTGATTGGAAATTCAATAATTGGTTCACATCACTGAGAATAATACCACTAGTGGTATTTAAACCAGTACAAAACTTTTTTTTAAAATTATTAACAAAGTATTTATCAAGCATGTACTATGTGTCAGGCACAGCTCCAGGCATTGAGGATACAGCAGTGAATGAAACAGAAAAAAATCCTTTTCTTTCTGAAGTTTACACAACCTTCATTTGTAGATGTAGCTTCATGGTAATTACACATAAGGGTTCAAGTATCTGATTATTTCATTATAACTTCTAGTGCTGTTATGTCTGAGCATTTATATAGAGACATAATAATTTTATTATACTTTGTCTTTATTCCTCCTTTATCCTGAACTTAAGGCCTTGTATTTTTTAAAAAAAAATATGTTTGTATGTATTATCTTTGAGTTTAATTTTGGGATTGTAGAGGAAACATTCCACAGTATTTATTATAAAAAGAGGCATTAAATGATTTAGTTGATAACAACTTCATTAAAGTACACACATTGTAAATGTCAGGAAAATGATAAAGTCCTTGAGATCTATAATATGAATGTTGACCTGAGAGCTTTTGAAGATTCTAGAGTAAGTGTCCTTGTATCTTTTAAAAAATGTAATGTCCACTACAAATAAATATGCTTTGCTTTATCACTAAAAAAAAAATAACAAAAAAAAAACAAAACAAAAAACAGTATAATATCTATGAAGTTTCTCAACTAGAAAATATCTCTTTTCTCAGTTACACTTCTGAAATATCAACTCTCTATAGCTCTCTGGTGGGGAAAGTATCCAAACTTGCATTACAAGTTCTCCTGCTCTCCTTCTTCAGTAGCAGATTTAGTCTGACAACTCCCAAGTCTCTCTCTATGGGTCAGTTTTCTTACATACGTCAAGATCTGCTCAACCATTTCACAACTGGAGGTGTCCACTTGCATATTACATGGTCATTTCAAATCCCTAACTAAACACATTCTGATTTCCATTCTCAAATTTACACTCTATCTTCTCTCTGTGAGTGGCATGAGGATATCTACTCAGTTGAATACTGAGACACTGAAGAGTTATCCTAGATATCTTCTTCTCACTCACACTCACCCATCTATCTCCTAATCTCTGAAATTCTCCTCAGTGTATTCCTAGTGACACTACACAGTTTCAGAGAGGCATCATTTCTAGCCTAGGTGACTAAAAAAGCTTCATAAAGTTTATCTTTCTCTTAGTATCATCTGGTCTTGTCTATTTCTAGTCCATTTTCCTCTCCACAGGATCCAGATTAATCATTCTTGAAAGAAAATCTGGTTATGTCACGTTCACATTAAAATATCTTCAAGGGTATTACATTGTCCTCTGGATAAAATTCAAAATCTGAAATAAGATTAAACTGGATTCTTCAGTCTCTGTTTTCTCCAATTCTAATTCTCTACTCATAACTCCTGCCCATTATTCAGGCTTCTTTTAAGGTGTCACTTCTATTATGGAATCATTTCTGGTCACTCAACCTGTCCTAGGATGTGTAACTTCCTATGTGCTCTCAAAGACTCCTATCCTACTGCTTTCACAGTGCTCATCACAAAACATAGTAATTAATATTTTGTTTGCCTCTCTAGCTTCCTGTTTTGTACCTCTGTATCCTAATCCTAAACACAGTAGTGGGTATAGTAGTTGCCCAAATACGTTACTGAATTCATAAATAAAAATTATTACTAAATAGTAATGTATATTCAATGGTAATATTTTATATTTTTGAAAGAGTAACTTTTTGTAGTTAAAAGACATCATTTCATTGAGAAGTTTCAGGTTCACAGAAAAATTGAGAAGAAAGTACAGAGAGTTCCCATAAAATCTCCTACTTGTATCCTTCTATTATTAATATCTTGAATTATATGGTACATTTGTTACAGTTAATGACCCAATACTGATAAAATTATTATTAAGCAAAGTCCACAGGTTACATTATGATTTATGTAGATTTACATTTTTTCCTTGTTTCTGGTACTTTAGAATAAATCAGAAAATTGCATTTTGTACATTATAAATATAAAATGAAAATTCTAAGGATTTGGGCCAAAATATGGGCAAACACTGGTGAAGTTTATCTAATATACTTATTTAATTAAACAAATATTTATTAAGTACTACAAATATATGAAGTGCTGTGCTAGGTTCTGAGGATTCAAAGCTGAATAAGATATGCCCCTTCCATTACTGAGCTCCCACTCATTTGTGGAAGAGAGGAGAAATGAGTGACCTAATTACTTGATGGCAGGTTAGTAGGTGCTGTGGTGGGATATTCACAGAGTGCCACTTCAAAAAAAGATAAAATTTCAAAACATTAGACTCTCTGTGGAGAAGATGACTGGGGAAGGTTTACCAGAGGATATGATAGCTTGAACTGAATATTGAAATTTGAATAGGATTTAGTATTTAGTAGATGAACAAGGAAAATGAAATCATTCCAACTGGAATAACCGCATGTGTGAAGGCATGAAGTCTAAAAGAAAAGAACATGTTTTGCTGGCTAAAGAAAAGGGGAACAGATGTTACAAAGCAACAGAGAGAGGAATAAGTCACTTAATGAAAGATGTTCATTTCTAAGCTAAGATGTATGACTTTTATGTTCAGAAATAGTAATTTAGAGTACTATGTTGGGAAATGAGATTATAATTTTAGTTTTATTTAAAAGATTACTCTGTATTGGTAGAATAAAAATAAATTTTAAAATATGAATTCATAGAAATGTACATATATGATAAAAATTTTAACATAATCACTTGCAGGATAAATATAAGATAAATAATTCTCAAGTCACTACAGAACAAAAGACAAAAGAAGGTTTGAGTAATTTAGTTAAAGCAGTGAACTTGGGGTAGAAGAATAGTGTGAAATATTAAAAGTATAAAATATAAAGTATAATAACAGAAGTAAGCCCAACTGGGACTTCCCTGGTGGCACAGTGGTTAAGAATCTGTCTGCCAATGCAGGGGACATGAGTTTGAGCCCTGGTCCAGGAACATCCCACATGCTGTGGAGCAACTAAACCCATGAGCCACAACTACTGAGCCTGCATGCCACAACTACTGAAGCCCATATGCCTAGAGCCTGTGCTCTGCAACAAGAGAAGACACCACAATAAGCCCATGCACCACAACAAGGGTAACCCCCACTTGCCACAACTAGAGAAAGCCCACACAGAGCAATGAAGACCCAATTCAGCCAAAAATAAATAAAATAAATAAATAAATAAATGAAAATAAAGTTACTTTAAAAAACAAAAGAAGTAAGCCCAACTGAAGATAAATGTGCTAAAACTCACTACTTAAAAGCTCTTAGGCCACAAAACAATGAAAGTATATGAAGACCAAAAACTAAATAACACAAACAGAATAAAAATAATGTGATATGAGAACAATTAAAAAGCAATAGTGGAAATATCAATATTATACAAATGATCATGGTCATTATCAACATGATTATAATCATCATAGCAATTTTTATTTACCATGTTGCCAGATACTATATCAGGATTAAATGTACAGTATAATATGAACATTTAATCACCAAAAATATTTATGAGTCAAATAATATATTACTGTTTTATGACCTAACATATGATCTATCCTAGAGAATTTTTCATATGCACTTGAGAATATTTTTTCTGCTGCTGCAGGATGGAATGTTTTGAAAATGCCTGTTAAGTCCCTTTGGTTTAACGTGTAGTTTAAGACCAATGTTTTCTTGTTGATTTTCTATCTAGATGATTTTTCCATTGTTGAAAGTGAGGTATTGAAGTTCCTTACTATCCTTATATTGTTATTTATTTTTCCTTTAGTTCTACAAGTATTTGGTGAATATATTTAGGTTCTCCTTCGTTGTGTGCATAAATATTTACAAATGTTTTATTCTCTTGGTTGACGGTACCCTTAATCATTATATAATGACATTTCTTGACTCTTTTACAGTCTTTGCCTTAAAGTTTTCTTTTTTTCTGATATAAGTCTAGCTATCTATGTTTTCTTTCGATTTCTGTTCTCATGGAATGTTTTTCATCCCTTCATTTTCATTTTGTGTGTATCCCTAAGGCTGAAATGAGTCTCTTATGATTAGAGTATAGTTCAGTCTTGATTTTTATCCATTTGGCCACTCCATGTCTTTTGATTCAAGAATGTAGTCCATTTAAATTTAAAGTATTATTGATATGTATGGACTTACTGTTACCATTTTGTTAATTGTTTTTCTGGTTGTTTTGTAATTCCTTTGTTCTCCTCTTCTTCCCTTTGTCTCTTCTGTGGGATTTGATAATTTTCAGTAGTGGTATGCTTAGACATCTTTCTCTTTATTCTTTGGGTATCTGTTATAGGTTTTTACTTTGGGGTTTTCTTGAGGTTTATATAAAATACAACAGTCCATTTTAAGTTGATAACAACTAAAGTGTGAAAACATACTGAAACTATATGTTTTTACAGTTCCAGCCCATGTTTTATGTCAAAATTTACATTCTTTATCTTTACATCTTTTTTTTACAGTTTTTAATCTTTTTAAACTCTGTATACATTAACAAATTATTATAGTGTGCCTATTGTTATTACTTTTATCTTTTAACCTTCATGCTAGACTTCTAACTGATTTACCCACCATCTTTACACTACAATGCTGAATTTAGAGTATTCTGAATTTAGCTACATATTTACCTTTACCAGTGATATTTATACTTTCCTATAGTTTCCTGTTACTAATTAGCATCCTTTCATTTCAGCTTGAAGAAGTCCCTTTAATATTTCTTATATGTGCATGGGTTTTCTCTGGGCTTTCCATCTTGTTCCATTGATACATATTTCTGTTTTTGTGCCAGTACCATATTGTCTTGATTACTGTAGCTTTTTAGTTTAGTCTAAAGTCAGGGAACCTGATTCCTCTAGCTCCATGTTTCATTCTCATGATTGCTTTGGCTATTCAGAGTCTTTTGTGTTTCCACACAAATTATGAAATTTTTGGTTCTAGTTCTGTGAAAAATGCCAGTGGTAGTTTGATAGGGATTGAATTGAATCTGTAGATTGCTTTGGGTAGTAGAGTCATTTTCACAATGTTGATTCTTCCAATTCAAGAACATGGTATATCTCTCCATCTATTTGTATCATCTTTAATTTCTCTCATCAGTGTCTTATAATTTTCTGCATACAGGTCTTTTGTCTCCTTAGGTAGGTTTATTCCTAGACATTTTATTCTTTTTCCTGCAGTGGTAAATAGGAGTGATTTCTTAATTTCATTTTCAGATTTTTCATCATTAGTGTATAGGAATGTCAGAGATTTCTGTGCATTAATTTTGTATCCTGCTACTTTACCAATTTGATTGATTACCTCTAGTAGTTTTCTGGTAGCATCTTTAGGATTCTCTATGTATAGTATCATGTCATCTGCAAACAGTGACAGCTTTACTTCTTCTTTTCCAATTTGGATTCCTTTTATTTCTTTTTCTTCACTGATTGCTGTGGCTAAAACTTCCCAAACTATGTTGGATAATAGTGGTGAGAGTGGGCAACCTTGTCTTGTTCCTGATCTTAGTGGAAATGGTTTCAGTTTTTCACCATTGAGGATGATGATGGCTGTGGGTTTGTCATATACGGTCTTTATTATGTTGAGGAAAGTTCCCTCTATGCCTACTTTCTGCAGGGTTTTTATCATAAATGGGTGTTGAATTTTGTCGAAAGCTTTGTCTGCATCTATTGAGATGATCATATGGTTTTTTCCTTCAATTTGTTAATATGGTGTATCACGTTGATTGATTTGCGTATATTGAAGAATCCTTGCATTCCATAATAAACCCCACTTGACCATGCTGTATGATCCTTTTAATGTGCTGTTGGATTCTGTTTGCTAGTATTTTGTTGAGGATTTTTGCATCTATGTTCATCAGTGATATTGGCCTGTAGTTTTCTTTCTTTGTGACATCTTTGTCTGGTTTTGGTATCAGGGTGATGGTGACCTCAGAGACTGTGTTTGGCAGTGTTCCTTCCTCTGCTATATTTTGGAAGAGTTTGAGAAGGATAGGTGTTAGCTCTTCTCTAATTGTTTGATAGAATTCGCCTGTGAAGCCATCTGGTCCTGGGCTTTTGTTTGTTGGAAGATTTTTAATCACAGTTTCAATTTCAGTGCTTGTGATTGGTCTCTTCATATTTTCTCTTTCTTCCTGGTTGAGTCTCGGCAGGTTGTGCATTTCTAAGAATTTGTCCATTTCTCCCAGGTTGTCCATTTTATTGGCATAGAGTTGCTTGTAGTAATCTCTCATGATCCTTTGTATTTCTGCAGTGTCAGTTGTTACTTCTTTTTCATTTCTAATTCTATTTTTTTTTTTTTTGCTGTACGTGGGCCTCTCACTCTTGTGGCCTCTCCTGCTGCGGAGCACAGGCTCTGGCTGCGCAGGCTCAGCAGCCATGGCTCACGGGCCCAGCCGCTCCGTGGCATGTGGGATCCTCCCAGACCGGGGCACAAACCCGTGTGCCCTGCATCGGCAGGCGGACTCTCAACCACTGCGCCACCAGGGAAGCCCTCTAATTCTATTGATATGAGTCTTCTCCCTTTTTTTCTTGATGAGTCTGGCTAATGGTTTATCAATTTTGTTTACTTCTCAAAGAACCAGCTTTTAGTTTTATTGATCTTTGCTCTCGTTTCATTTCTTTTTCATTTATTTGTGATTGATCTTTATGATTTATTTCCTTCACTAACTTGGGTTTTTTTTGTTGTTGTTCTTCTTTCTCTAATTGCTTTATGTGCAAGGTTAGGTTGTTTATTTGAGATATTTCCTATTTCTTTTTTTTTTTTTTTTTTTTTTTGGAGCAGAGAAAGTTTTACTGCAAGGCCATGCAAGCTTATGCCCTAAGAATCCTCGAGCTCCCTCCTATTTCTTAAGGAAGTATTGTATTGCTATAAACTTCCCTCTTAGAACTGCTTTTGCTGCATCCCACAGGTTTTGGGTTGTCGTGTCTCCATTGTCATATGTTTCCAGATTTTTTTTTTATTTCCTCTTTGATATTTTCAGTGATCACTCGGTTATTAAGTAGTGTATTATTTAGCCTCCATGTGTTTATATTTTTTACAGATCTTTTTCTGTAATTGACACCTAGTCTCATAGCCTTGTGGTGGGAAAATGATACTTGATACAATTTCAGTTTTGTTAAGTTTACCATGGCTTAGTTTGTGACCCAAGATATGGTCTATCCTGGAGAATGTTCCATGAGCACTTCAGAAGAATGTGTATTTTGTTGTTTTGGGATGGAATGTCCTATAAATATCAATTAAGTCCATCTTGTTTAATGTATCATTTAAAGCTTATGTTTCCTTATTTATTTTCATTTTGGATGATCTGTCCATTGGTGAAAGTGGGGTGTTAAAGTCCCCTACTATGATTGTGCTACTGTCAATTTCCCTTTTTATGGCTGTTAGTATTTGCCTTATGTATTGAGGTGCTCCTATTCCAGGTGAATAAATATTTACAATTGTTATGTCTTCTTCTTAGATCGATCCCTTGATCATTATATAGTGTCCTTCTTTGTCTCTTGTAAAAGTCTTTATTTTAAACTCTATTTTGTCTGATATGAGAATTGCTACTCCAGCTTTCTTTTGATTTCCATTTGCATGGAATATCTTTTTCCATCCCCTCACTTTCAGTCTGTATGTGTCCCTAGGTCTGAAGTGGGTCTCTTGTAGACAGCATACATATGGGTCTTGTTTCTGTATCCATTCAGCCAGTCTGTGTCTTTTGGTGGGAGCATTTATTCCATTTACATTTATGGCAATTATTGATATGTATGTTCGTATTCCCATTTTCTTAATTGCTTTGGGTTTGTTATTGTAGCTTTTTTCCTTCTCTTGTGTTTCCTGCCTAGAGAAGTTCCTTTAGCATTTGTTGTAAACTGGTTTGGTGGTGCTGAACTCTCTCAGCTTTTGCTTGTCTGTAAAGATTTTAATTTCTCCATCAAATCTGAAAGAGGTCCTTTCTGGGTAGAGTAATCTTGATTGTATGTGTTTCTCCTTCATCAGTTTAAATATGTCCTGCCACTCCCTTCTGTCTTGCACAGTTTCTGCTGAAAGTTCAGCTGTTAACCTTATGGGGATTCCCTTGTGTGTTATTTGTTGTTTTTCCCTTGATGCTTTTAATATGTTTTCTTTGTATTTAATTTTTTTTTTTTTTTTTTTTTTTTTTGTGGTATGCGGGCCTCTCACTGCTGTGGTCTTTCCTGTTGCGGAGCACAGGCTCCGGACCCGCAGGCTCAGCTACCATGGCTCACGGGCCCAGCCGCTCCACGGCATGTGGGATCTTCCCGGACCAGGGCACGAACCCGTGCCCCCTGCATTGGCAGGCGGACTCTCAACCACTGCGCCACCAGGGAAGCCCTGTATTTAATTTTTGATAGTTTGATTAATATGTGTCTTGGCATGTTTCTCCTTGGATTTATCCTGTATGGGACTCTCTGTGCTTCCTGGACTTTATTAACTATTCCCTTTCCCATATTAGAGAAGTTTTCAACTATAATCTCTTCAAATATTTCCCAGTCACTTTCTTTTTCTCTTCTTCTTCTGGAACCCCTATAATTCGAATGTTGGTGTATTTAATGTTGTCCCAGAAGTCTCTGAGACTGTCCTCAGTTCTTTTCATTCTTTTCTTCTTTATTTTGCTCTGAAGTAGTTATTTCCACTATTTTATCTTCCAGGTCACTTATCCGTTCTTCTGCCTCAGTTATTCTGCTGTTGATCCCTTCTAGAGAATTTTTAATTTCATGTATTGTGTTGTTCATCATTTTCTGTTTGCTCTTTAGTTCTTATATGTCCTTGTTAAATGTGTCTTGTATTTTGTCTATTCTATTTCCAAGATTTTGGATCATCTTTACTATCATTATTCTGAATCCTTTTTCAGGTAGACTGCCAATTTCCTCTTCATTTATTAGGTCTGGTGGGTTTTTACCTTGTTCCTTCATCTGCTCTATGTGTTTCTGACTTCTCATTTTGCTTAACTTACTGTGTTTGGCGTTTCCTTTTTGCAGGTTGCAGGTTCGTAGTTCCCATTGTTTTTGGTGTCTGTCCCCAGTGGCTAAGTTTGGTTCAGTGGGTTGTGTAGGCTTCCTGGTGGAGGGGACTAGTGCCTGTGTTCTGGTGGATGAGGCTGGATCTTGTCTTTCTGGCAGGCAGGTCCACATCTGGTGGTGTGTTTTTGGGTGTGTGTGGCCTTATTATGATTTTAGGCAGCCTCTCTGCTAATGAATGGGGCTGTGTTCCTGTCTTGCTAGTTGTTTGGCATAAGGTGTCCAACACTGTAGCTTGCTGGTCGTTGAGTGAAGCTGGGTCTTGGCATTGAGATGGGGATATCTGGGAGATTTTTACTATTTGATATTACATGGAGCTGGGAGGTCTCTTGTGGACCAGTGTCCTGAAGTTGGGTCTCCCACCTCAGTGGCACAGCACTGACTCCTGGCTGAAGCACAAAGAGCCTTACTTCCACACGGCTCAGAATAAAAGTGAAAACCATAGAAATAAATAAAGAAAGAAAGAGGATAAAATAATGTAAAGCAAAATAAAATAAAATAATATAAAGTTACTAAAATAAAAAAATAATAATTAAGAAAAAAATTAAAAAACAAACAAACAAAAAAACGGATGGACAAACCCCTAGGACAAATGGTGAAAGCAAAGCTATACAGACAATGTCACACACAGAAGCATACACATACACACTCACAGAAAGAGAAAAAGGGGAAAAAGCAAAATATCTTTGCTCCCAAAGTCCACCTCCTCAATTTGGGATGATTCATTGTCTATTCATGTATTCCACAGATGCAGGGTACATCAAGTTGAGTGTGGAGATTTCATCTGCTGCTTCTGAGGCTCCTGGGAGAGATTCCCCTTCTCTTCTTTGTTTGCACAGCTCCCACAATTCAGATTTGTATTTGAACCCGCATTTGCGTTTACGTTGCCTGAGGCTGTCTGTTCTTCGCTCAGACAAGATGGGGTTAAAAGACCAGTTGATTCGGGGGCTCTTGCTCACTCAGGCTGGGGGGAGGGTGGGGTACTGAGTTCAGGGCGAGCTTGTGATGGCAGAGGCCAACGTGACGTTGCACCAGCCTGAGACACACCATGCGTTCTCCTGGGGAAGTTGTCCCTGGATAAAGGGGCCCTGGCAGTGGCGGGCTGCAGAGGCTCCCAAGAGGGGAGGTGTGGAGAGTGTCCTGTGCTTGCACACAGGCTTCTTGGTGGTGGCAGCAGCAGCCTCAATGTTTCATGTCCACCTGTGGGGTCCGCACCAATAGCCACGGCTTGCACCCGTTACTGGAGCTCCTTTAAATGGCACTCCTAATCCCCTCTCTTCGCTCACCAGGAAACAAAGTGTCAAGAAAAAGTCACTTGCCTCTTCGGCAGTTCCAGACATTTTCCCGGACTCCCTCCCTGCTAGACATGGTGCACTATCCCCCTGCAGGCTGTGTTCACGCCGCCAGTCCTCTCCCTGCACTCTGACTGAAGCCCGAGTCTCAGCTCCCAGCCCTGCCCGCACCAGCGGGTGAGCAGACAAGCCTCTCGGGCTGGTGAGTGCTGGTCGGCACCGATCCTCTGTGCAGGAATCTCTCCACTTTGCCTTCCGCACCCCTGTGGCTGCACACTCCTCCGTGACTCTGAAGCTTCTCCCCTCCACCACCCGCAGCCTCCCCCTGCAAAGGGGCTTCTAGTGTGTGGAAACCTTTCTTAGTTCACAGCTCTCTCCCACTGGTGCAGGTCCCATCCCTATTCTTTTTTCTCTGTTTACTCTTTTTTCTTTTGCCCTACCCAGGTACGTGGGGAGTTTCTTGCCTTTTGGGAGGTTTGAGGTCTTCTGTCACCATTCAGTGGGTGTTCTATAGGAGCAGTTCCACCTGTAGATGTATTTCTGATGTATTTGTGGGGAGGAATGTGATCTCCACATCTTACTCTTCTGCCCTCTTGAAGCTCAAGCTCTACAAAAGCAATTCTTAAGGAACCACATAGGAACCAAAAATAGTAACTTGTTAATTCTTGAGTCATAGAGGATATCAACTACTCAAATCAGAATATACCAAAAAGTAAAGAAATATGTACTCGGGAAATGTACAGCTGCAAAATAGGTAAAATAATAAATGAATCAAATATTCTACTAACGGAGATTTGTTAGGCAAAATTCTACATGACCCCATATACACATGCCTTTGCCCAGTTATTCAGTCAAATACCAATTTAGACACTACTATGAAGGATTTTGCAAATGTATTTGAGGTCCCAAACCAATTGACCTTAAGGTAGGAAAATATCCTGATGTGCCTGGCCTAATCACATAATCTTTTTAAATATGATCTACAGGGAGATATGAGAGGTTAGAGATCCAAAGCATGAGAAGGATTTAACATGCTTCCATCTGAGGATGGAAGACCACATGGCAAGGAAGGTGGGTGGTCTCTAGAAGCTGAAGCAGATGACAGCAAAAAGGACACAGGGACTTCAGTTCTATGACAGCAAAAACTGAGTTCTGAAGATAATAAGAATAAACTTGTGAGTAGAATTTTTTTTCAGAGCCTCCAGGAGATTTGCCTGACCAATCCTGTGATTTTGACCTTACAATACCTCAAGCAGAGATCCCAGCACTGTCATGTCGAACTTCTGACTTTCAGTGAGGTAATAAATGGTATTATCTTAAGTTGCAATGTTTGTTGTCATTTGTTTTGCAGTAATAAACATTAATACAAAAATTGTAGAAGTACAATGAAATAACCCCTAAGAATCAGTAGAAAAGAAGTTATAAAAATGACAAAATAACTTAATAAATAAGGATAGTTAGAAATGAGAACATATATAAAGCTAGTTATTTGAACACTATAATTAAATAAATAAACATCTGAAAGATAATCATGAAAAAGTGTATGAGAATAGTAATTCACAATATTAGGCACGTGAAAAAAGATAAAATTTCAGACACAGAAAAATTATTATCAGATTAATTATGTACATGAAATCATGATCATGAAACTTAAGCACTCAATGAAATAACAAAATTATTGTTATAAAATTAAATTGTTACATTGACCAAAGAAATTCCTCAAATAATTTCCTGACCCAGATGGTTTCATAGATGAATTTGTACAAACTTTTAAAAAGACAAAATTTATTTGCTTTTCAATCTTTTCCAAGGTACAGAGAAATAAGATAAATTTCCCAATTCATTTTATGAAGTTAATATGATGCTGCTACCAACTCCTAACAAACATTAAGTAAATAGAATAAAACAAAAATGACACAACACCATACAAAGACATTCACTTTATGGATATAGATAAATGATACATACAGTAGTAGTGAATCAAATATAACAGAATATTACATTTATAAGGTACCATTATAAAAAGAAGTTCTCTGTGAGAACTCAAGGGACTTTCATTACTAGAAAATAAATTACCATAACCAATCATTACATGGGAGAAGGGGAGAACCTTGATGATTTTTTATGATGGAAGCTAAAAGACTTCACCAATTGAATTCTATTTCTTATAGAAAAGAAATATTTCCTTATTAAATAGTATCATGATATATTTTTTCTTCAACAAGTGCAGGGGAAACTTTCAAGCCAAGCCTGGTTGGAGTTGCAATGTGAATTTTTAGAATATTTTCCCATTTTAAAAACAGTAAGAATGATAAATGAAGTAGTTCAGTGAATGGAGTTAAAAGGTCTATGGTTTATTCAGTAGCAGGAAAGTGGTAAAATAACTTGTTTTAGCCTGTAATAAGTATAGGATGAGTTTTATCATCTCTAGGGTAGTCAGTAGAAATAGTTACAGAATATATAACTAAAGAGTTCATTTAAGAAAAAAAAATATTTTGCTAAATCAAAAGTCAGAAAGAAAACAGTAAAAAAGAAACATTGTAAGATGACAGACATAAATACAGCTATATCAGTTAATATATTAAATGTAAATAGGTTAAATTCATCAGGTAAAAGACTAAGATGGTCAAGGTAAAAAACAACTATATTACTCAGCCATGAAACGAAACAAAATTGAATTATCTGTAGTGAGGTGGATGGACCCAGAGTCTGTCATACAGAGTGAAGTAAGTCAGAAAGAGAAAATCAAATACCATATGCTAATGCATATATACGGAATTTTTTTAAAAAGAAAAACAATTGGTACTGATGAACCTAGTTGAAGGGCAGGAATAAAGAGGTAGACATAGAGAATGGACTTGATTACATGGGGTGGAGGGTGAAGCTGCAGTGAAGTGAGAGTAGCACCGACATATATACACTACCAAATGTAAAATAGTTGGCTGGTGGGAAGCAGCAGCATAGCACAGGGAGATCAGCTTGGTGCTTTGCAATGACCTAGAGGGGTGGGATAGGGAGGATAGGAGGGAGGCTCAAGAGGTAGGGGACATGGGGACATGTATATGCATGTGGCTGATTTGCTTTGTTGTACAACAGAAACTAGCACAGTATTGTGAAGCAATTATACTCCAATAAATATCTATTAAAAATAACTATATATTACTTATGAGACATACTTTATGTATAAGAACACAAAATAGTTGAAAGAGAAATTTTGGAAAATGATAGCATGAAACATTGACAAAGAAAAAGTTGGTGTTGCTATACTAATATAAGGCAAAATAGACCTCAGGGTAAGAGCACTACTAGAGATAAAAGGGCCATATTAAAATATTTAAAAAGTCAATTCAATAGGAAGATATTACAATCTCAAATATCATAAATTCATATTACAGAACAAAAAGGAGAAAAGAGAAAATCCACAATCATTCAAAACACTTCCTTCTATATCAGAAGAAATGTGCACACAAAAAAATTAGAAGATATAAACAATTACATTTTTAAAAACAATCTAATTGATATGTACAGAACATTTCACTGAGAACAACAGAATATATATTTTTAAGTACACATGTATAAAATTTACCCATATGCTAGCTGAAAAGAAAGCCTCAATATAATCCAAAAACTTGAAATTATCCAGTTATGTTTTTTGATGAGAGTGGAATTTATCTAGAAATCAATAATCAAAATAGAATCAGAAAAATCCAACTGCCTGATATGAAATAATACATTTCTAAATAATTCAAGGTACAAATAGGAAATAAAAGCAGAAAATATTTTGAAGCAACTAACAATAAATATATGAAACAACAAAATATGTGTGGTGTAGTACTTTTCATTTACAGCCAAGGTGGTATAGCAAGACCAAATCTACATTCTTCTTCAACAACAAAGGAAAGAGGAGAAAATACGAAACAACATTCCATACATTGGAAAATAGTGAAGAAATGCGAGCCATATGACAAGGATAACAAACAAGGTGACCTGTACACTTACAGGAACTAACTACTAGAAGCATATTCTAGCCTGCAATGCCAGAGAGAGAACACAGATTTAAGGGCTTGTAGAACAGAGGGGCCAAAAAAGGAGTTGGGGAGGCCATAGCAGTAAGAATTTGTAGGAAGTTATATTCTCATACTACATTTTAACTATTTGTTATGGTCTGTGATGAAATAAGAACAAAAATGTAGATTAAAATTTAGAAATGTATTCATGCAGTTTACATTAGATAAATAAGGAAGTAAGAAGAAAGTTCATTTGTTACATCAAAAACTTTAAATATTGATTTACATGGTGGTGGTTAAAAATGTGCAAAAACTATGTTTGAGATAATTGTTTTTACACATAATTTTTGTTTAGTTACAATTGAAGAAAATATTATGAATACAATAGTTCTTATCTATATTAATCACCCATATACACATTTTAAGTAAACAGTTTACAGAAATTTTATAGTTATTTTCTATGTAATATTTCTTGTGTTTATATTTATTGAAATGCAACTTTACATTCATTAAATCTAAAGATAAATAATTTGGGTTTGCATTTTGGATGTCTTTGCCTTTTCATTTTATTTTTGTAGTTATTTCATTATTTTTAACAAAAATATTGGTACCTGAGGTACTAGGGAGAAAAGAAAACAACCAAAAATCTGGTTTTGTACTGCAGATATTTTGAAATGTATTCTCCTGGAGAGGGAATATATTTCTCTTGTTCAAACTTTTCTTAGTGTTGCTTTATATCTAAAAATATATACTGTATATATACTGTTCACTACTGTATATATACTCAATACATATTTCTGGTTGAGGCATTATGGTAAACTTCCTAAATTAATTAAAGAATTTCAAATACCAAAGATGATCTCAGTGTAACATCATTTAAACAAAAATTGATTAATAAAAATTTTACCTAGAGTATTCTTTAAAAAAAAAATTATCTCCCACTTGACTGAAAAAATTAATTGACTGCTTTTGAATTGTGAACAGAGCCACTATTATGAAGACAATTTTTTGGATTTAATTTTTCAGGTGTTTAACTCAATTATTCTCCTCCCTTGTTAGTGGACATAAATGACACATACTAAGAATAAACACATAAAACTCTTTAAGAATACTGATAGCATTTGCGTACCTGGTTCACATGCCCCAGACTAGACAGTGAGGCTGCACTTCATCTTGCCTTTCCTTAGCTAGGTTGGTTCACCCAATAATACTCTTTATCATAGCTGATCTGCGATGCATCTCTGACACATACAGAGTCTTGGGAAAAACAATAGACATGTTTTCCCTTTACTTGTTCAGACACATAGAGCAGATTTTTGCCTGTTCACATTTTCACATTTTCCTGTATTCAAAGTGTTTGGTGCTTCTAACTTCACTGCATAATATTAGGGTCAGAGAGGTCCAAGTGTTGAAAGGAAATTTATAACATATGTCTGGAGTTCATTAGTAAAATCAAGTCATATTCCATCTATATCTCCACAAAGAATTACCAAAAAAAAAAAAAAAGAAGAAAAAGAAAAGAGGAAAATCACCAGGATGAAATGAGGATTTATCTGGCTTCTCCAAGTGTTCTTAGTAATGTTTTATGTCTGAATTTCAAAGAATATTCTCGGAATTCTTCTGCCCATGTGGATGTTTATAAAGGTTTATAGATTGAAGGGATGCATGATTAATATCTGTTCTGAACACTTTTATGATAGTAAAGTTATCTGTTCTTCAGGTAAACTACAGGTTCCTCGTTGGTCTCACTGAGAGTCTGACAAAAATGCATTTGTTTTGACTTTAGATTGTATGGGTTCATTGGTTGCTGTCGAAATATAGATAATTCTTCATTCATTCTCTCAGTTACTACCATTGTGTTTGTGCTGTGTTGAAATAATCATGCCTTTTCCCCAGGAGAGCTCACAGTATAGTGATATTAATCTGCAAACAAACCATTGCAAAATACTGTGATGATTTCTCTAAAAAGAGGTAGTGTAACGTGGTGGTGTTAAAGTCCAGTTCTGGAGCCAGACTACCTAGGGTTGATTCCTGACTCTGCCACTTGCTTGTTGTGTGACATTGGGCTAGGAAGAAGAAGAAGAGAAAGAGGAGGAGGAGGAGGAGAAGAAGAAGTTACTGCAACAAAGTAGTTGTGAGTTTATATAAAATAATGTAGGTAAAAGTCTTAGATACTGCCTGGCACACAGTGACTATTCAATAAATGTCAAATTTTATGCCAAGTTGGGATAAAGAGAGGAATCATTACCTCTGTTTAACTGATGTATGTTGAGGGTGGGAGTTTGTTGGAAAAGACTTCATGGAATTAGAGATTCTCATTTCTTTTTTTCATTCAGGGACTATAAACTGAGAACATATGTGTCACATGTTCTTTTACACACTGGGGATAGCAGCAGATAGATTAATAAAAGCGTTACACTCTGAGCATATATTTCAGTCCAGGAGATAGACCATAAAAAGTGAAAAACAAAACAAAACAAAACAAAACATATAATTTCACTAAGTAGTAAGTGCTATGAAGAAAATAAAGCAGGCTAAAGGAATAGACAGTGATTCGGTTGTCTACTATTTTAGGCAGAATCACAAGCAAGACCTCTCAGAGGAGATGACATTGAGCAGAAACTTAAATGATTTGATTAAGGCTTGTCTAGTTCAGTGAGAGATTACTACAAAAAGAGACCTGGAATTTGCCAGCTTTGAGGAATAGCAAGAAGGTGAATTTGAAGGGATAGTGAAGAGACAGATTATAATATGCTGAGTGCTAGTAAAATAAAGACTGTGGATTTTTCATTCAAAGTGTTAAGAGAAGTTGGGAGAGGAAGGAAGTTAAATAGTTGGGTGATATCATTAAAAGATCCCTCTTGTTACTGTGTGGAAAAAGATGGCAAAAGAGCAAGAACAGAATCAGAGAAACCTCTGAGGTGATATTGTAATAGTCCAGGCCAGAGGAGATGATGGTTTGCACTCAAGTTTAAAAATGGGAAGAATTTGCTCAGAACATGGATCCTCAAGGTGAGAAACAAAAAAAACTTCCAGAATGGAAACAAGTACAAATGCATGGACCCTAGAAATAACATAGTTATTTTAGAAAAATTGTACATTAAAATCTTGCACAGTTTAAATAATTCTTTTCTACTTGTTTTACAATAGAGTGCCTAAAATAAAATGATGTTTGTTGGTGTTTTTTTATTTTTTTTTGCGGTATGTGGGCCTCTCACTGTTGTGGCCTCTCCCGTTGTGAAGCACAGGCTCCAGACGCGCAGGCTTAGCGGCTATGGCTCATGGGCCTAGTCGCTCCGCGGCATGTGGGATCTTCCCAGACCGGGGCATGAACCCATGTCCCCTGCTTCAGTAGGCGGACTTTCAACCACTGCTCCACCAGAGAAGCCCTGTTGGTGATTTTAATGTATGGAGACATGGTTAGAATTTTCCTTACAGCTCTCTAATTCCAAACTTAATACCATATCTGTAGTCTCTTAATAGAAACAGGACCCAGTTGTGAGATCTTTGAGGATTTTCTAATAATGCTCAACTACAAGGAACAAAATTGGATGAAATCTTCACTTGCTTTGTGGAGGATAGTTTATTCCTGGGAAAGTTCTCTTCTTCACCTTGCATAATATACGTGTAAAAATAAGTCATCCTTCTAAAAATGTTGTCCAGTAATTTCTTTCTAAGAATGGGAATATAGATAATAGAGGTAGCCAGGAATAAAGTTTTTGTTATTTAAAAAATATATGCCTGATTATAGCACACACACAAAAATAAGATTATTTAATGTAGGCAAAATTAGCAATAAATGGGTATGCATTTTACACTATTCTTCATGCAAATAAATTGAACACCTCCCCCACTATAAAATGTAGAAATATTTTCCCAGTGTGAAGAAAATATTAACTGTGCTTTTAAAATATGTAACAATATGTGAACTTTTGATTGTTAGCAAGACTTAATATGGCAAGATCTCTTTCTACATTTATAAACATATTACCTGCTCTCATTCAATAATTTATATTTTTATGTTAAATTTTTCCAAATAAGAAAAACTCACTTCCTTTCACTGAATATATATATATATATATATATATATATATATATATATATATATATATATATTTCATTTGAAATACTTCATTAATAAAACATTCCTTCTTAAGGGAACTATTTATGCGATGCTCTTTTTTTAAAATAACAGTTAGAAACTATGTTTTTTCAAACATAATATTATACACCAATTGACCTCAATACTAAAAAAAGACTTTACATATAAGTGTTCTGCATGAAAAGAGGCAGCAAAGATAGTTTTAAAAGGTGATGCTATAATTTTCCATTGAAAAGCTACTTTAGTATAGTATACTTCAGTATCAGGTAATTATAATTGAAATAAAAATTTCAGCAATCAGAAACTCCTTTATAAACTGCACATAGATTATGCAATAATAGAATAAATAATATTATATCATTTAGTCTCACCTGTCAGTGCAATTCACTAAGAGTCTTCTGATAATAAATTAATGTTGACTTTCACATTTAATGAGTTCATTACAATTGTCATTAAAGTAATACTGAAATTCATAGTGAGATATAAATTAAGTAAGAGATATATATTGTACAATTAACCACTTATTGCTCCAGAAAGTACACTCATACAGACAGAGTTTGTTGTCATTTCTTCTGCTACAATAAGTAGTTGACATCTCTACTTAAATAAAAAAGTACATATCATTTCAAAGTTCAATCTATTTCTGCTACAAACTTCTTGTGTTCCACCCCTACACTCTTATTTTTTCAAATATCCATATCTCCTTTCTCCACAAATGCCTTTTACTCTCTTATTTATAGAGCATTTAGGTCTATATAGTCATGTGGTTTTCACTGCTAATTGTGCCTTTTATCATGCCTTTCACCATACATAGGATACTGATATATTTAACAGAATTTATTTGCTTTATGCTTGTGTCTGTGCTATATTTTAGGTCTTACACTGTAAACCCCTAGAGGGAAGGGAACATGAAATATGGAAGGTTTTTAAAAGCTTAGAAAATAAATTTTAAGATGATAAATTATTTAATATTTGTAATCTCAAGAATACTATTGACTATATTTTCATTAGAAGGATAAAATTATGGCATCATTTATTATACATCTCAACTTTACTATTTTATTCCTGATTTATCATGTCTGTTCAGCCCTAGATAAAAGATTAACTTCTTCTCTTTTAATAGACTATTATCCCATTTGTGACAGACAGTGTTATAGCCTATATCAGCTGATATAGTTTAAATTATGTTGCATCAACAAATAACTCTGAAATCTTGGTTCTTGTTCATGTTTAATGCAGTTGGGTCAGAGATCTTTGGCTCAAATAACCAGATTAATTAATGTCCTAAAGTTATTTGATTATTCCATCTCAACAACAGTCTTGGAGATTTGTTATGGCAGAAGAAGAAAATTGGATAATTGAGCACAACTAATTAAATGCTTTATTTTAAGAAAGAATTCCATTCACATTTTATTTGCCAGTACTAATCACATGGCCATACCTAACTTCAAGGAGGCAGGAAGGCACAATTCTCTGTGTACTGAGCAATGGAATAATTGGTCAACAATAGTAACATCAATTTGTCATTTAGTGTATTCTGATGAAATTATTTGCCAATAGTTGGAATACAATAATTATTTTTATTGTTTAAAATTTTATTTTACAGAGACCCAGCTGCGAAGGCCCTGACAAAGGTCAGGGCTTGGTATGTGAGACATTTCTTCCCATGGTACTCTGCTTCAGCCGTGTAGCTGACAAGGTCTTGGTGCTCTGGCTGGTGTCAGGCCTGAGCCTCTGAGGTGGGAGGGGCAAGGTCAGGACACTGGACCACCAGAGACCTCCCAGGCCCACATAATATCAAATGATGAAAGCTCTCCCAGAGATCTCCATTTCAATGCTAAGACCCAGCTCCACCCAACAACCAGCAAGCTACAGTGCTGGACACCATATGCCAAACAACTAGCAAGACAGGCATACAAACCCACCAATCAGCAGTGAGACTGCCTAAAATCTTAATAAGTTCACAGACACCCCAAAGCACATCACAAGACATTGTCTTGCTCACCAGAGACACAGGATCCAGCCTCATCCACCAGAACACAGGCATCAATCCCTTCTACCAGGAAGCCTACACAATCCACTGAACCAACATTATCCACTCAGAGCAGACAGCAAAAACAACAGGAACTACAAACCTGCAGCCTGCAAAATGGACACCCCAAACATAGTAAGTTAAGTAAAATGAGAAGACAGAGAAATGCACAGCAGATGAAGGTCAAAAGTAAAATCCACCAGACCAAACAAATGAAGAGGAAATAGGCAGTCTACCTGAAAAAGAATTCAGAGTCATGATAGTAAAGATGATCCAAAATCTTGAAAATATAATGGAGAAAATACAAGAAACATTTAACAAGGACCTCGAAGAACTAAAGAGCAAACAAACAATGATGAACAACACAATAAATAAAATTTAAAAATCTCTAGAAGAAATCAATAGCAGAATAAATGAGTCAGAAAAACGGATAAGTGACCTGGAAGATAAAATATTAGAAATAACAACTGCAGAGCAGAATAAAGAAAAAAAATGAAAAGAATTGAAGACAATCTCAGAGACCTCTAGGACAACATTAAATGTGCCAACATTTGAATTATAGGGGTCCTAGAAGATGAAGAGGAAAAAAGGGGGGCTAAAAAAATATTTGAAGAGATTATAGTTGAAAACTTCCCTAATATGGGTAAGGAAAGACTCAATCAAGTTCAGGAAATGCAGAGTCCCATAGAGGATAAATCCAAGGAGAAACATGCCAAGACACATATTAATCAAACTATCAAAAATTAATTACAAAGAAAAAATATTAAAAGCAGCAAAGGAAAAGCAACAATTAACATACAAAGGAATCCCCATAAGGCTAACAGTGGATCTTTCAGCAGAAACTCTGCAAGTCAGAAGGGAATGGCAAGATATATTTAAAGTGATGAAAGGGAAAAAAACTACAACCAAGATTACTCCACCCAGCAAGGATCTCATTCAGATTTGATGGAGACATTAAAACCTTTACAGACAAGCAAAAGCTCAGAGAATTCAATGCTAGCAAACCAGCTCTAAAACAAATGCTAAAGGAACATCTCTAGGCAGGAAACAAAAAGAAGAAAAAGACCTACAATAACAAACCCAAGACAATTAAAAAAATGGTAATAGGAACATACATATCGATAATAACCTTAAATGTAAATGGAATAAATTCCCCAACCAAAAGACACAGACAGGCTGAATGGATAAAAAAACAGACCCAAATATATGCTGTCTACAAGAGACCCACTTCAGACCTAGGAAAACATATAGACTGAAAGTGAGGAGATGGAAAAAGTTTTTCCATGCAAATGGAAATGAAAAGAAAGCCGGAATAGCAATACTATATCAGATAAAGTGGACCTTAAAATAAAGAATGTTACAAAAGACAAGAAAGGACACTACATAATGATCAAGGGATCAATCCAAGAAGATATAATAATTATAAATATATATGCACCCAGTGTAGGAACACCTCAATACATAAGGCAAATGCTAGCAGCCATAAAAGGGGAAATCAACAGTAACACAATCATAAATGGGGACTTTAACACCCTACTTTCACCAATGGTCAGATCATCCAAAATGAAAACAAAAAAGGAAGCACAAGCTTTAAATGATACATTAAACAAGATGGACTTAATTGATATTTATAGGACATTCCATCCAAAAACAGCAGATTACCCTTTCTTCTCAAGTGCTCATTGAACATTCTCCAGGACAGATCATATCTTGGGTCACAAATGAAACCATGGTAAATTTAAGAAAATTGAACTTGTTTCAAGTATCCTTTCTGACCACAACGCTATGAGGCTAGATATCAATTACAGGAAAAAATCTGTAAAAATACAAACACATGGAGGCTAAACAATACACTACGAAATAATCAAGAGATCAGTGAAGAAATCAAAGAGGAAATTAAAAAATACCTAGAAACAAATGACAATGAAAACACAATGACCCAAAACCTATGGGATGCAGCAAAAGCAGTACAAAAGTACAAAGACGGAACTTTATAACAATACAATCCTACCTCAAGAAACAAGAAACATCTCAAATAAACAACCTAACCTTACACCTAAAGCAATTACAGAAAGAAGAACAAAACCCCCCAAAGTTAGCAGAAGGAACAAAATCATAAAGATCAGATCACAAATAAATGAAAAAGCAATGAAGGAAACAATAACAAAGATCAACAAAACTAAAAGATGTTTCTTTGAGAAGATAAACAAAATTGATAAACCATTAACCAGACTCATCAAGAAAAAAAGGGAGCAGACACAAATCAATAGAATTAGAAATGAAAAAGAAGTAACAACTGACACTGCAGAAATACAAAGGATCATGAGAGATTACTACAAGCAAGTATATGCTAATAAAATGTACAACCTGCAAGAAATGGACAAATTCTTAGAAAAGCACAACTTTCCGAGACAGAACCAGGAAGAAATAGAAAATATAAACAAACCAATCACAAGCTCTGAAATTGTAACTGTGATTAAAAATCTTCCAACAGAGATGGCGGAGGAGTAAGACGCGGAGATCACCGTCCTCCCCACGGATACACCAGAAATACAGCTACACGTGGAACAACTCCTACAGAACACCTACTGAACGCTGGCAGAAGACCCCAGACCTCCCAAAAGGCAAGAAACTCCCCACATACCTGGGTAGGGCAAAGCGGAGAGATTCCCGCACAGAGGATCGGTGCCGAGCGGCACTCACCAGCCCGAGAGGCTTGTCTGCTCGCCCCGGCGGCGCTGGAAGCTGAGGCTCGGGCTTCGGTCAGAGCGCAGGGAGAGGACTGGGGCTGGCGGCGAGAACTCAGCCGGAAGGGGGCTAATGAGCCACAGCTAGCCGGCAGGGAGTCCGGGAAAACTCTGGAGCTGCCGAAGAGGCAAGAGACTTTTTCTTCCCTCTTGGTTTCCTGGTGCGCGAGGAGAGGGGATTAAGAGCGCTGCTTAAAGGGGCTCCACAGACGGGCGCGAGTCACGACTGAAAGCACGGAGCCCAGTGACGGGCGTGGGACGCTGGGGCTGCTGCTGCCGCCGCCAAGAAGCCTGTGTGCGAGCGCAGGTCACTGTCCACACTGCCCTTCCGGGAGCCTGTGCAGCCCGCCACCGCCGGGGTCCCGGGATCCAGGGGCGGCTTCCCTGGGAGAACGCATGGCGCGCCTCGGGCTGGTTCAACGTCACGCCGACCTCTGCCGCTGCAGGCTCGCCCCGCACTCCGTGCCCCTCCCTCCCGCCCGGCCTGAGTGAGCCAGAGTCCCCGAAGAGGCTGCTCCTTTAACCCTGTCCTGTCTGAGCGAAGAACAGACGCCCTCCGGCGACCTACACGCAGAGGCGGGGCCAAAGCCAAAGCTGAGACCCAGGAGCTGTGAGAACAAAGAAGAGAAAGGGAAACCTCTCCCAGCAGCCTCAGAAGCAGCGGATTAAAGCTCCACAATCAACTTGATGTACCCTGCATCTGTGGAATACATGAATGGACAACAAATCATCCCAAATTGAGGAGCCAGGAGTCACTGCTGTGCCTCTGAGGTGGGAGAGCCAACTTCAGGACACTGGTCCACAAGAGACCTCCCAGCTCCACATAATATCAAACGGCGAAAACCTTCCAGAGATCTCCATCTCAACACCAGCACCCAGCTTCACTCAGCGACCACCAAGCTACAGTGCTGGACACCCTATGCCAAACAACTAGCAAGACAGGAACACAACGCCACCCATTAGCAGAGAGGTGGCCTAAAATCGTAAAAAGTCCGCAGACACCCCAAAACACACCACCAGACGTGGACCTGCCCACCAGAAAGACAAGATCCAGCCTCACCCACCAGAACACAGGCACTAGTCCCCTCCACCAGGAAGCCTACACAACCCACTAAACCAACCTTAGCCACTGGGGACAGACACCAAAAACAACGGGAACTACGAACCTGCAGCCTGCAAAAAGGAGACCCCAAACACAGTAACATAAGCAAAAAGGGAAGACAGAAAAACACACAGCAGGAGAAGGAGCAAGATAAAAACCCACCAGACCTAACAAATGAAGAGGTAATAGGCAGTCTACCTGAAAAAGAATTCAGAATAATGATGGTAAAGATGATCCAAGATTCTATTTCCCAGATCCAAAATCTTGGAAATAGAATAGACAAAATGCAAGAAACAGTTAACAAGGACCTAGAAGAACTAAAGATGAATCAAGCATCAATTAAAAACACAATAAATGAAATAAAAAATACTCTAGATGGGATCAATAGCAGAATAACTGAGGCAGAAGAACGGATAAGTGAGGTGGAAGATAAAATAGTGGAAATAACTGCTGCAGAGCAAAATAAAGAAAAAAGAATGAAAAGAACAGAGGAGAGTCTCAGAGACCTCTGGGACAACATTAAACGCACCAACATTCGAATTATAGGGGTTCCAGAAGAAGAAGAGAAAAAGAAAGGGACTGAGAAAATATTTGAAGAGATTATAGTTGAAAACTTCCCTAATATGGGAAAGGAAATAGTTAATCAAGTCCAGGAGGCACAGAGAGTCCCATACAGAATAAATCCAAGGAGAAATACGCCAAGACACATATTAATCAAACTGTCAAAAATTAAACACAAAGAAATCATATTAAAAGCAGCAAGGCAAAAACAACAAATAACACACAAGGGAATCCCCATCAGGATAACAGCTGATCTCTCAGCAGAAACTCTACAAGCCAGAAGACAGTGGCAGGACATAATTAAAGTGATGAAGGAGAAAAACCTGCAACCAAGATTACTCTACCCAGAAAGGATCTCATTCAGATTTGATGGAGAAATTAAAACGTTTACAGACAAGCAAAAGCTGAGAGAGTTCAGCACCACCAAACCAGCTTTACAACAAATGCTAAAGGAACTTCTCTAGGCAAGAAACACAACAGAAGGAAAAGACCTACAATAACGAACCCAAAACAATTAAGTAAATGGGAATAGGAACATACATATTGATAATTACCTTAAATGTAAATGGACTAAATGCTCCCACCAAAAGACACAGATTGGCTGAATGGATACAAAAACAAGACCCATATATATGCTGTCTACAAGAGACCCACTTCAGACCTAGAGACACATACAGACTGAAAGTAAGGGGATGGAAAAAGATATTCCATGCAAATGGAAACCAAAAGAAAGCTGGAGTAGCAATTCTCATATCAGACAAAATAGACTTTAAAATAAAGACTACTAGAAGAGACAAAGAAGGACACTACATAATGATCAAGGGATCGATCCAAGAAGAAGATATAACAATTGTAAATATTTATGCACCAAACATAGGAGCACCTCAATACATAAGGCAAATACTAACAGCCATAAAAGGAGAAATCGACAGTAACACAATCATAGTAGGGGAATTTAACACCCCACTTTCTCCAATGGACAGATCTTCCAAAATGAAAATAAATAAGGAAACACAAGCTTTAAATGATACATTAAACAAGATGGACTTAATTGATATTTATAGGACATTCCATCCAAAAACAACAAAATACACATTTTTCGCAAGTGCTCATGGAACATTCTCCACGATAGATCATATCTTGGGTCACAAATCAAGCCTTGGTAAATTTAAGAAAATTGAAATTGTATCAAGTATCTTCTCCGACCACAATGCTATGAGACTAGACATCAATTACAGGAAAAGATGTGTAAAAAATACAAACACATGGAGGCTAAACAATACACTACTTAATAACAAAGTGATCACTGAAGAAATCAAAGGGGAAATTAAAAAATACCTAGAAACAAATGACAATGGAGACACGACGACCCAAAACCTATGGGATGCAGCAAAAGCAGTTCTATGAGGGAAGATTATAGCAATACAATCCCACCTTAAGAAACAGGAAACATCTCGAATAAACAACGTAACCTTGCACCTAAAGCAATTAGAGAAAGAAGAACAAAAACATCCCAAAGTTAGCAGAAGGAAAGAAATCATAAAAATCAGATCAGAAATAAATAAAAAAGAAATGAAGGAAACGATAGCAAAGATCAATAAAACTAAAAGCTGGTTCTTTGAGAAGATAAACAAAATTGATAAACCATTAGCCAGACTCATCAAGAAAAAAAGGGAGAAGACTCAAATCAATAGAATTAGAAATGAAAAAGGAGAAATAACACTGACACTGCAGAAATACAAAAGATCATGAGAGATTACTACAAGCAACTCTATGCCAATAAAATGGACAACCTGGAAGAAATGGACAAATTCTTAGAAATGCACAACCTGCCAAGACTGAATCAGGAAGAAATAGAAAATATGAACAGACCAATCACAAGCACTGAAATTGAAACTGTGATAAAAAATCTTCCAACAAACAAAAGCCCAGGACCAGATGGCTTCACAGGTGAATTCTATCAAGCATTTAGAGAAGAGCTAACACCTATCCTTCTGAAACTCTTCCAAAATATAGCAGAGGGAGGAGCACTCCCAAACTCATTCTATGAGGCCACCATCACCTTGATACCAAAACCAGACAAGGATGTCACAAAGAAAGAAAACTACAGGCCAATATCACTGATGAACATAGATGCAAAAATCCTCAACAAAATACTAGCAAACAGAATCCAACAGCACATTAAAAGGATCATACACCACAATCAAGTGGGGTTTATTCCAGGAGTGCAAGGATTCTTCAATATACGCAAATCAATCAACGTGATACACCATATTAACAAAATGAAGGAGAAAAACCATATGATCATCTCAATAGATGCAGAGAAAGCTTTTGACAAAATTCAACACCCATTTATGATAAAAACCCTGCAGAGAGTAGGCATAGAGGGAACTTTCCTCAACATAATAAAGGCCATATATGACAAACCCACAGCCAGCACCGTCCTCAATGGTGAAAAACTGAAACCATTTCCACTAAGATCAGGAACAAGACAAGGTTGCCCACTCTCACCACTCTTATTCAACATAGATTTGGAAGTTTTATCCACAGCAATCAGAGACGAAAAGAAAATAAAAGGAATCCAAATCGGAAAAGAAGAAGTAAAGCTGTCACTGTTTGCAGATGACATGATACTATACATAGAGAATCCTAAAGATGCTACCAGAAAACTAATAGAGCTAATCAATGAATTTGGTAAAGTTGCAGGATGCAAAATTAATGCACAGAAATCTCTGGCATTCCTATATACTAAAGATGAAAAATCTGAAAGTGAAATCAAGAAAACAGTCCCATTTACCATTGCAACAAAAAGAATAAAATATCTAGGAATAAACCTACCTATGGAGAAAAAAGACCTGTATGCAGAAAATTAAAAGACACTGATGAAAGAAATTAAAGATGATACAAATAGATGGAGAGATGTACCATGTTCTTGGATTGGAAAAATCAACATTGTGAAAATGACTCTACTACCCAAAGCAATCTACAGATTCAATGCAATCCCTATCAAACTACCACTGGCATTTTTCACAGAACTAGAGCAAAAAATTTCACAATTTGTATGGAAACACAAAAGACCCCGAATAGCCAAAGCAATCTCGAGAACGAAAAATGGAGCTGGAGGAATCAGGCTCCCTGACTTCAGACTATACTACAAAGCTACAGTAATCAAGACAGTATGGTACTGACACAAAAACAGAAAGATAAATCAATGGAACAGGATAGAAAGCCCAGAGATAAACCCAGGGACATATGGTCACCTTATCTTTGATAAAGGAGGCAGGAATGTACAGTGGAGAAAGGACAGTCTCTTCAATAAGTGGTGCTGGGAAAACTGGATAGGGACATGTAAAAGTATGAGATTAGATCACTCCCTAACACCATACACAAAAATAAGCTCAAAATGGATTAAAGACCTAAATGTAAGGCCAGACACTATCAAACTCTTAGAGGAAAACATAGGCAGAACACTCTATGATATAAATCATAGCAAGGTCCTTTTTGACCCACCTCCTAGAGAAATAGAAATAAAGACAAAAATAAACACATGGGACCTAATGAAACTTAAAAGCTTTTGCACAGCAAAGGAAACCATAAACAAGACCAAAAGACAACCCTCAGAATGGGAGAAAATATTTGTAAATGAAGCAACTGACAAAGGATTAATCTCCAAAATTTATAAGCAGCTCATGCAGCTCAATACCAAAGAAACCAAACAGGGCTTCCCTGTTGGTGTAGTGGTTGAGAGTCCGCCTGCCGATGCAGGGGACACGGGTTCATGCCCCGGTCTGGGAGGATCCCACATGCCGCGGAGCGGCTGGGCCCGTGAGCCATGGCCGCTGAGCCTGCGCGTCCAGAGCCTGTGCTCCGCGGCGGGAGAGGCCACAGCAGTGAGAGGCCAGCATACCACAAAAAAAAAAACAAAAAAAACAAACAACCCAATCCAAAAATGGGCAGAAGACCTAAATAGACATTTCTCCATAGAAGGTATACAGACTGCCAACAAACACATGAAAGGATGCTCAACATCTTTGCTCATTAGAGAAGTGCAAATCAAAACTACAATGAGATATCATCTCACACCAGTCAGAATGGCCATCATCAAAAAATCTAGAAACAATAAATGCTGGAGAGGGTGTGGAAAAAAGGGAACACTCTTGCACTGCTGGTGGGAATGTGAATTGGTACAGCCACTATGGAGAACGGTATGGAGGTTCCTTAAAAAACTACAAATAGAACTACCATATGACCCAGCAATCCCACTACTGGGCATATACCCTGAGAAAACCATAATTCAAAAAGAGACATGTACCAAAATGTTCATAGCAGCCCTATTTACAATAGCCCAGAGATGGAAACAACCTAAGTGTCCATCATCAGATGAATGGGTAAAGAAGATGTGGCACATATATACAATGGAATATTACTCAGCCATAAAAAGAAATGAAATTGAGCTATTTGTAATGAGGTGGATGGACCTAGAGTCTGTCATACAGAGTGAAGTAAGTCAGAAAGAGAAAGACAAATACTGTATGCTGACACATATATATGGAATTTAAGAAAAAGAATGTCCTGAAGAACATAGGGGTAAGACAGGAATAAAGACACAGACCTACTAGAGAATGGACTTGAGGATATGGGGAGGGGGAAGGGTAAGCTGTGACAAAGTGAAAGAGCGGCATGGACATATATACACTACCAAACGTAAGGTAGATAGCTAGTGGGAAGCAGCTGCATAGCACAGGGAGATCAGCTCGGTGCTTTGTGACCGCCTGGAGGGGTGGGATAAGGAGGGTGGGAGGGAGACACAAAAGGGAGGGGATATGGGAACATATGTATATGTATAACTGATTAAATTTGTTATAAAGCAAAAAATAAAAAAATTTAAAAAAAAATCTTCCAACAAACGGTAGCCCAGGAACAGATGGCTTCAGAGGTTAATTCTATCAAACATTTAGAGGAGAGCTAACACCTATCCTTCTCAAACTCTTCCAAACTATAGCAGAGTAAGGAACACTCCCAAACACATTCTATGGGGTCACCATCACCCTGATATCAAAACCAGAAAACAATGCCACACACAAAGAAAACTACAAGCTAATATCACTGATGAACATAGATGCAAAAATCCTGAACAAAATACTAGCAGACAGAATCCAACAGCACATTAAAAGCATCATATTCCATGATCAAGTGGGGTTTATCCCAGGAATGCAAGGATTCTTCAATATATGCAAATCGATCAATGTGATAAACCATATCAACAAATTGAAGGAGTAAAACCATATAATCATCTCAATAGATGCAGAAAAAGCTTTTGACAAAATTCAGCACCCACATATGACAAAAACCCTCTAGAAATAGTCATAGAGGGAACTTACCTCAACGTAATAAAGGCCATAATTATGACAAACGTGCAGCCATCATCATTTTCAATGGTGATAAAATGGAACCATTTCCACTAAGATCAGGAACAAGACAAGGTTGCCGACTCTCACCATTATTATTCAACATAGTTTTGGAAATTTTAGCCACAGCAATCAGAGAAGAAACAGAAATAAAGGGAATCCTAATCAGAAAAGAAAAGTAAAACTGTCACTATTTGCATATGACATGATACTGTAAATAGAGAATCCTAAAGATGCTACCAGAAAACTACTAAAGCTAATCAATGAATTTGGTAAAGTAGCAAGATACAAAATCAATGCACAGAAATCTCTTGCATTCCTATACACTAATGTTGAAAAATCTGAAAGTGAAATCAAGAAAACAGTCCCATTTACCATTGCAACAAAAAGAATAAAATATCTAGGAATAAACCTACCTAAGGAGACAAAAGACCTGTATGCAGAAAACTATTGGACACTGATGAAAGAAATTAAAGATGATACACACAGATGGAGAGATATACCATGTTCTTGGATTGGGAGAATCAACATTGTGAAAATGACTATACTACCAAAGGCAATCTACAGATCCAATGCAATCCCTATCGAATTACCAATGGCATTTTTTACAGAAGTAGAACAAGAACTCTTAAAATCTTAAAATTTTAAAATCTTAAAATTTGTAAGGAGACACAAAAAAACCCAAATAGCCAAAGCAATCTTGAGGGAAAAAAATGGAGCTGGAGGGATCAAACTACCTGACTTCAGATTATATTATAAAGCTACAGTAATCAGGACAATATGGTACTGCAGAAAAACATAAATATATGTCAATGGAACAAGATAGAAACCCGGAGGTAAACCCATGCACCTATGGTCAACTAATCTTTGACAAAGGAGGCAAGGATATATAATTGAGAAAAGACAGTCTCTTCAGTATGTGGTGCTGAGAAAACTAGACAGCTACATGCAAAAGATTGAGATTAGAACATCCCCTAACACCATACACAAAAATAAACTCAAAATGGATTAAAGACCTAAATGTAAGACTGGACACTATAAAACTCTTAGAGGAAAACATAGGAAGCACACTATTTGACATAAATCACAGCAAGATCTTTTTTGACCCACCTCCTAAAGTAATGGAAATAAAAAGAAAAATAAACAAATGGGACCTAATGAAACTTAGCTTTTGCACAGCAAAGGAAACTATAAACAAGATGAAAAGACAACCCTTGGGAGAAAATATTTCCCAACCAATCAATGGACAAAGGATTAATCTCCAAAATATACAAGCAGCTCATGCAGCTCAATATCAAAAAAACAAACAAGCCAATCCAAAAATAGGCAGAAGACCTAAATAGACATTTCTTCAAAGAAGATATACAGATTGACAACAAACACATGAAAGTTTGCTCAACATCACTAATCATTAGAGGAATGCAAGTCAAAGCTACAATGAGTTATCATCTCACACATGTCAGAATGGCCACCATTAAAAAATCTACAAACAATAAACGCTGGAGAGGGTGTGGAGAAGAGGGAACCCTCTTTCACTGTTGGTGGGAATGTAAATTTTATAACCACTATGGAGAACAGTATGGAGGTTCCTCAAAAAACTAAAAATAGAACCACCATACAAAACAGCAATCCCACTACTGGGCATACACCCTGAGAAAACCATAATTGAAAAAGATTCATGTACCACAATGTTCATTGCAGCTTTATTTACAATAGCCAGGACATGGAAGCAACTTAAGTGTCCATCAACAGATGAGTGGATAAAGAAGATGTGGCACATATATACAGTTGAATATTACTCAGCTATGAAAAGAAATGAAACTGAGTTATTTGTAGTGAGGTGGATGGTCCTAGAGACTGTCATACAGAGTGAAGTAAGTCAGAAAGAGAAAAACAAATACCATATGCTAATACATATATATGGAACCTAAAAAAAAATGCTTCTGAAGAACCTAGGGGCAGGACAGGAATAAAGATGCAAACATAAAGAATGGACATGAGGGCATGGGGAGGGGGAAGGGTAAACTGGGACGAAGTGAGGGAGTGGCATGGACATATATACACTACTAAATGTAAACTAGATAGCTAGTGGGAAGCAGCCGCATAGCACAGATAAATCAGCTCGATGCTTTGTGTCCACGTAGAGGGGTGGCATAGGGAGGGTGGGAGGGAAACGCACAAGGGAGGAGATATACGGATGCATGTATATGTATAGCTGATTCACCTTGTTATAGAGCAGAAGCTAGCACACCATTGTAAAGCAATTATACTCCAATAAAGATGTTAAAAAATTTTATTTTACAACAAAATGTATGTTCTATTTATAAAGATAGGAATCACTTTCTGTATTCCTCTATATTCTATAATCTTTGTCCTTTTGCAGATTAATGTTTTTAGCATTTAAGTTCCATCAATTACAGAGAAAAAGCTTTAAAATTAGTTACTTTTTATAAACAGTAATATACTATTCATTCATACATTACAGTTGAGAACATTTACGTTTTGAAAGACTAATTAATTTGATCAAGGGCTTACAGCTTAGACTTTGAACCCAAGCCTGTTAAATGTTTAATTGTTAAATAATATATGTTCTCTGGTTTAAATTTTAGTCCATCTTCTAAAATTTAGGTAAAGTGTTATCTCTTCTGTAAGGCTTCCTGAACTTTTAGTCCTTAATGATCATTCTTTTCCCTTGGCTTTTCAAATGTTTGTCTGTACACATTGTAATTTTATCAATGCTAGCAGTTTTGCACTAACATTTATTAAATTGAATTCAACCCAGTTGTGAGGGGAATATGTTAATTAAATTAATTATAAATTAAGTTCATATCTCTGGTTTCAACCTTAACTCTCACTGCTAATTTATTGTAGAATGGCTGTCATCCTTTTTTTTCAGTAAATATACAATTCTCTTCATGATTCGCTGCAGCAAAATCATTATCCAATGACTTTTATATATGACTCCCCTGTGTGTATGGGCACAAACATTAGGATATGGATATTAATATCAGTATAACTCTGTACCTTAACAGCATCTGAGTCCCAACTGAAATATCAGCATGTGCACTGGGATAATGGAATCATAACACTGAGTAGAGCTGCTAGTTCTTCTTTTCCAGTGACTCCTACCTCAACTCCACTTTGGCCCATAGTCACCCAGGCACTTATCATGAGGATTGGCCACTTCTGAATTTGTAAATTTAGATATCTCACTCTCCGAGCACAACCTCCTACCTGTGTAGATCTCTTGCAGTTCTCTCCCCATGCTTGCCCATGTAACTTACTACGATTTCCAGATATTGACCCCTATCCTTTCCTCCCACCTATCACTATTTTCCTGTTTTCACTTCCTTCCCACCTGACTTGTATTCTATGGTCCACTATTTCAACCTTCATTAATTACTTATATTTCATATTAACTCAACAGGTTCACAGCTGAAGAAGATGCACTCTTCTTCCTATGTTCCAGTAAATGGCATTACCATTCATTCTGTTTTCCTGATCAGAAACCTATGGGTCATCCCTGAATGTTCCCTTTCCCTCACTTCACACAGCTAGTCATTTACCCAGTTGATTTTATCTCCTACATAACTTTCAAATCCATCTTTACCTTCCTGCTATTATTACCTTAGCTAAGCCCCACATCATATCCTACGCAGATTGCTGCAACAGCTTTCTGACTGGTTTCCTTATTTTCAGTCTTGTCTCCCTCCAGGCAATTCTCCAGACTGAAGTAAGATTGACCTTTCGAAAATAAAAATCTGATCATGTTAAATTCTTACTCAAAACCCTAATGACTTCCCACTGCCCTTCGATAAATTTGAAATTCTTCAGCATGGTTTGCCAGCCCTTTCAAGATTTTGCAGAGTTTACTTCATAAACTAGTGTCCTTCTAATCCACACAACCTACTTAATTCCCAGGCTTGAGTCTTATTGAATTTTAAGTGTCTCTAAATTGCTGTGATTTAAAAAAAAAAAAAAAAACATTTTTAAGGTCATACCACGTATAGTTGTTTCCTAAAATGAGAATATTTCCTTTCTCCTTTTATTTTTCCTCCACTCTGTCCTTTCCAATTCCATGTCCCTAATTAGTTCTCCTCCTTAAAATCTTAGCACAGGTTTGTTTCCTTTTCTTTAGATCCTTAAGTCCGATTTAGATGCCCCTCTCATATGTTTTAATGAACACTTAATCTCCCCAAGGACTTTTCATGGAATTATATATGCTGGTTTTTCTAATCACCCCTTCCACCATTCACCCTGGGAATGGTCCCAGCCTACTCTCCATGCATCTATTCCAATAAATTTTCCATTAAAGTATCTTCATCTATTTTTGTATTTCGAGATGAAATTCCTGTGCTACCTCCAAACCCATTTTCCGAAATAATGTTTAAAAGGTGCTTTAAATATTTTAGATCCCATAGGAAATATATTATATGAAATTTAAAAGTATATATAAAGCTTATCTTTGAAGAATACTTCCTCTGTAGAAAATACTTGAATGACAGAATCACAAAAAAAGGTACAGTTCTCTCTTTCTCCAATTAAAGATATCCAGTTATGTTGTAAAATTGCAAGTGCTGTTAAGGTACAAAATATTCATTTTGATAAGAAGGGGTTAATGGGATATTTTTATACCAGGTTATAAAGTCACTTAGAAGGATGACATTTTAAGGTTCTGTTTTACTGTCAGTGACATCCATTTCAATTTTTCTTAGCTTACAAATTGAAACAAAAAGGAAAAAAAAAATTGTTTTTCCTAATTACTCACATTGCAAAGTTTGGAATATGAAAAGTCAAGCTATGTTCTCTCTGGTTCAATATCGCCTCAAGTAATAAAGTTTCTGTAATTAGCACTTTACTGACAGTTCTGGTGATGATGCATAAGGCAGAATGGAAGTCAGATCACTCTTCCATAGTGTAATATTGTAGCATAGCTAAAGGAAGTGTAATTTTTGAAAGAAAAGCCAGCAGATATTTCTTGAAGACGCCCAGGGAGCTAACATGCTAAATAAGAAGGTGACATTTTTTACGTAGTTAACTTTTCTGAGTACATCTAAACCACAACTGCAACTCATGGCTATCAGAGTTTTACTCTTAGGAAATGGAGCTTGAATCTTTTGGGTTCTTATAACTATGCAAATCTTCACACTATACGTTTGATGATTTGTAATTTGTATATGCTTTATAGTTGTTTCCAGATTAACCTGGATCAATTTAACTAACATGAAAATATTTCTGAAAGTCTGCACCACCTCTATGAAACTGGGCAATTGCCAAGCAAATTTGTGTCCTTTCCCATCCCTTTATGGAGATAAAGAGAATAATTCTATGTTTACAAAATCAATGCAGCAGAATATATGCTTAAATATAAACTAAGAAGGTCTGTGAAAAATATTTGGAAATTGACTATTTTTACTCATACTTTCCTGACCTAATTTTAATCTACATACCTTATCATAAGATCTCTGTAGAATTCACTCCAAAACAGAAGACACAGTCCCTCAAACTTCTCCCAATGTATCCTTACTCTAGGTTAATTATCTTTTATCTGTCTATCCATGGCACTTTATAATAACACTATAATAACACTGACCTGACTGATATCCTGGGGGTCCTAAAATTTCATGTGACTTTCAAACTCTCCTCTCTTCATTAGATGATATATGCAAAACTGGCTTTCACGCTCCAAAGAAGACCTTTGTGAAATTCAGAGCCATGATGGACTTGAAATATCTCATGGAGACATTGCTGGCCAATCAAAGCCTTCGCTGGCTCTTTTTGGGACTCATTTATGTTAAAGTGCAAACCTTCATTGTTGCATAGTATTCCAGGGAGCATATATAACATTCATACACTATTTATTTAAACTTCCCATAAAATGTAGAATAATACACCTACTAGAAAAAATAAATTATTCAAAATTAAGTAGAGTCTTGCAGAGAAGTGTGGAAATATTATGCTCAGAAACTTAGGACAGTGTGCAACATACCAGAGTCACAAGAAAGCCACTTTAATTTGGTTTGGCAAGCTTTAGCAATTGGTTGTTCTGAAGTCTTTCCAATAGAAGTGTTTCTTCCTTTTAGCCAAAGAAATAGTCAGGCTTAGAAAACTGTGAAAAGTATTTGAAAATTGGCTATTTTTACTCATTCTTTGCTGACCTATTTTTAATTTATATACATTATCATCAGAAATCTGTTTTATAATTCACTCCAAAATATTCGTTCCGAGAACTCAGCTCACTTCTCTCTCTCGGTCTAGTTATTTTCAATGTCTATTTAAACAAGCCTGCTAAATCACTTATCAATGTTATGTCCTGTCCAACACATATATCATAGTAGGAAAACACATACATTTGAAGCTTCAATTTCTATAAAATAAATGTGTTCTGCTTTATCAATTTTTGAAAGCTCAAATTGCATATAAAACCTTTTGACTTAGAAGGAGCTTAGATTTTTTTTTCCTGATCTCTAGTAAATTTTTCATGTAGATATCTCAGAAGGAATTACAAATAGAAGGTTAATTTTAATAAAATTTTCCAAGACTTAGGTTTGGAGATCTTTTAAAATTATTTATTTATACAGGTTTAACATGCTTTAATATAAGCCAATTTTTTGAAAAACTTTAAAGTAATTCAAGGAAGTTATTTATAGCCATATCCAACATTCTGAAGAGTACTGAAGCCAGATTTGGAGAAAGAGAGTTTTCCTATCTGTTATCTCCTAAGTTACAAAACATTCTTATAATAATTTTATTTCCTAAGTTAATTAAAAAATTGCTTTATAGTGTTGTTGCATATTATCTGAGTTTCTTACATTTTAGGTATTTTTTGCAGTCCTCAATTACATTATGGAGGCTGGATTATGCACAGATCTTTCTAATGGTTATATATAAAGCACTTGAAGCCTCTATTATTTTATAATAGACAATACCTAGATGAATAATGAATTGGACTCATCTTTCTTATTTGACTCTAAAGGTCAAAGCATACCACCTGAATATTTTTATCCTCTATGAATATTTCCATTTAAGAGTTTATTTAAGAGAATTTTATAATCTTCTCATTATGTCCTAACAGCATGATATCATACTCTACTTTTTTGACTTCTGCATTTGATATGGAATAAAATTGCATCATATGGCCAAAGCACATTCACTTAGTCTTCAATTTAGAAACTTTCCAGAATCAAACTGAGTGAATTTATGCTTTAAAAGCCCCCCACAAAAAGAATACTACATAAATTACTGTGTGTTTAATGGTTTCTGATTTTAATCTAATAACTGAAATATCAAAGCTACATTTTAATTTAGGCATTTGGGCATCACTAACAGGTGTTCTCATCAGATTTAGGAACCCTACAGCAAGGTTTATCAGTGTCAAATGCTAAAATCCTAAATTTAGTGCCAGAATCCTTTCAAATAGCATTTACATTTTGCTATCTTAACCTACTTTATATTTTGTCTATTTCTATTAGTAGATTTTGCTGATTTTTTTTAACTTTTCAAAGGCTCTTTGAATTATCCTAAAGTCATATATTTACCATGAGAAAGCAGGTGTCTTTTAAGAGTGTATTATGCTTAAGTTGCTCATATAATTAATTTTCTCAGGTTGTAAGAAGGTTTTTAAACTCTAATTTGAAAACTTTAATCTGGCATTCTGAAAACCCTGTATTAACATTCAGATATAATAAAAATGGAAACATAACAGCACAATAACCGTAATTTGTTCTAGTATAGCACAAGACTAGGGCATTTTTGCATAATCAACCAGAGAGTTTTTAGAGTCAAGCACAGTGCAGCAATGCCTGTGTTTGCGGGGACCCATTGTTCCAGTATTGCTGTAAGGATGCTACCATGCTCCTCCCTTCAGTTTCATTTCCTGCCGTCACCAGCTTTTCATATTTTGGCCTGTGCTCTGGACAGACAGAGGTATTTGACATTCAATGGACAAACTCAAATGGATGTTTTTATTTATTTATGTTAAATAAACAGCTAAAAAAATAAATACATTTAAAATTAAGATTGTTCCAGAAACTGGAATGTATCTTTTTCCATACCCATAATATTTGTGGCTTTCATACTTTTATGTAATTAGAATGCAATAACATACATTGAATGATAAAATTATACTGTACAAAATTTAATATTTGGTGATTCAGAAGGCACTTTAAGCTATTACAGTTTCTTGAAGTCAACATTAGGTACTTTATATCTTTTTGTTTTACTGGCAAACACGGATATATTGATTAATAGACATTTCCTGAAGACACAATGTTTTATGAACTGATTTTACTACATCTTTTCTTAACATAAAGATGATCAGAATACAAAGAGACTTCTGTTTATACACATATATACTAGATATTTCTAGCTAAATGGATTTCAGGCATCTTACTTAAATGTTTCTAAAAACAAACTGAGTACTTTGTCCTTAACTCTCCTATTCTTTCATTTTTGACCCCAGTTTATATTTTCAAATACCTAGTCTCCAAACCTCAAATTATCAGGGTAAGCCTTATCTGTTTTTCTTTTCTGATTCTCTGAATCTGAATGGTTAGGAGTCTGCTACCTTCTAAAAGACACTTTAATCTATCTTTTTTATTTTATTGCCCACTATCTCTCATCAAAGTTTACTTTGACTAGTAATAATAAGAGCTGAAAGGATTGCATATCTATTATTTTCTAGACTATAGGTTAAACCCTGAACATTCATTATTTATTTAAATCTTTAAAGCAACCTTTATTTTTATTCTCATTTAAAAGAATCTACTAAGGGTTAGTTAGATACGTTTGATGATTTTCCTGTTTTCAGAGAACTAGATATTGACAGAACCAGAACTGGAAGCTGCTGAAAGTCTCTGCACCCGATACACCTGTGACAATGGCCTTTTCTCTAAATCTAGAAACTGTCACCTACTTACAGTGCTGTCTTACTGCATAGGCTCTTCCTCACACTTCCTTCTGTCAAAATTCTATTCGTTTCTCAACCCTCAGTAGAAATCTCAGTCTCAATATTTTATCCTCCCAGACTGTCACAGGTATGTCAGGTACATGAGGTGGGGGTGGGAATTGAGGTGAGAAAGGAAGGTTTGTGTTAAAGGGTTTGGAGGCCATGCGAAAGGTCAGTATTTTATCCCAAATAAGGGAACAGTTTGGTTGTCGTGGCGGCAGAGTATAGCCTTTAAGAGCAGCTTCCACTTCTGACTCTCCATATCTAGCTCTCTGAAATCAGGCAAGTTTCCAAACCTGTCTAACCCTTGGTAAACCCATCTCTAGAATGCAAGTGACAAACCAAAACACTATATTTGCAACATATGTGATAATGGTTTAATACCCACATTGAGTAATGAGCTTCTGCAAGTTAGTTAATTTGAAGACCAAATAAATAAAATAATAAGTAAAAAATATTAAATATAAATGGCATGCAAATATACAATAAACATGTAAATTACTTATTTAAATAACTTTTGATAATATTGCTATTTAAATGGGATAAATTTATAAAGATCAGTAGTAATTTGGTTTTCATAAGGATTGTAGAAGTACATGTCAGGTACCCTGTCATGTGTCATTATTAAAAATTGCAACCCCTCCACAATTTCAGCTGTACATGTCTCTCTCTGACCTAAGTCTTTCTAATTTACTTTCTCTAGTTCCAAACACCTAATGCATTGTTAATGACAGTTAAATTGGAATATTACTGAAGGATATATAGAGTCTATTAAATCTTTTTGGAAATGAATACAACTTTTGATACAGTAATTCATTTCTTCTGTGTATTCTATACACACACACACATATACACACACACAACCACATTTTACACTTTTGAATTAGGATCCTGGCTACTGCTCCCACATCATGTAATTTCCTATTACTATTTATCTTTCTTCCTTACTGTGCATCTTTCATACTGTCCATCTGGCTGTCACTTAAACACTCAAAATGCTTTCATTTCTCTGGGTCTTTATATTTTCAATTACTTTGCCTGGAACTGTCTTCCCCCAGTTATTTGTAAAACTCACTCCATTTTACTCAGGTAATTTATTCAATTATCACCTTCTCAAAGAAGTCTTCACTGAATACCCTATAAAAACTTACACCCCTGTTACACTTAATCCTCCTCCTTAAGTTTATTAACAACTGATATTATTATTATCCAGTTATCTGTTCTCTGTTTCCTTTATTTGAATGTAAGTTTTATAAGGTAAGAACAGTGCTTTGGTCAGAGCTGGATTTTTAGCACCTATAACAATGTATGATGTGTAGTAGGTGCTCAATGAATATTTGTTAATCAAATGAGCAAATCCCTAGGCTCTTTTGCTTCCACTGACTGGGATCAAAAGAGAGCACAAGATACCCATCTTCCCTACTAACCCATGCTTACAGACCTGACACCATCATGTGCCTTGAATCCACCAGAATTAATTTCTTTTGTCTTTTATCCTGACCTAGTTTCCAAGGTATCTCTCACTTCCCAAACTCTAATCCTTATAATGCTCATATACCCCACATTCATTCCCTTTTTCATACTTTTCCATCTTCCGATAGTCTTCCATTGTATTCTCTGGAATTCACAGTTGATCCTTATAAAAATTCCTTGCATCTTCAACCTCTTTTCTATTGTTTAATTTGCTCTCTTTATCTAATGAAAACTTGGCTCTCTGTCAAAGGCTCTGGTTTCCCTGCAAGGCTGTCTGATGAAGACTGTTTTTACTCCATCTTTAGAATACCTTTCTATTACTGGACCTGGGTTGAGATAGGTGACTTTTATTGTTTTTCAATGCCATTTTTAAACCACTCCCTCTTTCCTTCTCCCTAAAATGTTCTATTTCTGAATATCATGTAAACTAGTTGTACCATCCAGTATCCTTTTTTGTTACATTCCCAGACTTATCCTGTTGGTTTCTTGACTTTTAGCTCTTGGCCCCCTTTCTCACTGACACAAGTTCTGTTTTTGTTCTTAGCAATTTCAATATTTCAGGTAAATAATCCTTATGACACCCTAAGTTCTCTGACCCTTTCATTCCATCTTCCAATGATCTTGTCCTCCACTTGCCTTGCCTTAGGTACCCTGTCATGTGTCATTATCAAAAATTACAACTCCACCATAATTTCAGTTCCATTTTCCATAATTTCTGACGGCCATCTTTCTAATTTACTTTCTCTAGTTCCAAACACCAAAAATTCTTTGATTACACTGGGAAATCTAATCAATTGCTTCAATCAACTTTTTACTGTCCCTCATCCCTTTGATGCTGCCATTCCTCTCCTTACCCAACCTAAATTTCATGAGTGCTCTATAAAATCACCTCCTGATGTGCACCATTAACTGCCTGTCATGTTTTTTATTGTTTCTTCCTGTTTGGCAAGACCGCAATTTGGTTAAATCCAGGTCACCATTCACTATGCATACTATTCTGCAGCTAAACATAAGCAGATAAAATACACAACCATCCTTACTCATAACCACAAACCTGATGAGATCTCTTCATGCTAGTCAGGGAGTCATACTATTCCATTAATTCCTCCACTCTTCTATTTCAGTTTCATATCTTCTACTCCTTCTTTATAATTACCACATCTCCTCCCTTGTCCTTACTCTCAACTTATGGCTGTACACCCAATTTCATGAAGGAAATTGAAATAATAAAAAAGAAAACATCATAGATTCCCACCGTTACATCTGTCCACTTACCACGTATGAACCCACACTCTTTGTTATCTGTCCATCCTGTTGTCAGAGGTGAACTATCTCTACTACTAGCTAAAGCCAATTCTACACGCATTCTAGATTCCAGCAGCTCCTATTTACCCAAAAACTTTCCCCAGCAATTCCCCTTTCTCTTCTCCCAGTTTCTCTGCATCTCTACTGGATCATTTTCATCAGCATACAAACAAGCATCTGACTACTTTTTTCTCTTCTATCTTTACTACACTTGTCTGGGCTCCATTACCTCTTTCCTGGATTACTGCAATGGCTTACTGATGGGTCTTCCTACATCTACCTGCTCCTTGTCCCCCATACAAACTGTTCCCATCATAGTGGTCAGAGAGAACTTTTTAAAACATAGTTCAAGTCATAATGAATGCCCCCTCTTCTAATATCCTCACTGAATCCCCATGTCACTCAGAGTAAACCCTCAAGTTCTCACTTGTCATACAAGGTCTTACATCATTTATCCTCCCCCCCACTACCACTCTCTGACCTTCTTGCCCACTTCTCTCCTCATGGACCACTCTGCTCCAGCCACGGATGTCTACTGCTCTTCCTTCGATGTTTCTCCCACATTTCCTCACAAGGCTTTTGTACTTGTTATTCCCATACTGGAGGTGATCTTCCACTAAGTTAACTTCACCACTTTATTCAAGTCTTTGTCCATGTCACTTTTTAAACTAGTCCTGCCTAAACCATTTTATTTAGAATTGTAGCCACACTCTCACTCCCTATACTCTGTGCCCCTTATCCTGCTCTGCTTCTCCTTTTTCCATAGGACTTCACACTTTATAACATATCATACAATTTACATTTAACTATTTATATTTTTAAAATACCTCTCTCTATCATTAAATTTTAAGCTCCAGAAGGGCAAGAATCTTTTGCTCTTTGGTTCACTGAAAAATCACAACAATAACCTGTAAAATATTAAACATGCCATCAATTAATAGTTGTCTACTGAATAAATATATTTGTGCAAAATATACATGGATAAAAACACTCTGTGCATCCTTGTTTTAACAGGAAAAAATTGGACAATATAAATAATGGAATGGTTAAAGGAGGTTTTATTCATTATGTAGAAATTATGCTATTAAAAAATCTGACATGAAAAAATTCCCAGACTATGAATAAACTTTAAAAAAATAAAATAAAACATAGAATAGGATTACATTGACAAATTAAAAGTATATATGTACATTTCTCTCTCTATATATAAATTGATTTAGAAAGAAACACCACAGTGATTTGCAACAGTGAATACAGTTAGGCAGGGGACGAGGTTTGATGGGGTAAAGAGAAAAGGGCAAATGTGAAATTTTTAATTAATTGATTTTTTTGAATTTTATTTTATTTTACTTTTTTATACAGCAGGTTCTTATTAGTCATCTATTTTATACATATTATGGTATATATGTCAATCCCAATCTCCCAATTCATTCCACAGCCACTGTCACCCACTACTGACTTTACCCCCTTGGTGTCCATATGTTTGTTTTCTACATCTGTGTCTCTGTTTCTGCCTGACAAATAACCAGTTCCTCTGTACCATTTTTTTTTAGATTCTACATATATGTGTTAATATACGATATTTGTTTTTCTCTTTCTGACTTACTTCACTCTGTATGACAGTCTCTAGGTCCATCCACATCTCTACAAATGACCCAGTTTTGTTCCTTTTTATGGCTGAGTAATATTCCATTGTATACATATATACCACATCTTCTTTATCTACTCATCTGTTGGTGGGCATTTAGGTTGTTTCAATGACCTGGCTATCATAAATAGTGCTGCAATGAACATTGGGGTGAATGTGTCTTTTTGAATTATGGTTTCCTCTGCGTATATGCCCAGTAGTGAGATTGCTGGGTCATATGGTAATTCTATTTTTAGTTTTTTAAGGAAGCTCCATACTGTTCTCCATAGTGGCTGTATCGATTTACATTCCCATCAACAATGCAAGAGGGTTCCCTTTTCTCCACACCCTCTCCAGCATTTATTCTTTGCAGATCTTCTGATGATGACCATTCTGAACAATGTGAGTTGATACCTGATTATAGTTTTGATTTACATTTCTCTAATAATTAATGATGGTGATCAGCTTTTCATGTGCCTCATAGCCATCTATATGTCTTCTTTGGAGAAATGTTTATTTAGATCTTCTGCCTATATTTGAATTGGGTTCTTCATTTTTTTTAATATTGAGCTACATGAGCTGTTTATATATTTTGGAATTAATCCGTTGTCCGTTGATTTATTTGCAAATATTTTCTCCCATTCTGAGGGTTGTCTTTTCATCTTGTTTATAGTTTCCTTTGTTGTGCAAAAGCTCTTAAGTTTCATTAGGTCCCATTTGTTTATTTTTGTTTTTATTTCCATTAGTCTAGGAGGTAGGTCAAAAAAGATTTTGCTGTGATTTATGTCCAAGAGCCTTCTTCCTATGTTTTCCTCAAAGAGTTTCATAGTGTCTGGTTTTACTTTTAGGTCTTTAATCCATTTTGAGTTTATTTTTCTGTATGGTGTTAGGGAATGCTCTAATTTCAATCTTTTACATGTAGCTGTCCAGTTTTCCCAGCACCACTTATTGAAGTGGCTGTCTTTTCTCCATTGTATATCCTTGTCTCCTTTGTCATAGATTAGTTGACCGTAGGTGCATGGGTTTATCTCTGTGCTTCCTATCCTGTTTCATTGATCTAAATTTATGTTTTTGTGCCAGTACCATATTGTCTTGATTACTGTAGCTTTGTAGTATAGTCTGAAATCAGGGAACCTGATTCCTCCAGCTCCATTTTTCCCCTCAAGACTCCTTTGGCTATTCGGGGTCTTTTGTGTCTCCATACAAATTTTAAGATTTTTTGTTCTAGCTCTGTAAAAAATGCCACTGGTGATTTGATAGGTATACTGAATCTGTAGATTGCTTTGGGTAGTATAGTCATTATCACAATATTGATTCTTCCAATCCAAGAACATGGTATATCTCTCCATCTGTTTGTATCATCTTTAATTTCTTTAATCAGTGTCTTATAGACTTCTGCATACAGGTCTTTTGTCTCCTTACGTAGGTTTATTCCTAAGTATTTAAATATTTTTGTTGCAATGGTAAATGGGAGTGTTTCCTTAATTTCTCTTTCAGATTTTTCATCATTAGTGTATAGGAATGCATGAGAGTTCTGTGCATTAATTATGTATCCTGCAACTTTACTAAATTCATTGATTAGCTCTAGTAATCTGGTGGCATCTTTAGGATTCTCTATATATAGCATCATATCATCTGCAAACACTGACACTTTTACTTCTTCTTTTCCAGTTTGGATTCTTTTATTTCTTTTTCTTTTCTTATTGCCATGGCTAGCACTTCCAAAAGTATGTTGAATAATAGTGGTGAGAGTGAACATCCTTGTCTTGCTCCTGATCTTAGAGGAAATGCCTTCATTTTTCACCATTGAGAAAGATGTTTGCTGCAGGTTTGTCATATATGACCTTTATTATGTTGAGGGAGGTTTCCTCTGCACCCAGTTTCTGCAGAGTTTTAATGATAAATGGGTGTTGAATTATGTCAAAAGCTTTTTCTGCATCTATGGAGATGATCATATGGCTTTTCTTCTTCAATTTGTTAATATGGTATATCACATTGATTGATTTGCATATATTGAAGAATCCTTGCATCCCTGGGATAAATCCCACTTCATCATGGTGTATGATCCTTTCAATGTGTTGTTGGATTCTGTTTGCTAGTATTTTGTTGAGGATTTTTGCATCTATATTTATCAGTGATATTGTTGTGTAATTTTCTTTTTTGTAGTATCTGTGTCTGGTTTGGGTATCAGGGTGATGGTGTCCTTGTAGAATGAGTTTGGGAGTGTTCCTTCCTCTGCAATTTTTTTGGAAGAGTTTGAGAAGGATGAGTGTTAGCTCTTCTCTAAATGTTTGATGGAATTCACTGTTAAACCATCTGGTCTTGGACTTTTGTTTCTTGGAAGATTTTTAATCACAGTTTCAATTTCATTACTTGTGATTGGTCTGTTCATATTTTCTATTTGTTTCTGGTTCAGTCTTGGAAGGTTATACTTTTCTAAGAATTTGTCCATTTCTTCCAGGTTGTCCATTTTATTGGCATATAGTTGCTTGTAGCAGTCTCTTATGATGCTTTATATTTCTGTGGTATCCATTGTAACTTCTCCTTTTTTATTTCTAATTTTATTGATTTGAGTCCTCTCCCTCTTTTTCTTGATGTGCCTGGCTAAAGGTTTATCAATTTTGTTTATCTTCTCAAGGAACCACCTTTTAGTTTTACTGATCTTTGCCATTGTTTTCCTTCTTTCTCTTTCATTTATTTCTGCTCTGATCTTTGATTTCTTTCCTTCTACTAACTTTGGGTTTTGTTTGTCTTTCTTTCTCTAGTTCCTTTAGGTGTAAAGTTAGAGTGTTTATTAGATTTTTCTTGTTTCTTGAGGTAGGATTGTATTGCTATAAATTTCCCTCTTAAAACTGTTTTTGCTGTGTCCCATAGGTTTTGGATAATCCTGTTTTCATTGTCTATTGTTTTTTGGTATTTTTTTGATTTCTTCTTTGATTTCTTCAGTGATCTCTTGGTTATTTAGTAACATAATTTTTAGCCTCCATGTATTTGTGTGTTTTACATTTTTTTCCCTGTAATTGATGTCTAATCTCATAGCATTGTGGTCAGAAAAGATGCTTGATATGAATTCAATTTTCTTAAATTTACTGAAGCTTGATTTCTGACACAAGATGTGTTCTGTTCTAGAGAATGTTCATTGTGCACTCAAGAAGAAAATGTAATCTGCTCTTTTCAGATGGGATGTCCTAAAAATATCAACTAAATCTATCTGGTCTATTGTGTCATTTAAAGCTTGTATATCCTTATTAATTTTCTGTCTGGATGATCTATCCATTGGTGTAAGTTAGGTGTTAATATTCCACACTATTATTGTGTTACTGTCGATTTCCTCTTTTATAGTTGTTAGCATTTGCCTTATGTATTGAGGTGCTGTTATGTTTGGTGCATATATATTTATAATTGTTATATCTTCTTCTTGGATTGATCCTTTTATCATTATGTAGTGTTCTATCTTGTCTCTTATAACGTTCTTTATTTTAAAACCTATTTTATTTGATATGAATATTGCTACTGCAATTTTCTTTTGATTTCCATTTGCATGGAATATATTTTTCCATCTCCTCACTTTCAGTCTGTATGTGTCCCTAGGTCTGAAGTGGGTCTCTTGTATACAGCATATATACGGGTCTTGTTTTTATATCCATTCAGCAAGCCTGTGTCTTTTGGTTGGAGCATTTAATCCATTCACGTTTAAGGTAATTATCAATATGTATGTTCTTATTACCATTTTCTTAATTGTTTTGTGTTTGCTTTTGTAGGTCTTTTTTTTCTCTTGTGTATCCCACTTAGAGAAGTTTCTTTAGCATTTGTTGTAGAGCTGTTTTGGTGGTGCTCAATTCTCTTAGCTTTTGCTAATCTGTAAAGATTTTGATTTCTCTGTGGAATCTGAATGAGATCCTCACTGGGTAGAGTAATCTTGTTCGTAGGTTCTTCCCTTTCATCACTTTAAGTATATCATGCCATTTCCTTCTGGCTTGTAGAGTTTCTTCTGAGAAGTCAGCTGTTAACCTTATGGGAGGTCCCTTGTGTGTTATTTGTCATTTTTTCCTTGTTGCTTTTAATAATTTTTCTTTGCCTTTCATTTTTGTTAATTTGAGTTCTATGTGTCTCGGCATGTTTATCCTACCTGGGACCCTCTTCACTTCCTGGACTTGGGTGGTTATTTCCTTCCCATATTAGGGAAGTTTGTGACTGCAATCTCTTCAAATATTTTCTTGGGTTCTTTCTCTCTTTCTTCTTCTTCTGGGAGCCTTATAATGCGAATGTTGCTGCTTTTAATGTTGTCGCAGAAGTCTCTTAGGCTGGCTTCATTTCTTTTCATTCTTTTAACTTTATTCTATTTTGCGGCAGTGAATTCTGCCATTCTGTCTTTCAGGTTACTTATCAGTTCTCCTGTCAGTTATGCTGCCTTGATTCCTTCTAGTGTATTTTTTGATTCACTTATTTTATTGTTCATCTGTTTGTTTGTTCTTTAATTCTCCTAGGTCTTTGTTAAACATTTCTTGCCTCCACTCGATCTTTGCCTCTTCTTTTTCTGACATCCTCGATCATCTTCACTATCATTATTCTGAATTTTTTTTCTGGAAGGTTGTCTATCTCCACTTCATTTTAATTGTTTTTCTGTGGTTTTACCTTGTTCCATCACCTGGTATATAGCCCTCTGCCTTTTCATCTTGTCTATCTTTCTGTGAATGTGATTTTCATTCCACAGTTTGCAGGATTGTAGTTCTTGCTTCTGCTGTCTGCCCTCTGGTGGAAGAGAGTATCTAAGAGGCTTGTGAAAGCTTCCTGATTGGAGGGACTGGATGGTGGGTACAGCTGGGTGTTGTTCTGGTAGGCACAGCTCAGTCAAACCTTAATCCACTTTTCTGTTGATGGGTAAGGCTGAGTTCCCTCACTGTGGGTTGTTTAACCTGAGGCTACCCAGCACTGGAGGCTACAGTCTCTGTAGTGAGGCTAATGGCAGACTCTAGGATGGCTCACACCAAGGAGTACCTCCCAGAACTTCTGCTACTTGTGTCCTTGTCCCTGTGGTGAGCCACAGCCACCCCCCACTTCTGCAGGAGACCCTCCAACACTAGCAGGTAGGTCTTGTTCAGTCTCCTGTAGGGTCACTGCTCCTTCCCTTCTGGGTCCTGATGCTTACACTACTTTGTGTGTGTCCCTCAAGAGTGGAGTCTCTGTTTCCCCCATTCCTGTCAAAGTCTTGCAATCAAATCCTGCTAGCTTTCAAAGTCTGATTCTCTGGGAATTTCTCCTCCCGTTGCCATTAAATTCTTAAACTGGCACTATTCATCTATAGGGTTTATAAATTTTGAAAATGAGAAAATTATGGCAAAAGCAAAATAATATAAGAAAAGCAAGATAAAATAAAGAGTGAAATTAATACCCCAAATATGTATATGAAATTCTCCAGACATTATACATGTGGGTCATAAATTTTACTCTGGTATTTTCTGCCAAACATGACCAGTTAAATCATGGTGTCAAATCATTAAAACATAAACTAGTTATTCAGGAGATACACACCATTCCTGAGATCAGTACCTGAGGAAAATATTCTAGACTGAGTCTCTCCTTAGTGATGTGTGAGCAGCAACTTTATCACTGTTTTATAGTAACATTAATACATTTTATAAAGCTTTTCCTTCTTAAATGTTTTATGGAGACTGCTATAGCTCAGCTTGTCAATATCAAACTTGTAGGTTGTGAGGGCTTGTAAGGAGAGGCTGGCAATAATCCACCAAGCAATGTGATCAAGAAACTTGGCTGCTATCATATTAATTCCAAGGGCCATTTTTAGGCGGGAGGAAGGGGGAAACTGGGAAACGTTGGTCAAAGGGTACAAAGTTTCAGTTATGCAAGCTGAAAAAATGTTGGAAATTTACTGAACAACATGGATACTACAGTTAATGATAGGTATTATATTCTTAAAGAAGGTAGATCTTAAATATTTCAACGATAAACATACACACACACAAAAGAGCCATATTTATAGTGCCTTAATCTATGGTTTGTTATTTTGTTTTCTGAAAAAGTAGATTCCTTGGTTAAATATTTGAGAAAAAATCTATATCAAACTAAGTGTTTCTTTACATATAGGGACTTCTTAGAGCCTTTAGTACGCAAATTTGCATTATAAATCTTTAAGAGTGAGATAGAAGCAAAGTTAAGTCTGGGACTCTGTTTTGGCAAGAGCATGTCCTCAGGCTTTTGTTCTATGCAGCACACTTTGGGTGAGTGATACGAATGGCCCCTCCTGTTAAGGGAGTCTCTACAAATAGGGATTTTATTGTTTGTCTGTTTGCTGTCCTTCAATAGGACTATTGAGTGATAAGCCTTTTCTTAATCCTGTAGCTTGATTTGTAGCTCTATTTTTATATTTATGTTTTTGCTGAATCTGACTTTTCTTGGATAATTTCTCTGCCATTTTGGATATTTATCAAGAACAGTTTTTGTTAATCAGTACCCAATATTGCCAGTGCCTAGCACAGTGTTTATTGAATATTTATTGAAAGAAAAACCTAAAAAATATGTTCACAGGAAGAACAAAATTTCATGAAACTTTATTTATAATTCTAAGGTATTTTCCATATTCCACAGCTTTCTATGTGTCGAAAGTCAAATGACATTCTTTTTTTTTTTTTTGCTGGAATTATACCTACCCAATATGTCAATGATCATGCTGGTCAGAAACTCTGATTAGTCACTATAAATTTCTTTAATAATGGTTAAAAATAAATTAATAAACACAGTTTGTTTAACAGAGCAAATCTTCTAAAATATGATATCTGATAAAGAAAATTAAAATATTTCTTTGTGGAAAAAAAAGTTGAAAAACTAGTTTAACTCTTACTTTACAGAAGAGGAAACTAAGATTAATGGGGTAAAGCAGATTTGTCCACTCTTGCACGAAACTTTCAGGGTAGAGTAGGTATTACAATTTACATCTTGTGACTTCCATGCAGCAGGGCCTTTTTTTCCTTTCTTTTCTAGACCTTTCCCTTTGCAGATTTCATCGTAACATTTCTCATTCTCCTTGTCTTATCCTTTTTATTTCATTTACATAACATGTGATATTCTTTTGCATATATAAAGGACTCTGCCATTTCAGAGCTGTGAGGCCCTGTGAGCTGGCAATTGGGAAAGCTGCATTTCCACTCATGTACTGATGGGAAGCACGGCTTCTGACAGAGCTGATTCACAGTGATGGGGCAGACTGGCTGAAAACTGGTAGGAGGATTTTGCAACAGCTCTGGGGCCAAATCAAGGCCACAGGCCGTATGTCTGGTTCCTATGTCATAAACAGACAACCAAGTGTACACATTCCCAGGTGTAATATCACTGGGGTTTTATTTGCAAACATATAAACTAATGACATTCAATTATGTTCAGAGGTAATGTTGTCAAAGCCACCAAGGAAACAATTTATTTGTCTTACACAGTATGTGATTCAGAGTGCATCAGCAAGTTTTCATTGCTTAGTTTTTTAATATGCTCCTGAAGAGGTGCTTCTGCATCCTGTTGTATAGGCATGATTCATACACTTATATAACATGCAGAGATATGATGACATGGAGGGTTATTCCAGAATCAGTTTTATGTATATTAAAATCAGCCCATTTCATTGTAAGCATTGGCCAATTAAAGGAAGAAAGGCAAGGTTTCTCAAACCAGTGGAGTGACACTATCTGCTAACACCAATTTGTGGAAAATTGATGAAAGGCTTAAAATTTTAGCTCCATGAAACTCTATTCTTGCTAAATGGTATCACATTTTCCCGTATAGAGAAAGAACTATCTGATTGACACAAAATGTGGGTATAGAACAAGCAATAATATTTAATATAGAACATTTATAAATATTAAAGTTATTTAATAATAACTTTACAAGAGACCACATAATGCTCTTATAATGTTCTTGGAAGAAATGCTATAGAAACTAAATGGGCTAATTTCTAGGTTTCCTTATTGACACTATTACTAGTGGTAAAAAGAAACACCCAGAAAATTGAATTGGGGAGGTGAACCACAACTTCACACAACACAGTACAGCAACAAAAATAACAACAACAATGTTCCTTTACATGTCATTTTTATTTACTGTGTGCATAAACATGATTTATGTTCTTTAATTTATGTATATTAAATGCAATACAGACTGGGGGTGTGGAGGCAGCTACAGAGGGAACATATCATTATTAACATTTTTATCATTCTCATTTCATAGATCTCAGAACTGAGATTCAGAGAAGTTAGATAATTTATCCCAATAGCACTAGAATCAAAAGTAGATAGGGGGTGAGTTTTCTGACTTCTAGTGCAAAGTGTTTTCTCACAAATGTTACTATCTACTCTGTCAAGAGACAAAAGGTCTATTTTGTGAGAAGACACTTAAATAGCAAGGAATATTCAGCTATGCGGATGTTTGTAGGAAGTATTTTCTAGATGAGATCAGTAATTCAGCCTGGGGCCATTGGGGAGTGGCTGTAGGCTACGGTTAAAAATAAAATTTTGTCAAAGTGTGATAAGAAGCCATTAAGAAGTTCTGATTTACTTTTTAAAAGAAAGATCATCCTACTTTCCTCACATGTGCAGAGGGTATCCTGAGTGGAAGCAGGGAGGGCAGCCAGGGGCTGTCAGCATTACCGAGAAAAGGATTTGCATTGTGATGACAGTGATGAGGGTGCTGCTAAATGATCAATTTGGGATGTATTTTGAAGGCAGAACTGATTGGACTTTTAGATGGTTTGGGTGAAGTTGGAGATGTTTTTTTTGTGAGGAAGACAGTGAAGTGAGAGATCCAGGCTACCTTCTAAATTTTTGGCTTGAGGATTTGAGCAGATGAGATGAAGAAGACTATGAACGTGTTAAATGCAGGACATGAAGGACACGTGGACACGAAGGACATGAAGCTGCCCATGGCTACTGAAGGGGTGTATATGCTGACAAAGTTAGGTACAAGGACTTGGCTTTATTCAGGGCTGTGTGTTTAATGCCACTGACTGTCCTAGACTGACCATGATGAGACATGGCCAGAACTGAAAAGCGGGAGACCTGAAACTTAGCTGCAGCTTCTGGAGCAAAACCCTGGTCTCTCTGGAACTTATTTTCATTGTTTATAAATGAGAGGTTAATCCAGATTGATAATGTTAAACTTATACATTCTGGACTCCTTTTAGGAATCTAATGTTTTCTAGTCACTCTCCAGAAAAACAGCAGCACATCATATTCAAAATTTCCACACACAGACCTAAGGATTCCTTGGCCACTAAACATTATCAAACGTTCCTCTAGTTTGAGATGTGTGATTCTATACAATATCAAAATAAGCTCCAAATTATACAAAACAATATATGACTATTGAAGTGTGGCAGAGAGCTCTGCAGTAAAATTTGCCCAGATATGTGGACTGGTGAAGGCTCTCTTCCTTGTAGATGCAACATTAGGAACATTCAGCCTCCTTGTTCACAGCTTAGTGGGAGAAGAATCAAGAACCAAACCGGAGATAACACCATGGTTTCTGAGCGTATATTGATTAGTCAGATCTAATTATCTAGCACCTGGCCCTCAACAACAAATGGAATAGAAAATCGAGGAAAGCATGTTTGGCAGATGTTATATTCCCTTTCTTATATGCTTTCTCCTTATGCAGATGTTTTTGTAACTCATGTAGAAACCTTTGGTTAAATATGTATAGATTTATCTAAATAACAGAATACTATGAAGCTGTCAAAACTTTTGTAAAGATCTTACAAGAGATAAAATTATGTGAAAAATCAATGTACAGAATAGTGTGGATAGTATGCTGTTTCTCATGTAAGAAAGAGCAAAAATAAGACTTTATGTCTGTATCTGTTTGCATTTGCATAAAAAGTCCTTGAAGGGTAAACTCAGGAAACTAGTAGAAATAATTACCTGGTCATGGTGATGGAGATCATGGATAGGAAAGATAGGAGACAGAGTGAGAATGAGACTTACTCTATATTTTTTGTATTATTTTGATTTTTGAACTACATGAATATAGTGTCAACTCAAACTATTAAAAATTGATAAGTGAGGAATAAAAAAAATGTTTTCAACCCATGTCTGATCCCCTTTATTTTCAGTGCTGAAGGGTATCACGACACCAGTGGCTATTTGCAGAGCTCCCATTGTTAAAGAATGACAGGATCTGATGGAATAAGATGTCTGTGCATCATCAACCAGTTCAAGCATGGCTTCATTACAGTGTTACATGCATAATGTCATGTGTTATTGCTTACTTAATAAACCTCACTTCATCACACAGATTAACCAAAATAAAGTTGCTAAATATTGCCTGAGATTTCCTGTATATAGGTAAGGTTTCCATCTGTCAGGATGAGAAGTAAAACAAAGTAATAGATTCTGCTCATCTTATTGCCTTCCTGATATATAAACCCACAGGAGTTTGGGGGTCATAGTTTGATATGTCTTTTAAGTTACAAAATTACTGACCTGCATGAAAAAATTTTCCAAGGGAAAATAATTTCTCTTGATAATTTAATTTTGTATACTATTCCAACTTGATATGCATGAAACTCATTATTGTAGTAATATTTTTATTATCCATGCTTTTAGGTTTCAAAGTAAGAACAATATGAAATCATAGGGAAGAGTATAAGATGTTGAACTATACAGATGTGGATTCATTTTCTACCACTATGAGTTGTGATTCTATGGGCTTTTTGCTTAATCTTCCAGAAATTTCACTTCTCCACCTGGAAAGTGGGAATACATTAACTACTTTATTTGGTTGTTGTGAGAATTGAGGTTAAGTATTTAAAATACTTAGCACAGTAACTGACATAAAAAAGATGTTCTGTAAGTGGTTGCTATTATTACTATTACACATTGACCAGCTAATCATAATTTAGACAAATTTATTTAGAGTAAATCTACAAAAGAATTCAGAAATGAGTCAGATATTATTTGTTTTACCAAAGATATGGTGAGACTTTTAAGGAAAATAATTTCTTTTTACTCCATATTATAATCTGTGAAGTTAGAAGGAGTTTCAAGATAAGGAAGGATAAGCTGAAGCAGCACAAGGTACATATGGAAACAGCATGGGCCGAAGAGTCGAGAAAAACCCTGACATCTGGAAAACATGGATTCTTGTTCAGATTAATTGAGGTATTATTTAGAAATACACATCACATTGTAAGCACATGCTAAATAAAAGTTCCCCTCAGCATTTCACAGTAAAAGGAGAGGATAAATAACTTCTATCTGTTTAATGGTTTGATCACTAAGTCAAACCATGATTCTAAACAACAACAACAAAAAATCTGTCATTTGGGAAATGGTCCATATTTGGAGGAAGTTAGTAGGCAGTAAAAATATGAATAATATGCCATTATAGTTTAATTTTACCATATTATTAAACTTTAATATTTTGTTTTCTAAAATCTTTCCTCAAGGTTTTGAGTTCTATATTATTTTAAACATGTTTTGTCTTTATTTTTAAGCCCAGTATCTCTCAAGAGAAACTTAATTTGTATGTTTCTGATTCTTTTATACTTAACTCACCCAAAAGTTATTTTGTAAGAATTCTTTGATGTCCAGAAAGCCTTATCATTTTCTTATAATATATTCAAGATCTTTTCCTTTGGAAAATGGAAATCATGTCTTGCTTAAAGTAAATAAATGGAAATACCCAATTATAGAGGGAAATGTTATGAAATCTCTCCCTCTCTGTCTCTCTCTCTTTTTCTTCCTCTTTATAAGATTTCTCTGTTAGCACCCTGGTTTCCAGCAATGATCATTTCTGGAAAGCAGATTGGAAAAGGAATTGGAGAATTTAACTTTCTTCAAGTCAGTACAACTTAATAAACATTTTTTTAACCTCTATCTATGAAGAAATATGCAAATTTCTATAAAAGATAACAATAAAAATGACACAGAAAAATAAATTCAGTGCATATCCTCAAGGAGTTTATATTCTAGTCATAGAGACAGATATACATTAAAGAAATTATAATATATTGCTGAAAGAGACAAAAGCAAAGTTGTGTGTAAGTAGTAAAAGAAGGATTGTGAGTTGAATCTAAGGAACTGAGAAAGGATTTTCACATAATAAGTACAATTCAAACCAGCCTTACTAGAATTTCAGGGATTATTAGAATTTCAATGAATAAAGAAGTTGGGGGACGTGTCGCTCTCTCAACAAAACCACTTGGGCATAACATACAAGGTGAAGCCAGAACGTGCAGATCTTTGAATGCCAAGATTAGAGTTTGGATTTTATTCTCTAGGTAACAGGGGAATCATTTGAATGTCCTTGGGGAGATTAAGTAATACAAGCACCTTGGGCTTTAGAAAGATAAAGCTGATGGAAATGTGAAGGAGGAGGAAGACATGAGGGAGTCAGAAGTTTCAGAGACCAAGTCTGTGACTACTTCCGAAGTTCAGGTAAGGGTCAATGCGTAAATGAATTATGGTAGCAAAAATGAAATGGTGAGGAACAAAGAAGGAGAAATTGATTATGCTTCCTGGATTTTCAGTTAAGGTGTACATTAGTTAGAATATGGATCAAGCTGGCTATAACAAAGGGACCTAAAAGCAGAACAATTCAAACAAGAGATAATTTGTTTTCTTCTATGAACAGAGGTAGCAGCATGGTCCAGTGCTGCTCTACCATGTAACTTTACTCTAGAAGTTCATGCCCAACGTTGTTGAAATAGTGAACATGGGCTCTCAACCACTCCCCGTAACACTCTTTGTAAAGAGAATGAGGAAGTTGAAAGCAAGCAGCTTCCTTTTAGAGAAGTGATCCTGAAATTGTATGCATGGCATCCGTACATATTTATCATGTAACTCCAAGAGAATTTCTATTCAGAGGCTAAAATCTGGCAGCTCAGAGTCTAGAAGATTGTTTCTTTACATCTTGTACTTTTATCAGTAGTAGTGTTTGAAATTATTTTTGGTGTTATAAAGAAGTAGGCTATTGATCCCATAGATGGCGAGGTGAATGGAGGCAAAGAGGATGGGAGGAAAAGATAGATAAAGGTCCAGGTAAGGCAATTTTTTCCCTTGTTTTTTGGACTGGCCTTTTCATGAAGGCTCTGAAGCTGAACAATTCCCCTGCCAGAGGTTTCCAGTGCTGAGAGGCAGGGATCCACATGGATCCTAATATACATCAGACTCAGTCATCACACTTACTTACCAAAGCTTATTTTTAAAATTGTGTAAATATTGATTTAATGCTTGTCACCTCCATGATATCATAAGCTCCATGAGGACAGGGATTTCATCTTTTTTGTTCAACACTGAATTTTTCCAGTGTCTAGCAAAATACCTGATATATTTGGAGAGCCATAGATACATACATAGTTTAAAGTTATGTCGAGAAATTTCAAACCTAAAGAAAAGCTGAAAAAGTAGTAGAAAAATGTACATGTTCATTCACTAATGGTTAATATTTGCCATTTGTTTCTTTTTCTTTTTCTCTTCCTCCTGGATCCACTGAAAGTAAGTTGCAGATGTTATGACACTACTTTTAAATAATTAAGAAAGGGAAGAAAGAAAGAAGGAAGGAAAGAAGGAAGGCAGACATATCTGCTGGTTATCCTTTCAATTCTTTACATTTACATTTACCAAGTCTTTGGGCTTTACCTTTACTCCCAAGATAACTTAGCCAAAATCATATGAAAAATTTTTGTTTGCTTCATAGAAATTTTTATAAGACAAACAAATCATTTACATGAATGCTATTTCTTAACATTCTACAAAAATGAATTCAATTTCAAGACCATTTAAGGAGTTATTGTAAACCAAATTAATCTTAAAATTAAATTTTAGAAATGTTTAAATGGATACATCTTACCCAAAGAATAGATGTTAGATAAACAAGAAGAGAAAAATTGGAAGAGCCACAACTTGGATGGAGTAAAATTGTAATGATATAGCTGTTCTTCACTTTTAGCTTTAAGGACAATCTTTACTGGGTACTTTTACTTCACTTTGAGAAGGGTGATTTAAAAATTGAGGTACTGATAAATAGAGGTAAGAAAAAAATCAACTTCAGAAAGTTCAGCAGATCCAGAGGATTTCTCTCTTCTAGAGGAGTAAGTTATCAGCATTTTGATAACATTCAAAAATGATCCTAGAAGAAGAGAAAAAAAATCAATAAGCTCAAGACAATACTATAATTAATTAGACTTTAAGAAGTTGGAAGTGGGATTTAAAAAAAAGGAGCAAGAGATTTGTAAAGGACAAAATTCATATTAAGAAATGAATCTATAGTTGGCTTCTCCAAAAATATAAAGAACACTGTCATTAATAAAGGACCTACTGGATTTCCCTGGTGGAGCAGTGGTTGAGAGTCCACCTGCCAATGTAGGGGACATGGGTTTGAGTCCTGGTCTGGGAAGATCCCACATGCCACGGAGCAACTGAGTCCATGTACCACAACAACTGAACCTGTGCTCTAGGGCCCACGAGCCACAACTACTGAGCCTGTGTGCTGTAACTACTGAAGCCTGTGCCCCTAGAGCCCGTGCTCCACAACAAGAGGAGCCACCACAATGAGAAGCCTGCACACTGCAACGAAGAGTAGCCCCCTCTCGCTGCAACTAGAGAAAGTCCACATGCAGCAACGAAGATGCAACACCGCCAAAAGTAGATAAAATAAAATAAATAATTTTAAAAAGGACCTACTAATATCCCAGGGACCCAGATCTAGTAAATATCAGTGTAGAGATAAAAGCTTAATTTTATCTGACTACAAAACAAATACTTTATACTCTACCCTAATAATACAACCTCTCATTTACCAAAGCAAATACTTAAAGGAAAGAAGGGGAAATCCTGTGTTGGGAAGGCTCATATATTCTTCCCTCAATTTAAATGAAAACATGATATTGTATATGAGTATTCAATATCAGAATGTTGGCAAATAGATTTGTCTAGAGAATGCTACAGTGTATATTTGCCTTATTTCCATTCAGGGCTCAAAATTTCATACACAAGCATACATATATGAATTGCATATACATATTTTAGCTTTTCAGTTATTCTATTTTACACTCATGGTGACCTTGCAAAGGAAGTAGTGGAACTCCTAGCTTTCCCATTTGAAGACAAGGTAACTGAAGAACAGCAAGAGTAAATTATTTGTCCAGTGTCATACAAAATGTTAGTACTTCTGAGAAGATCATCCACATCTCTTGGCCACCCTTTGTATTATGCAGTTTATTACCTAAGGATTCCAAATTTTCAAGATCTATTATTAATGGAGAGATTAAACTCAATTGAAATTACAAATGATTAATCAGATCTATTGTTATTAGGGAATTAATCTAATTTTCAAGGTTATAGATCATATTAACTTTTTCTAAATAAAATGCCTTAAGCTGGATTACCACTGTCAGACCTGCCTTTTATAGCAGTGGGCAGACCACGACTTCTCCTTTATACTGAAGTGTGAAAAAGATATCAGGAGAGAGTGGAGGTGTCCCTACAGTCACTCAGGGTGATTACAAAGATCTTAAGTGTTATCAAGGCTGATCTTTCTCAGTACTTTTGGAGTCTCTTAAAAATCTAATGAAATACATGATCTCTGCTCTCAGAAAATAAAATGAAACCAACAAAGCAAAACTGAAAAAGACCAGGAAACAAAAAAGTTGGGACAGGAATATATGGGACAGTTCATCCACTGTAGGTTAAGATACTCTGGTCTGGTAATATGGGATTGAATCAATGTACTAGCTTTGGAACATAGTAAGAACTGAAAGACTAATAGATGACAGAGTGTTACAGATGAATTTACAATGAGTCACTAAGGAAAAGAAGACCAATGGCAAGGATGTAGAAGAACTTGGGTCAGAAATAGGATATTCTTTCAGTAGCATGAGTTAGATAATGATCTGTATTGCTCCCTTGACACCCTATTTCTTGTGGACATTATATGTGGGCTATTTCATTCACCTGAATATCTAAAATAAACATTCAAGGGAAAAGCAATAAAAATAAACAACACAACATATCTGTAAATGAAGAAATCTTAAAAGTACTTTAGATTTCCCTAGAATGAAAAAGAAAAATGCCTACAGAGATCTCTAAACTGTAAAGGAAAAAAGATATGTTTATCAAGGTTAATGGAGTTATAACTAGAAATAAATAGAAGTCATACATGTGTATGCATTTTTGTGGGAGAAAGCATGTGTTCACACACACAACTGTGTGTATATGTGTATGTGAGTGTGTAACATATCATTTATCTATCTTTCTAGCTCTTAATATAATTTCTTTGTCAATCTCATTGCTGAGAGATTCATGCACAGTCTCCTAAGGGAAGTACTGGAAAATATAGCACTTTTTGTAGAATGATAAAATAGACCAAAATCTGTGAGCAAATTAGTGTGTACTTTTTTCAAGTAAACTCCAATGCAGTAAAATATCGAGACTTTAAAAAAAAAAAAAAACGAGTTGCTAGAAAGGTCATGGTATTCTGGAAACATGTGTACCTCATAGAATATATTTCTATTTAATTAATTACTATACATATGCCTAAAACATTAATTAAATTGGAGCTATAAAATAAAAGGCTTTAGAATTTTACCATAGTATCTCAGTAACACGAAGAAAGTTCCAACCCATCATGAGATGAAGAACAGGCTGCCTAGCAACCATTTTAACTAGCTCTCCCGAGGTTTTCAAGAGAAAAATGGGTGTTTGTGGGGGAAGTATTTGTTTCTGTTTTTATATGAGAGTTTTGGGATAATTCCTAACTAGTTTCTCGGTCATTTTTTCTTCTTGTTTTCATCACCTGAAATAATTTTAAAAAGGAAGGAAAAAGGGAAGGAAGGAAGAAAGGGAGGGAGGGAGGGAGGGAGGAAAGAAGATACATAAGGATTAATGTGGGCTGTTTTAAGGATTCAATCAAGAATTCAAATACAGTAATGCAAATCAAAGTCAGGTGCTCTGTTTATTATATGTGGACATAAATACCTTTTTGTGGAATGCTCACAAATCAAATTCAAAGTAATGACATTGGCTTGACAAACTACAAGTTCATTGAAATCTGTGACAAGAAAGAATATATGTTGGTGGCATTTCTTGACCCAGGATTCAAGGGCAACTTTGAAACTCTAAGTCTACTTTATGAAGCCATAGATCACCAGGAAGATGTTCTCATAATGAAATGTGTCAGGTTAAGTCATTCTCCTCCTACGGACTTCCTGCTTAAGGAAAAGCACCCTCATAAAGCATTCACAGCATATTTTTATAAGATGTCTTATCATGTAGGTCCTGGCCGTGGGAGGGGAGAGAAAGTGTTTGATGGTAATTCCAGAAACAGTAGCTTTAAGTGTTTTCTTTGAGAGAGAGAGAGACAGACCTAGTTTCTACCAAATATCTATCATATAGTCTTTATGAGTTTGGGATGGAAGAACAAAGGATGGATTTCAGGTTAAATTCCAGAGTTAATGATGCATATAGTTAATTATGCATATAGTTAATGAGGATATAGGAAACAAAATGATGAGTTAAGAAGGTTAGAATCTCAAGCAAAGCAGAAGAGGTGGTGGCTCTGGAGTATGATGGCTAAGTTATATAAACAAGATGCTTAGAAACATAAATTACCTATATTCTTACTTTATGCTATTGTTTTTATAGCTTTTGACTTCACTTTAAGACTCTATTGCCAGTTGGGTTTAGTAAGCATACTTATGGACACCTATAATACAAAGGTGTTTCAACAATAAAATTGGTTCTCTATAGTCATTGTAATACAGAAACAATGTTCCTTCTAGAATTTATTCTGATCCCAGGATTTAATTACAGTTCTATTATTGACCCAATATGAAACGTTGAATTTATTTGCTGTTTAATACTTTCCTGAAGCGTGGAAGAGAAAGTGGTTGTGTTACTTTAAATTACCCGAGAAATTGTCATAATTTGCCCCTTTACAACGAAACCTGGATTTCCTTAGTTAGACTTTGACTTAATGATGAGTTTAAATGCCAAGACTATATTTTAACTATGCTGAGGCCTAAGACATTGAAGGAGAACAGAATATGCCACCCCAAAATATGCCATTTTGGCATATTGATTATTTTAGTTAAAGTAACTCAAGAAATAGCTGGTGCAAGAAGAGCACTCTGAATCTCCTTCGTCCCCCTGAAAGCAGGAAAAAAATCTCCCATGTGAAGTTACCCTCCTTATCACCAGAGAACGGGAATTCAGGGTGGAGAAGGATGTATAGACAAATCTTGTTACTTCTTCACTAATTTGCTATATCAAGTCTAAACCCCTTTGTTTTGTCAGTTCACAAGTGTATTGTTTCCTTGTCTGAAAGGATAAAAGCTGCCTGCTCTGGTCACTTTAGGGAGTCTCATATATTTTTTGGATTCCACACCTATGAAATTAAATTTATTTTTTTCCTGTTAGTCTCTTTTATGTCAGTTTAATTATTAGAACAGTAAAATAACTTAGAGAGGGAGAAGGGAAAGGTTTTCCATCCTACAACATAACATGAAATTTTATTTGTTTAGATTATAATTAAGACATTTTGACACATTCTTTATGTATTTCAGCATCTCATCATTTACTAGAACATTACCAAAACAAAACCTTTTGTGAAGTAGGAAGACTTTTTCCATTTTCATAATTTTTTTTTTTTTGGCGTTACAAGGGCCTCTCACTGTTGTGGCCTCTCCCGTTGTGGAGCACAGGCTCCGGGCGCGCAGGCTCAGCGGCCATGGCTTACGGGTCTAGCCCTTCTGCGGCATGTGGGATCTTCCCGGACCGGGGCACGAACCTGTGTCCCCTGCATCGGCAGGCGGACTCCCAACCACTGCGTCACCAGGGAAGCCCCCATTTTCATAATTTTTATATTCTAGTTCTTCATGTTTCCTAAAGGTAAATAATGCATGAGAAAACCTGCAGTACCTTGACTAGCCTTCTTCTTTAAATATTAAATATTATTTTTGAAAATATTTGAACTATGAATAGTTGTGTACAATAATTTTCCCGTTGGAAATAAAGCCTGATGTTTATCCATTTCCCTTTGATGTCCTAGCATACTAATGCTATGTAGAGTGGTTGACTACTGAATTCCTCCTAAAAGTTATGAAGCTTACAATTTCATAAAAAACAAGGATACAGATACTTGTGATTTACATGTTTAGTAGAAGGTTATTTATTTATTTATTTATTTGCAGTGGTTTTGGTTTCTTATTGATGTAGTTTTCGCAAATAAGGATATGTTAGATTTTATTTTCTTATAAATGTCATGACAACCCTAAATTAAGTCCACTAATGTATAAGTGAAATTGTTCCATGGGTAATACCAGAGAACATTTTATTTAAATTGTTGTAAACCTTCCAAAATGCAGTTCAAATTGCTCCCCGCCAAGGTGGGTGTCTAATTTGAGTCTACTGCTTTATTCATCCAGGTTTCTTAAAAAGATTGAGGAAAATCTTCAATCTGTACATAGGGCAAAGAATATCTTTTTCATTGTCTACAAGGCCCAGAGGAAGCAAAGGCAAAAATCTAATTATGTCTTAGGCCTCAATAGGGCTTGCCAGCTGTCTCCATCACATTCTTAAATTTTTGTTTTAACTTCAAATACACTGCAAAGCAGATATTTCTATTATCCTTGTTTTATAGATGAAGAAATGGACAGTCACTGGATATAAGTAGCTTGCATAGGATCACACAGCAGCTAGAAGCCACAACTGTAAACTCAACCCAAGTCTATTTCTAATTTGATAGTATATTGCCTTTTTGTTATCTAATTTATCCTCATCCCTTATGTCCAGTTAATCACCAACTCCTACAAATTCTAGGTTTTAAATGCTGTTATTTCTTGGCCACAGAGAAAACACATAAAACTGTGTTTATCCTGTCCCTTCTTCTGTTACCTCCTCCTTCTCTGTTACTCTTTATAGAAAGACACCTCCAAAGAGTTGTTCTTTTCATTTCCTCACCTCCCATTCCATCTTTAGTTTGGGGAGATCAGATTTTTAATAATGGGTTTATTGTAGTGTAATTGACAAATAGTAAACTGCACATCAAGTGTACAGTTTGATAAGTTTTGACGTTTATGTATATACCTATCAGACCATCACTACTGTTATGAAAATAAACGTATCCATTACCCACAAAGGTTATCTCCTGGCTCTTTGTTATCCTTTTCTCACTCCTTATTATACATAGTACATTTCTACTCTTTGCATTTTGGGTAACTTTTGGGGAGGATGCCAGATATTTGTGATTTTTACCTTGTTAAGTGCTAGATATTTTTGTATTTACATAAACGGTTTTGAGCTTCCTTCTGTAATTCAGTTAAGTTACACGGGTCTTGCTTTTAAGCTAAGTTACGTGAAAACAGAACAGCATTTAATTTAGGGCTAATTTTATTCCACTAGTTAGGCCAAAACTTTCTGAGCAATCTATTTGACGCCCCATAAATAAGGGTTTCCATTCTGACTAGTGAGAACAACATTGTTACTATTCCTCTATGAATGGAACAATTTTCCTTCTTATCCTTTTAGGTAGTTCTTTCCCAAATTCAAGTACTTGCCCCACATACACTGAGCAGTTTGCAATGGAATGCTCATGGGGGCCTCGCTAAAGACCTCTGGAGTTTTCTCTTTGTGCAGCCCTCTCTGCTTCAGTACAGTGCCGTATAAATGCCAGGTAACTGGTCTCCCTGGGATCCCAGTTCCTTCTCCTCAAATCAGGGAGAGTTTTGTGCTCTGCCTGAGTCTTCCCTCTGTGCTATAATAAGAAATATATATTTGGTCTTTGTCCTTGGTGTCTGGCACAGAGCTCCTAAAGTCCTTGGGATTTCCTGGGTAGTAGGAGAATCTTTTTTATTCATAACAAGCTCCTTTCAACCATACCTGAATTTATGTTAATAAAGTGACTCTGGTTGGACTTCCTTCGGGATAGGGGCTGGTGAGCAGAGGAACCAACCATGTATTAGAGGGTTGGAACTTTCAGCACTTTCTCCCATCTCCATGAAGGGGAGAAGGGCTGGAGATTGAATTCAGTCACCAATGGTGAATGATTTAATCAATTATGGCTGTGTAATTGAATCTCCATAAAAACTCCTAAGTGATGAGGTTCACGATCTTCCAGGTCAGTGAACACATCAAGGAGTTGTGAGGGTGGAACACCTGTACAGGGCATGGAAGCTCCACACCCTTCTTTCCATATTTTGTCCTATGCAATTCTGCCTTTTGGCTGTTCCTGAATTGTATTCTTTATATGTCATAATCGTAAGAGAAGCACTTTCCTGAGTTCTGTGAATTGTCCTAGTAAATTATTGAACCTGAGGTGGTTGTAGGATCCCCCAAATTTGTAGTCAGTGGGGCAGAAATGTGGGTAGCCTGGTCACCATTCACAGCTTAGGTATAAAGTGGGGACATTTTTTTATGGGACTGAGTCCTTAAACTTATGGAGTCCGATGACAACTCTGGGTAGTTGAGGTCAGAATTGAATTGCAGAATATCCAGTGGGTGTGGGAGAATCAAATAATTGGTTGCTGATATTGAAAAATTTCCGAGGTCCTCCTTGCACTGTGACCTAAAATCTCTCTCCAGAAAGTGAGTTGGAGCAATAATAAAGTTCATCTTGTTATTTGATGGCCAGTGTCCTGAAAACTTCTTTTTTAAATATTCGTTGCCTGCTTTTTTAGTTGTTTCATGTTGGAGAGCAAGCTTAGTCCCTCTTCTTCCATCTTGGTAAGATACGTAAGTCCTTCATTCTCTGTTTAACCTGCACTCAAAGAGATTTCACCCACAGTCCTCATTGATTCTCCTACTGTCTAGCTCACTTCTGATCCTCAAAGCACAATTCTCAATCTTCAACTCACTTGCTCCCTCTTCATAACTTCATACATTTTCCCCTCCTTCTGGAAACAGTTTCTTAGTTAGCTTCCAGAACACCATACTTTTTTTCTTAATTATTTCTTATTACTGACAAGGTTAGTCTCCTAGGGCTGCCTTAAGAAAGTACCACAAATTGGATGACTTACAACAGAAATTTATTTTCTCACAGTTCTGGAAGCTAGAAGTCCAAAAGTCAAGATATTGGCAGAGCTTTGCCCCCTCTGAAATCCAGAAGGGAGAGCCCTTCCTCACTTCTAGTGATTTGTGGACAGTCCTTGGTTTTCCTTGGCCAAGTGTCCCCTGGCTGCAGCACTTCGATTTCTGTCTCCATCCTTACACTGCATTCTCCACGTGTGCATCTGTCTTCACATGACATTCTTTTCTCTGTGTGTCTCTGTCTCCTCATTCTATAAGGGCACCAGTCATATTTAATGCCCACTCTAAGGACCTCATCTGATCTTGATTACATCTGCAAAGACCCTACTTCCAAGTAAGATCATATTCACAGGTAGTGGGGTCTAGGCCACCAATATATCTTTTTGGGGAGTCAGAATTTAACCCATAACACTGACCATTCTGTTAGATCTTTCTCCCAGCTTCTAAAAGTTGGAGTGTTCTCGCTTGCTCAGTCTTCAACTCCCTTCTTTTTCATACTCATTTGTTAATTATCCCATCTAGTCCCGAGTCTTTAAACACCATATTAGCATTAAGGACTTCAAACATTATATCTCTGGTGCCAATTTGAATTTGAGACTCATATATCCATTTGAATAATCAATATTCTAACTAAAGCCATCAAAAACAAATACTTTGTTCTCATTCTTTCTCCCCATGACTATCAAACATTTTCTTCTCCTGGTCTTTTTTATTTTACTAAATGACACTACTATTTCCCTGTTGCTCACATTAACAAATTGGAATCATCCTTAACATTTTGTTTGTACCAAATATATCTGATATTCAATTGCTTAGCACTCCCTTCCTCTCTATCATCAGACTAGTCACGGTTGGTTTCGCTGTTTTTTATTTGACCTCAACAACTACAATAGTTCCTAACTGATCCTCTTGTTTCCACTCTTATCCATGGTAATCCTTCTTCCACAAAGTAAAATAGTGATAATTTTAATGTTCAAGACCTTCATTGGATTCCCATAACACTTAGAACAAAGTCTGTATTTTTAACTCAGCAGGTCTGGTGTGATTAGCATGTTTATCCTCTTCAGTCTCACTTATTTTGAATCTTCCCTTTGCTCACTCCACTACACTCCACTAGCTCTCTAGCTTCTCTCTCTCTCTTTTTTTAATATAAATTTATTTATTTATTTATTTTTGGCTGCATTGAGTCTTCATTGCTGTCCTTGGGCTTTCTCTAGCTGTGGCGAGCAGGGTCTATTCTTCATTGTGGTCCGTGGTCTTCTCATTGTGGTGGCTTCTCTTGTTGTGGAGCACAGGCTCTAGGCACTCAGGCTTCAGTAGTTGTGGCATGTGGGCTCAGTAGTTGAGGGATGTGGGATTAGCTGCTCCACGGCATGTGGGATCTTCCCGGACCAAGGCTGGAACCCATGTCTCCTGCATTGGGAGGCGGATTCTTAACCACTGCACCACCAGGGAAGCCCTCTAGCTTCTCCTTGAATAAGTCAAGCAGATTCCTACCTCAAAACTTTTAAACTTGTCCCTTTCTGCCTGACACAGTTTTCTCAACTTTCCCACAAATTTTTCTCACAAGTATTCAATAGCACACAGTCTCACTTCATCCAAATCTCTATTACAAAACTACCTCTGTGGTGAGGAATTTCCTGATCACTGTGACTAAAATGGCACTCCCAGGATTTCTCCAACTATTTTTCCTGCTTTATTGTTCTTCAAAATTCTAATCCTTATTGACATTTGGTTTGATATATATTTACTTATTTTATTTTCCCCCTTCTCCACTAGATTGCAATATGTAAATAAATGAATAAAACTGCAAAATCAAAACAAAAACAAAAGCTTGCTTAATATATAGGAGATGTTCAAAATATCTTTGAAAACAGAATTACTTTTATTTATTGGTATATGCCTTGTACCTAATCAGAGTGCCTGGCCTAAAATAGGCTTTGATAAATATTTGCTCAATGAGTGTAGAATTTCTTAACATGAATTGAATGAACAGAAACTATTAATAAGGAAATGTAATATAGATTTAAAAGGCCTCTATTGCTTATAAATGAATTCTAACCAAGTAGGTACTAGCAGCTCCTTGGGGAAGTAAAAGCTCTTGTTTAAAATATTTCCGCCCTTTCTGGGTAGCTTTATGTTTTTTTGATCGTAAGGGCAGGCAAAAAGATGATAAAATATACCAGTGATAAGGAAAAAGAGGCCATTACTCTTCAGCAATTGTTCATTGTTATCAAATACTGGATTTGGTTAGTGATACAGGACTTAGAGCTCTAAATTTGGACTCTAAAGAAACCATTAGTTTTGAAATAACTGAAGGAATTTGTTACTCTTGAGTCCTTAATGTTGTATCTTTTTCTCAACTTCTAAAATTTGGAGTCTCTTCTCTTTCATCAATAAACAACTTTTGAGTATTTGAAGTTGATTATGATCACATATTTTACATGTTAATGAAGTGATCAAATATCATTTTAATATTTCTAAAATTGAATATGTGTACACTCTGCTGACCAAACTACTGGCAGGGCAATGTGATAAGTTAGTGCTTCATCTTTAAAAAGTATACCTTTGCATTCCAAATACAACCTTATTTCCTTCTCAAAGTTCTACAAATTAAGTGAAACACTCATGCAAAAATAAATAAAATAAAACAAAATTAGATAAGTACTCTAATCAAGCATATTCCTGTCTGACATTTTTTCACATTCTCGTATTTATTGAGGCCTAGAGAAAATGTGACTGCTTAAAGAATTTGTGTGATAACCTGTTTTCATTCCTATGCTCCAAGAAATTATGAATAATCATTTTAAATATTATTTTACCTTAATTTTAATATTTCAAATCAATGTTATCAGTTTTTCACATATGAATATTTTGTCATGACATATGTATATTTCAAGGCTTGAAAAACTTAAATAACAGATCAAGGTCTTTTTAATTCAATCTCTTCAACTGTAACTTTCATGGATTCAGATGAGATACTGTTTTAGATTTTATATTAGGTAATAAGCTAGATAATAAAGAATAGCAACACATTTTCCATTTTGGGGGAATGGAGAAAGTCACAAAAGGACAATTTCCCAAGTAATTGAAATAAATATTGTTTTATTGCTAAACTGTTTTTATTTTTATCATTGGAAAGAAAACATTTCCTAATTGTGTTATCCATAGGCTGCCTTCCTGGACCAGAGTTTAAGGTACTTTGAATTTCTAAAATACATGTCAATCATAGCACAATGGTGTGATATAACTATGCCTTTAAAGCTTGTTACAGGAAATCCGTGATAAAGAGCAGTATGATTCCCTATCAACTACGATTTTATTGTTTATACGTGCTTTATATGTTCTTTTTGAAAGTTACTTTCTGCCTATTAATATACCTTCTTCTAACATTGCCTCCCCACCTCTTCCTAGGCATTGGATACATCTAACCATTAAAAGTAAATATGACTGACACTGAAATATATTTAATACTGATTTTTATATTATTGCTAATAATAATGAACATAAATTGAGCTCATCTTATGTACCAAATACTATTTCAAGTGCATTGGGTAGAAACTCATTCACCCTCAAAATATGGTAGAAAGAGTAATAACCTACTAAGCAGATGAGCTACCTCATATGAAAGAACCTCCCAGCTAGAGAGCTAGTGTAGTTAGGCACAGAGAAAAGTCCAGAGGGGCTGGAACGACAGGTGTCTAAGAAGAAATGGTTTAAAGTAGGAACTAAAAAGCAGGCAGGGGCCAGATCTTTTAAATACCCTGGTCAAATCTCACATTCTAGACACGTACCCATTGAACATTGCATTGTTTTTAAAAATCATTGCTCTTACTTTGTATTATGTTCAGCTATTTCTGTAATTCTTCTTTAATATTTTGGCATTTCCTCCAAGATTGAACAACACCTTTATTTCTTTCTTTAAAAACCACTCTTTATGGTGGTTTCAGTTTCAGTCTTTTATATGATAAATGCATAATAAGTGTGGCTGAATTTATGTCCACATTACTAAGGTTCAGTTTTCTGGAAGTATAATCTTTAGTATAAAAGGACTTCCTTGTTTCTTTCCCTGTTGCATTTGAATGTGATTATCTTACCTCTTTTCTGCATACATATTTACTTCTTCCTCCACTTCATGTACCAGCCTCCCAACTTCCCACATGCATATTCAATTATATTTTTCACCAGAAATACCTGCAATTTCCTTCGATTTAATAATAAAATCTACTTATGAAAATTGCTCAGTCCAAGAATGCACTAACATTGGATGCTTCCTCAAAGTGACTTGTTGGTTTTCTTCTTTAGATATTAACATATATTTTTACTTTAAAAAAGAGAGCACACAGCAGTTCCCTTTGATTTGGTTTCATATTTGCAAAATTAAATGTAAAGCAAATGTAGCTTTGTAAAAATCACCTCTCTCTTAAAATAAAATAATGTAAGGAGACAAAATAACAATTAGAAGCACACCATCTTAGCAAGATGATGAATTCTTTGTACAGTAGAAACGTGTAATCATCAAAGAGTTTTATCTCTGTCTGAATGCTGAATTACATAAACATGTGTAAATGCCAACACAACTGCCTGAACATTGAGGAAAACACAAAGGCTCCATCATTCATTCTTATACTGGGCTTAGTTTTTACCCTGAGGTGCTGTAAGCACTTATATAGCACCATATATTTTAAGACATTCAACACCTTGTATGAGTGTTCCTGCGCCAGAGTAGATTATTCAAAATAATAGCCTGGAGTGGTGCCAGTATACTTCAGAGGGTTGCCTCATCCACTGTTTGTTTTAAAAAGAGAGGCAGGTCCCTGAGAATAGATATTGCCAATCACATTTCAATGCTGAACCAAAACCTCTAAGGAAACCAGAAGGTTGAGAGAAAGGTAAGCATTTTCCTACTAGAACTGCATTAAGCACTCTAACCTAGAAAATGGAAAAACAGCAATAAATAATCCAGAGACTAAGAAAAGAGCATACTGATAATCCAATAAATTGGCAGTAAGAAAAATATTTCTTCAAACCTGACTTTTGATTGAAAGAAGAAAGCAGTGAGATAGAGAAAAAGAAGAGAGATGAAAATTTCCTCCAAAAAGTACAACAAAAAATCTCTACAAGAAATGTCCTCCTTCAGATTGTTTTAGTTTTGTTTTAACTAAAAGCCATTGTTTAATATTCATTGTGTGTGTGTGTGTGTGTGTGTGTGTGAGAGAGAGAGAGAGAGAGAGAGAGAGAGAGAGAGAGAGAGAGAGAGAGATCCAGTTTGAAGAACATAGTAGATGATATTTTTGTGAGGGTATGGGAATCTGATAATAATGATTCAATTGAACCTAAGTATCTTAAATGTTTGGCCATTCACATCTAAATATAGGTATCAGTTTTACTAGAAGAACATAGTAGATGATGTTTTTTTGAGGGTATGGGAATCTGATAATAATGGTTCAGTTGAACCTAAGTATCTTAGAAGTTTGGCCCTTCACATCTAAAAATATGTATCAGTTTTACTAGAGTATAACTTTTATATGCCTGTAAATCAGTATTATTCCTCCTTTCATTTTGGAAATTATACAAAAATAGTAGTGAAAAATATGTAAAATTTATTTTTAAAGAACCTAAGAAGCATATAATCTACTAACTTCAAAATATATGTAGAGTTCCCAAAAGCAGCTACAGAACTAAATGCATGTGGAATATGTGAAATGAAGAAGCATAGGGAATGGCAAAGCGCTCAGTGGTAGCAGGTTTCAGAAGGTGCTGGTAAAACTCTGGTTCCAGAAGTTAAAGGGCTCACCCTAAAGTTTTAACCATGTACTTTGTTAGAAATAAAGAGTGAGGAAACTAGCATGAGCAAAAGCCTTCCTGGACTTGGTTTGGATGAAAGAAAGAGAGGAATCAAGAATCATATTTGTAGGTGGGAGCCATATGTATAGGTAGCTCTGTCTCTGGACAGCAGAGAAAAAGAGATCCTCTGGGTTACAAACCCTGGAAGGATACCTGCCTCTTTTCCTTTCACAACGATGAAGTCCAAATAACCAGTTCAGGAAAATTGAAATCATTCAATAAGAATTAATAAAAGACAAATGATACTTGCAAAAATTACATAAAGATACTGTAAGAAAAATGATAGAAAAAAGCAACAATATACTAACAATGGAGAGTCATCAGATATAGTATAAGACTACAGAAAACCAGTTTTTAGTATGAAAGACATCAGGTTATGTTTCCGTAACCACTTTTTGAGAAATTGTTAGAGTTCAAATTTCAACCAACCTAGAAATTCTATATCTGGAGGTATTCCAACATTGGGAGGTTTGTTTCTGTTTTTTGCATCTCTTCAGGGCCAGTCTCATTTATAGGTCTAAATGTGAGATTCTCAAATATTACATGTGGAGCTCTAACTTCCAGACATTTTAAGCTGCACAAGCCTGGGACCACCATCTTCACAAGTAGAACCTTTTATTTTGATTTTGTTGGAGACCAAAAGGCAGACAAAGAACACTAAATGTACTGTGTGACTTAGAAATTGCTACAGAAATTTACCCTCCCCAAAAGTGGTAGGGACATTTGGAAGGGGCAGGCCTGCTTGTTCCCATTAACCACTGAAATCAAAGCTGGACTACACAGGAAGTGACGGGCCCTGGATTTGGGAGAAAGTTTATTTTACACATATGGATATTTAATTTTTCAGCATCTTTTTTGCACTATCTCTGCACCTTTGTTGAAAATCAATAGACTTTACATGTTTCAGTGTATTTCCGGCCTCACTATTCTCTTCTATTTACCTGTAAGTATATCCTTTTAAGGACCACACTGTCTTAGGCACTGGAGCTTTATAGTAAATTCCTAAATTAGGTAGTATGAATCCTTCAACTTTGTTCTCATTCAAAATCATTTTGGCTGTTCTAGTTCTTTTGCTTTTCTGCATAAATTTAAAAATCAGCTTGTCCATTTCTAAAGACTACCTGCTGGGATTTTTAATGAAATTCTGTTGAATTTCTATTGTAGATTAGTTTTGGGAAAGTTGACATGTGAATATGTGTGTAATTTTAATTTTTTGAGGTTTCTTAAGGGTTGTTTTTTCATCCATAATATGATCTACCTTGGTGAATGTACAATTCATACATGAAAGTAATGTATACTCTGTGTTAACTTCTATAATGGCCAGCTAGTTAGGTCAACTGGTGGATAATTCTTCACTGGTCTTTTAATTTTTTGCTAATTTTTTGTCTTCCTATTCTACCAATTCCTGAGAGCAAAAGGTTGAAGTCTCAAACTGTAAGTGTGGATCTGTTTCTGTCTACTTTCAGTCCTATCAGTTAGTTTTTGCTTCATGTTGTATATCTGGGTGTATCTATCCTAATCAAGAGATCTTTATAAGTAGAGAGTCTTCTCCTTCTATAGCAGAAGAGAAATTTAGAGAGTCGAGGCATAGGAAGGATTCTGTGTGCTGTTGCTGCCTTTGAAGATAGAGGGAACCATCTCAGATGGTTTAAAGTGTCTTCTAGGAGCTGAGAATGACCTCTGACCAATAGAACATAAGGACCTCAGTCCTACAATGCCAAGCACTGAATTCTGCTATCAGCCTAAATGAGCTTGGAAGATGATTCTTTCTGAGAACCTGCAGAAAAGGGTACAGCCTGCTCAACTGATCCCTTGACTTCAGCCTGTGAAGACCTTAAGCAAAGAAGCCAGCTGAGTCTGCCTGAACTTCTGACCTACAGAACTATGAGATATTAAATGAATTTTGCTTTAAGCTGCTAAAGTTGTCATAATTTATTACATAGCAATAGGAAACTAATAGATATAACAGAATTTAGTGAGTTAGACAACAGAAAAGCAGTAGAATAAATAAATAAATAAACAAACAAACTGGTTCTTGAAAAGTTTACAACATAGATATGCATAAACTAAGCAAGGAAAAAGAAGAGAAAGAACAAATACAAATTATTTTGCTTGGTGAAAATAATAACAGTTATGGAAGAAATAAAAATAAACAGAACATATATGTTACTTTGCAGAAAAGAGAAGGGATAGCATATTTATGAAGAAACTAGGGAAGAATACAGAAGAAACTATTACCTAACAGCTAATAATCCAAGATGGAGAAGGAGTGGGAGCTGAAAACAGTCAATGACAGTTGTGGGAGGAAGTATACATTTTTACATATCTGTGTATTTTGTTCTTGAACTATGATAGTTTATCTCTTTTTCAAACATTATTGTTTTTTAAATTAATGCACAATTAATCCTAAAACATGACTAGATTACTTTTCTGACCTACACTACTGTTGGGGAGATGTAATTACCTATATTTCAATTGGTCTTATTTTAAAACAGATATAATTCTTTGTACATTATTTTCCTTAAAGTAAATATATGACAGACAGATAATTGTCAAAGTTTATATACCTTCAAACACCTAGAGAATGTTTTTTTGACAATACATTTTTTAAAAAATTAAACAAGGTGTCCTTTGGAAGAGCTAAGATAGAAACCTCTAGAAGTCTCTTTTCACTCCTTTGTGGAAAGTGTGGGAAATGAATAATGGACATAGGTAAATAAAAATTAGAGTTTTTGAATTACCTAAGATGGCATCAGCAATACCAAGAGGACATCGTGAGGAACATGCAGAAAAATCAAAAGTCTTTTTAATCGGTATGGGAAACAGGACAAGAAAAAAGAATGACTCTTATTTAGACATGCTGATAATGGTATTCCTCCTAGATTTGTTTCCTTGGTAAGAAAGAAGAGCTTCTTGTTAGGTGGGGCAGAAAATTATTCTAATAAGATTAATATGGCAGGTTGATAAATATTGGAAAGTGATGTGATTGTCATTGCTTTTGTAACTTTTTCTCCTAAAATATATCATTGGGAGAAGATAGAGGAGGATGTAAATGTCCTTATAATGAATATATGCAGAGAACATATGGTAATATTGTAGCTCCCAAATGGCATCAATTTCTAGATAGCACTGTAATTTGGAATATTATAGATAATCTAATTTTGGATCTGTTTCAAACCCATCATTGTATTTATCTCCAAAAGAACTAAGGGAATGCATTTTCAAGAAACAGAAAAGATAAAAAAAGAAAATTAAACTTCAATCTCTTAGTTATTGAATGCACTTAAGAAAAATAAACAAATGATATGAGTTACATGGTGTGTAATGATACACGGCATGAGGAAGGAATGATGGATGAGCTAACACACTGATACATGTTACTTTTTAAATTTCTTTCTCTTAAAATGAGAAATCTCTTTGGAAAAATGATTAGATCAAGGGAAATCATAAGTGGTTTGTGAGTTCTTGCAAAGTACACACACATACCATACACACACACACACACACACACACACTAAGTTTTTTTGATTATAGCCAAAGATGGACACAGGTAATAAAAAGCTAAGTCATATCTACTTACAATAAGGCTAGAAAATAAAGAACAAACCTTATTATAAGGACATGAAATTGCAAATGAAAGTATAATTGGCTTGCGGCATTTTAAGACTGCATTACTGAGCTACAACATTATTGTTGTAACTTTATTACATACATTTAAAATTGAGCTTATTGTGAAGCAGTTTGGATTCTCTTTCTGTCTGCTTCATCATTCAGCCTGCATATTCACCCCTATTCCTCCTTGATGGACAACTCTCTCTCCCAGGCAATGTGGGTCAGAATTTACTCTCAATTGCCCACAAACAGTGTCACATGGCCTCTATATGATTTTCAGTCATAACTGTTGCAATTTGTCATATGTGGAGCATCACATTTTTGAAACTTTTTTAACTGTGTAGACATCAATTCTCAGCTAAAAACATAATGAAGACGATATCTCCCTGTCATGATTTTTCAGAAACATGAACATGCTCAAGACCACAATTGTTCAAAACTTTCTAGCTTTGTTTTGAAATGGCCAGGATCAGTCAGGAAAAACAAATTTTACCAAACTATTTTTAATATGTATATATTTTACTGTAAAAATTTGTCATGATCATAGGACAGCTTAATCATTTTTATTTTAGGTCCATCCTGATAAAAGATGACCAAAGCAAAACAGGAATGTTCTGCTTGAGGATGAAATGTTTTCTATTCTAAGTGTAAGAATTATCCTTGAACAAAAATCAAACTTGAAGCAAATACAATACTTAGGAATTAATAATTCATGATTCTGCCATCTAAGTTTAGGGAGATCTAGGTTTTGTATTCAGACTGCGTGGACTCGAATTTTGATCCATATTTACTCAGCTGTGTGAACTTCAGAAATTTCTAAACTGTCAAATGAAGCTTTAAAAAGCACTTCAGGGACTTCACTGGTGGTGCAGTGGTTGGAAGTCCGCCTGCCAATGCAGGGGACATGGGTTCGATCCCTGTTCCGAGAAGATCCCACATGCCAGGGAGCAACTAAGCCCGGGTGCCACAACTACTGAGCCTGTGCTCTAGAGTCCATGCTCTGCAACGAAGAGTAGCCTCCACTCGCCTCAACTAGAGAAAACCAGAGCGCAGCAACGAAGACCCAATGAAGCCAAAAATAAATAAATTTATTTTTAAAATAAATAATCACTTCATAGGATTGTTCTGAAGATTAAAGGATGTAATACGTGAAAAGCGTTTTGCACAGCACCTGGAAAATTGATTAGCACTCACTTAATGTTAGTATTATTTTATAAACGTAAGAGTCATTTAGAGAAGACCTGAACCACTGTGTCACCTTCAAGAACAATCTACCTTCAATTTTTGTGTGAAATGGGAAAAGCAGAGAATGTAGGTAAAGAGAAAAATATTTAATTCAAAGGAAATAAGATGCACAAGAGCCCAGAGAGAGACCTGTCATAGTTCTGTATAATCTCAATACATACTTATCCCTTGAAAACGTTCTCAAATTAAGCCTACACAATTAAAAACAAACAAAAAAAACCATAATCTCTACTCTATGTAACTTCTACTCTTTGCAGTCACACTGCTTTAAATAATGGAAGCTGGATGCCATATTGATTTCCTCAGTACCTCCTCAGTGTTCAAACAATGACAATGTTTATAATGGTCTCTCTATATGCCAGTAAATTCCTTGGAGGTATTTCAATCCTTATTCTCCTTGAGCCTACTTGTTACCAATCCATCCTTAATTTACTTGAGGACTACCTTTTGGGACAGCATCTGATATCATAGACTATTCTCTCTTACTTGATTTCCATGGACTTTCCTGTTTTTTCTCCTACCCCTCTCTCCTTCCCAATCTCCTTTGCTATCTCCTTAAATGGAGATGTTCTTTATAACAAAGTTATATCTCTTTCTGACTGATATCCAAGGGAAATTTCATTCACTTCCATGTCTCCAAGATCTGCATTTTCCAACTGAACCTATCTCTTGAGCTCCTGACCAGTCTACTTGAAAGCCTTCTGAAATAGCTATTTAAATGTCTCAGTCAGTGATTTCAAACTGAATTCTTCCACCATCCCTTGTTTTTTAAAGCTGCTCCTCTTCTAACTGTATCCAGCTCATTGAGTGATCACCACTATGAGGTTTCTCAGGCAAAAGGCTGTGGAAGCCTCCATGACACCTTCCTGTCCCTTACAACCAGCATCCAATCATTACTAACCCTATCTCCTGTATCTCCTATTGCCTATGTCCACTTAGTTACAGTTCTAGAACTGTCACTGTAGTCTAACCACAAACATTCTCCTTGGATTACTGCAAAACCACTTGACTACTCTCCTCAGCTCCATCCAGGCTTTTCCCATTCATTTTCCACTCTTATTCAAATGTTAATCCTTTAAAAATGAAAATCTCATGAATGTTTTCCCAATGACAAGACTTTTATGCCTCTCTGTAGTTCCTAGGATGAAGACCAAAATCATTTTGTAATTTGATCTTTGCTTACAGGTTCAGAGTCATTTTTTGACACTCTTCCTCTGGCAAAATACTCTTATGCCAATCTTAACATTTGTTTTTCTCTTTCTCAATTGCCCTTTTTCTTATTTCAAGGGTTTTTTTAATTGTTGTTGTTGTTTTTGTTGTTGTTGTTGTTGTTGTAGGTTGTTTTCTCTGTCTAAAACACTCAAACTCATTCAGACTCTAACCATTGGGCACTATTGTTGTCCTAATTAGGTTTAATGTCACTTCTTAATAGTAAGACAGGGATTTTCCTCTCACTAAGGTATGTCACATCCCTCTACCCCAACCATCTACTGGATGTTCCCATTACACTTTGGAGCAGAGACTGCTATTTTTTCTACCAATATTCATCATTAGTGGATATAAATATATTAGTAGAACTCTCATATTTTAGCTACAGACATGGCAATCCAGCTAAAGTCTGCATTCCCAGCCTCCTATTCAACTCAAAGATTTGAATCGTGTAATGAAGGTCATGTAATGGAGTTCTGTCTATGAGTTGTGAGCAGAATTGATGTATTCCACTTCCCAACTGTGACCCTAAAATGGAAAATGGACACATATTTGTGCCCCTTTCCATTCTTCCTTCTGATAAGAATGAGAATTAAAGCAGTCACCATGGACCCTGCCATGGAAGCCACATATCGCTCCACCAGCCCTGGACTACTTACCTTGAAATATTTATATGTGGTTTGTATCACTGTATTTTCAAGTCTCTCATAACAGATCAGCCTGCACTTATACATACTATATTTCTTTACTGTAACCTACATTACTCTGTATTGATCTTTCTTTTTTAATGTCTGTTTAATCTGTCATACTCCATGTTTTAATCACTATTTTGTTCTTAGAGCTTAACAGAGAATCTGAATAAAAAGGAATGAGTGAATAAAGGAATGAGTGAATGAATGAAAGAATGAAAGCAAGTTTACAAGATAAAGTTGGGGAGAAGTCCCCTGGTTCTTTATCCACTTGTCTTTGCATCCCATAGCACATTATTCCCTAAAAATAAGTGCCCCAGCTATAGCTTGAACTCATAGTGTCACTAATCCCACAACCAATACTGATATTTAAGCACCTGTGCTGAGTGAAACTCCCAAATATTCCTTATAGAGATTGGATGATCTGAGCAGTGGAGCCCCTTAAATCAAGGTTCAGAATGTACCATTTCTTGCTGACATGCTACATTTCCTTTTTGTTTTGAGTGAGATTATACAGCACATTGAAATGATACCTTCAGTATTGAATGATTTGGCATTCAAGAGAATTAAAAAGTGTCTTTCCTTTATGGTTAAAAGTAAATTACAAAAACAAGGGATACTGGCAGGCAATTATTCTATAAGCTATAGGAATGAAAGGGATTTCACTATGTGAGTAGTTTAGATTCATATAATGTGAAGAGCTGTTGGCAGTGGGAAATCACTAAGCAATCTAAAGGAGAGCACTGAGGCTATGAATGTAATCTCTCCTTCCTCTCTCTCTGTTTCTCTCTCTCTCATTCTGTTTCTGTCTCTCTGTCTCTCTCTCTCACACACACACACACACACATGCACACAGTCACTCAGACCCCACAAACACACTAAATGCAGTCGCTCCAAGGTAAAGATGAAAAGACTTACCTCAAATTGTATTATATATTTTTTTAAAAAATAGCTGAGAATATACATATCTGAATATTTGTCATATAAGAAAATAAATATTATAGAGCTAAAATAAAGTCAGCTGCTCTCTTGACATTATATAGTAGAATTTAAAATATGAATTATATGAGGAGAATTTAAAATCTAGAATTATAAACATAATGACTTTGAAAATATCCTGTTATAGATTGAATTATATCCCCTCAAAATTCATCTGTTAAAGTGTTAACCTTCACTGTCTCAGAATGTAACCTGATTTGGAAAGAGGGTCTTTGCAGATGATCAAGTGAAGAAAAGGTCATTAGGATTGGCTCTAATCTAATATGACCCATGTCCTTATAAAAAGGGGAAATTTGAATACAGACATTCATGAGGGTGGACCACCCTGTGAAGATGAAGGGTGATGCATCTACGAGCCAAGGATAGCTAAAGATTGCCAGCAAACCAGAAGAAGATAGGAGAGAGGCATGGAGCAGATGCTTCCTCACAGCCGTGGGAAAAAACTGACCTTGCTGGAACCTTGATCTCAGACTCCTACACTCCAGATCTGGCAGATGATGAATTTCTGTTGTGTAAGCCACTCAGTTTGTGGTACTTTGTCACAATACCCCTGATAAGCTAATACATACTCTGATGATTTTATGATCGTTCAAAATGTCCTCTTTATTCATTTAATTTTTTAATGTCTGAAACATTCACAGTCAGTTCAGCAGAGCCTTCGAATGCTGTGCTCAGCATTACTATCAAGGAGAGAACATCAGGAAGAGCTAAATTTTTAATCTGTTTGATGGTGAAGGCAGGGTCTTACTCTGCAAGATTCAAGGAAGCCAGGAATTATTTTTCAAGATTATTGTGTATCATTGTGCAGGTTGAGCACTGACCAGTCCTAGAGATCACAATTTATATTGTAGACACTGTAGAGACTTTTTACTAGATATTATTATACACTTAATAAAATAATTTTATAACAGATGGTGCCAGCAGCTCATATCTTAATAAAATCAATACATTATAATTTTCTGACACACGGAAGTAAAATGCCTTGAGATACGGATACCTTTTTCTAATTTACACAAAGGTTATGAGCAAGCAGTTGTTCTGGTATATCCAATCAAAACTATTACTTTCAAGTCCTGTTAATGGCATCTAAAGTTGTTATTTCATTTCTTTAAAGAAGAGGTTATAAATCATTAGCTTAAGAGTCATATTTGACTTGCAGATATTCATTTTACTTTGCATACTCCATGTTTTAAACATTTGAGCCAAAGTATAAAAACAAGGTAATTTACAGGAAAACCTACTGTTTGGCTTCTTTTGGAAAACAATTGGAAAAGTTTTCTACCTGGATATGCATTTCAGCTTAGAAAGAATAAGCTGGTGGTGAGTGGCAGTCAAATTGTGTACTCACACCAGATTCACCACAGTCCTAGAGGGTTGAGTATCAGGTGACATGTCATCAAGTTGTACCCTTGTTTATCTTATGATAAAACGACAAAAGTATTTCTCTAGGCACATGTCTTAAGTGAAAAAATAAAATAGACTGACATTTTAAGAAAAGTGAGAGAGCAGCACATATGCCCCATCATTTCACTTTAGTTTGTGGCTCACCCAATCCTAAGTATTTTAGTTGGAGACCCCAGGTTTAGGCACCACATTCTGTTAAAGTTCAAAAGCTCCTGGGAGGAACCAGTTAGCCTTGTCAGTCATTAGCACCTTCCTGGGAACGTGCTTATCGATGCACTGCAGCCCCTCAGGCAGGTGGCGAGAGCAGGTTTTATAAAGGAGAGAAGGGAAGAGCAAGTATCTAAAATAAGGTGAGTGTCTGGAGAGAGCCATCCTGGTTGGACTCTAGATCACAAGGCCTGTTCTTACTGACATTCTTGCAATAATTTTGTCTTAAAATTGGAATTATCTTTCTTAGTGTATCAAAAATAAATAATTTAATATATTTACTGGTCTCAAACCTTACAGCCTTCTACCCTCACTTAGCACTCTTAAGTAAACATTAGAATTGATCCAGTAATATAACAATTTTTACATCTGTAATTTCACTTTTGTCCATAATATTACGGCCTCTATAAATTAATTCTATTTCAGTAGGAACTGTTATATTTAGTAGAATACCATATGTGTATTGGAACAGACATGTTTAAGGAAGGTATAAACATATTTATTATTAAAAATGTAAGCATCCGAGCTATCAGTATATTGACCCAAATATAAAACAGGAGGAAAACTAGACCCAAAATCAATGGTCTGATATAGAACACACTAACTGTGTAGGTTTGGCCAAGTTGTTTAACTTCTTCAAGTCTCAATTTATCCCTTTGTTAAATCCCAGTCTTAATGTGAACATCAATAAAAGAAGAGTGGATGGGGAAATGTTTTATAAATGATGAAGTAGGGTTGTGTAAGTACAAAGAGTCATTAACAAATAAATTTACTGCATGTAGAAATTTTCCATGTGGATAGTATTCACATGCACATGTGTGTGTGTGTGTGTGTGTGTGTGTGTGTGTGTGAGAGAGAGAGAGAGAGAGAGAGAGTACAACATTCTGAGGTAGATTTTAATCTCTTGTGTTTATGGTTATAAAAATTTAAGCTGAGAGCAAAGACATTTGTACAAAGGTATATGGTAAATAAGGGAAGTCTCAGGTTTCATAACTAATGCTAAACAAATTATGAACCCACAGAAACAAAACAAAACCAAAGTTCCAATGATTCTTGTTTTCACAATAATACTTATAAGGCCTAAATAATCAAGGGTATCAGAAAATATCTGCCTCCCCAAATACACTACTTAGGTATATGGATTATTTTGAGATGAAAGCAACTGAGAATTAACAGACGCAGAAGGGAGACTTCTTGGAGCTTCTCTTACCTGACTAAAAGCAGAAACCTTTGAGAAATGAGGACTGCCTTAAATCTCTCCACGGGAGTTTTTGGGTGTGAAGAAGATGGAAAGTCAGTACCTATGATGAGTCTTCACAGACAAATCTTACAAAAATAACATTTATCTTCCAATATTTGCCCCATATATTTATCTTCCCACAATTTACCACCCCTAGAAGTCCCAATCCCCTTTACTTTGTCTAGCCATTGCTCCACAATTTATCACTGACTGTTAATATGGTATATAAGTTTTTGAGTCTAAATGTTTCTTTGTCACTTCACTTCTTTTCTGTGTTGCCCCTGTGTATGTAAAATTTTAAACATCTGTTATATGTGTATGTCTTTTTCTCTTGTTATTCTGTCTTTTGCTAGTTTAGTTCACAGTCCTCAGTTAAGGAAAATAAGAAAGTAGAGGAAAGTTTTTCCTTTCATACAATTATATTACATATCATTTAAGAAAATTATGTTTTCAGAAATATCATTATTATTTCTTTTTTCTATGAACAACATTTTCATTGCCTTGGTTCTGACTCTGAATTTAACATTTATACATACTTTTGAGAACACTGGGTCAAAAATAAATTACAAACATATAGAAATATATTTAACCTCAATATAAGTCAAGGAAATGTAAATTAAGCCAAATGAAATATTTTTCAGCTACCAGAGTGAGAAAAATAGAGGAACATTAAAGTCCCACAAGGATGTAGGAAAACAAGATTAAGCACATTTTTATTGAGGATTAAATGGAAATCATTTTAAATATCCATCAATGTTAATTACAATTTAAAAAAAGTCTCCTAATTTTTGACTCAGCAATTCCACTTTGGAGACTCAGTCCTACAGAAATAATAACACAGTTAAACTCATGTGTATACATATGTAAGGAATTGGGTATGAGGATGTAAATTGTAATGTTGTTTGTTAAGATGAAATCAACAAAACTGAAACACCCTGAGCATCCACCAACTGGGAAAATAGTTGAAATATTATAATCTATTGATCTATGTAACAATTCACAGGTATGTAAAATGTATTGGCTTGTAGAATGTCTGCAACATTAACTGAAAAGGCAAAATAAAAATAATGTTTGTCATAATCCCATTTTTATAACATGCTAAAAAACAAGAAAAACCTTCCACCCTTGTCTCAGCTTATATATGAATATATAAACATAGATAAACAAGAGTAAGAAATTAATCATCAAGTATTTGTAAACTAAGACAAGGTATTGAAAAGAAGATAGAGATTTTTTCCATAAAAGTTTATTTTTTTAACATAATAAAACACAAAAATGTATATTTTGTGTTTTATAATAAAGCTTAATAACATTTTGGAAAAAAAAAAAAAAACAGCCCAAAGAGTCCTCTTTGGTGAATTGAGATTTTTGTGGTAAACTACAGCCAAGTAAATAAGCCATTTAGATCCCTTTTCAGAAATTATATAAAGGCAGAAATTAGTGGTGTTTCCACAAATGTGATCTTGTGTAAGGGAGGCAACAGAGCTATAGTATTAACACAATCTAAAATAGTGTCCTTCTCGTTACCTCTGATAGTTTTATGTGTCAGTTTTGCTAAGTCATAGCACCCAGTTATTTAATTAAACACTAATCTAGATGTTGTAAAGGTATTTTGTAATATGGTTAACATCTACAATGAATTCACTTTATACACAATAATGTAGGTGGACCCCATCAAATCAGCTGAAGACCTTAAGAGCAAACCCTGAAGTTTTCTGTAAAAGAAATTCTGTTTCAAGATTGCAGCATTAGCTCCTGCCTGATTTCAAGCCTGCTATCCTGCCTTCCAAATTTTGGATTTGCCAGTCTCCACAATCATGTGAACCAATTCCTTAATATACACACAATATATTATACAATGTGTACTATACACTTATATACTATAGTTTCTGTTTCTCTGGAGAACGCTGACTAATACATTAAAATATAACCTGCCTTTTATAAAATCATTAGGCTAAGCAGATTATTAAGCACTTGTTTAAATTATCTTTTAGTGATGTCTAAATCAGTATACATGGACTAAAATCAGTATTGCATTCTTTTGCTTTAATGGAAAGACTTGTGTTGGTTACAGACACTGGAAGCTGATGCTCTTTATAGCCATGATGTCATCAATACTCCCTCAAACCATCGCCTGCATATTCAAAAAGATGACATACATTTGTTAGTAGAAACTTTCTGGGTCTCCACACAATGTCAACTTATGTTTTCATAAGGACGATACTTTCTTATGGACATTTTCAAAGGGTTCATAAGTAAACAGCGTTGTAAAACTGAAGATAAACAAACAAAAACACCTCAATGGGTCCATCTTAAAATAATTAAAAAGCCATTCAAGGACAAGTCACAGAGTAAATGGTTAAATGCAGGACCAATCCTCTGATACTTCTATGTAATTACATTAATCTTAGCTTTTAACAAATTAGTAAATAACATAATTGTGAGTCAGCTTTTCATCAAGTACAGAAACTCCTCTAAGCAAAGATTGGACTAGACTGATAAGATTTTAAATTCTTGCATTTTAAGTGAAGATTGCAATTTTTTTCATTTACTCAAAAAGGCGTTAAGCACATAGACCATTATAAATAATGAATCAGAAAAACTGTTTGACATAGGGTTATCTCCTTTTCATTTATCTCCCTATACCCATTTCCTCATGCTAGTGTCCTCTGGCCTTATTTCCATTGGTAATAATCTGTAATTTCTGCTATTTTCTCTTTTCAATACCACTAAGAGTCAGATTTTCCTTAGGACATATTACCTATTTATAGCCATTTAGAACATTTTACACCAATCGTCACTTTGGAGCTGTATCTGGTGGTATAACTAGCATTTTCAGGGTTTCTGTAGACTTTTATTACATGGTGTGACATTCGGTTGATGGACTGTCTCAGTCTTATTCTCTGTCAATTGTACACTGATCCGTGACAGCATAATGGATCTGTGACAGTGTTTGGAAGGGTGAGAACGACTACAATAACATTTTGGGGAGGATGGATATCAGAGTTCCTTTTAATACTCTTCTTAATTTTCCTCTCATATTAAAATTTTAAAAAGCTGCCAACATAGGATATGCCAATTTTCTTCCACAGAAAAAAAAATGATACCTGTTTTAGACAATTGGTATTAAGTATGATGGCAAAATAGCTGTCGATCATGCTGAACAGGGATATTAGGCATTCCCTATAGCAAGGAGACTTCCAAGGACCCACTCAGAAGGGAATCATGTTGTACTCCTGTCTGGGTCAAAGGTTATTACATCTCGGAAGATATTCTCTGTTGAGGGAGGAGGAGAAGAAGGGTTTACTGCTCTCAACAGCAAGGAATTACTCAGGAATTGCCCGAGGAGATAGCTGAACCTTCCCCTCAGGGGGCACGTGGAGGTTGTACCAGGGAGCATGCTTCTGTGACTAGCTAGAGAGACTTTCAACACTCGATGATTTCAAGTTTATTTACTGTTTCAAAGGTTCTACCAGTGTCCTGTCTTGGGGAGCAGGGAAAAGAGAGCAAAAACATTTGCAGCTCTTTTCTCCTTTCTGAAATGCCATAAATGATACCCTTATGCCTGTGCTTTTGGTTTTTGGTGAGAGAGGAGCCAGGAAGCTTCAGGAAAGTGGCTGAGAGAGGACCAGTAAGTTAGGGAATTAGTAGTAAAGTGAAAGACACTGAAGGGGAAGAGACGTGGCCCACCTTTGGCTCTGTTGCAGCAGGAACAGGAGTCAAGGTTAACAGAGTGCAGTCAGGCTGGGTAACAGGCTGCAGTATATGACATGATAATGGATGCAAGACATGGAGCTAGGGAGAGGTGATAGACTCAACAATGAAGAACCAGTCAGGGGTGAATGCACTCTATTCTTTGTCCAAATGGAGAAGTTCAATCCAAGGTTTGGAAGCTGTGTGAATCAGTCTTACTTATTTAAACTTTACTAGAAGCCATGTAATGCTTTTATTTTTTGAAAGAATGAGTATTCTGAAAAGTTTATGCATGGGAAATGTGTAATTTACATCTATCTTTCATGGCTGTGGGCCAATGCCAAACATGAACATGAACACACACACACACATACTTGCCCAAGTTTCTCTCGGTCTTAAAAGAAATGAAAACAGTACGTCTTTTTGTTAAAAAAGATAAGAAAGGCCTGAATGTGCCAATGGTTTGGGCTAGAGAACATTAAGTGTCAGGAAGAAAAGTCCTTGTCAACACAGGTAAGGGAAGGCGTCAGTCTCACCCCCAACTGTCTAAAATGGAGAGTCCAACTGCAGCCCTCTGCAGAAGAATATTGCAGTCATCATGATCATGGCATTCTGCTGTTCACTGGGACTTATTTCCATGGAGTCAAATGTGTTACTTGACCCTCATCCACATAGGTGTGATTCTCTATGACTCCAAACCCAGTGGAAATGACCAGCATGACTCTGATTCAGGTAGAACATTTGGACTAAAGATAATAGAACACCTAAAACAAAATAGTGTAAGCAATTAAGAATTGGCTCATGTGATCAAAAAGTTCAGAGGAAATGCTGGCTTCTGAGAGAGATTACTCTAACAGCATGACAAGATCCTTCCTTGCTCTACTGCCCAGGATTTCTCTTCAAGATGGTGGCCAGTGGTTAGATGGGTCTCAGGCTTTCTCTTTAACATCTGATAAAGTTTCAGATAGAGTTGGCCATGGGAAGGGATAAACACTAAAAAGTGTTTCTGTCCAAAAGAGAAAAGAGAACTGGATAGTGAGTGGCAATAAATAACAAATGTCAACTGCTGATCCTGTGTCCTTGTGCTTCCTCCCTACCATTTTACCTTTTGAGTTTCATCCTCCTCCATAATTGGCCATTCATTTAGTCAACCAGTTTGCAAACAATTATTGGATTATTTCAAGTAATTATTAATTATTGCAATTAATTCTTTATGACTTTTCTTATATGCTAGGGCTACAATAATGCATTCCCACTCTTCACGAACTCTCGCTGTAATGAGAAGGAGAAATATAAACTTTAATTAAAATATTCAATATTATGTATAAGTTCTAATTATGGGGATAAGTGCAAGACATGTGTGGCAACATGTCTGTGCAGAAGGATATCACGGAAGGTTTTACAGGAGCTGGATTTGGAATTTGAGCCCAGTAGGAGCTCTTCAAGCTGGGCACCAAGTATGGGCAGAAGAAATAGCATGTCCAAAGGAAGGAATGGGAATGATAAAAGTGCTTTGTGTTTTTGAGGAACAGTAGGAGAGATGATAAATATAGGAGTCATAGAATTTGAACCCGGAAAAATGGACAGAGGTCTGTAATTTTCAGCCATGCCAGTTGGCAGCCCTGGGTCTCTAGGCACACAAGTCATCATAGTTCTGTGCAGTCAGAGGGGACTCTTTGATGGTGATCCAGAATGAGGCCAACTTGATCTGGGATTTGTTCAACAAATTTTTGTCAAATGTTTGCTATGTGCAAAGCACTGGACTACTACAAATGCATGCCATCTGACCTCAAACAGAGGCTTCCCACTGATTGGAAGTGCACTGAATCATCTCTCAAAAACATGTCTTCTCTAAACCCTCACCCCTTTTCTTTGCTCTTCTCTCTTAAGTTGATCTTGACTTTTTAAATGATTGAATATAGTCACACTACATGTCATAAACTTGAAGACTCTTAGTCTTCAAGATATGTCTACCTTTACATTCTTTGTTAAAACCTAAAGTCCATTTTCTGCTGGGATTTTTCTTCTGTTCCCTGGTTCCAGTTTGAAAAGGCCCCCACAAAGAATGCTTAGCCCTTCTGAAGGACAACGCTCAGTCAATCTATTCAGTGGTTATTTCAGTGTTAAATATGCTCAGGATTCGCCTGAAGGTGTTCGATATGGCCAGGCCCTCTGACTGCTCTTGCTTCCCTGGTGCTTTGCCCCATCATTTATCACTTCCCTCTCTTATTATCTCCCTCTCCACTGACTCCTGCCCATTGACATTCAAAAATACTCAGATAATCCAACGTCCCCCAAAAAACACTAAAAAATATGCATTGATTCTAGTCTCCCTTCAGCATCTTTCTTCACATGAAAGAAGTTTATTCTTATCTTTTTTCTATCATAATTATCCACTATTTCCTTAGATTATTGAAATGAAGCTTTTATACAAGATTGGCCACATGATTCATGGAGCCCAGCACAAGAGCAAATTGTGCCCTTTGTTACAAAGCAGGAGAAAGATTTCTTCTTTTCTAATTCGAGGTATCTCCCTTAACCTGTCATAGAGTTTTTTATTTGCCATTTACTGACTCACTCCCTTGGCCACAGGGATACTCAAGGTGGGAGTGCAAACTTTCACAGGCACCTGTGGCTCCACTCTGAGACTCAGTACACAAGGTATGTCCCCAACATCAGGGGACCCCACGGGGACGGAAGGTAAAGGGGCAGTACTATATCCAGGCAAAAATCCTGGTAAAAGGTGTCATCAACTCTCCTGGTTACTGCAATAGCTTTCTACTCATCTCAGCCCTGTGTCCCCAGAGTATTCTCAACAAAACGATCAGAGCCATATTTTCAAATGTGTGGCAAGTCATGACATTTCTTTGCACAGAACCTTCCAATGATCGACTTAACTAACACTTGGAGTAAAGGCCAAATTTCTTAGAAAGACCTCTAAGACCCTGTGTGATTTGGCCCCGTGCTATCGTTCTGTACTCATCTCCTGCCATTCCCCTTGCCTCTCACACCCCACTGGCCTCTGCTATTCCTCAGCCATTCAAACATGTTCTTGCTGCATGGACTTTGCACTTTCTGTTTATGCAAAAAGGGTACTTTACATGTGAAAAGTTCAAAGTTAAATCAACCATCATGCAAGGTTCATTCTAGGTATCAAGCCACAAACTGAGGAATCTAGCTCTCAGTGCTTCAATAATCAGCAATCCTCAGCAACAGCCCTGTTCTCACCTCCCACAAGAAACCCTCAGCTTATCAACTTAAGAACACCAACCGATAAAGTATCTCTTTCCAATGGTTCCAGCAAAATTATTTTGATAGTTCAAAGTGAAACACTTGGGGATACATACACATCTTTAAAAAAAAAAAGTGACTAAAATATTTGGCACTGTGATTATCCAGGCCTGAGTTATGTGGCTATGTGCTCACACCTGGAGGCTATGGGAAATGGAACAGAGTAAGAAATGAGTACTTCCTGAAAGGAAAAGATCTTATTTCCCAACACAAAATACATGTCAAATGTGGCTATTTAATGGAATATTGTTATCAAGATCATTTTTTTGAATAATGTTATATTTAATGACATAAATGGCTCATGACATAATGCTATATTCAAAAGTAGTATTTTATAAATGAGTTATGAGTGAGCAAGTGAGAGAAAATGAAAGTTCTGGAATAGGATAAATGAGATGTTAAGGAAATAGTCCTTGAGTGATGGAATTATGCAAGATTTTCACTTATTATTTCTTTATGTTACTGATATTATCTACTATGATCATGTATTTCATAAATATGTAACTACTCTTAGATAGATAAATAGAAAAGGATAAGTATAAAATTCAGTGAGGCTACTGTTTATGAGCTTAGTTTTTGTAGTCGACTTTCTGAGTGCTGACTCTGGATCCACTCATTACTATGTGTATAAACTTGTGCAAGTCACTTTACTTCTCACACCTCAGTTTCTTTATCTGTAAGGTAGGAATGATAGTGCCTACTTCCTAGGGTTGTGACAAGGAATACAGTCACATATACAGTCTTTAAAGTGCAGCACTCACCCCACAGTAAGGACCAAAAACTGTTATCATCACAATGTGTTTGGTCAGGGTACAAGTGGACCAAAAAGCAGAGATATGCTTCAACATTCTGTGTAAGATTATCCTTTCTTATAAGAAGATCATTTTGTAACTTTTAAATGTGATTTTTGGGTTGGTTTCTGTAACCAGTGGCTATCTGATGTTGAAAGAGCCAGGGTAATACGAAGCCCTCAGCCATGGGAGAAAAAACAAACAAACAAACAAACAAACAAAAACATGGCTGAATCTGACTTTCCTGCCAGTAATTATTCCCAGGGTCCTTGAACAAGGACCCCCTGGGACTACATCCTATCAGCCATTAGTCAAAGAGATAAAGTAGATTTTTTAAAGCTAGGGCTGGGGCCTCCTTCACGTAACTCTACAGAACTCTTCATTTCAGAAGCACTCTTATTTTCCTTTGCTTCACAGTGAAATCTTTGTGGCCCTTGTGTAAACTGCCTCAACCACTAAGTAGGTGCCTAATTTTTTAATGAAAATAATTTTTAACTTGTGCCTATCAGAAGAGAAAACAAGAGAGAAAAATGTCACTGACTGCTGCCTATCAAATAATTGGAGTTCTCATGAATAGGCCCCAGATGACACAGCAGCCTTAAATAAAAGATAAAATGGAAACAAGACTCTTTGAATAATGCTGCCTGAAAGCAATTTCCTTCTTTAACTGGGACACTGCTGATCTGAAAGCCACAAATTTTAGAGAATCATGCAGGGCTTGAGACTTTGATTGTATAGTTAATAAAGTATATAAAAAAAAAAACTTCATCTCATACAGCTGACGACATGCAAAACAAATTCAAGATGTTCAGTGACAGAGTTGCAAGAATTCTAAATAAAAAATGAAATAGGAGTTAAGGCTGTTCTTCTAACCTTTCACAAACTTACACCTACAGAGTCAGATAATTTTTTTTTTTTTTTCAAATCACAACACCGAAGTTTTAGGATAGAAACATTTCAAATATTAATTCTCAAGATGTCTGTGTCATCCTTATATTGCCAGAAATTTATTTGACAACAAAAAATTAAATGCCTAAGGACTTTTCATGAATCAAAAAAAAAATATATATATATATATATGTTCTCTAACTGGCAGTGTGTTTTAGGAAGACCTCTCCTTCCCTTGCTCTACATATTTTTTCTCAAGTCATTGTCTTTGTGTGAAGGAAGTCAGTATATTTGACTTTTAGCTCAAGCCATTTAGCTCAAAGCTCCCTAATAGCTTGTTTTTTTTCCCCAAAATCATGAAGTTTGAACTTGAGAGGAAATAAATATATTTCACATTTTTAAATGTAGTTGTTCTAAGCACATTCTTCTGCCAATATTGATGATATTAAAAGGTTAATGAAAAAATATATAAAGAATGAGCCAGCCACTAAGACTCCAGGCAGAAGGAGGATTGTTTGGCCAGATGATATAATTCCACAAAGATAAAAGGGGTTAAGACTCTGAAACAGGAGGGGAGGGGGCAGGGCACAACCTTTGAAAGAATGACATAGCCCAGGGACATGACATAAACTGATTAGAACCAAATGGGTCCAATCACTAGATTGGGTCTTCCACTAGACCTTGAGTTTCAGTATATGTTCACTGTAACACATCAGCAAGCTAAATGACATACCCACAGGCTCCATGACAGTTCCAAGGCCAACCATAAGGATCAAAAAGTGGGCAGTGGCCCAATTCCTGGAAATCCCCACCCCTTCCCAAAGTAGCTTGAATACTCCTCCCACTCATTAGCCTATGAAGTTATCCACCCCTATAAAAACTGACAACCCCATACCCTGGAGCTTTTCTCACCTTCTGAGATGGCCCACACTCTCTGTGGAGTGTGTTTCTGTCTAAATAAATCCACTTCTTACCTATCACTTTGTCTCTCAATGAGTTCTTTCTGCTATGAGACATCAAGAACCTGAGCTTCATTAAGTCCTGAAACTAACTAGGTGTGTGATCTCAGTTAGAAGACCTTGGGTTTTGGCCAGGTTCGAGTCCCAGCTGTGTGGGTTCAAGTCCGAATAAGGGTTTTGGCCGGGTTCAAGTTCCAGCTGCCTGTATTCACCCAATCTGGGTGCACCCAATCTGAGGTGCACAGTTTCAACTCCATTTAGTCAAGTACAGCAACAAGATATGGAAATCCTGAAAATTAGGTTTGATGGATGTAAGCAGGAGAGGAATATATCATCATTTTTAAGAAATGGAAGAGGAAATTTCAGAGATGAGGTACAGAGGTGACCACTGCAATGAATCTTGCCTTGGTAGGAAGATCTATGGTCCTTCCTGCCAGACTGTGTCTGTAATTGCAATAATCATTTTACAAAGAAATCTTGAAAATACTCTCTTAATGTATATATATTTGCTTCTTTTTGCTAAATTCTGGGAATATCCTAAGAAATGGTAAGCATCACTGAACTTTTTTATTCCTATTTGATGAAATTATTTTTTTAGTGCTAAGTTCTTATCAATGTGAATATTAGTTAATGCTTTTAGCAACCACAGAGTTTTTATGTTCTGCTTATTAAATCTTCCTAATGAAGAGAATTTTGCAACAGTCTTGACCTTTTTTCTCCCTGGATTATTTTCAACCAGGGTAGGTCAATTGACTTGAATCTGTTTCTCCTTCAGTGCTTGATCAAATCTATAATGGGGGCAGGGGTTGTGTATGGGGAAGGGGAGATTAGAGGCTTGTGCTGTGAAAAATGGTAGATGAGTTTAAAGGTAGTCTTCCATAACCCTTTTAGTCTTATCAAGTTATTGTTCCTTTTTTTTTTCCACTTAGGAATTATTTATGGGTGGAAATGGAGATTTTATTCTACTAATGTAATCAGTCCATTCAAGGACAGGAATGCAATGTTTTTGGCCTTTGGGTAGTGATCATCTTTGACTGATATTACCACCTAATCAGCACTCTGGAAGTAAATAAAGAAATCTAAAATCTGTTTGCTTTATTTTTCTTATGAAGAGAAATATGGCAAAAGTCCTACCAGCTGATATGAATTAATTGTTGCCATGGGGGAAGTTGGTGGCTGGTATATTTTTGTTTTGTTAGAGAAATATGTAGATTTAATCATAATTAGGTCTTCAGGTACATATCTGGTGATTATATATATAAATATATACTATATATTTTATGTATTTATTTACATATAAATATATATGTATTTTATATTTTAATATATATAAAATTAAATCAATCTTTTCATTTAATAATTCTAGTTGATGTCGAAAACTTGGTCTCTACCCCGGTGCCGAATCGAATCTCAGAGACAGAGTTTTGGGTGAAGTAGAAAAGAATAGCTTTATTGCTCTGCCAGGCACAAGTGAACACAGTGGTCTTGTGCCTCTCAAAACTGTTCCAACCTGGGAGGATTTGATGAGATATATATATATATTTTTTTGCAGTATGCGGGCCTCACTATTATGGCCTCTCCCATTGTGGAGCACAGGCTCCGGACGTGCAGGCTTAGCGGCCATTGCTCACGGGCTTAGCCGCTCCGCGAAATGTGGAATCTTCCTGGACCGGGACATGAACCATGTCCCCTGCATCGGCAGGTGGACTCTCAACCACTGCGCCACCAGGGAAGCCCTGGTGAGGAGTTTTATAGCAATAGTTCAGGGGCAGGGTTGCTGATAAGATTATGATGTGTGCAGGGTCTGCATTCCTTTAATCTGGCCTCAGGTAATCTCTTGATGATTATCATCTCTTGATGGTAATCTCTTCTCTGGTTCCTTTAATGTGGTCTCAGGAGGTATTTTCTGGAATGAAGAATGCTGATGTCTTCCATTTGTTGGGTTTTAATTCTGTAAAGAGCTCAGATATATTGTTATGTATATCCCTTGAGTTGGAACCAGGACCCTGCACCAAGGCTGCACTATTGTTTCTTGACTGCTTCTTCCTTGTCTCTGCATCCTCTCCCTTCCTTGATTAGCAACTGTTTGAAAGAATTCCATGCCCAGGAACCCCACAGGATCCTACTTGGTTTCATAGTTTAGTTTTCTAAATTTTTATGAAGAATTGATTTTGTATGACATGTGGGAATCTATCTTTTCTGTCAATTTCATATGTGAGAACCCTTTGAATTAGTATATAATTTGTAAGTATGAGGTAATTTTCTCTATAATTATAAGAATAACTCAATATGAAAGACTCAGTAGTGGATTGTCAAGCAGAGTACCATGCACTGATTATCAATCCCAGGGGAGGATTCTAAACACTTCTGCCCATAGCATCTTGGTATTGGAGTCACCAAGGAATAGACAACTCAGTCAAGCACTAGATGAAATTACACATTACTCACATAGAAAAGAGACAGAGCAAGATCAACTCCATTATTAGGCATTGGTCCCCCAAGGCCAACAGATTTTTTCCCAGAGCCCACGCAGGGCAAATAACCTATGTGCACCCCTCTTGTTCAACAGTGGAAGGACACTGTCCCCCCCACACACAGAGGACAGATATAGCAGAGCTGCAGTTGACCAGATGTCATATAATGCACATGCTTAACAGAACAAAAGAACACACCACGAGCATGAAACAGGAAGAGATATTCACACACAAGATGATAATCCCAGGAAAGGAAATGTGGGCTCTTTATCCCTGGTAAGGAAGGGTTTCAGGCCCAAGGTCCATTCTTATGCAGCTAAGCAAGGGCCAGAAGACTGAACATGAGACTGCCTTTCCCAGTAAGAATGAACACAGATCTTGGTCCATTAGGTACATAGTTGCAAAGATAGTGGTCTTCATGGTTGGGAAGTTTTAGTTATAATTGTGAGGAAATTGAACCATTCATAAGAGATGTGTTTATACAACCTCTTAATAGTTAGGGTCATGTTTTAATTGTGTTATATACTCTGAGTAATAAGATCACTTTTTAATCAAAATATCAGGACACTTTTCTTAACCTGGGCTACATTTATTCTTTTCTATCCATGAACACAAATATGGCTTTGGAAGTTTCTAGCTTGAAGGAAAGATTAGTTAAATGTTACACAGATTGGAGGCCCAAATCCATGCCACTCAGAATCATAGGGCCAGGAATAGGATGGATGTTGATATATTGGGAAAAATTAAGCAGCAGATTATTTAGGACTTTCTGAGGAATATTTTATCCAAAGTTTCCAAATAAACTCAAGGTTTAGGCCACCAAGCAGTCATGAGGAAAGCATTCTGCAGGAAACTCTGTAGGTAGATGATAGCCAGTAGGGAGGTACAAAAAAGAAACTAGGATCTCATAAGAGATTGGAATTTAGGAGTAGAATATTTATTCCTGGAATATATTTTTAGGCTACATAATTAAGATTTATTCTCAAGATAACTAATCAAAAGCTGAATCACCAAGAAATTAGGGCATTTGAGACCTGAGTAGAACCAGACATAAAGTTGAGCATGTGTAGTCATTGATTTAGAGTCTCTTAAATCATCTATTCTTTGGGCCAGGATTGATTCTAGAGCTCGAGATAAAAAAATGCAGAGAACATATCTAAATGCAAGGGCGAATAAACAGGGAATGCCAAAACTGTCAAGCAAAACCTGTGTGTGTATTTTAATCCTTATGAAAATCACCATCCTTACCAAATCTTAATTGGCTTATTTGAGTTATATGGCTAGGTCCCACATTTTTTTTAATCCTAAAAGCTCAACAGGTACTGAGTTTGAGAAAGAGGAAATCAGAGTTAGGAATCCTCCCATGACATCCTTAATCCTAAATGATCTGTCCTTGATTTAGAAAGATAGTTATCCATTACCTAACTAACTGACTGAGGAATTCTACAAGCAAATAATGGTCTCCACTTGGAGTTTGAATCAGCAGAATTCCCTTTCTTCTCTGAAGCTGGAGCCAAAGTTCTAACGAAGATCTTACTACAGGTCATAGCTTGAGTTCTCTAGTAAGGACACAGAGCTGGACTCTGAGATGACTCAACTCCTACAGAAGGCAGGATAAGCCAGCAGGATCTGGCAGAAGGAGTAGTTGAGTTGATGGCCTGATGAAAATCTCTACCAATAACTAACCCTATGGAGAAATTCTGGAGCTAAAACAGCCTGTTAATGTTGTTCTGCTTTGGGTGAACTGAAATGATCTGGTATTTATATAAACCCCTCATCAGTCATTTGATGTAGGCTGCATTTGTAAGGATATGACCATGGACGAGGAAGTTATCTACAGCTAAAGGCATTGCTGAAAGTGCTGCCAACTGAAGCTTGCCTTCAACAGCAGCCCTAGAAGCTGAGGTAGCAAGTCTTCCTTGAAGGGGGATTTGAGCAACAAATACAGCCTTAAAGGAGGATCTGGACAGGGCATCACCATGGCCACCACAACTCCCCTTTCTCTTGTAATAAGACTGTGTTGTGCAGGAAAAAAATGTGCATATAAGGGTTGCATACAAGAATTCACTAAGTAAAATTTATCATCATTTCCATGGATACCTCAGATTTAATATCAATTCCTATGTACATTTTCTTCTTTATAAAAGAAGATTTTCCAGGCATTTTTACCCCCAAAGATTAGTAGCAAATTGCCTCGATCATAGAATATATCAATTAGTGTTTCTGGACTTGTTTTTTCAAATCTGGGAGCAGTCAGTTGAGAAAACTTCCAATCAAGAGAACCTCAGGGCAGTTTTTAGTGTGGATGCACAGTACTTTAGTAAATTTCAGGGTTCAAAATCCACTTAAGGTTTTAACAGTTTCAAGGAAAGCAATTTTATGACCCAGAATCTAAGATAAAATTGTTTCTAATATTCTGTAATTATAAACTGTCTGGTATAAGTTCTATTCTTAAAAATCCATTCACTTTATTTTTTTTTAAATTTACAAAATATTATATCTTCTTTATTTATTTTAATACAATGCTTTGAAACTTAAGATCAAAGCTGGTTTAGTAATATTTCCCAAATAGAACACCATCAAGTACAAATATTACAAAGGATCTCTGGGTGTTCTTGTTAAGTGGTCTATATCATGTTGTACACCTTAAATATGGGCATTCTTTATATATAAGAAAAACATTCACTTTAAATAGACTTTAGTGAACATTTTTATGCTAAAGTGATAGTTGCCCTTGAAGATCCCAATTGGAAAACAGCTCTGCAGACACACTCTTTAGATGAAAAAACACTCTCCCTGACCAGTGACACCAAATATTTGTCTAAGTGTAAAGATGCAGGTAAAGAATATCTCTCTTCAGGCCCTCCTGCCCCTACCCCGGGCTGAGCTCCATCACAGAGTTCTCCTGTACCCTTCTGGACCAGAGGTGAATTTGTGCTGCCTAAGCCTAGGATCAACATCTGGGAGAACAGACCAAGTTGATCTCATCCAGGACAACCAACTCTCCTCTTTATTAAGTCCTTATTTAGCTGAACTATAAATATTATTAAACATTTGCTTATGAACTTCCAGAGCACCATGCTGTTCAACAGATGAGGCTGGTGTGTTTTAATTTTATGCACTCTGAACGTGCTTGGTTTAGTTTCCTTTCTGCACTCCACATTTTCTTAAGTTCCAGTTATTGGAAAGAAATTTTTCCTACAATCCAAGGCACACATTGTCTTCATTTTTTTTTTTCTGTTGGTTGGGGTGTTGGTTTGGGGGCATGTGTGAGAACAGAAGGATTATGGGGGTGGAATGGGTTATGACACATTTTCATTTGCAGCTGCTCTGACTCCTTTGCTTCAATCCAGCTCAGATCTCAGCAGAAACCTAACACCATTCCATTGACGCTAGAATTGCACCAGTAACTCAAATCACCAAATAAGGTAAGTCATTTGTTATCTGAGCCATAAATATTTACATCCACTAGTGACACATATATAAAGAGTGTGGAGTGACTGTGTAATTTCAGCTGCCCTCCCCAAGCCGGTCAATAGTTTCTGTTATCTCTTGAAAGCCCTAATAACTAATGTGTGCTAGTTGGATAAGAATGTACTCTCCAGCTTGCTACCCTCCTCTAATTGTTCATTATGACCACATTAGTCACCTAGGAAGTTTTTATATTAGGAAGATTTTATTTTCCTTTTAAATTTAGGGCCTATTACACAAAATTGTTGGGACTATCAAGCATCTATCACCTTCCTGGCCTCCTTCATTCCTTTACACATTCTCTTCCCATTGTTACCCAAAACGCAAGAGATCATCACCATTTCTTTTTCTTCTTCACTTTACCAACATAATAGCGACAGAACAATTCCATTATTTTCACTTTTTCCTGCCTATAGATGACTTTGGAGGTTAAGTCTTAAGAATGCATCTAAGCAATGCTTAAGCATAGGCTGATGCTTTCGGAATCTAACAGGTGACCACACCACAAAGCAGTTATGATATAAAAGCATTTTCAAGCAAGCACATTGAAAAATCTTTCAAGTATTAACTGGACCGAAATGGAGCATGCTGTGGGCAAAGTGAATCCTGTTTTATTCTTGTATCAAGAGCTGTACCAGTAAGAAAAATGGAAAATCAGTAAAATCATGCTGTTGTTCTTTCATCCACTAGGTCATTATGCAGAGCTTGTATTTTAATATAATCACTAGATAAAGAACTCCAAAGATGAGATAGAGGGATAAAAGTATATTTACTGAATTTAAAAGATGAGAGCTAACAATATCTAAAGGTTTAGATAATTCAATTTTAAAAGACTTGGCTATTTTGTTAAAAGGATGTGTTAATTGGTACTGACTAACTGCATATATACCTACATTATAGGTATAACATTTGAGAAAATGGTTGAAGGTTTCCCTAAAATGCTGTAGTGGTTTGATGGCTAAATTCATTGGCTTAGTGATAGTTGAAATTTTTCCTTTAGGAAGAATTTGGATATAACAAAAACTTGAACAGATCCTCAGAAATATCTGAGTTAATAACTTGCAGAGATTTGAATCATACCTGAAAAGAAGATTCAACTCACAGATTCTTCTAAAAGTTTCCTAACACTCCAGGCTAAATTAAGTGCTACTCTTTTCCTGCTTCCATACTATCCTGTGTATATTCCTATTGAACCCCCCCACAGGAATTTCAGTTCCTTGAATGCAGGACCTTGCTGATTCATTTAAAAATCTCAAAAATTCAGCAATGTTTTGTAGATAATTTGAGCATAGAAAATATTAGTTGAATGAATGAATGAGAAAGGGCTGAGAAAGACAAAATGGAAAGGATCTTAAGAGAGGGGGTGTTAGGTCTTCTAAAATCTTGATTAGAATAGTCAGGTATCAGGAACTGTGTGTGTGTGTGTGTGTGTAGGTAGGAGTGACTGATGAGGATAACACTTGTTTTTCATGAGGCAATAACTTATAAAAGATTAAGCTAAAATGAACTGCAGAGACTGAGCTGACTTAGGGAGTGTTATATTTGTAGCCTTAAAAATTATTTGGGATTCAGTTACCTGAATTAACAGCCATGTGCACAAGAGAATTTTCAGTAACACATTGCCTGCTATCTAGGCCCGGGGACATCACTTTCCTCTAGTATACAATTGCTTTTTCACCTCCTCCTCTGCCTTCCGCCTTCTAAATGTTCAGTGCTCTCTTAATGGTTCCTAACTGAAGTTCTTCCCTTCCCACCAGGGTTTTATATCCTCCAGGCTCCCAAATTCTCTCTCCTTCCCTGCCCAGAAAAGCTCCTATTTCCTGAATTACTTATTTTCAGCTTGATATTCATATGATTAGTCAAATAATTGTCACTATGACTTACAGATTTGATCTCCTCAGGATATTTGCTTTTAAAAAGAGGAGTTTGCTAATCCAAATTAATTTCTAATTGTTCAAATATTTATATGAGAAAAGATGAAGATATTTTAATTCGAAGGCCTTTTGGTGGCTCTTTCTACTCATCCCTCTCCTGGCTGTGCACTCACTCCCACACTTACTCATCAAACAGTACAGTATACAAATCAACCTTGTTCAGTTTCACATAGTCACACTATGTATTTTACTATGTTATTTGGCAAGTGTCTTTTCACCCTAAAATTCCCAGTGAAAGAAGAATTACAACTAAACAAATGCAACAAGGTTTAAAGGAGCCATCATTCATAATATGAGTCACAATATGTAAGAGTGTACAGTATACAAGATGATGCTCCTTTGAGGCAGACCATCTAGACCAAGATATATGACCTTTGGACACTCATTTAGGCTTTTATCCACCATTTCCTTATTGGTAAAGTGCTAATAAATGCTGTTACTGTGGAGCTAGGAACTAATGTATGTGAAAGTGCTGAGTAAAATAAGCATCTTAAAAATAAAAAACATTTTTAATATCAACTACTGGAGAATTTAAGTAAAATACATACAATATGATTACTCTTGAGCCAACATATTCCCCTTTGAAGAATGAATCCTCTAAAAGAAAGTATAATGAGTATTTTATTATTAAAAAAAAATGTTGATCCTTAAAATGCAGTTCAGATTCAATGCAACCACTGCTAAAATACCAATGGTATTTTTCACAGAACTAGAACAAATAACCTTAAAATTTGTATGAAAACACAAAAAACCTCGAATACCTAAATCAATCTTAAGAAAAAAGAATAGACATGGAAGTATCATGCTTCCTGACTTCAGATTATACTACAAAGCTACAGTATTCAAAACAGTGTGATACTGGCACAAAAACAGACACATAGATCAATGGACTAGAATAGGGAGATCAGAAATAAACACACACACTTATGGTCAATTAACCCATGACAAAGGAGGCAAGAATATACAACAGAGAAAAGACAGTCTTTTTAATAGGTGGTGCTGGGAAAACTAGAGAGTTTTATGTGAAATAATGAAATTAGAACGTTTTCTCACACCATCTACAAAAATAAACTCAAAATGGGTTAAAGATCTAAATGTAAGACTGAAAACCATAAAATTCCTAGAAGAAAACAGGCAGAACACCCTTTGAAATAAATCATAGTTTTTGGGTCTCTTTCAAGGCAAAATAAATAAAAGCAAAAATAAACAAATGGGATCTATTAAACTTAAAAACATTTGTAAAAGAAAGGAAGCCATCGTCAAAACTAAAAGACAGCCTACTGAATGGGAGAAAATATTTGCAAATGATATGGCCAAGAAGTGGTTAGTATCCAAAATATGTAAATAGCTCATACAACTCAATATCAAACAAACAAACAAACAAACAAACAAAACACAAAGAATCCAATTAAAACATGGGAAAACAACTGGAACAGATAATTTTCCAAAGAAGATATACAGATGGCCAACAGTCACATTAAAAATGCTCAACATCACTAATCATCAGAGAAATGCAACTTAAAACCACAATGAGATATCACTTCATACATATCATAATAGCTATCATCAAAAAGTCTACAAATAACAAATGTTGGTGAGAATGTGGAGAAACGGGCACCCTAGTACACTATAGGTGGGATTGTAAATCGGTGCAGCCATTATGAAAAACAGTATGGATGTTCCTCAAAAAACTAAAAATAAAACTACCATATGATCCAGCAATTCTACTGCTGGATATATAGCTAAAGAAAATGAAAACACTAAATCATAAAGATACATGTGCCCCAATGTCTATAGCAACATTATTTATAATAGCAAATACATGGAAGCAACCTAAGTGTCCATCACAGACAAATGGATAAAGAATACACACACACACATACACACATATATACACAATGGAATACTACTCAGCCATAAAAAAGAATGAAATTTTACCATTTGCAACAACATGGATGGACCTGGAGGGTATTATGCTAAGTCAGACAGAGAAAGATAAACACTGTATGTTATCATTAATATGTGGAATCTAAAAAACAAACTAGTCAATATAACAATAAAGAAAGAGACTCACAGATATAAAGAACAAACTAGTGGTTACCTAATGTGAGGAGAGGGGCAAGATAGGGGTAGGGGATTAACAGGTACAAACCTATGTATAAAATAAATAAGCTACAAGAATATAATGCACCACAAAAGAAATATAGCCAATATTTTATAATAACTATAAATGAAGTATAATTTATAAAATTTTGTATCACTATGTTGTAAACCTGAAACTAATATAATATTGTAAATCAAGTACACCTCAAAAATTTTCAATAAAATTTTACTGAAGTTTCAAGATAAAGAAGCAAATCATTTTTTCCTATCTTTATTCTGTTTCTTAGGCTTTTTATTTTTAAGTTTGGGAATGAATACTATGAGATTGTAAGAGTTATATACAGAAAAACCCAATAAATTAGTTGGAGCACAGAGCTTGTGAGTAGTAAAAGAAGCCCTCAGAATCAGCCTTAATGATAGTTTTTCCAAACAATAGACCTTAGGAATGTCACTGAATCTCACTGAGCCTGGGTTTCTTTTTTTTTTTTAAGATAATTCAACAATTTATTCACAAATACAATTAAGTACACTCTATGTTGGCATTGGTGAGGTAAATATAAGTTCAATGCTGCCCTTGCCCCTGAGAGTTCACCTGTCCTGTCTACCTCACAAGAATTTTGTGAGGATCAAATTAGAAGTATAAGAATATGACTTGGCAAGTGCAAAGTTATCTATAAATAGATAAAATTAAGTCTTTTTCATTCAGAGAGCTACCTTCAAGGACAGTAAAAAGGGATGTCTAAACTTTAGCAAGCATAAAACCAAAGCCATAGGTTTTTAAATCTCCTAATGGAGCTTACCAGGAAGGTCTATGAAGGTTTCATCTACTTTTTTTGTAATTTTAATTTACTTTATTATTTTGTGTAACACATTCTTATTAATTATCTTTTTTATACATATTAGTGTATAAATGTCAAGCCCAATCTCCCAATTCTTACCACAACCAACACCTCCCTGCTTTCCACCCTTGGTGTCCATACATTTGTTCTCTACATCTGTGTCTCTATTTCTGCCTTGCAAACCAGTTCATCTGTACCATTTTTCTAGATTCCACATATATGCATTAATATATGACATTTGTTTTTATCTTTCTGACTTACTTCACTCTGTATGACAGTCTCTAGGTCCATCCACATCTCCACAAATGACCCAATTTTGTTCCTTTTTATGGCTGAGCAATATTCCATTATATATATGTACCACATCTCCTTTATCCATTCATCTGTTAATGGGCGCTTAGGTTGTGTCCATGTCCTGGCTATTGTAAATACTGCAGCAGTGAATATTGGGGGGCATGTGTCTTTTTGAATTAGGGTTTTCTCTGGGTATATGCCAAGTAGTGGGATTGTTGGGTCATATGGTAATTCTATGTTTAGGATTTTTAAGGAACCACCATAATGTTCTCCACAGTGGCTGTATAAATTTACATTCCCACCAACAGTGAAAGAGGGTTCCCTTTTCTCTACCCCATCTCCAGCATTTGTTGTTTGTAGATTTTCTGATGATGCCCATTCTGACTGGTCTGAGGTGATACCTCATTGTAGTTTTGATTTGCATTTCTCTAAGAATTAGTGATATTGAGCAGCTTTTCATGTGACTCACATCCATCTGTATGTCTTCTTTGGATGAATCTTTATTTAGGTCTTCTTCCCATTTTTGATTGAGTGGGTGGTTTAATTTTTTACTATTGAGCTGCATGAGCTTTTTATATATTTTGGAGATTAATCCTTTGTCCATTTGTTTGCAAATAATTTCTTCCATTATGAGGATTGTCTTTTTGTCATGTTTATAGTTTCCTTTGCTGTGCAAAAACTTTTAAGTTTCATTGGGTCCCATTTGTTTATTTTTCTTTTTATTTCCATTACTCTAGGAGGTGGGTCAAAAAAACATCTTTCTGTGATTTATGTCAGAGTCTTCTTCTTATGTTTTCCTCTAAGAGTTTTATAGTGTCCAGTCTTACATTTAGGTCTTTAACCCATTTTGAGTTTATTTTTCTGTATGGTGTTAGGGAGTGTTCTATTTTCATTCTTTTACATGTAGTTGTCCAGTTTTCCCAGCACCATGTACTGAAGAGACTGTCTTTCTCCATTGTATATCCCTGCCTCCTTTGTCAAAGATTAGTTGACCATAGGTGCATGGGTTTATCTCTGGGCTTTCTATCCCATTCTATTGATCTATATATATGTTTTTGTGCCAGTACCATATTGCCTTGATTACTGTATCTTTGTAATATAATCTGAAGTCAGGGAGTCTGATTTCTCCAGCTCTGTTTGTTTCCTTCAAGATTCCTTTGGCTATTCAGGGTCTTTTGAGTCTCCATACATATTTTGAGATTTTTTGTTCTAGTTCTGTAAAACAATGCCTTTGGCAATTTGATAGGACAGAATTGAATCTGTAGATTGCTTTGTGTAATAAAGTCATTTTCACAATGCTGATTCTTCCAATCCAAGAACATGGCATATCTCTCTATATGTTTGTGTCATCTTTCAGTCTTTTCATCAGTGTCTTATAGCTTTCTGAGTACAGGTCTTTTACCTCCTTAGGAAGGTTTATTCCTAGATATTTTATTCTTTTTGTTGCAAAGGTGAATAGGATTGTTTCTTTAATTTCTCTTTCCAATATTTCATTGTTAGTGCATTGGGATGCAAGAGATTTCTGTGCATTGATTTTGTATCCTGCAACTTTACCAAATTAATTGATTAGCTCTAGTAGATTTCTGGTGACATCTTTAGGGTTCTCTGTATAGTATCATGTCATCTGCAAACAGTGACAGTTTTACTTCTTCTTTTCCAATTTGTATTCCTTTTATTTCTTCTTCTTCTCTGATTGCCATGACAAAGACTTCCAAAGCTATGTTCTATAAGAGTGGCGAGAGTGGACATCCTTGTTTTGTTCCTGATCTTAGAGGAAAAGCCTTCAGTTTTTCACCATTGAGAATGATGTTTACTGTGGGTTTGTTGTATATGGTCTTTATTATGTTGAGGTCGGTTCCCTCTGTGCCCACTATCTGGAGAGTTTTTATTATAAATGGGTGTTGATTGTTGTCAAAAGCATTTTATGCATCTATTGAGATGATCATATGGTTTTTATTCTTCAGTTTGTAATATGGTGTATCACATTGATTGATTTGCATATATTGAAGAATCCTTGCATCCCTGGGATAAATCCCACTTGATCACGGTGTATGATCCTTTCAACATGTTGTTGGATTCTGTTTGCTAGTATTTTGTTGAGGATTTTTGCATACATATTCATCAGTGATATTGGTCTGTAAATTTATTTTTTTGTAGTATTTACGTCTGGTTTTGGTATCAGGGTGATGGTGGCCTCATAGAATGTGTTTGGGAGTATTCCTCCCTCTGCAATTTTTTTGAAGAGTTTCAGTAGAATGGGTGTTAGCTCATCTCCAAAGGTTTGATAGAATTCACTCGTGAAGCCACCTGGTCCTGGACTTTTGTTTGTTGGAAGACTTTTAATCACAGTTTCAATTTCATTACTTGTGATTCGTCTGTTCATATTTTTTATTTGTTCCTGCTTCAGTCTTGGAATGTTATACATTTCTAAGAATTTGTCCATTTCTTCCAGGTTGTCCATTTTATTGGCCTAGAGTTGCTTGTAGTAGTCTCTTAGGATGCTTTGTATCTCTGTGGTGTGCATTGTAACTTCTCCTTTTTCATTTCTAATTTTATTGATTTGTGTCCTCTTCCTCTTTTTCTTGATGTGTCTGATCAAAGGTTTATCAATTTTGTTTATCTTCTCAAAGAACCAGGTTTCAGTTTTATTGATCTTTGTTATTGTTTTCCTTGTTTCTATTGATTTCTTCTCTGATCTTTATGATTTCTTTTGTTTTGTTAACTTTGGGATTTGTTTGTTCTTCTTTCTCTAGTTCCTTTAGTTGTAAGGTTACATTTTTTATTTGATATTTTTCTTGTTTCTTGAGGTAGGCTTGTATAGCTATAAACTTCCCTCTTAGGACTGCTTTTGCTGCAGCCCATATGTTGTGGATCATTGTATTTTTCATTGTCATTTGTCTCTAAGTATTTTTTGATTTCCTTTTTGATTTCTTCAGTGATCTCTTGGTTATTTAATAATGTATTGTTTAGCCTCCCTCTGTTTATGTTTTTTTATGTTTTTTTCCCTGTAATTGATTTCTAATCTCATAGTGTTGTGGTCGGAAAAGTCGCTTGATATGATTTCAATTTTCTTAAATTTTCCAAGGGTTATTTTGTGACCCAAGATGTGATCTATCCTGGAGAATATTCCATGTGTACTTGAGAAGAAAGTGTAATCTGCTAGTTTTGGATGGAATATCATATAAATATCAATTAACTCTATCTGGTTTATAGTGTCATTTAATGCTTGTGTTCCATGTTAATTTTCTGTCTGGATGATCTGTCCATTGGTGTAAGTGAGGTGTTAAAGTCCCCCACTATTATTGTGTTACTGTCAATTTACTCTTTTATAGCTATTAGTATTTGCCTTATATATTGAGGTGCTCCTATGTTGGTTATGTATATATTTATAATTGTTATATCTTTTTGGATTGATCCCTTGATCATTATGTAGTGTCCTTCCTTGTCTTTTGTAACATTCTTTATTTTAAAGTCCATATGATATGAGTATTGCTATTCCAGCTTTCTTTTGATTTCCATTTGCATGAAATATCTTTTTCCATCCCCTAACTTTCAGTCTGTATGTGTTCCTAGGTCTGATGTGGGTCTTCTTTAGACAGCAGATATATGGGTCTTTTTTTTGTATCTATTCAACAAGCCTGTTTCTTTTGGTTAGAGCGTTTAACCCATTCACATTTAAGGTGATTATTGATATGTATGTTCTTATTACAATTTTCTTAATTGTTTTGTGTTTGTTTTCGTAGGTCCTTTTCTTCTCTTGGGTTTCCCCTTAGGGAAGTTCCTTTAACATTTGTTGTAGAGATGGTTTGGTGGTGCTGAATTCTCTTAGCTTTTGCTTGTCTATAAAGCTTTGATTTCTCCATCTAATCTCAATGAGATCCTTGCTGGGTAGAGTAATATTGTTTGTAAAGTTCTTCCCTTTCATCACTTTAAATATATCATGCCACTCCCTTCTGGCTTGTAGAGTTTCTGCTGAGAAATCAGTTGTTAATCTTATGGGAATTCCTTTGTGTGTTATTTGTCATTTTTCCCTTGTTGCTTTAAATAATTTTGCTTTGTCTTTAATTTTTGTCAATTTGATTACTATGTGTCTCAGCATGTTTCTCCTTGGGTTTATCCTGCCTGAGATTCTCTGTGCTTCCTGGATTTAGGTGGCTATATCCTTTCCCATGATAAGGAAGTTTTCAGCTATAATGTTTTCAAATATTTCTTGGGTCCTTTCTCTCTCTCTCTTCTCCTTCTGGGGCCCCTACAATGCAAATGTTGGTGCATTTAATGTTGTCCCAGAGGTCTCTTAGGCTGTCTTCATTTCTTTTCATTCTTTTATCTTTATTCTGTTCTGCGGCAGTGAATTCCACCATTCTGTCTTCCAGGTCTCTTATCTGTTCTGTCTCAGTTATTCTGCTATTGATTCCTTCTAGTTTATTTTTCATTTCAGTTATTTTATTGTTCATCTATGTTTGTTTGTTCTTTAATTCTTCTAGGTCTTTGTTAAACATTTCTTGCATCTTCTCGATCTTTGCCTCCACTCTTTTCTGAGGTCCTGGATCATCTTCACTATCATTATTCTGAATTTTTTTTTTCTGGAATGTTGCCTATCTCCACTTCATTTAATTCTTTTTCTGGGGTTTTATCTTGCTCCTTCATCTGGTACATAGTCATCTGCCTTTCATTTTGTCTAACTTTCTGTGTATGTGGTTTTCATTCCACGGGCTGCATGGTTGTAGTTCTTCTTGTTTCTGCTATCTTCCCTCTGGGGGATGAGGCTATCTAAGAGGTTTGTGTAAGCTTCCTGATGGAAGGGACTTGTGGCTACAGCTGGGTATTTTTCTGGTGGGTAGAGCTCAGTAAAACCTTAATCCACTTGTCTGCTGATGGGTGGGGCTGAGTTCCCTCCCTGTTGGTTGTTTGGCCTGAGGCAACCCAGCATTAGAGGCTACAGGCTCTTTGGTGGGGCTAATGGCGGACTCTGGGAGGGCTCATGTCAAGGATTACTTCCCAGTATTTCTGATGCCAGTGTCCTTGTCCCCACAGTGAGCCACAGCCACCCCCTGCCTCTGCAGGAGACCCTCCAACACTAGCAGTCTCCTGTGGTGTCACTGCTCCTTCCCCCTAGGTCCTGATGTGCACACTACTTTGTGTGTGCCCTTCAAGAGTGGAGTCTTTGTTTCCCATAGCCCTGTCAAGTTCCTGCAATCAAATCCTACTAACCTTCAAAGTCTGATTCTCTGGGAATTCCTTCTCCCATAGCCAGACCCCCAGGTTGGGAAGCCTGACATGGGGCTCAGCATCTTCACTCCAGTTTGTGGTTTTCTGTGGTATAATTGTTCTCCAGTTTGTGGGTCACCCACCCAGCAGTTATGGGGTTTGATTTTAGTGTGATTGTGCCCCTCGTACTATCTCATTGCAGCTTCACCTTTGTCTTTAGATGTAGGGTATCTTTTTTGGTGAGTTCCAGTGTCTCCCTGTAGATGATTGTTCAGCAGTTAGTTTCAATTACAGTGCTCTCACAAGAGGAAGTGAGCACACTTCCTTCTATTCTACCATCTTGAACCAATCTCTCATCTTACTTTTTAATCATCAAAAGACTTAAATGACAAAAAAATGGGCAGATGTACACCTGAACTTCTGCTTCCTTTTCCTTTAACTGATCCTATGAGAGGTAATTATCAGTAACAGTAGCTGGAGAGTATATTTGAATAATAATGCTACCCTGTTTATTTAATTTGAATTTGCTCTAAACAGTCATCATAACTTCAGTGGTCACCTACAGCTTAAATAAATTTAATTTTGGTGAACTTCTCTCAAACTTTTAAGTCATGAGCTCGACAGGCACAATAACAAATTTCTCTTTCTAAAACTTGATTTAAGTGATTATTCATTAGTAAAGCAGGTTATAATTTATGATAATATAATTTTAGAGTCTCAAATTTAAAATAAAGGACTTACAGTGGAATATTAATACTCAGAGGAAGATTACATTTGGGTAGGTGCATGAGCCAGACCCAGCTGAATGCCTGTTGGTCTCAGTCACATGTTTAATGATGAAACTTGGTTCTGTGTGGGATTGGTTGGCAAGAGTTACATGTTGCCCCATTTGGAAGGAAGCTGATATATATATATTTTTTCAGCTAATATTTCTATTTTCACTATTGCCTTTGAAAAACCTCAACAGTTCTAGATTCATATGTGCAGAGGAGTGTTTCTACTTAGTTGTTTCATTATAGTGACTCATTATTATTTCAGATAAGATTTCTACCTGCTTTAGTACAATGGAAACATGTTCTGTGTGATGTGAAAAAAATGTTTAAAAAAGAACTGCCGATCAGAGTGTCATGAAGAAAACATATTGCAGACCCTGAAACACCTAATTGGGTTGCAGCTAGAAGGGCTCTCAGAAATATTAGTGACATAAGAAATGTCTTTGGGAATATCTTCATTATATATATACATTTCCTTATTTTTTCTGAAGTGCTTCATTATTCATATATTATGAACTGTTCATAGGACTTGGCTTAGATTCTCTCCTTCAGGCACTTTGGTCTCCAGTGACCTGTTAAAATGGTCTTAGCACATTCACAAGGCTTTTCATTGCACTTCAGCCTGTTTGTAAAAATGATCCATCAATATCATGTTCAGATGACAGTCTATGTACAACCTGCCTTTGCTTAACCAGCCTGTCTAATGCTGAGAGCATAGCATTCTATCCAGGAATGACATCTTGAATAAGTTTGGTTTGGGGAATATTGCATTCTTCTTCAAGACTATTTTTTTTCTTCTTTTCAGACATTTCCTTGCTTTTACAAGGCTATAAAAATAGGAACACATTTTTCTTTCCTTTGAAATGATGTTGGCCTCAGTTTTTCTCTTCTCTGGGGTGCAAGATAATTAAATCGGCATGCAAAGAAGGAAATGTTTACAAAGCCATGGTTTTGATGTCAGATGCTGTATTCAAAACCAATATCTATGACAGCCTATCCAGCCTCTGCTTGTTGACGTCAGCTGCATTTTCAGGACTGACATTTATGGGTGCTATCATTTATAGGACTTTATGGTTGTCTTCCAAAATAATATGCAAAGAAGTTTTCCAAAAGGTAGTCTCACAATTGTTACCCACACTGACTGATTCCTATACATGCAGGAGAAGACATGACTAATTAGACTGAATTAAAAATAGCCCAGAGAGCTGTCAGTGACAGATATACATTACATGCACTAGTTCTAGTCCAGATGCTGGAGATACAGCATACTCTTCTCCCTTTAGCAGCCCTTAATTGAGCTTCAAGTTGGTTTTGTGTATTTTTGAAAAGTTTTAATGGTTCCAAAAAAAAAAGAAAAGAACTCACTTTTTATTCTTTTTAACATTACTATTCCATTAGTAATCTTTTCCTCTCCCAGGGTGGGCTGGCTGACACACAGCATGTGCCTCTATGCAATGCTGTGGAAAGGGGTCCCCGCCACTTCCTTTCTGCCTTCAGCACTCTTCCACTGCATGCCTTAAGTCAACTTATGTTCTTAATAGCAAGAGTGCAAACAGACTCAAAAAGGTATGAGTTCATATGTTGGGGAATTGAGATGATGAGGAGGAAATCCATAAAGAAAATAAAATACTGTTAGCCACACATCTTCCTCATCCACAGTGATCCCAACTTTTTTATTCTAGAAGGTAGAAAGATGAAAACAGCTTACTTACTTATTTGTTGTTCTTAGAAAGAAGTGATACCACACTTAAATTCCTTCTTTGTGGATTACCTGAGTGCATAACTCACTGTAATTACTAATTTTTGTGAACATATATGCCAAGCTTTGCATTATATACATTAACAATGGCATTGTATTGTTAATTCTTTCAACCACCCTATGAGGATTGTACTATTATTATCATCATTTTACAATCATTAAAACTGAGGCTTAAAGAGATTACATATATTTTCCTAAAATAAGAGACCTAAAACATTGAAGAAGGAAGACTCTAAGACAGTTATATTTGCCCCCCAAAGCCCATGATCTTGTGTTTTATTATTCTGCATTTTCAGAATCACAAAGCAAGAAGGAACTATTTTAACATTGTTAAAATAGTTACAAATGATGAAATAAGATCCTATGAGGTGATTCTAGTTCCTTATTACTTAGTGGCAGAACTAGAGCTCCAATGAGTAAGTCTCCAAGCTCTCAGTCCACATTTTGAGCAATAAGCCCTTTAGTGATAACAACAGATCTTTGAAGAAATTAAAAGTTATTTAATTATTACAATTATTTTTATTAATTATTTTAATAGTGTTAAACTACACTATTCAGATTCAGTTGATATTTTACATCTGCCTACCATTTTATGCTTAAAAACTTATAGGTATCCATCATTTCCCACATATTAAAGATACAAAATTCTGAAATTCAAGACTGTAAAAATCTCGGTCCCACTTCAACTCGAAGCTTGTGTCCTGCTACACCTCTATACAAGCACTCCTCTCCGGTCATATTGCTTTACTCATGAATATTCCATGTTTGTTTTTCATTGTAATATTCAACTCTATTCAAAATGCCCTCCTATTTCCTTTTCCCAATTTTATGAAGTATTATAATCATCATGCTTCAAAGGAGGAAACTAAGGTTCATAGAAGGAGAGTACATTGCTTGACTTCTTTCAATTGTAATTTCCTTTAAAGAAGGCAGCATGGTGCTGTGGTGAGATAAAGAATTTGAGCATAAGAGAGACCTAACATTCGGTTCCCATTATGAAAAGCCTTCGTGATGCAAATTTAATTTCCTCCACCTCTCTAAACCACAGTTTCCTCATTTGAAATTTGGGGTAATAATATCCAACTCATTGAACTGTAAGGCTCAAAAGTGACAGTGTTAGAAAAGCACTCAATACACATAGGCTGTCAAAAATGTGTAGTTTCCTTCTCTATACTCTATGCAAATACTCAAGAATTGTTTGCTGTCAGCCACAACATTTTTTTTTATTGGGGTATAATTGCTCTACAATATTGTGTTGGTTTCTGTTGTACAATGAAGTGAATCAGCTATATGTATACCTATAACCCCTCCCTCTTGGACCTCCCTCCCATCTCCCCCATCCCACCCATCTAGGTCGTCTCAGAGCACCAAGCTGAGCTTCCTGTGCTTTATAGCATGTTCCCATTAGCTATCTAGTTTACCATTTTTGATTCAATGATTCACTAAGATAAAAAGCAGCCTGAGTAAATTGTTCTTTGCCCCACTGCTTACAAATGCTGAGTTTCCAGTTGGAGATATGTGTTCAGAATGGAATCAACCAGGTTAGAAGAAAGATCTCTTTTCACAATTGCTCCCAGACTTATGGAGAAGACAGATACACATTTCCCTATGTCTTCATGAAGGAATATGAATCTAGAATGCAGGATGTTCAGGAGAGAAGAGAGAGGAAGATAAGGGATCTGCCTGATGAAAGGATAAATCTCTACCTGGCTTATGACCATAGGAAATCTGGGTTGTATTATTGGGGTTCAGGTCCAAATGCTTTTTTAAAGCATCAGGCACAGCTCCCTCAAACATACTATTTCATCAGATGATAATAAGAATTTGATTTGGATTATATGAAATTGTCTATACTCAACTTCAATTTTTAACAACCATATAAGCTAAAAATTCAAAACTTCAGTGGATGATATTTGACAGAAATGTAGGAGAAAAAAATATCTAAATCACTAAACATTGAACTCCCATATTTTAAAGCTTTGACTTTAAGATATATTTCCTTATACCTGCTTTTCAGCCAACAATAACAATAATGGCAATGAACTCTTATAGGGAATGCCATTACCTCTTTCACAGAAGAAGAACCTGATATCGAAGGGCTGCCCTTTCTTTCATGGTCTCAGTGAACGGACTGAATTGTGACAAACACTAGAAAACATATTTTCTTTCTTTTCTGAATCAAAGCATCATTCTGGTTACATGATGATAACATTTTAACCACAACTTTTGCTCCCCATTCTTGGTAACTACTGACAAAAAACAAAGTTATAACTGACATTTTTTTTCTTTCTACATGAAATCACTTAAAATCCTTGTATAATTTTTTTTAAGTAACTTACTCTGTGTAGGACACATAAGAATAGTCAGAAATAATTTTCTAAAGAATTCTCTCACCAGTAATATGTAGAAGTTGCTGGGTCCCTATGCTACATTTAGGACTTTTTTAAAAAATGAAATTAGTAAGGTGGAAAATCACTCCCTATTTAGCCTCAGTTAGCCAGGTCATCAGCTATATAGTTTTTCTAGAGACAAGGTTTCTTTTTTCTTAGCTTTGTGGTATACGTTGAATTTTGGAGGTGACTGGAAAATTTATTAAGTGAGATCTAACCTGACTCTTCTCAAATAAAATGTGGCTTGTACATCTTTTAGTATAGGCTAAGTTTTGCTATGCTAACAAACAACTCCATAAAACTTAGTGTTCTGGCAACAATTAGATTTTCCACTCAGGTACATCAATCAATAAGGTCAGCAGGAGTGGTCTCCTCACCATAGCAAGACCTTAGTTCACAGATTCTCCATCTCACCATATTCCTCCACAATCTCTGTGATAATAAGAAGGAAGCATGACACATCATACATTGGTTCTTTTTTGTGTGTGTGTGTGTGTTACGCGGGCCTCTCACTGTTGTGGCCTCTCCCGTTGCAGAGCACAGGCTCCAGACGCGCAGGCTTAGCGGCCATGGTTCACGGGCCTAGCCACTCCGCGGCATGTGGGGTCTTCCCGGACCGGGGCATGAACGCGTGTCCCCTGCATCGGCAGGCAGACTCTCAACCACTGCGCTACCAGGAAAGCCCCATACATTGGCTCTTGAAGCTCCCACCTGGGGGAGACACACATCACTTCCACTCCTATTCCATTAGCCAAAGCAAGTCCAGACCTATGTCTAATTTCAAAGAAGGTGGAGAAGTATAAACCTACATGTGTCTGAAGAAGGAGGTCTGGATTATGTATAAATGTCCCAATGCCTCCCAAAGTGGGTATTCCAGTTTCACTTGACTGATGGTTCAGTGTCACTTTTGAAGTCCCTCTAATAGGGAGAGGTCAAGACACCTACTTCAGAATAAACTAAACTGTAATACTTTTTGCCAGCCCACAACCACAAGTGGTTGGCCTTCAAGTTTTGGCCAGATTCCATGCTTATTTTGCCATGCCTAGCATGAGAGCTGGTTTCACCTCTTTGCTCAAACCCACTATGAGTGAAAGCTACAAAATTTTATGTGTTAGGAAAGATTTTAAATCAAAATTTTCAAAAGTTACTTGGGTAAATGTCAGTCACTTAGGACGCATAAATTTCCTCTTCTATCCACTGTGCTTCATTTTGACTGGTTTGCAAGTAATGGGATAAACATAAAGGCTAGAGGTGTTTCCAAATTTGTGGACTGCAATTTTATTCTCTTTTTGACATACACGCTCTTCCGTCTCATGGAAGAAATAAAGGTACAATCCAGTAATAATTATTTAAGCTTTGTAACAGTTACAAGGAGAATTCTCTGAATTCAGATATACCAAATAATTGGCTTTTTAATGTAAAAAATACCCTAATGTTAAAGCACAGGAAACTTGGCTTATGATATGATTCAATGTAGATTAAAGAGAAGTATATTAGTCAAATTGGATGATACAATGCACACAGACAAAGATAACTGATTATAAATAAAAAGATTTGAGGGTGTAATTGTACCAAAAGAAATATCAGTGTAAAGGGTAGCATTTAATATTTGTACATCTTTACTACTTTTACTTAATTTATTCTTTTTAAAAAGGGAACTAAATATTTATAATCTATATCTCAGGAAAATGGTGCTTATTTTTGTTCAGATTTCATATATTAGATTGCATTGTCTTCAGGTTCTAAGGCACTCTCTTGTCAGAAACCAGAAAATAAGGATTTTTAATGGCTAAATATGAACCCCTAAGGTAATGAACTGAGAGTTAATGACAAAATAGTCAAAATCCACATGTGAACTTCTATTTCTGTTGTTCCCAACACAGTAATATTGAGTGTCTTGTCATAGTTTTGCCCTTACTCTAACACACGTGATTATGTGACAATGACATATTCTTATGTTTAAGGTAGCTGACCCATTTTGGGATACAATCCAAGATAGCTTTGTGATATTCTAAATTATGTTCTATTGTTTTGTACAGTTTTTAGCAAGGCATTGATATTGAAGAACTTGGAACACTCCAATACTCTCAGAGTCATCATCTTTACACCATGAAGGGAAAGAAATTCGCCAAAGGGAAATCCATATACAAAATGCAATGCTTGAAAATTAATATTACTCCAAGACTACGGCTCCAAATCTCAACATAGAATTCCTGTGAGGTAGACATTCATATGTGTGGACCTGTGTTTTCCCAGATGAGGATCGTTCTAGAACAGGATTCAAAGCAGACACCACTGTTATCTCTTCTCCTTTTCTCACTAAAACTACACACTAATAATGAAAGGAAGAATAAATGAAAGGTGTGTATCTCTGATGTGAGTAGGTCTTTGGAAGTTGTGTGTATTTGATAGATCAGAAAGGGCAACCTTAGGGCTTGCTTCACCTCACTGTTCTGACATCCCAAGAGAAGACATGAACTACAATATATGCTTATTGTTTTTCTCTGGTTAACTTTTCAGATGGAATAGGATTAACCAGTTATGAGGATGGTACAGGTGAATTGTGGATATATGCTATGTTTTTTTCTGCATTTCTTAAAACTGTTACACAATAAACATTTATTTATTTACAAGGATTAGAAGCAAAGGTTATTAATTCGAGTGTATGGCCAACAGTGCCTTTTACATTGCACACATCTAAAAACTTTGTCTTGATTTATATAAATTAAAAGGTAATGCTTATAGAATAGCTTGTTGCTAACTCTGGCTTTCCAGATGCAAAAGTATACCAAATCTTTGCAGAAATTAACCACCGCACTCTGGTTGCTGATTGCCAATCATAAGCTGATCTTTTAATTATTGCTAAAGCCATATGTGTTGAAGTTGCATGGCAATACCCTTTAAAATATTTTGTCCATGCTTCTGGCAGCAGTGTTAATTTGAGCATACTATGTGAGTATCTTCTTTTTCTCAATATCTATATTGATTGATCCCAGTGGAGTTATCTTTTGACAGGTCCAGTGTTTGGGTATGTTTCAGGACCAAGTGGTATAATAGAAACACTGAAGGATGGTCAGATATCCAAATCACATATTCTAATTTAGAAGACCCATTATAGAGGACCTTGATAAATTTACAATAACTACTTATTATTGAGTACTATTTATGTGTAAGGAACTGAAATTCATTCTTTAAATATATAGTATTTCTGATGCTCAAAACAGTCCTATAATTACATAAATTTATCAATATTTTAGAGTGAGGGTCCTGAAGCTAGGAAATTAATTAATTTGATGCTGCAAGGTGGCACTGAGATTAGAATCCAAACCAGAAAAGTTATACAATAACCTCAAGCCCAACTTTCTCATTATAAAAGGGAGATAACTATGTATCCCAATGGATATCATGACGATTATATATTAAATACCGTACCTGAACAAGCTCAATGGTTAAAATCTTCAAGAGGACTTATCGTCATACTGCCAGCCAACACCACACACAAACTGGTGACACTGACCAAACCATAACTTCAGTTTCTCCAGTTTTCTCATCAGTACAATGGGCACAATAATAGCACTTTTCCCATACATTTTTTTTTTCTGAAATTAGATATGTCAACTGCTTAGAATAAGACCTAGAGCATAGGAAGAGCTTAATTAAATATTTGTTAATAGGTATTTATAAATTAAAGAATGTCTACTACCACTTGATCTAATAGTAAGCAAGCTAATAAAGGATGAAAACAAACTTGCTTAGGATTCCACAGAGTTCAAATTCTTATTAAAGAGTTTAGATATTACCCCTTATTTTTATTTCTTCATTTTGGTTTGAGATTGGATGTCTGATTTTTATGTATAGAATTTTCCAAAACATGCTAGCTTTCTTGTTGTAATTTCCTATATATCAACCAGTATATCATTGGATAATGTTCTGAAGAGTACAGTAAAGCATCTTAAGAGACAGCACAAGCTCTAATTGCTCACAGGGGATCTCATTTTGTCATGCTCTTTAAAAATAATATCTCTGGGCTTCCCTGGTGGCGCAGTGGTTGAGAGTCCGCCTGCTGATGCAGGGGACACGGGTTCGTGCCCCAGTCCGGGAAGATCCCACATGCCGCGGAGCAGCTAGGCCCGTGAGCCCTGGCCGCTGAGCCTGTGCGTCCGGAGCCTGTGCTCCGCAACGGGAGAGGCCACAACAGTGAGAAGCCCACGTACCACACACACAAAATAATAATAATAATAATAATAATATCTCTGCTTAATTCTTTGCTGCCATTCATTCTATCAGTTCAAGTTGCAAGTGACACTAGGTGATTAAAATTTTTTTAATTCTGACATTTTTATATTCTAATTTCAAAAATTGAAGACATATTTGATAAAATTTTTGTGTTAGCCTTACTTATTTGAGCCAGCTGGTCCAACATGGGTTTTATATGAAGACATTAAAATACTAGGCTTAATAAATTCCTTAACTACTTTTTTTCATATCATTAAGTTACACTTGGAAGTGCATGGTGATTAGCCACTTCACAGAGAAAGTGAAGTGAAAGTTATTCAAATATCTTCAATGCCTTGGAGGAAGTATGTTATTTAGAGAAATAACAAAACTGAATTACTTATAATTTTACTCACTGAATATTAGACCTCTCCCCACCTTCTCCCCACAATACTACTGTAAGTACAAAGAATCTGGGTATTTGATAGAATTTTCTTTCTTATTCTTGTGTAGTTTTAGAAATGCTAATAGCCTTTAAATGTAATTTGAAGGGTTCTGAGAATATGCACTTAAATTAATTTCAAAATATAGCATATTGCATATATCTATTCTTTGGCATGTTTAGAAATGAGAGGTATCATATACACACGAACATGTAGTATCAATTTTCAAAAATTAGAACAAAAATTTTAAGCTTTAGACTTTACATTGTACAATATATCTTGAATGTTTTAGAAAAATATTTAAAGACTAAAATGTGGTCAATATTTTGAACATAATTTATCCCTGTAACTGTTATTTACTACAGAGTTTCAGAGGTGACAAATGAATAACATACTCTTGTTAATCAACTATAATGTCCTTCCTCTTAGGGATTCTAATTTAGAGCAGTGATTCTCAAAGTGTGGTCCCCAGACCAGCAATATCAGCATCATCAGAGAGCTTTGGGCTTTTCCCCAGATGCACTAAATCAGAAATTCTGATGATGGGGGCAAGTATTCTGTTTACCAAGTCCTCTGAGTGATTCAGATGCAGCTAAATTTGAGAACCACTGAATGAGAGATTCACTATGGAGTAAAAGAAACATGTACTTATGCCCTTGATCCTTTGGGTTACTGACTGTAGGAAACAATGTCAGGTATTGGGAAGGCCATTTAAAGTAAGGTGTGGGTCTTAAGCAGCGATAAATTTGGAACAAGAAATCCTATTTCTACTGGGGCAAAAGACTGTTCCAAGACTTGAAGAGCCTCATGAGAAATGTTGCACCAGATTAAAAATTTTATGAACATATAACCACCAAACAATCCCTTCACCTTGGCTTGGCTTCAGTTTTAGGGCACCCCAGGAGGGTGGGAGTAATTCCAGGGCCTTAATGGTTATAGATTCCCCCAAGTTACAGAGGAGGTTCATTTGGGTTTTTGCTATTCCTTTTGCACAAAGCAAGGAGTAAGGGGATATCTAAGGTTTTTTTTAAAAAAATTAGAACGGAGGACAACTAAAGGGTCTATAAAATAAATCAAATTTCAGGTGTAGGAAAAACAAAAGCACATTAATTGCATATAGTATTGCCAGGTAAAATACAAGATGCCATGTTAAATTGTAATTTCAGATAAACTACAAATGATTTTTTTACTACAAGTGTGACCCATGTAATATTTGGGAGCATACTTTTTAAAAAAAGTTTTATTGGAGTATAGTTGCTTTACAATGTTGTGTTAGTTTCTGCTGTACAGCAAAGTGAATCAGCTATACGTGTATATAGATCCCCTCTTTTTAGGATTTCCTTCCCATTTAGGTCACCAGAGAGCACTGAGTAGAGTTCCCTGTGCTATACAGTAGGTTCTCATTAGTTATTTATTTTATACATAGTAGTGTATATGTGTCAATCCCAATCTCCCAATTCATCCCATTCCCTCCTTTCCCACCCCCGTATCCATACATCCATTCTCTACATACTTATACTAACAATAATATTTATTATTTATTTGAAATTTATATTTAACACGGTATTCTGTATTTTTATTTGCTAAATTTGGCAATATTAACTGAAAGTCTACTATTCCTAGTTCATCCATCCAACAATCTTTTGGTAGTGTTATACTTACTACATTTAGTCAAACTCAATATTTAGTGCTCTGCTGATAGGTTAATTTGCATGTATTTTTTTAACTTGTCAAATATATCAATAATATTCAGGTTTTAAAATCTTCAGTTGAAGGAGAGAGACAAAGAATATATTTAAACATTAATTGTATATTTTTGTGTGAATTATATTCACCTAGAAAACTATGTTGTATCTTATTTGATTTAAATGATATGGAAACTAAACATGATTCCATTTATCTTTCTAGTTTAATAGAAAGATATATTTCTGAAAGTAGCAAATTCAATTATTTTTGAAATCTAAGATTGCTTTAAATAAATTCTAGGAGTTTCATATTTCCAGCATAATTGGTGAATAGTTTTTAAGAATAAGGAGAATCCTATATTTGAATGTTATAAGAACTCCTGCCATTGGTACAATATTACAGCAGACAAAGCCCTTCTATAGATACAATGTCTTTGATTCTCACTATTTTGATTTGTAAGATTTGCTATAAAAGAATATGTTACATAAATCATTTTTACCAAAAAATGAGGTGGAGAAGTGCTAAGAGATTTGTCTAAGAGCATATTGTAGGATAACTATTATTAATATATGTCTGGTAAAAAACAATGTCATATACTTATCTATCCTGGGATTAGCACCTCTACATGCCTACATCATAGATTCCTCTTAGACATGCTGTGTAAAAAAAAGAAGCAGATTTTATCTTACCCCTTTTACAAATAAATAAATGTAGATTCAGAAAAATAACTTGCCCAAGATTACAAGATCATTGCATAATAAATGATGGAGCAATGACTTAAGTACTGTGCTCTGTCACCCAGGCCATAAGTAGAACCCTCCTGAAGCACAAATAATTATTTATTTATTTATCAGTTTTGGTAAGTGTAGAATTTGTTTTATTTTCAGAAACTATAAACAAAGATTTTCTTAAAAGTCTCTGTTTCTGTGTAATGAAATATCACAATTCATTCAAAAGTTAGGAAGAAATATAATATAGTATAAGGCCTTAATTAATAATAAATTCTCTCTGTGACAGCATTGAATCAGATGACAAAAGGCTAAAATTACCCCAAACCCTTAGATTCAGGTCAGAAGAATTAAAACTGTACCAAAAATCCATTTACATTCTTGCTTCTGCTTAGGGTGTAGAAAATTAGAGATGATACTGTTGTCATCCTCACAATAAGGAAAAATGCTGAACAATCTATAAAATCATAATTTTTTGTAAAGCTATCAAAGAACTAAAGATGCAGGATAAACAAGTAGCCTGAAATCTAAGAAAAAAATAGGTTCCTCCAAGGAGACAGGACATGAAGATTGGCTTGCTTGCACTAGGTAAGTAGCATGCAAGGAAATGGGGCCAACTTAAAATATTTGATGAATTGCTAACATCAGGGTGTGAGCTAACATGAAAGTATAGAACTTCTTGGAATGGCAGACACAGGAGAGTTGGCAACAAGTTACAGACCCTTCTCCCTAGACCTAACCGTATAATCACAAAAAGCATTGGGGGATGGATGGGTAACAGAGCTAGTTTCCTTAGGTGGTAAAGGCCTTGGAACAGGAAACAGTATCTGTGCAGGAAAAGCATGAAGCCATGACTGGATCATTCTCTCCTTTTCCTCCAATGATGCAAAAGTTTTACAACATTGGGAGAAGGACAACAAACCCTCTTTGGGTCTGCACAGATGAAAAAGAATTGAGACTGGGAAAAGGGAACAGGAAACAACCCTCTACACTGGTGAAAGGGCAGGAAACAATCCTGAGCCCAGACCATTAAAGATTTCCACATCAGTGGAAGAGAAGCCATAGAAAACTTTCTTCCCCCCAAGACTTATTAAAGACACAAGGTGAAGTTTGGCTGCAATGGGGAAGAGGAATGGTATCACTGAGAAAGCTTTATCCTAGAGAGGTATAGATACAACAGTTGACTAGGACAGAGTCTGAACCAGAACAGTAGAGAAATGCCCCCCTGAAAATCCCCACTAGGCTAGCAAGCATGAAGAAACAAGTAAATGTAGTCTACTGCTAGAAGCAATGCAGAACCTAGAGCTCTTTCTGAGATGCATGCTGTAAGAGAAAGATTAATGTTGATCATGGAACACAAACAGTGAATAAAATGTTTTGACCACCCAATCCAATTACAAGGAACACAAAAGGGATTTGTAGCCTATAGTTTGCTGAAGAAAATCATAGAAGCAACAATAAAAACAACAATAGAATCCAGCTTATCTCCTAACTAGATTGCCTCAGTCTGTCCACAATAAAGTCGTAGCAGAAGAAGAGGTATGTCCATTTTCAGACTATTATATATCTAAGTCTCTACTGTCTTACATATTATGTCTAGCTTTTAATACAAAATTACATGACACTTGAAAAAGAAAAAAAAATGCACCATCAGAAGACAATGCATCAACCTGACAAGACTCAGATATGACTCAGATGCTGGAATTATCAAACAGGGAATTTAAATATACATAAAAATAACCTTGAAAATGTAATGCAGGCAAAGGACAGTCATCTCTCTGCTTGCAAGATATGTAGAAAAATGGACACCAGTGAAGAATTGTCTCCCAACATACCAATCCCTCGTTTTTACACTTTCTTGGCTTCTAGTGGAAATTTCTTTTGACTATGCCATTCCATTGGCCACTCTGGTTAACCTGCCTGACAGAAGCTAGGACCAACTCCATTCAACTGTGTTATAGAGTATTTAATTAGGTTATTATCTGTAGGTCTCTGAGCAGTAGGGTGAGGCCAACTATTGATATTAAACTTAAGTATGATCCCAGGCTCCTGGAACCAACCAGCTGATCTTAGAAAGCCAGGTGGCTTTATCCTTAAGTTTCTGTATTAATTTTCCCCTTGGCCTGAGGCATTAATTTAGGTACAGCAGGGTGTATAAATTATTGCACTAACTCCATATTGGTCCATAAGGACAAAATCTAGAGCAATTCTATATCTCTACCAAATCTGGAAAATAAATTGAGACTGAACTAAGTGCCTTTCTGGATCAGGGTGAAATCCTTGATTATTTCCTTCATCTAAAGACAGGGATAATTTCCTTTCCACCTTTTCTAATTAGATGACAACATCATAGAGTTAAATATTTAATTTTCATAAATTATGAGTTATACATCCCTCCAGAAAGCTCTCCTAAATAACAAATGATAGTCTCATTTTGGACAGATCTTTGCAATCATCTGCTGTATGTGAAATCTACTGATTTTGTTTCCTCAAATGTTTCAAGCTCTCTTATGACTATCCCTGAAGTACAAGTTATTATGTTTTTGGAAGGAAGGCAAATTAATGCCTGGCTTCCATACAAGAAGTAGAGTCCCAAGGATGTACATGGTGCTGCTATAATAAAGTGTTGTTTATAATTGTTGGACACTTCAAATGGGAACTTCCTCAGCAGAAAAGCAGACGTTAACATTTCCTCCAAGTTAGTCTCCTGACTGACTAGCTGGTAAACCTTAGGATTCCCAGGTCAACTTAAATTTGAAGGTGGTCTTTATTTGTTGGGGGGTGTGCTATATGGGGGCAGTAAGTTCATCCTCTTATGTTTGTCTACATTACCAGCCAGTTGGCATTTATACATCTTGCAGAACGACTAAGTGATGGCAAAAGTTATGAAGGTGCAAAATATAGGAGTCTTGATAGCTGATTTGTTTTGGAAATGTAAGAACTGTGCCAATTTCTATAGTTTCCAATATTCAGTAAGGTTAAGGGGGGGTTAAATTGTGGCAGAACCCTCTGGCAGGGTTGGCAAACCCAGCAGACCATTACAGTCATCCCTCAGTATCCACAAGAGATTGATTCCAGGACAACCTTGGATGCCAAAATCCACAGACTGGAGTTCTTTACAGTCGGCCCTCTACATTCACTGATGTGGAACCCATGGCTAAGAAAGTCTGACTGTACATTTATGCTGCTTGCCACAGCTTGGGAAAGCCTCATCGGGAAGTTTTCCTTCATGAGTTGACCTTCAGGAGTGATTCTGAAAAACAAAAATAATATTTCTCCCTCCCTTATAACTCCTGGGGGTCTGAAGTTTTCTCTCCACAACTTCCAAGGTTTTGTTTTCCCTTGTCCACCTCAAAATCCCTGTTTCCTATTCCAGAAATCATAAATTTATCTTTTTTGCAATCACTCTCTATTTTCATCCAGACTTCTTTTTCCAGAAGAACCGAGTGCAAGCAGGACAGGATACTTTTATAAAACTGACAAAGTTCCATTATGTCCTTCACTTTTGGTATGTGTGGGTTGCTATGGGGAACTTGGAGAGAAGTGTAATCAACAATATTATCATTATCCTTGTCATATAGGGTCATGCCAATCCAACAAGAGAATCTAGGTAGCTGAACCCAAATTAAGGTTGAATCACCTAGACTCTCTTTTGGCCAAGTTGCCACTCAGAAAGTTTACCAAACAGGCTTGTGTAACACTGATTTCAGGGAAAAGAAAGATAACTCATGCCCAGGAGTGGTTAGGGCAAAATATCAAATTTTCAAATTAGGTGTATGTAATTCTCATAATTTTCATCCTTATAATTACCCAGAAAGTGACCTAGGAAGATTATCCTTTTCTGGAGACAGCCACATACAGTGACTAAACTACCTTACTAAGGGAGAGGTAAAGAAAGCAGGGTCAAAAATATTTTTAAGTTAATCTTTGAGGAGGGCCTTTCAATGCTCAGACTTACCAGATAACAGTGGATGATACAGACAGTGCAGGTCCATCAGATTTGTTGAGTGGATCATCATATGGCAATTGATTCAGAAAGCTGCAATCATGACACAGATTAGGGTCAAGGGCCACAATAGTGTGATTGATTGGACTGGAAAAGCAACACAGAGACCTGAAAAAATGATGAAGGCAGTGAAGCATCACTGATAGTCCACAAAAAGGGTGAAAGGTCCAATTTAGGCAATTTGCCAGGAATGAGTAGAAGCCATGCCCCATGTGATATGGCCTCCCTCACCATGAGAAAACAGGTCAACTTTGTCAGACATCACAATATCCGACATGCATTGGTAACTTCCTCATCAGAGACATGCAATCCTTTATCTTTTTACCAGTCTATAATGATGAATATGTTTCCATGTCTGGTAGAATGATGGATCCAGGCATCAATGGTGGAAATTCAGGGTTTGCAGACTTGATCAGCAATTTGATTCTACTCAGTCTCATCAGAGAATGAGATCTTTCCAGGACATGACTCACCCATACAGTCTGATGTGTAGCCGTGATTTATTTCTGTTGTTCACAGTTCTAAAATGGCGTTTATCAGTTTGTAGTTTTCTAGACCATTAGCAACAAGCGAGTGTAAATATAGCAAAGTGCATGGAAGGAAATAGTGACCAGAGCTCGGAGAATGGCATTGAAATTTGTCCACTGAGTGGAGCAACCACATCCATCATCGATTTTGCATAGCTGATGTTGAAGTTGAGTGGCGACAGCAACCCAATGGATGACATCTGGTTTTGGGACAGCCGAGCCATCAGTGAACCCTGCTCAGGCTTTTAGGGAGCTTCTGTGATTCGAGAGCCCCTTGGAGCCAGTGGCTTCCTTCACATAGAGGAGTGGAGGATAAAGTTTCTCACGGAGGAATAGCTGTCACTTTTTCTTGTAACGCCAAGATTCCTCTGATGCCAACTGTGTTCTTGTTAGTTACTGAGTCTGAGTAACTGATATACACTCAAATGGAAATACAGGCAGAGGTGTCATTGCAGGGCCTCCTTGGGTCAGGAGTTCAGATTTGACAAGAGCCCAGTAGCCAGCTAACAGCTTGGGTCAGGAGTTCAGTTTTGACAAGAGCCCAGTAGCTTTTCAGAAAAGGTGGTAGCTGTGTCACAAAGGCGCTAAGTCCTTAAAAGGGCTCTCCTGAGTGGAGGTTGCCTTCCTTTGACAGAGGCTCTAATTGGCAAAATCTTTAGACACAGAGATTTGCAACTCAAAGTGGTCGTTAGAGGAGGGGAGACCCAAATGCACAGAGTGGCCACAGCTTCCTGGACCACTTCCAACACAGCCTGTGGGTTTGGGCTCCTCTTAAACCAGGCTGACTTGTGTCTTAACCAACATAAAGAACCAAGTAGAGTGCCCAGGGGAGACACATACTGTCTCTAATTCCCAAGCAGTCCAATAAGAAATTGGACCTCATTTTGGTGGGGGGAGGTGAGGGACTGCAGTGACATTATTTCCTTGATGGCTGAGGGATTGACAATATGAACCTGCCTATATAGTGTCAAGAAATTTTACTTGGGACTCATAAAATGCCTTCTCCTTGTTCCAGTGAGAAACACTCAATCTTCCAAAGCTGCTTACCATACAAACATCCTTGAAACATAGCCCAGAAGAAAGGGCAGTCAGCACCTCTGCTTGAAGGAAAGGCAGAAATGTGAGAACTCATGGAGAATTGCCTCTCAGTATACTGTATACTAAAAAGGATGAGGTTTACTTCATGTAAATCATACTTAACTTTTTTTAATAAAAGCTTTCATTCAAGAAACCAGGAGGATGGGAGTATGAGGTGATATGAAAATTCTTTCTTCTTTTCTGTCCTCAAGAGATTTACTTCCTATGTGAGGTGTTTGTTTTGTTTTGTTTGTTTTGAATGTATAATTGGATTGGAAACAAAACAAAAAACAAACAGCAAAACCATGCCTGTGCTTAAGTGAAAGGACCTAATAGTATACTAAACACTGGAATGCCATTAGCACTAAATTTATTTAATTGAGTTCAGTCAGCTCTATGTTTCTTGAGAAATCTACTGAGATGAGTGAATACTTATCCACTGATTATTCTCAGAAAAGATAAAATGTATAATGATGTATTTGTTAACAATTCATGGGGTTTTATATAATGAGGAAAAAATAAGTTGAAGTCCATGAGAAGAATGGTAGTTCCTCTAATTTATTACTCTGAAACAATATCTTAGTAATATAAAAATAAGTTATTCTAGATCACTCTATAGACAGAGGGTTTCTGGGTCTTTGGCCCATATCTATGGTTCTCAGCTCTAGCTGCATATGAGAATTACCTGGAGGGCTTTACAAATAATGATGCCAGACTTCATGCCTACACATTCTGATTTAATTGGTCCAGGGTGGAGCTCATGCCTTGGTATCTTTTAACATTCCCCTAAGTTATCCCAGGGTTATAGCCAGAATTGAGCACCACTGGCCTGTGCAATAGAACATTATTGCTATGTAGTTTTCTTTAGCTCCTTGGTCTGCGAGAAAATTTCTAACAGAGACCCCTTCGTGTTATTTAACTATACAAAAAAATAAAAGTACACAAAGCAATTTAACAATTTTATGGTTTTTGACTTTAACATTGAAAAATTAAAGGTAAGACTCAAAATATGTCATTAATTTATTTCAGCAGTTATTAATTTTGGGAGTAGAGGTGGCAAATCAGAACCATATGGGGTCATTTTTTCAAATTAAAATAGCCATGTTCCCACCAGAAGTTTCTAATGTTTGGAAAAGGATATGAATGGTAGAAGGATAAATGTCTAATTTTTAAGAGTTCTCTGTATGATTCTGACTCCCCACCATGACTACCACCCCTCTATCTTTTGTGGAAAATGACTGGTTTACCTCTTTTGCTTATGACTTGCCAAATAAGTTAGATATATGTTCCAAGGATCAGTGGTCAGCCCCATTTCTCTACCCTCTTGTTATGTGATCAGATTAATCATTTGGGAAGCTTCAAAATACAAATCTGAGAAGAGGAACACTATTAGTTGAGAAAAACACCACAATAAAAGCAATTTCAGCACAGAAATAGCCAAAAGCTTTTCTATTCTAAAAAAATAAACATTCTAGGAACAATTACAAACTTGTGCTTATCCTTGGACATGTAAGATTCATACAATGAAAAGAAATGATCATTTTAGTAAATTCAACTTATTCTGGAACCCAACTTTCTCAGTAAAGTTTCTAACTAATCCAGATAAAGCTACAAAAAATGTTCCATTTCTTTGAAACTTAAAAAAAAAAAATGAGTTTCAAAACTTCTTTCCATGGATACACTATCCTTGCACCTGGCTCAGATAGATAAGTAGGAGGTTAGCTCTGCAGAGTCTTTTAACCCTTTGCTACTCAAAGTGTGGTCCATGGACCAGCAGCATCCTCTCACCTTGGGACTTGTTAGAAGTGCAGAATCTCAGGCTCCACCACAGGTCACCGGAGTCAGACTCTGCATTTTAACAATATCCACCAGTGAGTCATATACACATTAAAATTTAAGAAGCACTGCTCCAGCCCATTGTTTTTAAGATGGGCATCTAAACTATCCAGAAACATGTAATAATGCCTAAAAATATCTGTAAAACAAATGGCACACAAATTAATCCATTTTAACAGAATTCTTTAAAAAGACAAAAATAAGAGCTTTAAAAAATCTTGTTTTTTCTTTAAACCATTAAACAAGATTCTTACACTATAACATGGTGGGATTTTCATCTTTTTCTTTGAATACAGTCAATGATGATAGAGCTGAAGTGAGCTTGTTGGTTGTGTTATTAGTAGTGGTATTATGTGTTTTGTTGCTATTTTTTTTATCTCAGTTTTCCATTTCTATTTCAGAAAGTGAACACAGCAGGCTGTAATTTGCTAAGAAGCAGAAGTGCAAACTGCTCTTGGGAAAAAAAAAAAAGGACAAAACACAACCATAGCTTCCACCTGTTCTTATATTTCCAATCAACACTAGATAATGCTATTTGTCCAAGCATTGAACATCACAGGGGAATGGGAGGACAGAGAACACACCAAACTTAAGTTGTGTCATCTTAAATAAATAAATGGCCTTTTATCCTCCAGAATGGTAATTCAATTCAAGCTAATTTCTAAAAGCAGCACAAATTTAAACAATGAGTAATAATAACAAAACAATAACAACAATAGCAAAAATATTTAAAAGACTTATTCTTTCCTACTGGCACATCTGAACATTTCATTATACGAGATTTCCCACTTTTATTAGCATCTTGTTTCCCCTTCAGTTTGTACTGTGACCTCCAGGTGAGAATGCTTTCATATAAATTTTCTCACCAAGTGAAGTAATGAATATCATTGTAAGGGTACTCTAGACTTGGTGTTATGATCTCCACAGTAAGTAGTTTGAAATGGAGAGCATTATATCATGTGCATAATATTTTCACAAGCAGGCAGCAAGAAGGACCTTTTTTTTTTCTTTTCATAATGTATAAAACACTGAATTTAAAATTTTCCAGTTTTTATAATTTGGGTCAGTATGGATAATTATGTCACTAATAAACATGATGCCTGAGAGTAATACATAGAATATGCATTTAGTAAAACCATTGGAAAGCTGTGCTCATTTGTGCACCATGTCTGATGTAAAGGGCCAAGCCCTAATAAAGACCATGCTTTATAAAGAATGCATTGTGGGTTGGCCTGAGAAACATAGAAACATGTCTCTGCTCTCAAAGTAACACCTTGTGCCAAAATTCATAATGTGAGATGTTTGGCTCAATGCCACTGTAGTAGGTTGCACTTATGGACTTTGTATTTCTTTGATGGTTTTAGGACAATCTCCTAATCTCCATTAAAAAGTGATTGAAAATTGCAAGCAATGAAAAGAGAACTTAGAATAACACATTTAATCAAATCACTAGTTTACTTTGTTTGCTTGCTTTTTCCCCTATGATCACCTCCCCCTTTTTTTTTATTTCATAGAGGCTCCTTTGTATTATAGGTTTAGAAGAGAAAAAAACAGACTGATTTTCATTATGCTTTAATTTAATGATTCTATTTTCCTGAGTCTGTTCTAGTCTGATTGTGATTTCATGCCTATATCAACGGTAGGAGAAATAGAAGTTTATGAAATGCTACTCTCTTGGGAAATAGTAGGGGACTGGGATGATTGTTATCATTGGGAAATAGAATTGGAATCTAGAAAGTTATTGGTCTGGAGTTAATGGTATAACAAAATTAGACCATTCAAATAAAGATTGGTTCAAATTATAAGGTTTAGGCTGCAGTAAGAATAAAAACTTAAGAGAGACAATAAAAGAAAGTATTTCCAAGAGTGCCTAACACAACCTGTAACACCTATTGTTTATTGATCAAATGAATGAATGAATAAATAAGAATTACAGTGTTCCATCATTTTGCATTGGATTAAAAAGAACCAGTTAGTTGTCCTAGAAAAATATGTGTTAATTTATAACATATTTCAATTGTGCTGGCTAATGAAAATAAACTACAATCTGATGGAAATATCTTTGTTTTATTCTATGCTACTTTTTGGTAACTTTTGATGTAGGTGACCACACACTTCTTCCAATATTCTCCTCTTTTAGAATCTGTGATTCCATGGTCTCCTACTTTTTACTTTACTGACCATTCTCAATTCTTTTGGCAAACATCTACTCTTCTATGCTGTTATTAAATGGTGGAGGCCCTCTGAAAATATTCCAAATTTATATCTTCAGCCCATAGCTGTCTTCTGAACTTGAGTCTTATAGAGCCAAAAGCTGAACTGTCTCACTAACTTGGAATCTCATTGGCTAGTGATATTAAAATTCACATAACTGGAAGGACAATAAAAATTCCATCTCTCAATAATTTCCATCCCACATAATTGGAGCCATCATACACCCAACCCAGTTCTTCCAGCTAAAAATCCTAGGATGTTTGCTTAATTTCTCTTTTTTCTATACCTGCCTCCCCAATATATAATTCATCAAAATTTTCTATCACTTATAGCTTCATAATATATCTTAAACCAAGTCTGTTTTTTCATCACTACCTTCAGTTCTAAGCCTTCATCTGCTTGCTGCTGGGTTACTGCAAAAACCACTCTAGGGCCATATGTCTACTCTTTTCCATTTCTAATCCATTCTATCCACAGCAACCAGAGTGGTTATAATTATCACTAACTTGCTTAAAGCAGTGGAACTCAGCAAAAATAAACTCAGTTCCTGGACCTGTAAGGCCTTGCATACACAACCTCTTGACTACTTCTCCAGTCCTGTCTCATGTCACTTTTCCCCTTGTTCCCCAGGCCATAGCCACACTGGCTTTCTTTCCTGTCACGTGTGCCAAAATATTTCTTTCTATAGGGTATCTCATTTGTTTTTCTCTTTGTGCTGTTCCTTTCTCTACTCTTACTCTGGACATGATTAGCTTCTTCCTACACTTCAGGCCCCAAATTACCTCCTTGCCTTCCCTGACTCACTGTCTATAGCACAACCATGGTTTTTTAATCATCATGGTTCCTCTCTGTCACATTTCCTGCTGATTTCACAATATCTATTACAATCCATAGGCAACTCCTCTCTCCTTCCTTTCTCCCCCCCCCTTCCTTTTTCTTTTCCCCACTTAAATGTAAGCTTCATGAGGATAAGAAGCTTGTCTCTCTTGTCTGCTGTCTTACACCCTGCACATTACAAATGTTCAATAAATAATTGTTTCATAAAGAAATGAGGCTATAAAATAGTAATTCTCAGTATTACTTTATTTAAATTTCACAATCAAATAACAATAAAATTATTTCTCATCATCTCAAAAGGTAGCAAAACTGACAGCTTTCTTTTTCCTATTGTACCATGTCTAAAAATTACATTGTATATACTTCTAAGGAACATATTATGTAAACTTCTCCTCTGTGGGATAAATGGTTGTGCTGATGGTTGGGAATGATTACTTTAATTGTATAGTTCATATTGTTTAAATACAAAAGTACTTAAGTAAAAATATTTACTGCTGATATGCCCTTAATTGTTGGATTCAGGTTGACCATACTTCAAAGATCACTTGTACAGTAACAAATTATAGTATTGCAATTATTATTATTTGTGATTTGTTGAAATCAAGGAGGGAGGTTAGCTCTGTAGAGAGCTATTCAGAAAAACATAGGACTTGCTACAAAAAGCTATAGATGTTTCAGAGCTTGCATTTCTACCCCTCCCATATCTCCATTTTTTTCTTCATTTCCTTTTCTTTTCTTCACATCCTTGTAAGAGTATGATATTTTGAGCACTCTCAGTGCTCTCTTCAGCAGATGTTAGCATGCATATGCTAATTCAACACACTTCCTTCCTACTCATTCCTAAATTCTTAACATCTTCAGTGTTTTCTAAACAAAAACTCAAACTACCCAGATAAACAATACTGATATATATATATATGATATATATATATATATGATATATATATAGCATATATATGATATGATCATATATGTGTGTGTATGTATATATATATATATATATATATATATATATATATATATATAGCAGAACAACTGTTGGGAGCTGCATTATTTATCCTGAAAAGTTTTGAATTTCCTGTAAAATTGCAGAAGGTCTGAGCTTCAGTTTTATCAGAGTTTTCATCCTCAGCATGGGTGTCAGGAAAGAATTTATATCTGATAAGAAAACAAAATGATATGTGTTTTTACATAATTATTTAAAGCTATTTCTTCATGTGGGGAATAGTTTATGTGATAAAGAATACATCCAAGCAATGAATAAAACAATATGTGCCCTGAAAAAACATCCTTAAAACACTTCTCAAAATTACCCATTTTTTTTTCAGAAGGCATTATTATCATTTCCCTTTCTGGAAACTGAATTTACATATTTGTTTATTTATTTATTTATTTATTTATTTGACATTGATTGAGTACCCACCCATTTTGTGCAATAAATGATATACTTTGTGAAGTACAAAGACCTAGGATCTCTCCTCAAGAAGCTTACAGTTTAGGTGGATAGATCATGCATATGCTTGACTGTAATTCAAAGTAAAACAATGAAGACCATTAAGAGATGTAGAAATAAAATGACTTCAGTTGGATCTTGAAGAATTGATAAGATCTGCTAGGTATTTGGCACTGAGACTCAGAAGGAACAGCCTGAGTAAAGTCAACAATAAAATAGCAAGAGAAACTGTGCTCAGAAATAAATAGAATAGTTTGCCTGGAAGTAGAATACAGAAAAGAGAATAATAATAATACAAGAATACAACCATATACTGAGGCCAACTTAAAGAAGACCATGAACGCTAGTATAACATATATACTTTATTTTATAGGAAATGAAGAACAGCTGATTGCTTAGTGAGAGAAATGCTTGATTATGTGTTTTTATAGAATTGAAATAGCAGAATGGGCTATAGAGAAGTAATTTAAAGAGGAAGAGATCAAATAAGTTACAAAGTTTAACAGATACCTGAGATGGTAATTAGGAAGTCAACTGTTAAGTGAAAAAAGGAGAATAGATGTGATAAATATTATGGATGTAAAATGGATTTAGAAATGAATCAGACACATACATGAAGGAAATGGAGATTTTGAACTTGGATACATATGTGATGAGCTCCTATAAATGCTATTTGACAAGTGAAAAGAGATACGAGTATAAGGGTAAAGATAATAAAATCATTCAAAGCATGTTATGTATGTAAATATATCCAGTTGACAGATGATAATGTTGGACTCAAACTGGGATGGTAATTGAGGGAATAGAAGGCTAGAAAAAGAATTCTGTGAGTTCCCCTGAGCTCACTTTAGTTTCAGGAAGTGTTTTCTAATGATTTAACTTTTACAGAGCTTTTTGATGTTCAAAGAGTTTGTCCCAACTACTCATGTACTTGTAAGTGTCACTTCATTTTTTATCTTTTGCACTGCCTTAGCCAATAAGAAACACTTTCTATATTATAGTTACTATACAAAACTCATGAGGTAAGTGTAATTATTACCATTATTTTATAATTGAGGAAATCAAGTCACAGAATAAGTACCTTGATCATTGTTATGCAGCTAGTAAAAGGCATATCTAGAATTCCTAATCAAGGTCCTCAGCTTATTGTTACATCTCACCATAGATCTTGAGCCTCCCCTAACCAAGATTTTCAGGAGTCATTCACAACCTGAAATTAGTCTCATGGCTTTAAACTTGTTATTAGGTGTATAGGGTGTGGCTCACTTGGTTTTCACATATCTACTGAGCTTTAGTTTTCACTATTAACCCTATATTTATTTTACTGAGTGAGTTTCAAATTACTTTGCTGGTTTGGGGGCCCTTCCCCATTCTCTTGGTTGGAATCTCACTTATCCTGGTGTACATTTTGCTGGCTCCTGCCACAACAGATTGGATCTTGGTCTACATAATTCCATCCAAAGCCTGGGATTTCCTTCAACCCAGTTTAATTGTGCTAGAAGTACAGCTGTATAACTCATTTCACTTTGCCTAGAGATTCACTACCCTGGTCACCAGATAATCCTATTAAAATAGATAACCAACAAGGACTTACTGTATAGCACAGGGCCCTCTGCTCAATATTCTATAAAAACTTAAATAGGAAAAGAATTTGAAAAAGAACAGATACATGTATGTGTATAACTGAATCACTTTGTTCTACAACTGAAACTAACACAACATTGTTAATCAACTATGCTCCAATATAAAATAAATTTTTTTTAAAAAGACAGCTAACTAAAAAAGAGCTGAGTTGCCACCTCCTCCATGGAGTCCAGATCTTAACTCTGAATAGCTTTATTAGTGCTTATTCATCATTTCCCCAGGCCTACTGATGAGTACACTTCATCTTGCATTATACTGGGCTTGACATAATAAAGCTGATACAGTCAGGAGGATGTTTAATGGTCTTATCCAAGAAATGCCATGATGGACATGTTTCTGCCCAATGAGGGTAATATTTTTCAGCTCAAATACCAAATAATAAGTACATTTTTCTTTCAAAGAAGCGCTCTCATTAGTCTCCCACTGCTACAGCACAGGACAGAATGCAAAGATAGATGAGTGACAGCCATGGAATAGTGTGAAAAGATAATGTAGCTTAGTAGAAGAGCAGTGGACTTTGAAACTTGTTTTATGACCCTATGAAAGAGTATTTTACAGTCAGTTTACTTGAATGTAAAAGGAAAATAACAACTATTTTGTAGGTTTTTTGGTGAGACCTAACTGAGATAATTCTTATGAAATACCAATTATTGTTCCTAGAGCTTTATGGAGTCTAAATAAATGTCAGCCTTCATCATCATCATCATCACTTTCATTATTAAGCAGAGGTTCAGTTCATGAAAAGAGATGCTATTTCTTAGTAATAAGAACTAGCATCTGACAATTTCAAGACCCTTTGGAAAGGAAATAACTTTCAATGTGAGATGATAATCATTAAATTTAAAGTTCACTTGAACAATTCTAAATGCAGAGATGCAGAAAAAAAAGAAAAGAAAAAGGGAAAAAGTGACAAGCTGGCATAGAAAATATTTTTTCATTACAGAAAAAAATAACATGTGACACAGTGAAGAATTCCTGTATAACTTGAATAATGAAATGCTGAGAGAAATCTAACCTGCAATAGTAAACACACACATTAAAACCCCACGAGATGTTTAGTGAGGAGAATTGAAACTTAATACTTAATACCAGAGCCTTAGTATACTATATTTTAGTTGATATTATTATGCTTTATATGCATTTAACATTAGCTATATGCACTTTTCATTTTCTGGTGTGGATTGTTTTCTTTATTATTTGCAATAATTGTCTTCATGAAGTGTATAGGTTGCTGTATAGACAGTGTGGACTGTATTTGCTCATTCTAGTCAAGATTTTCATGCTCTGACTGAACAATCTAGATGGCTGTACCCTTGTAGAGTGGGAATGCTATTGTTAATTGTTAATCAGGTGAGTCTTTGGAAGACACTTACATGGTGTCCATAACATTGAGTCATCAGTTGCTGTTTTAAAAAAGAGTGATGATAACTCTTTTAACTTATGAAAAGTATATCAGTAAATATAGGTTAGGTTAACCTGCAGTAACAAGCAAACCCCAAACTGTATTGGCATATGACTGCAAGAGTAGGTTCATTTCTTGCCCACATTACATGTTACTTGAAAAGCAGCAATAGCTCTGCTCCATGTCATCTTCACTCTAAGATCCTAGCTAATATTACCTATCACCATAATACATAGGGAAAAGGGATTTTAGTTAACCATGTATTGATTTTTACATCTTTTCAGACTCTAACATATCACTGGCCAAAGTAAGTCATGTGACCTAGCCTGACATCGATGGAAATGGGATGTATAATACCCCTAAAGGGAGGGAAAATGCTGATTTTTTTAACCTTAATGCAGTCTATCACAGGAAGTCATGTTAGCTTTTGTTCCACTGAGGTGTATATTTTAAAATTATTTTTCCAAGTTATAGTCAGTCTCCTACTTTCTCATATTCCTATAAATGTGTAACATTTTAATTTTTTTTTCTTTTAGGTATATAGATGACAACCACAACCTAAAGTAAACATTATTTTTCATATTAAATGATGTTATTTGTGTCACTATTACTTGACTTTTTAGGAAGCCGAGAAGCACAGAAGTTGAAGAACAATGTCTGATTAATACTAGGTTTTCTGTACATCACAAGTCATGTGTGGACCATCTATGGGTCAGATTTTTATTATTTTTAAAAACTTGATAACTTTACCATATATCTTTAGAAGGGTAGCTGTCATAACTACCTGTCATAATTAGAAGACAAGAAAGTAATTTCAAGAAAGTAAAAAAGAGATGGTGCTTCTGAGTCTTATTAAAAATGAAGTCACTAAATAAAAAGCACACACACAAGCAATTTAACAATGGAATTCAATGTTAAAATTAAGCAACAAAAGATGCTTACTTTTAGGAACTTAAATATTTTCCAGTATAACCGGACACTTTGATTAAGTCAGACCTAACTCCCTGACATGTCTCCTGGGTCTTATGTGGAAACTTCTCATTTTATGAGACATGTTCCTAGAGGTAATACCAGGAGAGAAAGAGGTAAAATATGGGAAATTATGTCACTAAGGAATAATAATAAATTGGAATTCCCTCTCAATCTTCTAAGTCTGCAGTTCATTTTGTATTTAGAGTGAGTTTCAGTGAGGGGTGGTTTGTACAGAATAGGGAAATTATAATGGAGTAAGGAATTTGTGGATCTATATGGTAAACTCCTCTTATTTCCCTACTTATTGGTGTCAAATAACTGAATCTTGCTCATCCATATAAACGAGTCTAAAATCAATGGGGATTGATTATAGGTCAAATGAATTACTCAGGACACACACACACACACACAGCTCTTTTAAGAAAGATAGCATAGAGCAGTGCTCTTCAAACCATCCTTACAGGCCAAATCTGGTCTTCCATTTGTTTTAGTATGGTACCAAACTAAGAATGATTTTTATATTTTTAATGGTTAAACAAGTTACAAAAGAAACATTTTTCATGGAATTTTGTGAAATTCAAATTTTGGTGTCCACAAATAGAATTTTATTACCACCACCACACTTCCTTCTCTCTGAATTGTCTATGGCTGCATTGACAAATACTGTATAGTCCACAAAGTTTAAAATATTTAATTTGTGGCCCTTTACAGAAAAAAGATTGCTGATTTCTGTCTTAGATTATTCTGACATTAAAATTGCTAAAAACCATGCTCCGATAATCAAAGTATAACCCCTATAGTACAGAAACATTTTTAGTAAACAAATGTTGTTTTCACTGTGTGTGTGCCCATGTATGTGTGTGTGACTGTATGTGTGTGCTTGTGTCTGTATTTTAGGCAGTGTATATAATATGGACCAAGAAATATTTTATGTGTTTGACTCATCCCATGTAAAGGCCCATTAGATAGCATAGAAGAATCTGAAAACTTCACAGCTTTTCTTTTTCTGCTTGCATTGCTATAATTTTTGGCCTGAAAGTGGTTCCATGATTGAGGTTGATTCTGAGACCTTAAGGTTATTTCACTGTAAGTGTGGTTTCCCAACTTCACTTTTAAGATTCTATTTCATTTATAGAATAAAATCACATTGTAGTGTTCCCATCTAGTTTCACAACAAACCCCATGATTTTAGTATTCTACTATTTTTAGAACTAATTTGGGAAGAGATTACTCATCTTAAACGTTTGGAAACAAGTGCGTTCTTTAAGATTTTACTTAAAAAAATGCAATGTTATATAATCATTTGCAGATAGTTTTCCTTCCATTTTATTTACACAAAACATGAAATAGTGTTAACTAGTACTCTTATTTTTAAAAAATCAAGTAATTGACTAATTGTGCCCTCTACCACTAAATGAGAAATGTTACTTAAGTTAATGATTAGGTTAGAAATTTTGGAACATGAACAATTTAAATGTTTGTTTTCTTATGTTTAAGACAGATTACTTATACCGTTTGTTTTGGAAAATTCCCCATTATTTTCAGAAATTCACCAACTTTAGTTATCATTACCTTCATACTGACAGTTAATACATAGTGTTTGTATTGTCTTTTTCTTAATAGTTTCCCATTTTTTCCACCACCATCTTTCTTCCATGAACATCAAGTGTCATAGTTTTGTGAAGAAGTTTCATATGTTCCTTCTTGAATCTGGTATAATAAAATGACAAGTTCCATGAATCTAAATAAAATTAGCATAGTATAATAGGGAGAAGATAAAGTACGCTGATCAAATACATAAGTATTTAACAGTTCTGCCTGCATTCCATCATGCTATTATAGGGTTTCAAGGGAGGATGCCATAACGTAATTATAGACATATATCCTTCTTGTGTATATGTATTGGAGATATATACTTCATTCTAGTCCCTTCGCCCCTGGTTATCTGTATCTTCCCAATCCAACAGTGAGAAACCTGTCCCCATCATCCAGTATTTACTTATTAGTTCAATTCCTGTATACAGGTGGAAGATGACAACTTTATCAAGCAGAGTCCTGCTTTTAAGCTTTCTGCTATTAATTTTTAATTTAATTCCATGATTTCCACTCTTTTAAATTTCTGGAGGCGTGTTTTATACTCAGATTATGGTTTATTTTGGTGAATGTTTCATTGAGAAGAATATTGTTGTCTGGAATGTTCTATACATGTCAATTAGAACAAGTTGATTGATTTTGCTGTTCATATAAACTCCATACTTACTGGCTTCCTGTCTGTTTGATCTATCAACTACTGAAAGAGGCGTGTTGGAATATCCAACTATAATAGTGCATTTGTCCATTTCCCTTTTCAGCTAGTTCTACCAGTTTTTGCTTCAAGTATTTTGATACTCTGTACACACACATTTAGGATTATGTCTTCTTAGAGAATTGGCCCCTTAATCATTAATGCTCCTCTTTATCCCTATAATTTCCCTTGTTCTGAAGTTTGCTTTGTCTGAAATTAATATAGCTACCTCAGCTTTCTTTTGATTAGAATTAAAAATGTATATATTTCCTATTTCCTATTTTCTTTACTTTTAACCTCTCTAAATCTATATATTTAAACCAGGTTTCTTGTTAACCATATAATTGGGTCATGCTTTTTATGCATGCTAACAGTCTCTGTCTCTTAATTGGTATATTTACATCATTCATGTTTAAAATGATTATTCATATAGATGAATTAATATTTTCCATTTATGCAACTGTTTTATATTTGTTGCATTTGTTCTTTCTTTCCCCCTCTATCTCTTTGCTTTCTTTGGCTTTAATTTCACATTTTGTAAAATTCTGTGTTATCTCCTTTTTTGGGATATCAATTATACTTATTTTTAAATTTGAGTGGTTGTCCTAAAGTTTGCAATATAATGTTTAATTTATATTAACCCACAAATAGTATACCAATTCATGTGTAGTGCAGGTAACATATCGATATAACAGAGTATTCCTAATTTTCCCTTCCCATCTTCTATGACATTGTGTCATTTGTTTCACTTAGCCATATGCTGTAATCACTCAATATGTTGTTACTAATATAAACAGTTATCTTTTAGATAAATTGAAAATAATAAAAATAAAATATTTTTCTTTACCTTTATGTATTCCTTCTCTGAAGCTCTTTCTTCTTTAAGTAGATCAGTATTCGTGAAGAATTTCTTTTAACGTTTCTTGCATTGTGAATCTGTTGCATTGAATTCCCTCAGTTTTGATTTGTTAAAGACATTTTTTATCTTTCTTTCATTGTTAAAGAAAATATTTTTCTAAATATAGAATTCTAGGTTGTTGTTTTTTCCTTTCAGCACTGTAAGTATTTAACTCCACTGTCAGCTTGCTTACATTGTTTCTTATAAGACGTCCATTGTAATTCTTATCCTTGTTTCTCCTGGAGAGTATTCTTTTTTCCCTTGTTTCCTTCTCTAGATTTTCTCTGTTTTTGGTTTTCTGTTTCTGTTTTGGTTTTCTGAATATGACATACTAAGGTGTAGATTTTTTTGCATTGATTCCACTTGTTGTTCTTTGAGCTTCCTGGAACTATGGCTTGGTGCATGCCATTCATTTAGAATTTTTTAGCCATTATTACTTAAAGCACTTTTTCTGTTCTTTTTTTCTCTCCTCCTTGTATACTAATTACACATGTTACATCTTTTGAAATTGTCCCAAAGATCTTAAATGCTTTCTTCTGTTTTGTGTTTTGATATGTTTTAAAATTATTATTCTTTTTTCTCTTTATTTTTCATTTTGGGAAGTTTCTATTGATGTAAGTTAAAGCAAACTGATTCTTTCCCAGGACATTTCTAATCTTATAAGACTATCAAAAGCAGTCTTCATCTGTGTTACAGTGCTTTTGATAACCAACATTTTAAAAATTCTTTATTAGATTTTTCTGTCTCTCTGCTTACATTACTTATGTTTTCTTTCACTATGTCAACTTTTTGTTATTAGAATCCTTAATTTATTAATCATAGTTATTTTAAATACCCTGTTTATTAATTTCAAAATCTATGCAATTCCTAGGCTGCTTCTATGGTTCCTTTTTATTTTCTGCTTTTTCACCTTGCCTTTTGAAATCCCTTGTAATTTTGTTGTTGTTGAAAGCCAGCCATGTATTAAATAATAGGATATGAGATAAATAGGTACTTAGTGTGAGGATTAATATTAGTCTAGTTGGGAGCAAACATGAAAGTTTGCTGTAGCTGTAGGTTCCAGAGGCTTCAGATTCCTCTAGTGTTCTTATTTTTATCTCACTCTTGTTTTTGGTCTTCCTGAGTACTCCTTCTTAGAGAGAATCTACATCTTGCAGCTTTATCCGCTATAGTCCATTGTATTACACTGGAACACTTTTGGTGTGAGGGACAAGTGTGTGGGGGTCTGATTATATGTAATTCTTTTAGAGGTTCTGTGTTTCTGGGCTGTGACTTTCATAAGTATTTTTTCAATTGGAAGGATTTTTCCTTCTTAGGTGAAATAGAAAGGCTAAAATGGGATATAGTGTGTGGAAAGACCTACCCTCAGTTGGGATAAGGCTCTGGTAAAGTCTTATTTCCTTGAGAGTAGACTTTTGCTAAGGAATAATCTCTAGCCATATTGTACAATGATTAGTCCTCTTCTCTTGCCAGAGGCAAGAGAATGTCTTTCTTGAATTTTCTCTGTGAGAATCTTGGGGCGTTTCTGGTGGTAAAATTGATAATAGTGTATCCCACTCAACACTGTAGCCTCCAATAGTTTCTCATTCTCAAGCTAGTCCACACTCAGACTCCAGTAAATTGTCAAAATTATCATTTAAGTGTTCATAATATTTTATGGTTCTAGTGACTCTGTTCCAATTGGCCATGTATGGCTGCTATGCTCTTGATTTAAATCTCTCCAGATTTGGGTGTTTGTTTGCCTTGTAATCTCAGTTCTCTGATGCGTCCAAGAAAAGTTGATTTTCAGCTTGTCCACCCTTTCTTGTTATAGTGGTTGTACAGAAAAGAGTGTAACTCCCATGGTTTTTACACATCAATGGTAAAAAAAAAAAAAATAATAAAGTATCCTTACTCCATTTCAGCCAGGTGGGGAGGGCATAGATACATCTTTCTTTCATATATCTCAAGCTCAAATATCACATATTTAAAATTGTCTTTCTATATAAAATATACACCTTCTAAGATTACTCTGTAGAATATCACTTCATTTAACAATTAAAAACTTTTTAATTTGTAAGTTTAGTCTAATTGATAGGAGCAGTCTGATCTTGATCCCCAAGATGATGTTTGAAATGACAGACTCAGAAAAAGCATTACCAGATATGGAATTTACATGATTAAGAAATAAACATTTATTGTATAAAGCTACTAACTTGTTTTTAAAAAGACAACTCCTGTATGCTTAAATGTATGTGGTCTATCATTCTCAGAAGCATCAACCCGCTTCTAACTGAGGGAATAGACTGAAATCCAATTCAAATAGATGATTTATAACGTATGTTTTTGACTTAAATAGCTGTCAATAGTATAATTAGTTTTCACCAAAAGAAGAGAACCAGGCATTTAATGGCTTTTGTTTGAAGGATAATAGGAGAAAAAGAGACTAGATCTTAGCAAAATTTGGTCAACCTCTAGTCTACATGAGGGTAGATGTCAGATGTACAGAAGAGAAAAGGTGAGAAAGGACTTGTATGAATATGGTTAACCATTACCAATATCCTATGGAATCCATGTTGATTTGCTCTCTATAGTCTTATATGGTAAATGAAATATTTTTTAATATATGAACTTGTTTGTAGGTAGGATGAAAAATCAGAGATTAGCTGTATACCCCAGATAACAACTCCTAATTCCATAATTATGGAGAAAATCAAAGATGAATATTTCCTTCATGAAAAATGGAGATGGAAAGAACATGTTGGTTTAAATCTTTTGTATAAACCAACAGGAGTTCAACAGTTTTATAAAGCAATTTAAAATAAAATATTTCTCATCTTGGATTTACATTATATAGGCAGTGTAACTATAAAGTTGGCAGTTCTCTTATTACAAATGTAACTTCACCATGGTTCATTGAAACACTTTCCTACTTCTAAACCTGAACCTCATCTTAAAAATAAATTAACATCTTGGTTTGCAATACTGTATTTTAGATCTTGTACTTTAGAAGCACTGTAATATCTTTCATTACTCCTCAAACACTATAGACAGCTAAATTTATGTTTATTATATTTCATTTAATCATTAATATAAGCTGCAGCAGCCAAGGACCTCATTTGGATTATCAACAATTACCTTAAACACCATAGATGGGATAACAGAAATATAAAGTTTTCCCTTTGTGATCCTTTTAAAATCAAAGTACTAGTGTTGACAGTCTGAGACTTGCCACTTCAAAAGACAATATAGACAATTAGAGTAAAATTACCCAAGTGCTCTGTTTTTCCACCACCTCTTTTGGAACAAATTTTGATGACAAATCCAGCACAGCAGTTAGGAACACGGATTTCAGGGTCAGCTAGAACTTGAGATGAACCCCTGATCCTGCTATCCTCTTTTACCCTCAGTTTCTTTTTCCCTAATATAGAGATAATAATAGTACTTACCTTACAAAAATATACTGAAAAAGATAATGTTATCGATGTGTTAGTATTGAGACTTGAACAGAGTAAGCATTCAAAAAATGTTACATTATTTGAAGAATATTCTTTTAGCCTGGAACTCTAAAATCTGTGATTTTCTTTTACTCTGAGGTCATAGAAAAACAAAATTGGTTGATTAAATTATTCAGGAAAATGTTACCTTGTAAGTTGATTAAATTTTATTCTCTGACATTTTATAACCCTATTGGTATATGTACATGTGTGTATGTATGTGGGTTTACATTTTGGGAGGGAGTAAAGGCTATTAGTGTGAATTACATTTATGACTATGTTATCTTACCAACTGGTGAGGTTTTTATTCTTCAAAGAAAAAAAAAATGCATTGGGGCCTCCAAGGTGGCACAGTGTTTAAGAATCTGCCTGCCAATGAAGGGGACACAGATTCGATCCCTGGTCTGGAAAGATCCCACAAGCCGTGGAGCACCTAAGCCTGTGCACCACAACTACTGAGTCTGTGCTCTAGAGCCCATGAGTCACAACTACTGAGCCCGTGTACCACAACTACTGAAGCCCACGTGCCTAGAGCCCATGCTCCGAAACAAAGAGAAGCCACCACAATGAGAAGCTTGCGCACAGCAACTAAGAGTAGCCCCCGCTTGCCACAACTAGAGAAAGCCCGCGCACAGCAACGAAGACCCAACACAGCCAAAAATAAAATAAATACATTTATTTTTTAAAAAAAGAAAAAAATAAAACTTCCTTAATTTGGCATTCAAGATCCTGTATTCTGAGCTTCATTGCCCAAGATAAAAGAGTTAGAAGGAAAAGTTTTTACAGTTCCCATTGCTGCAGTTGGTCCCAAGGCAACAATAAATGTTCATCAACTCTCCTCTACTAAATATTCTGGATCCCCCTCACCCTGCCTTATACTTTTATGGATCTAGCTTGCTTTTCCCGTAAGTTTTAAAATAATTAACTTCCTACCAAGTGAGTGGTTGGTCTCATTAAGGGATGGTACCCTGTTAGGTACTCACTGTTGGTCTCTGCTACTTATCTGGTTTAGTGGAAGGGAATGCAAGCAACTGAGTTTATGCATAAGCTCCATTCCTGTCACTGTGGATACTCTGTTCATGAGCCCTTTGTGCAAGCACCTCCATAGTTAAGGACAAAAGCTGGCTGACATATACTGGTTGAATCCTTTTATCCAGTGGTTGTCCAACATCTCTTCTGCAGTGAGCACTTTCTAGGGGGCACTGATGTAAGACTCAAAGATCTATACACTTAGTGCCCACTCTTATAGGTTCCCATCTCTAAATCTTCTATCGCCTTCTTCCGTACTCTGCCAATGTGATTCTGGCATGTTGAACTTACTTATTGTAGGCCATCTTTGTCTCTAAGCTTTAAGGAGTCATTACAGGTCCTTGTGAGAATACTGAATTCTGAATCACAGGAGGTTGCCCTATTTTTAATAAATCTCTCTTGTCTTGCCTTATATTCTGCACTGCTCTCAGTGGAACACTGTAGGAATAGTCTCTGTCAATAGTCCCTGTCATTACATAATATAAGCGTTCTTCAGGTTTTTGGTGAATAATCCATACCAGGGACAGACTTTCCCCATTTATGCCAAGACAAGACTTGATCCCAGTTATTGAATCTAGAATTACTGGGGTAGGGCAGTAGGGAAAGTATAGAACTTGAGGAGGGCAAACATCCTCTGTCAGGCATTGACCTCAAATGAGACCTTTGAACAGTGTCCAGGCAAGGGGAGCAATGTTTTCCTCTGGCAATGATGAGGGGAAATATAGGGGTTGAAAATTCTCAAACACATTTACTCATTCAATGGCTCATCCAGAGTCTTGATGTCTCATTCTTCCCTATAATAGCCCTTACTTTGGTGTAGAAGATTTTCTGGGGCTGTGAATTGATATTTATTTGTAGATACACCTCTCTTGTGATCAAATGGTGGCCCTAATTGTCAGTACATTCTGCACTTCAGCTGCAGAAGAGAATCCCAAACACTGCTATGAAGGCTTTCTGCTTTTACAGTCCTGAGTTGATAGTTGGCTGACTTAAGACTGTCATTCTCTTTCTTCAAGGCTTTTATTTCAATCATAAAAAGTCAATATGCTCTGCAATTCTTATATTTATCCTCATATCTTTAACGTTCTAGAACATTGGCTCTTAAACTTTACACCACTTTAAAATCACTTGCAGAGCTTTTTGAAACACAGATTTGGGGACACCACTGATCCCTGAGTTTCTGACTCAGTAAGTCTGGGAATTGGCACAAGAATTGGCATTTTTACCAAGTTTCCACATGGTGTTAATGCTGGTGGTCCAGAGACCACATTTTGGGAACCAGTGTGCTAGAGAGCTATTGAAAGCCAGAACTTCCTCTTCCATTTCACATCTCAATCCACCATAGATGAGAATCTATGTAATTGTGTTGCCACATCATGCCTGAATTATGACAATTCGGTTTTAGTTTGGATTCACCCAAAAGCAGACTCTGCACAAAGATTTGGGCGCAAGTAGTTTATTTGGGAGATGTATAGGTCTGAGTCCAGTTAGGATACAGGACTCACACAGAAATTTAAATATGGAAGTCTTCATATAAAGAAGTATTAACTATAAAATGAGATTGGAGTAACAGAGATTAGCTAAACCTAGGAATAAAGAGAAACCTATAGAATATAGAAATAGCAGCTATAAGGAACAACCACTATCCCAACTGCTGAGATGGAGTGCCAAAGGAAGGTCCTCTAGTAGAGGGCCTCCACTTCTCCACCACATGTGCACACACATACACACACACCTCCATCCTCAGGGCTAAGATCTAGACCTGGTTGAAGAGGATGTACCTCTGGCTCAGTGAGTTTAACTGAGTCAGTGAAGATGCCTAAGGGGTTCTAAGGGGAGCCACCCACAGGAAGATGCTATGCAAATGCCACTTCACTTCAAAGCTGCTCTAGGTAGTCCCATGGAAAATCATTTATGAGAGGTACTGTGCTGGAGGCATTTTGCTGCCAAACAACCTGAGAGGTGTGCCAGGAGAAGCTGTTCATGGAGTGCTGACTGCCAGGTGCACTTCATATGCTGTTGCAGCTAACCTAAAGGAGGACACTGAAATCAGGAGAAACTCCCTTCCTCTCCAGGGTGTTTCTCCAGCATCCTCTACTGAAACAGCTTAATATTGTGCCAACTGGCAGAAGAGAAATTCTATAGGGCTTATCTCCATTATCCCAGAGCAGGAAACAAAGTGTAGATTTAAAACAAATAAATTGATAACTGGCATAGGAAGCAACATGTAGGAGTGAAGAAGTTAGACAGTAAAAAGAGAAGGTTCATAAAATTTTATTCATGAGCAGATTACTCTTTTAGGAAGCTAGAGTCCCTACCCACTGGGGATCATCTGATAGAATTTCTGGATCACAAATCAGAGTAACACCATAGAAGGAGAAGTTGGGTGTTCCCACTCACAAATTCCCCTTCTTCATTAGTTGGGGTAATTCCTAGGGTTGTTTCTTGGCTTGCACTTCCGGTCAACTCACGCAAGCCAAGGTCAGACCTGACCTGAGGCAGAGAGAATCAGGAAGTGGTAGGTTTATGTGGAAACTTTGTGAGATCACTACTTGGCTAGGCCATTGGATGTAGGCAGGCACAGCTTGAACAGCATTCACTGTACTATCATAAAGTCCTAATAAACTAGGATCTAGTTCACTCACAACTAGAATAAAGTGGAAAACAAAAGAAATATATCCCCAGAATTCATGTTAAATAAAATTGTCTAGACATTTCAAAAGGTTTGCATAAATTCTACCACTTCTGTCCAAGTTCTAAGACATTCTGATAATGATAGTTAACACTTACTGAATACTTACCATGTTCCAGGCATTGTCCCAACTGATTTTTTTAACTTTTTATTTTATATTGGAGTATATTGATTAACAATGTTGTGTTAGTTTCAGGTGTACAGCGTCGTTCCAGCTGATTTGCTTACTTCATCTCTTGTTCATGGTAAAAAGAAAAAGTTAGATACTATTATTATTATTAAGTTACAGCTAAGGAAACCTTGGTTTAGAATGTTTGACTTAATGGCCTAAGTCTCCAAATACAGAAATTACTGAAGTCTTCTTACCTTTGGTTCTTAGATTCCTAATCCTACACTCCTAATCCCTGGGCCATGCTGCATTTGTGTTGCTTTGTACATTGTACTTGCTCAGATAATGTTAATCAATAATGCTGGCCTTCAAAACAAGAACTCTGGAATTCAGTTATCTAAGACATATCAAGCGACATTCTCAAGTACTATTAAAACCTGCCAGATTTGTCTCCTTGCTTCCCATCTCTTCAAATTCAAACCATTCTGTACACTGTCAACTTCTCAATATTTCTGAAATACTTGCTTCTTTATATCATCTCTCTGATACAAATCAATGTATTCTGACTAAATCCTGTTAATCTATTCTAATTCAAAATATCCCTTTCATCGACCTAATCCTTATAGCACTCTTTTTATTTCTAGCTAGTTACTTACTTCTTTATATTATTTTTTATATTAATATTTTAATGTTAATGCTATATTTTATGCTATGTCTCTTTTCATACACAAGATAATGAACTCAATGAAGTCAGGAGTTAGATATTATGAATCACTCATATTTGCTCCAGTGCCTACTGTTGTTGAGTCCATTTTAATTCAGTAAGGACTGTTTGAATACGCATTGTTAAAAGTAGGAATAGCAACAACAATCCATGAGGTTTTTGTTCGTAAAGAGAATTAATGAGAAAAATCCCATTATCCTAATTCAGAGTGTTCCATTTAATCAAGGTTCTACTGTACTATTTTCCTTCTCTTTTCTGAGTAATTAAAGCCCTCCCAAGCAGATTAAGTACACAGAGATACGCCTTTCCTTAATTTTATTCTCCCTTTCAAATTCAACCAGCATTAAGAAGAGATGCTCTTATCTCCCAGTCAGAATTCTTCCTCCCCCAAACAACTCTTGTAGCCTTTAGTTTATAACAGCTCAGTGAATACCACAGAACATAGGTTACCTTGTATTAGTCATGTATGTACTTATTCATGTTTCTCACTAGGCTGTGAGATCCTGGAGTTCAGGGACCCTGTGATTTTAATTTTGAATCTACAAGCATACCTACCAGAGGGAACTGCACATAGGGACACTCAATAACTATATGATGAGTTCAGTTTGATTTACTGATATCTGGAAGTATATCTAACAAATAAGGGTAACTGTATATGGGAAGCAAATCTGTGGATATTTTCACATACCCTACTATTCTTAACTCCTCATCAGTATAAGATGTAACTGTAAAACTTGTATTTTACAAATGGGGAAACAGTCTTACAGAGGGTGAAAGTGGGAATAATAAAGCTCCAAATACACATTGTGGCTTCCATCATATGTTTTATATAAGCATTCCATTTTTTTACTAATTGCACCAAATGCTCAAAACTACCCTGTACCTGAGTATTCTATTCCTATAAGGTGAATAAAATGAGGTTCAAGGAGGTTAAGGAATTTATCTAAGGTGAGACAATGCAGCTAGAACCGAAATGCAAGTGCTTTTGACTTCTAGGACCACACTCATCCCATGGTTACACACTGCTGTGTCTAAGACACAACAAAATAAAAGGCAAGATTCCTGACCTCAGAAAATTTACAGTTGTATTTATGAACTAATTCTGAAGGCCAGTAGAGTTAGGAAGAGTCAGGTTAGGTGATTTTTTTTTTTCCTGTAAAACACTCCCTCATCCCAAAGGTCATAATGATTTTTGAGTAAAGGTCTCAGGTCGTAGCATGCATAGTGATTACCCAAAGAGCTAATTAAAAAGGCAGATTACTAAGCTGCATCCTCCTGATTTCTACCACCCTGGTTGATAGTGATGCAGGTCGCCATCAGGATCTTGGTGAAAGGTTCTTTCAAAGAGACTTGAAATGACCATCACTGAGCTCTGAATCGAATGCATAGCCAGAAAAATGAGTAGATACATTGCTTCCACCTCTCCAGACTCAGATAAGAAGCAGAAGGAACAGAGCTCTCAGAAAAAAAAAATAACAAATAAACAAAAGTAATAAAGACTGAAAATTTACACATCTCCTTTGTACGAAGTTAGGCTCTTCTTTACCAAGTAAGTGGAGGTTTGACTTTGCAGCTCTTAGCAGGAAAGTAAGCACCATGAGGGCTTCTGAGAGCACTGCACTGCAGAAGAACTCGTGAGCACAGAGATAACAGCCTTAATTAAAGGAAAAGAAGAAAAGCAGGGAGAGAAGCAGAGAGGTAAAGAAGGAGGGATACAGGCAGGCCTGAAGGAAGGAGAAAGAAGGGCAAAAATGAGACATTAAGAGTGTAAGGTATTGCAGTAACAGAAAAACAAGAATAGATTTGGAGAAAAGGGGAACAATATCGTGCTCCACTATTATAATCTGGACAGCCAGAGAGGGCAGTTCTACTGCATGCTTTATTAAACTGACTTCTGCATTTCTCCCCAGGCTGGACTGCACAGAGGAAATTCATTAGCTCCATTTAAACGAACACCCCAGAGCCCAGCTTCAGTTTACAGCAGATCACAACACCTTGCACACTGGATACACTACTATGACTCTAGAGAATGAATTTTTAAAAAAATTAAGTCAACCTTCATGGAACAGTTTTTATTCTTATGATTTTTTTCATTATAAGTGAAGAACTACTCTATAGACAAAGACTGGGAAAAGTCATTATACTAAATAATTCATAGAGAATTTTGTTTGTAATAAGATCAGCAAGACACTAATGCTCTAGGCCATTGGCCTGGGCTTAGAAATAATTTTATAATTGTAAAATTTTTTCCAGTATTGTTTCTAGTTAAAATATAATTTAACTCTGTAAATAAATGTCCATCCATTTACAACTCACTAATGAATACCAGTAACCCATACTCGAAACTTTAGAATCATTTTTAACTGCTCATATGTGATCCCCACATCCAATAAATGTTTAAGTCTTTTCTCTACTGAGTCTTCTCTTGTTCCTCTTGGGTCTTCCAACAGTATCCTCTTAGCGTATCAATCCCTGGCTGTCTCATAAATGTTGATGATCCTTTGTCTGAGACCTTCTCTTACTGTAAACTGCAGAGGTTAAGTTCTCCATTCTCATGACTTTAATTACCATTTTTATGTTGATAACTTCCACAATTATATTTCTAGTCTGCAACATTCTCTTTAGATTTATTTGCATATTATCAACTGTCTTTTGGTTATTGTATATGCATGTAACACAAACTAATGTCCAAAGCTGAACTTTTTACACAATCCTCAAGGAACACTTTCATCTCCACCTATAATACTTAACTCAGAGAATAATATCACATTCATCTAATTGGCCAGACCAGATGCTCTTTCCTCCATTATCCCTCATTTAAATTACCACCATCAGAGACACTTTATTAAAATGGCAAAGTGATGCCTTGCTAAACCTAGGACTCAAATGCAGCCAGAGAGGAGATAGCAACTGTAATCATTGACTTGTTGAAGTGACCTCCTTCTAATCCCATCAGCATCGAAGATGAGAGTGTGTAGGCAAGGGAAGAATTCCTGTATGGAAGACCTGAAGAATCTATTCCCTGAGCTTTTGTGAGAAAGCAGGGGAATTTTCAGAAAAGTCTGTAGAGATACTTTGGGAAGAGCAATACCTAGCAAGTAAATATGTAGAGGTTCACACCATCATTTATAAGTTATTCCAATGAAATGGTACATTATTCTGGAGTCAAAAGCTGGATAAATGGATGATGCTTTTACAATTAACACACACATTTTATTCTGGAAACAAAGAAATGTAAGCTGTGGAAATGGAAAAATTCCATAAATGGATGTAAATATGACATATACATTTTCAACTTGCAGTTAATTTGATTTTAAGGGGAACTCTATTATTTTGGAGAAGTTTGAATACAAACTAAATAATTATAATAGTTGAATTTTTGTCACAGTGATATATGGAGATGGAATAATAGAAGCAATTACAATAAATTAGGATGTTTGTCAGTGTAGATTTGCTTTCAGAAATGGGTGAAGATACTGCCTAGCTAGTTACCCAGTAATATTTTGAGAATAAAGAAAGGACTGAATCTAAGCAATGGAGAGCTGCTGGGAAGCCAACAGGAATGAGGAGAAATGGTGGCAGGCACTTGGCTTCCATGAAAAAGTCAAATATTTAGAAACCACTTACAGCCCTGGGAAATGAGGCACTCAGGATCCAGTCAGTAAGTTGGCTTCCTAATTAGCTGACTGACTTACAGAGCATTTCTCACCATCATACATCCTTTCCCACATCACCAGAATCCTAGACAAGGGCCCAAAATACCCAGATGACTACAGAAGGGAAAAGAGGTACTTTTACCAGGTATTCAGAGAAGATGTTATCCATTGTTGCCCCTGCATCAGGAAGGGTTTTAACACTTAAAAAAGAAACATCAACCATTATTTTTGACACTGTAGTCCCTATTAGGTTGAAAGTATTTAAGATTAAGCTACACTGGTTCTACCTGGGAGTACGAAGCTTGTACAGCGTGAACTGCAAGGACTCTGTGATGACCAGCACACCTTATTTCAGTAGACATGCTTCAAATGGAATAGAATTTCTTTAAGGCAGACAAAATTTGCAAGCTATGTGAAGATTGTTAGTGGTCATGTGTGTGTGTGTGTGTGTGTGTGTGTGTGTGTGTGTGTGTGTGTTTTCTTCTAGCTTAAGTACATGAGTCATTTGCCTGAATCCAATCCAAGCAGTCCAAATCACCTTTGATGTTAGAGTCAGGGACTTCTAGTATGAATGACTTATTTGCAGCCTGTTTGTTATGTGTCAGAAAGGGAATGTTCATTGATTCTCCACAAGGGATCAGAGGAATTCACCCTCCCTGATAGTTTTTGCAACAAGAATTCACCTTACAGTCAAAATTTATGAAATAACAAAGAAATTTGATTACATACGTAACTTCTTTCCTTTTCTTTTTTGTTATAATTTCTGATTCCATAAAGGATTTCCACAGTCATTACTTTCAGATCCTTGCCACCTTCTTTATTTTAAAGACTTCTCTCTACCTATCAGACTTACAAAGTCTAATAGATATGGGAAAGTGTTCTGTCCAAAAGTTTTTTTTTTCTTTTTTTCCATTACACAGTCATCAGCTATCAAACACTGTGAAATACCCAATATGCTTTTTACCTTTACATCTTTAGATTTTTCAGACTAGAAAATCATTTCTACAATTTTGGCCCTGGAGACCAGAGAGCTGGCAGTGTTGCAGATGACAACATTTCTTGGCTGTGACATCCACCTCTGACTGCCTATATTTTTCCCTTTCCTGAGCTTAATGGGAACCTTAAAGCCATAGTCAAAACACAATAAATGCTGGCCTTAACCCTCCCTCCTGCCCCGCTGATACTTTTCCTGAGTATAATATATTTGTTTCTGTTTCTTCTTTTATCCCGTTTCCTTTTTGTGTGTGTGTGTGTGATTAACTTGAGAATTAGTTCTCCCAGTTCCAGGAGAGCATCTGCTGCTGTAAAAGTCCACTGAATTTTATCCCTGTGACAAGGAATCTTATGCTGTCATAAAGATACCTTCAGCATCCCTCAGCGTCCATAGGCACAGTGGAAAGGAATGCACCGGGGAGCACATAGTTGCAAACAGCCTAAATATTGCCAAATATTAGAGAACTTAGGTGTGGCTAGTGGTCAGCCCAGGCTCTGGCATCCAGCCATGGAATGCTGGGAGACCTGGAGGGAATTTCAAGCTGTTAAAGATTCCAGCCAAGGTACTTCTTGCAGTAAAATTAAAATATTGGTGTCTAGTCGACATCAATGTTACATTTCAGGGTTTATTTTCTTTCATAGAGCTTTTTGAAAGTCCACCAATCACACAGTAATTTAGCAATTGTTAAGCTATATTATTTCTACAGGTCACCTGGGAAATGTGTGCTTACATCAATTAACATGGAAGCAATGTAAATGATCTGTATAATGTTTCCAAACCACCGCCTCAATTTGTCAAAGTGAATTTGATGTAACATCGTATCATTTATTAAAATGCCAATAATGGTTTTCTGAATCCTGCATTAAAGTCTTCACCATCGCTACTCCTTATTGGCCTCAATCTGGGAACCAGCACCCTCAACAACAACCTCAAGTCCCCAAATAAAATGTTCCAGATGGTAGAAGATGCTATGCACCTCCAGATTAAGACCCGTGCTCAGAATCAAGTTGCTACCTGATCAGCCTGGACTCAGTGCCCCAGCTCTGTCTGACAACAGGGTCTGTCTGACTCCCCAACTTCAGTCTAATTCTATGTGCCCTGTTTTTACAATTGAGCTTCATTCTTTTTTGAGTTCTGTTAATTGACCTACTAATCATGTCTTCTTTTTAGTCAGTGTTGTGGATGGTTTTTTTAGCATCTGAAATCTCATATGCTTATGGAAATTACCATTGTGTAAGTCTTGATGAAAGATGGGTCCCTGATGGGCAGCCAAGGGGGCAAAAAAGATATTTTCTGTTTTAAAAATAGAGCAAGCAGATAACTGGAATTTACATGTGATTTAAGTTTACCCCATGTGACTCCTCCTGCCAGGACATTTGAAATAAATGTCCAAAGAAGCAGGAATGATTCAGAATTTATTTGGGCAACAGTAGTGCAACATCCTTTGTAGAGTGATTGTGGCAGCAACAACCCAGCTTCCTTGTTCCCATCCATTTTCTGAGCATGGTGCTCCAGGCTTAGTTGATTTCAGTTGATTGCAACCAAGAAACAAGAAACAAACCAACAAACCAAAACAAACAAAACAAGGACTTGGCTTTTGCAACCCTGACCCTGAAATCTAGCCAACAAACCCAGATTTATTGCTGTCAGCAACATAGATAACTAAACTTGAGTGCCTTCCAGGCTAGGAGTCTCCCCATCTGCCCAAACCAGCAACTGTTTCATTATGGACTCCCATCGCCAATTTATTTTACTCACGTTGAATGCAACTTGTGTTTGAGTTCATCTATGCACTCTGTGCTTGCTACCCTGGATTCATTTTTCCCTGGAAGCACCTGCAACTGCATCAACTCTTGAAGTTAATGCATCAACTGAATCAACTCTTCCAGGACTGTTCCTGTTAAAGTGAGTGAGACTCTGTCAGAACCAGCCTTCTCTCAGTCTGATCCCATCTTGGGAAACAGGACACATTATCTTCAGAGAATTGATAGTGTGTAAGTGTTGTGATAATTGTGGGATGATAGGTCTTTAAGAGACCTAAAAGAATCTGAGCTACTTTGAGTCCAGAGTGGAGTTGCTTCAAAATTCTTGACGAATCACTGATCTTTATTATGGGTTTTCTCAGAGGGGAGGTATAAAAATTTATAAACATTTACAGAACTCTTCCCATAGAAAAACTTCTGAATGTTGAAATTTTTTTTAAATCACTGTATCTGCTCCTATTCATTCTTTCCCTCTGTCCATCAGTCACACCTACTTCCCCTTAGATCTACTCATCCAGCCACCAACTCCTCTGTAAGTGTGAGGCAAAAGCCCCTCCAGGAATCTCTCAACCCACTTGATCCACACCTCCTTTCCCATAAGTATTAGCCCCTGAGCGGCGCAGTCCTTTTCTCACTTGGACATATTAGTTTATTGGATTGGTTTTGCTCGGAGTGGTCCCTTAGAAACTCCAGTTCAGCCTTAGAACAAATGTTTATTGATTGTCTGTTATATGCAGGCATATATCCATTACACATTGAACTTACATAGAAATTGTAAGAAGGGATTTTTTTTTACTGTACTCTTTTGTTTTGGTAGATTTGACTTTTAAAAAAACGTGTTTATTTGAGTGAAATTATGCATGATTTTCATTCTATCCTATTTTTCATGGTCATTGAATTAGGGATTTTTTTTTTTTTTTTTTTTTTTTTTTTTGCGGTACGTGGGCCTCTCACTGTTGTGGCCTCTCCCGTTGTGGAGCACAGGTTCCGGATGTGCAGGCTCAGCAGCCATGGCTCACGGGCCCAGCCGCTCCGCAACATGTGGGATCTTCCCAGACTGGGGCAGTGTCCCCTGCATCGGCAGGCAGACTCTCAACCACTGCACCACCAGGAAAGCCCGAATTAGGGATTTTGTAATAGAATCATCCCTTCTTATCTGAGAGGTATTGGTTCCAGGACTACCCCCTCTCCCACTTCCAGCATATAGCAAAATCCATAGATGTCTTTTAGTTGGACCTTCTTATCCAGGGGTTCCACATCTGCAAATTCAAACAATTACTGATAGTACACAATAGGAGGTTGATGGAGTCCAAGCATGGATGTGGAACCTCAAGACATGGAGCTTATGCATACTGTACAAGCATGCCTGGGTGATGATGTGCATTTGGTTTTTATTTTGGCGAGCAAAATGACCTTGGTCCTTGTCTTCTTTGAAGAAGGGATTCCACAAAGAGACCAAGACTGTAAAGAAGGCGCAGAGTTTATCAGAAGCATAGTACTTGTGGGAGAACACACAAAGAAGCCATTTATTTAGGGAAGAAGCAAAAGTTACACACTTGGAGAAGAAAAGTGTGAGCATCTTCGCAAGTGAGGGGTGTGCAATAGGGGCAGCTTAGGTTATTAATATGGAGTTAATCTCTCAGGGTTTAGGTAAGGGTGACTCCCCTTTCCCCTCCCCTATGAGCATGCCATCTGAAATCCCTTGTTTGGACTTCCACCAGGCATCATTTTGAATCCTTCCTGTGAGCACCTAAGCAAAACCCACGGTGGGTAGGGGCCAAAACTGCAATGCTAATGATATTGCAATGCAGCCAAGGTTACTAGAAGATGACTTGAGACTCCCTCTGTGCATGTGTTGGGCTGGGAAATCTTCTTGACCACAAAACTGAGGAGGCTGCAGTGGGCTGCTTTGTCTTTCACCCAATCATCAGCAATCAGTACATTTTTATTTGCACATGTTCCATGGTTTTCAAAGTTAGAGTTCCTTGCTCAGATGTTACAAAGTGTCTGTTTTAGATGCCATTCCTCCATGAGTCATGGTCTCATTAAGTGCAAAACAAGGAGGTGGCTTTGTCTTCTGCTTAATGCGTATACATGAGGAGGCTCTCCTTGGGCCTCACCCTGTCTTTCTTGCCTCAGCTTCAAACCACAGCAACAAAGTGAATATTGTAGTAAAGCGAGTTACACAAATTTTTTGGCTTACCAGTGTATATAAAAGTTATGTTTATATTATACTGTATTCTATTAAGTATGCATAGGATTATGTCTAAAAAATGCATATCTTGGGCTTCCCTGGTGGCGCAGTGGTTGAGAGTCCACCTGCTGATGCAGGGGACATGGGTTCGTGCCCTGGTCCGGGAAGATTCCACATGCTGCGGAGTGGCTGGGCCCGTGAGCCATGGCCGCTGAGCCTGTGCGTCCAGAGCCTGTGCTCCACAGCGGGAGAGGCCACAACAGTGAGAGGCCCGCGTACCACAAAAAAAATAAAAATTAAAAATAAATTTAAAAATGCATATCTTAATTAAAAAAAAAAATACTTTATTGCCAAAAAAACACTATCACTTGAGCCTTTAACAAGTGCTGATCTTTTTGCAATAGGAACATCAAAGATCACTGATCACAGATTACCATAACAAATACAATAAAAAAAAAGAAAAAACTTTGGAATTGAGAGCATTACCAAAATGTAACACAAAGACGTGAAGTGACAAAATGCTGTTGGAAATAGACTTGCTCAATTCAGGGCTGCCAGAAACCTTCAATGTGTCAAAAACACCATATCTGCAAAGTACAATAAAGCAAAACACAATAAAACAAAGTATGCCTGTATAGGATTTTGACAACATCTAGAAGTAAGAAAAGTTTCCTGCATTTGGGGTTGGTTTAATTCTCCCCTTCTGTACTTTAATCAGAAATTTGTATAGTTTACACCATCAAATATAATATAATAAGTTATATATGAGGATTGAGAAGCAGAACCATGTAGCGAGCTCATTGTTGATGAGATCATTTTAAATAATTGAGGGACTGAGGAATTTCTGGTCCTGGGAAATATCTAAAAGCTGTTGAAAGAAGAGAGGGATAAACAGGGACTTGGACACAGCACTTCAGTGGCTCTGAGAAAGAACAATGACAGCAAGTTCTTTTGCCAACAAAATAGCTACATAGTTTCACAGCTTATCAATCTGTGTGTGTAAAACACATAAGAGGATCTATCATCTCACTGTTACTTTCAGCCTTAGTTCCTGTTGTACAGGCACCCCTGGGACCCATCTGTTGGCAGAGCTCAGTTAAGGGAAACTATGGTGGCGTCAACCCACTAACGTAGGGGGAAAAAATTCTGTGGGGCCTCGTGAGAACTTAGCAGAAGAAGAAGGAATTGCGATCGCCTAGTGTGTAGGAAAAGCCCAGAAAGAAGCACCTCTTTTTCCATCCCTACCTAAAGTACTTAGGGGCAGCTAAAGCTTCCCTGTGGTTGCCAAGATTGTCTGTTCTGTCTAAATCATCAGGATTGGCCTATGCAAAAATAAAAAGGAAAACACATGGGTATTTTGCTCTTGGAATACAGAATTGTGCAAAAGTCTAAACAGAAAGGGAAAAAGCAGGTAGGTTTCAGGGACTTGGTGATTGCTGGGGGAAAGATGAATTGGGAAGAGGCTGAAAGAGAATCTAGAGAGAATGATTACAGACTTGTTTCTCAGTCTGTAATGAATAAAGGTCAAAATGGCAACACTATCTGTAAAGTAAACATCCCAGGGAATATTATTGAAAAATTATGTACCAGAAACTGCTTAGGAAAGGAAAACAGATTCCAGAGGCTATATTTAGAACAAAGGGATTTTAAGGTGGTGAGCTAAGAAGTTAAAAAACTTGGTAACTAGTGAGTCAAGGACCACCAAGCATCCATTGGCATGGAGTGAACAGCGTGTCTTGGTAATTATGCCCTTCTGAAAAATCCCTAAAAATGGGAAACATTCTAGCAAATAGGCTTTGAATGACCAAGTGTGCTTCCTGAAGAAACTGTTAATCTCACTATACAAAAATCTTCCCAAAGAATATCAAGCTTATAGAGCCCCAAGACTATTCCTGATACTGGAGATGGAGTGATACAGCTGAGAGAATGAATCTGCTCTCATTAGCACGAGTCTTAAACTATGTACATCTTAGTATAAATTTTTTAATGCCCTCCTTGTTACAGGAAAGTTCTTTTATGTACTTATTTATGGAATTTTTAATTTATTTGAAAAACAAATTTCCCAAATGGCAAGACATTTGTATCAAGATTGTAACCCAAACTTAGTATTGCCTGACTTTGGCAATGTTGTGTAACTTCTCTGGGGCTCAATTGTCTTATCTATAAAATATGGAAATACAGTATCTGCCTCATAGGATTCAATGAGAAAATCCATATAAAGTTTTAACTGTGTCTGATACAGTATGAACTCAATAAAATGTTAGTTATTGCTGTAAAAATTTATCAAGATTCTTATCATCCCAATTATTTGACAGAAAGACTAAATGCAACCAGGTAAACATGTGTTTCTTGTCTCATTTCATCACAAGACCTGAAGAGTATGGAGATCAGGAAGTGATGATGATGGGCAAATATACTTTGACATATTTGCCTTTTGTAGAGAGTGTGATATAAAGATAATAGTCAGTGATTTATGATCACCATTACCAAATAACGATACTCAATTAGTTCAAGTCATAGAATCTGAGGCAAAAGGAAAAATAAAATGAAGGAAGGAAGGGGAGGCAGAGATGGAGGGAGGAAGGAAGATAAGATAAAGGAGGAAGGAAGAAAGGAAGGAAGGAAAGAGGGCAGGAAGAGGTCATGTTTTTATATTTCAGGTTACTGGAGGAATTCAGGAAAATGCAACTGATTATTCCTATGTTGGAACCTGTAGAGAAGATTGGGATTATCTTACATAATAGGATCGCTATTTGCTGTCATCAGAATGTGTCTGCCCAAATCCTAACTGCCAAAGGTAATAGTATTAGTTGGTGGGGCCTTTGGAAGGTATTATAATCAGGTCATGAGGGTGGAACCCTCATGCACTGGGTTCTCTTATAAGAGATTCCACCAAGCAACCTGGGTCCCTCTGCCACCTGAGTGTAAAACAGAAAGTGTGGGACCTGGAAGAGGTCCCTCACTGGATCCTGCTGGCACCCTGATGTCACACTTCCAGCCTCCAGAACTGTAAGAAATCAATTTCTGTTGTTTATAAGCTATTCAGCCTGCAGGATTTTGTTATAGCAGTCTGAACAGGCTAAAATACCATTTCTTTGAGAAACTGGAGATATACGGAGCTGATAATGCCATTGGTTGTTCCTTCAAAATTTGCTTTGTTGACAATTGGAACAGGATCTTCTGTTTTCTGAGTTTGTTCCCAGACTCCATGGGCTGGCAGCTGGGGAGGAAGAAGTGAATGGAGCTAAGAGCACTTCAAAGTAGTTATTTTAGGAGACAGCTGCAGGGCCATAGAGTTTTATGGGGTCCTCACCTCATAAAAGTCAAGAAAAAATAAAAGGAAAGATAAATGTGAAATTCATGTTTTAAGGAGACAAAAACCTGAAGTCAAAAAAAGTCAAATTTGGGTGGCAAAAGAATAACAGACTAAGGGGAAAAATTGCAGCCTGAGATCTAGATCACTCTGCAAATAGCTGGTTTGTCTTGCTGAGGTAGAGAGAATGAATAGACTATGAGTGAATCCAGAGAATCATCCAGCCAGCCATTATCACTTAAAATGCATTTTATGCTTTTAACACTGGCTTCAGTTAAAGTGAGAATTTGTAGCAATTATTTCTTCAGGGGAAAAATTCAAAACAAAAGCAAAGCAAAACACAGAAATATGTCTGATCCCATGAGCTGCAACAACAACGGGAGCAACATTTTTTTTCAAGTCTTCAGATGTTAAGACTTGTATTAAAGCATCTATCCAGAAACCATGTATAATTTCCTAATGTTGCCCAGAAGTGTTTGCCAGACGGATCTCAGAAACCAATGTGAGAAGGAGGGCTGAGCCAGCTCCAGTAGGGTTTAGACAGACATACTGAGCCAACTCCAGTAGAGTTTAGACAGATATACTCTAGAATACAGAGTTCAGTAGACATTAGATGAGCACCTAGTATATGCTGGGCACTGCACAAGGAGAAAAGAAAGATGACCTCACAATGAATCTACAAATGTGGCTAATGGCCCTAAGATAACCTAAAGTGGCTAATGAAATCTGAGGGTCATTGCCTCAATTTCCACAGCCCTATGGAATCAAAAGTAGTTGTCAAGATGTGAACTTTGTTTCTTTGCCACAGCTTCATTTTGGCAGATGTAGGCATTCTCATTATTCCCCCTAGAAACTCAGGCTGCTCCACTGTGAATTTTAGATAATCTCAGTAAAGAGAACCTATATTTTATCACATATAAATGTTCCCGATTGTAAGATGCAATAGTATTTAATGTTAAACTAAATCAGAGACAGAGAGAGAGAAGAGTGGAAAAGGTATACACTATGGGATTCTAATAGCTGATTTCTACAAAAACCATCTTAAATCCTCACTGCAGGGACAAATAAAAATTAAACTCAAAATTCAGGAAAAGATAGTTAAGGAAACTTGCATGTTTCAATATTGACACTGGATGCAGGAAGGGGGAAAAGTATCTCCCATGAAAATTTGAACTACACTCTACCACGTTTGCACGTTTGCAGTCTGAATTCACAGCATTAGTACGGTCCAAAAATCCTCAGTAGAGGATTTAATTTGAAATGGTCTCGGCTTAATAATGCCCTCGGGTGACTGGCAAGAGCAAATATAAAAGCTTCTGGGAAGAAGGAGAAATGAGAGTGAGTTCAATGCAGTCCAGTAGAAGTGGTAAGATGCCTCAAATGTGAGGAGCATCCTAATTTCAGACAGATGCAAATGTGAATAAGGTGCATCATAATCTGAGGAAATCAGGCAGCTTGTGTGAGATGCTGCTTGGTCAAGCACAGTGGTTTTTATACATGCTCAGTTCCACAAAGACCATGTGGATGATTTTGACTTTGTTGGATCTGATGTGGGGGAATTTATTTGTTCCTAGGTGCTGTTCTGATTTTGGTCATCCTGGAACTTTGACCTAATACATCCTCATTTGCTTTGATTTCATCATACTCTTTGCTTCTTATCTTTGGTTTTATCATACTTTCCTGGGTTCCCCCCCACTTTTTTTTTTTTTTTGGTTCATTCATTCATTTAAGAATACTTATTCAGTGCTTCCCTGGTGGCGCAGTGGTTGAGAGTCTGCCTGCCGATGCAGGGGACACGGGTTCGTGCCCCGGTCCGGGAAGATCCCACATGCTGCAGAGCGGCTGGGCCTGTGAGCTATGGCCGCTGAGCCTACGCGTCCGGAGCCTGTGCTCCTCAACGGGAGAGGCCACAACAGTGAGAGGTCCGCGTACCGAAAAAAAAAAAAAAAAAAAAAAAAGAATACTTATCCAGATAACTCAGAACTTCATGAGATAAATTCTTGACTTCTTGGAGTTGAAACAACTACCTAGGGATTTTCAGACTTAAGTAAATGTCAAGTTTACCTAAGAATCCTATTAAGAATAAAGGTATTCATTCCTCTTTTGGAGACTCTGCCTCAGAAAGTCAAAGATTGGGGCTTCCCTGGTGGCGCAGTAGTTGAGAGTCCGCCTGCCGATGCAGGGGACACGGGTTCGTGCCCCGGTCCGGGAAGATCCCACACGCCACAGAGCGGCTGGGCCCGTGAGCCATGGCCGCTGAGCCTGCGCGTCCGGAGCCTGTGCTCCACAACGGGAGAGGCCACAACCGTGAGAGGCCCGCATACAGGAAAAAAAAAAAAAAAAAAAAAAAGAAAGATAGAAAGTCAAAGATCGGTCGTCACTGATTCCTACTAAACTTTCAGAACTCTGGGCTAGCCCACTGCTGTTTGTGTTCCCATCTCACCTTCAAAATCCCAGAGCTGACTCTGCTTTATTTCTGCAAATCACTACTATTCATAGTCCTGGGTCTAAAGAAATCATTATAACTAAAATTTGTCCATGACAATTCATTAAGGCAGTTTTGACTCAAGCAAACAGAATCAAATAATTTTATAATTAGTTGGATTTGATCAACATCATGGGCTCAGCCATGTAATTCTAGTGCACTGTTTGCTTCAACAGCACCTGAATTGCCTGGAAAATTTGCACAATTTCCACTATGGAGGACACAACCCCATAACAGGGTTGTGCTTTCTGGGATTCCTATTATGTGATGAGTTCTCTATAGATGTTTGTTGAAGTGAATGAATTGGTGTCCTCAGAAAATTCTTAAGTCCCTTTTGAATAACCAGGAAACAAGTTCTATTAGAAAATGAGGTATTCTGATAATAGCAGAGAATTCTAATTCCATGTGGTGAATTGTACTGTTATTCCCTAGGGACACACGAATAACTGTTAGTGTGTACAGAAAAACCAGAAGGTCTGATTATATAATCATGTCAGACATCAGACACTTTTCTGTTTTTCTTGTTACAAGCAAATTTGCAAAGCATGACATGTTAAAAACCCTGATCATTTTCCAGCTTGATTATTGAAGTAGAAAGGGAAAGAAAATGAACAAAGTTTCAGAGTTCTAGTCCTGGCTCTGTCAGAAACGATCTTTATAACTTGGGTTTCCATAAATACACTGTAAAATGATGAGCTTCACTTACATGTAGTCTAAACTCTCAGGCTTACTGGAAAATTCCTATAAATCAACATGTGATAAACATATAATGCAAGGTAGAGTTTTCATTAATAATAATGTCATTAGAATGAAGGAACCAGCTCTCGTAATCTGGTTACTTTCAAGAACAGAGATTTACACTATAATTGGGAACATATTACAGTGCATTCACTTAGCCCTTCTGTAGGCTTTCAGTTTAGGAAGGGAACGGTGCAACTTTTGATTTGATATCACTCCATACCTTTCAATCAGGATTGACATGTAGCAGGCTATTTAAAAAAGACACACAATCCACATTCTCGGTGCCATCTTCTCCAGTCTTTATTTTCACTGTGAACTGTTCAACACACCATGCAGGTGGCTGACTTCTGAAAAATGAATCAGGGAACGTTGATTGCCAGGCTGTGTCACTCTGCTCTGAGGACAAAGCAGCCTTTCTGAACCCACCATTTATTTTCTTCTGCATGATATTATATAGACAGGAAAGGTGTGAGTAGGTCCTCAAGGTGCCTAACCTTGTGATGGCAGATCAGTTGTTCCCTAAGAGCACTCTTAATGACCTTATGTTCTATGGCAGGAAGGAGATGGCATAAGTCAGCATTTCACCACCACGTTCAAAGTTTCAAATTCTACTTCCCCCAAAATCTAAATCATTTTCCTTTCTGCCACTACGGGACTTAAAAATAAATTTTGAAAACGGTTATGTGCTTTACTATTTGGTTTAACTTCTTAAATCTTACTATTACGTGTCTTATTGTTATTATTATTATTTTAAATAACAGTTCCTCTCTCCTAATCAATAAGGGAACCCCAAATCTGGATGTTATACAAACTATACCCACAGGGGTACTGTTGACTGGGAGAAGGAAAAAGCATGTTTCACTGCAGTGTTTATTCAAGGATTTTCCCAATATTTTTTTCCTAAAAAGGGGCATCCCATCTTGTGCTGGGGAAATTGGAAGCCTGGAACCACAATCCGATAGGGATTGAAATGGCCATCTATAAATCTGCACAGTCTGCCTGATTCTGCCCCATCGAGCAACTGTAATAGGAGTTCTACAGACACAGCAGGAGCTGAATCAAACCTATAGAGGTAGAGAAAGCTGCTGTCAATGCTGTATATGCATTAAAGACCGTAGACGGTGGGGCGTGCATCCTGGAACCGTACAGTTTCCCAATGAGTTCAGTCCTCGATTGTAAAACCATTTGTGTTTATTTACCAATACTTTGCTATTTTATTTGTTAAGTTTGTCACTAAACCCTGTTTTGCATACACTTGTACTTGCTCATGCATGCCTTATGAGTATAGAAATTAGCATCTCATTAACTTGATAATTAGGCCAATGATAAATAGCTGTTTCGGTGCCATGTAGGGCAAGGTTTCTACCCAAGTTACTTATCTACCATACACAATAACAGTGCAATTATTTGTCACACAATCAATTATAGACAGACAATAAGAAATAAACTTTTCTTTTACACATTTGCTTTCACTCTAATTTAGATCCAAATTCATTCTCTGCTTTTGGAAAAACAATAATGCAGTGTTGTCTAACAATTCTTGATAATGTACATATTCATCTTGGCTTTCATATTTCACATGCAGCTCAAATATCTCACATTGTGCATTTTGTTACAAATGACTACTTCCAAGATGTCCTTTTTCTTTTCTTTAACTCTCTTGTTTCCATTTCATGATGTTGAGAACATGGCATACTTTGACATTCAGAATTTCTCAACTTGTTCTGTTTTGCTCTAGTTTCTATTTCCCCCTCTGAGATTAACTTATACGTTGACCTTCTCTTGCTTATAATAAATAGGTTTTGTGCTGAGAGAAATCATCTAAGAGATGTTAGGAGTACAATGAAAGCTATGAAAATGTTTTCTCAATTATTTAATTATAGTTCAATCCACATTTATTTCCAAAAATAAGAAAAAAGAAAAGAAAAAGGAAAGCAATGCATTTCCCTTTAATCCACATGGATTTCAAACTGGAGCTGTAATTTTAAAAAAAAACAAAACAAGAAACCTGTCTTTCCAACTAATAAAAAGGGAACTCGGTGCTGTGCTCACAGCAAAGTCGTGGAAGATAATTTGAAACTGCAGTTAGCTTCCTGGAGAGAAAAATAACAACCACCAAACAAATGGGTAATCAATGGCCAATTGCTTCAGAAAGGAAGCACCCCACAGAATTCCCTGGGAATTAATGTGCTACATAAGAGGCATTAGGAAATGTCTTAAGACTATCCAAGTGAGCCCACCTTTCTTAACAAATAAGTAAGGTATAGGGGTGCTATTTTTGCTAATCAAGACCTGGAGATGAAATGCTGTCTTCATTTAAATTTCCCTGTGCTGTTCTCTGAACAACTATATTAAAAACAATCTTCCCCCATGATTTCTGGTGCTGGAGTGGAGAATAGTTTATGTGAAAGTAAATCTGGAAAGATTACCTTTCAAAACTGCCAGATGCTTTGCATTTTCTGGTAGAAATCTGGATTCCAGGTCTGTAATGATATTTCCTGCTGTGCTCAACACTCAATCAGAACGTATGCTTCTTGGAGGGCAATATAAGGATTCCAAGGCTAACTTGGCCGTTTGGCTTTTATATTTTTCCAGTCCAGCTGGGGGGTATACATTTAAATTCTGGGCCCCCCAAGCTAAACTTCAGAAGGGGTCTTTGTTAATTTTAGATCTTCTGCAGTCGAAACCCCCTCCTTCCTAAACTTTCCCATGCAATGCAGTTTATGATTATATTTATACCAATGAATAAAACATACCCTTTTTAAAAGGAAAATTAAATTATTGCATTAATGATGCAAGTATGCATGGGTTCTCATTGCCCCTGGCTCTCCCATTTTAGATTCCAGTTCCTTCCTCTACCCAGTTTGAATTACATTAATGTCCCCTTCCCTCTCTTCCTTCATCCATCTTGTACATTCCATAATATGGTGTGGTGGTTATCAGCACATACTCTGGAGTCTATGAGACCAAGGTTGAAATCTTAGCCCTTTCATTTTAAAGCTGTTGCACCTTGGGATGATTAAGCTAATTATCCTGATCTGTGTTTTACTCATCTATAAAAAGGGGCTAGTACAGCATCCACTTCTTAGGGTTATTCTGAGGATTAAGTGAAATCATGTCTATAGAGTATTTAGCACAGTGCTGCACATAGCATACATATCAGGTAATGTTAGCTGCTTTCCTTAACTGAAGGACAGCCTCATGGAGAGGGAACATGGAGCGGGGGGCATGGATTCCTGCTACTTTGATTCAAATCCCAACCCCAGTGTGAGCTTACCCAGCGATCAACATTCAACATCTCTGTGTTTGTTTTCTCATCTCGAAAATGGGAAATAATAGTAGTACCTCCCTCATGAAGCTATTGTGAAGATTAAATGAAATTTATGATGGGTAAAGAGTGAGTTCTCTATATTTTTTAATTAAATTAACCTATAAAACACTTGGTCTAATCCTCTCCCCTCTCCCACCATTTCAAGTTGATCCAAACTTCTCCCCTCACCTCACTGTAATCCACACCATTTCTCACAGTGCTTCTCTTGGAACTGTGGGGAAACACCCAAACCAGCTTTTCCTGTGTGGTGCAGCATAAGATGGTGTCACCTGAGTCAGTGGTGCCTGGTGAGGCAAACTGGTCATTTAAGACAAGTAGACTAACCTAGGGGTCATGCAGTCATGCAGTTCAGGCTGATAGGAGCTGCTCAGCTTTGAGAGTCCTTCTTTTCTGACTCCACTTATTCATCCAGACAACTTCCTTGTTCTCTAGCCTCTAACCCTCTAAAGTGCTGCATAGTGAAGGTATGGATGGGTCCCTTCCTTCTGGGATGCTTCTTTATGGTACTTCTAGCCATGACACACTGGGCCTCAGCAGACCTCCAATAAGGCAAGTCTGGAGCATAGGGTGTGCTCTGCCATTTCCCTGATTATAAGTTTCACTCAGTTAAGCCTGGTCTATATTTGTATTATGGTGCTGGTATCTCTGTCATCTTTGTAGGTTGGTCGTATCATGATTTCCTTAAAGTACATGTATTATTTTCCTAGCTAGCTGGAAAGTTCCTCAGGAATATCTGACATTATGTATGACCTCAAAGCCTGGCACTATACTTAGCCTATCACACACTCAGTACACTTTTGTATTTGGATGATTTTGATAAAAATAGTTAAGGTTGAATTTAGTTGCAAGTATCAGAAAAAAATCCCAAATCTTTATGATTTAGCCAAGATTTTATATTTCCTTCTTACCTTCAAAATGATGGATTCTAGGGTTGATGTGTCCACTGCAGAGGGATCTAGGTTTATTCTCTCTCTCTGCTCTGACTTCAGATACTGACTTTAGATCTTGAGGTCTTCACATGGTCCAAGAAACCGTCAGAGCTCCAGCCATCATGTACCCATTGCAGACAACAGAAAGACAAAAGGAGTGAACAACTCAGTTGAAGAAAACTTGCTGGTATTTGAGCACCAAGCACATGCTAACATTCCATCGGCTAATTGACCACGTGTAGCTACAAGGAAGACTAGAAAATGTGGTCTTTGTTCTCAGTGATGATGAGCCCTGTTAAAAGTCACAATCTGATGAATAAAGAAGGATGGGGGAATAGACATTGGGAATGCCCATCCTGCTCTGCACTAACAGTCAAGGCTCTTTAGTTCCTTGTTCTAGGTCCTTCCCACTTCCCTTGATTTTTATTTTTTGTTTGCACACAGAAATATTAGATTTTTGTCATTAAATATAAGTAAAGTAGCTTACTACTATGAATGGTAAGTGGCAAAGTCATGTAATCATGGACAATTTACCTTAGGTTTATTGATTTCCAGTATTAGCAACATAACTCCTAGCTCACTTGGCTGTGTTTGCTACACAGAGTTGTTGTAAAAAATAAAACAAATTAATAATACCTAATATTTGTCAAATGTGTGCTATATACTAGAGACCAGAGGTACATCTTTTAATCTTCACAAAAATTCTATGAAGCAGATTTTATTACTCACATGCAAGTATTTAGAAAAAAATCAAAGATGAAGAGCCTAAAAGTGTGACCCAGTCATACCATTGGTAAGAAGCATAGCTGGGTTTGGAGTTGAAGGCCTTCTGATGCCTACATCCACTTTATTATACCTATGCAATGCTCTATAAAAATCAACTGTTGGAATACATTGTAAACCATATAGGTACAGTTCTGTATCCTACACACTTTAATTGTATGTTTCATGTTCTTGATGATTATTTTAACTATTCCCTTTAAAACAGAGCATCATATGGAAACTTGACATGGTAAGAGATGACTTAGGAAAGAAGGTATAATAAACGAACTCAACATTTCTCACAATTTGGTAGCTCTTATCATTTAGAACATTCTTTATATAAGCTTATGTCTCATAGATCTCATAGTGAATTGGAGGCATTATTTCCCTCTCTCTTGGTTTTTGGGCTGTATACTAGCAAGGTTAGGAAGAGCCAGAACAGAACTATGACCTTTAAGTGTTCTCAGAAGAACAAGAGATCACCATGCGGTATGATAACTAAATTACCATAGTTGTTCACCCAGTACCGCCTCAACTGCAAACTCTTTGCAAAACTTTTCCCCGTATCACTCTTCGTTTGGTGTGGCCATATTAAAAACAAAAACCAAAGTAGTGTTCCAGAAGGGGGAAAAGGGCTCTAATTGCAAAATAAAGGGATACAGAATATTCCTTTCTATATTAACATCTCTCCCATGGCAATGAAAAATAAAATTAAAAACAATCTCTAGGCTCAACTCAGTCCCCATTCTTTGAGAACTGCTTGTCACATGTCAACACCATACCCTAGATCTGAGAACAGTGTTTGTCATTTATGACCCCACAACCCTGACTTTAGGTGACTGGACTGATGGGGGAGGTGTTCCTAACTAAGACCATTCAGGTTACTTCTTCCTCAGGAATTTATAATCAGGGCTGAGAGGGAGCCAGTCATTTTAGGTTCAGAAATGACAAATTTCCCCCCCCCCTTATGCGAAGAGATGAAGAAAGTTGAACTGTAGAGAGTCAAAAGCGAAGCACATGTGATAAGAGGACCAAAGATATAAGATGGAGAGGCTGAGTGCTCTTCACTCCCGAAGGCTTTTCGCTCCTGCCTGCCTCATTTCTTTCCTCTTTACTTGTATTGGCTCAATTTGATTTCTGTTATTAAATGTAACCCAAAGAACCTTAACTAATTCAGGAGGGAAACAGAATATTAAGAGAGGCAAAGTGGGAGAAAATCTTCTAAAACCATTTGCTAACTGCACAGTAATGAGGCAGAAAAACCAGGACCCCTAGAGAGACAAAGCAGCCTTTTTGGTCATACTCTTCCCACCTGTCCCAGCTCAGAGTGGAGAACAGTTTTCTCACTTGTCGGGCCACTCATGACAGTATCTAATCACAGAAATCTCTTCCAGAAGGGTGTTCCAAGATCTTTGCCCTGCAAAATATTTGAAACTGAACTGTACAAGCTTATAAACAGACTCCCACTATCCACACTGTAATGGAAACAACAGGACTCCCTGTGCGTATTTTTGGGCAGGGAAATCTCCTAGAAGCTATGAGGCTTGAAACCAAAGATGCTTGGAATATAATGCATGAAGATGATCTTCTTTTTCTTGGCACTCTTCCACAAGCCTTCAGTCACTCCATGAACTAAATTTCTTTCCATATGTTTTTCATTCATTTACATTTAAGATAAAAATTATTGGCTCTGAGAGCCATTTGTTGAGTGGCAGTTCAACGATTCTTTTCATTGTGTTCTCAGCTCAGTGATGATGCATATCATCCACATGATGTTCCAAGAAAGTGGGATCATTACTGATGCCATCTGAAGTCATCGCTTGGTAATAATAGACTTGCATGGTTTCTTTTACTCGCCAGCAAAGAAGTTTGGAATAGGATCAATATCTGTTTTGTAGCTCTATTTTAAATTCATACCTTTTGAATTCATTTACTGAAAACTAACATTCTAACTGGGACAAAGATCCCTTGTTTAATTTTTGGGAATCATATGTATATCTTATCTTGGTTGCTCCTTCTAAGAACACATTAAGTCACAGTTCAAATCTCTAAAGCTAATTTTGGGACCTCTTGCTTTAGTTTACATTCTAGAAACAAATGGTTATTTGATTTATTTTTTCATTCTGAGAAACAATGAAAAACTTTTATTATGGTCACATTTACACTACAATGAGCTGTTTGACTTGCAATTACTTCAGTTATTCTCCTGACATTGCCAATATGTATATTAACATTAAAAATATAAACATAAAGAAAACTAAACAAAGCAGCCACTAACATAAAATATTTCAAACATTCACTCTAATACCTGCCTGCCCATATCCTGTCTTTGATGAAATGTAATTTCTATCTTGCCTTCTCTGAAGCTGTATCTGTCTACCTGATGCCAAAATATCAAGTAATTTTGACAAGACAGTCCAAAATCAATGAAAAACATTCATTTACCAAGTTCTATAGTAAAATATAGCTTTATGTTTTTTTCTTGATTGGGATTCTATATAGGGGAGTTTTCCTAGATGTAAAGATAAAATAGTTATGGTCTTGGAGAAACTATTTTCATCATATATATATATATATATATATATATATATATATATATATATATATATATATATTCCTGAGACTTCAGTGAAACTGTCCCACTTGGGTTTTTAGAATAAAAAAAAGCATATTTTTCCTCATTTGCCTGTGAAAATATGTCTTTTTGAGAGGATGGAAAAAACTATATTATTTGAAGTGCAACTTGATAAGAGTTTCAATTTTATGAACCCCAGGAAAAGAAATTTATTCCATTTATACAAATAGTAAAGATTTTTTATATACTTAGAACCATCTCTATTCACTAGAAATTGGTGTCACGTACTGAGTATTTCCTATGTAGATGTAGAATTATTCATAAAAGATTGCAGAATACAAGTTTCCCTATAACAGTTATTAGAGTTAACATTGAGGTTCTAATAAGTGTTGAGTGTTGTGCAAATATTATCTCATTTAATCTTTCATAACTTTAAATACCCAATTATTACCCCAGTTTACAAATGAGAAAATGATATTGTAAATAGTTTAAATTATTTGCTTGTAGTCACATAGCTAATAAAATGAAGAACTGAGATTCAAACCCAAGTTTCATCAAATCTCAAAAGCTCAATGTCATCATTGTAGGAAAGTACATCCATTATAAGTTTTGAAAATCACCATTAAGGAGAAGAGATGCCAGGAGCTATGTTTGGCCCCACATTTACTTATAAAGTGGACTTGAGAAAGGCACCTACTTCTTCTGCATTTATATACATTTTTTTTTCCCTTTCTGTAACACAAGGATAATAATACCTTCTGCCTGAGAGGGTCAAAGGAGATAGGTTGTGTGAAAGTACTTTGAATCTGCTAAGTGCTCTTCATAGATAAGATAGAACTATTAAGCTCATCTGAATCTAAAATCCTAGAACTTGACAGTGTGTGTTTGCTGTTTGAGGTCACACATGAGAACCCACGCTTTCCGAGGAGCAGGGCTGTACATTCTTTCTGAGTGAGGAGTGATGGGTACTGATTGCTCCAGCTTTTCATGTCATCTGTAGAAATAGAAAATATTGTTTTTTATCTGAGGAAACAAGACACTGTTTCTGAGTACTCGCATTCTCATCAATTTCTCTTGAAGAACATATAATTACACAATGGATGGATCTGAATCCTGAGATTACAGAGTAAGAGATGGAATTGTGGGATGTTGGAAGATGTAAGGAACACAGTGGAAGAGGCATATTTGCATCCACTTCCTTACCAAAAATTATGGCTTTATTTTCTGAAAGAGAAATGATAATGATAACTTATAGGAGAAATAGACTCTTCCCTGAAACATCTTGAAGAATATTTTAAGAATAAAAAAGTGGTTTCAGAACTGATCACAGATCCTATTTTTTGGCAACTTTAGTGTTTAGAAAAGTTCATGGTGGGGGAGATAAATTAGGAGTTTGAGATTAACATATACACATTACTATATATAAAATAGGTAAACAACAAGGATCTACTGTATAGTACAGGGAAATATACTCAATAACTTGCAATAACTTATAATGGAAAAGTCTCTGAAAAAGAATATATAGATAGATAGATAGATAGATAGATAGATAGATAGATAGATAGAGATAGATAGATAGATTCTTTGCTATACACTTGAAACTAACACAACATTGTAAGTTAACTATACTTCAATTAAAAAAAAGAAAATTTCTTCAGATGAGCTACTTTTGGTATTGACATTCTCTCTCTCTCTCTTCTGATGTATATGTATATGTATATGTATATGTATATGTATATGTATATGTATACATATGAGAGAAAAGGCAGCGTTAGTATTTGGATAGCTGTCTCTTAATGAACACATTATGTACCAGGCAAGGGTCTTCATTTGCCTCCTAATGATGTTATGAGTGATATTACCAGATGAAAAGCAGAGGTTTGGATAGGTTGGTGACCTCCACTCCTTAACTCTGTTAATAACCATAATTGAGAACCTACTATGTGTCTGACATTTTACATACATTATCTTCAGCCCTCACAATAACACTGAAAGACAACTAACATTGTTCTTATATTGCCATTGCAGACACTAATTTCCAGAAGACTTGAAAGAAACAAAAGTCATACAACTAGTAAGTCACCATCTAAGAATCCATGCCATGCTAGACCAGCCTCAAAGCCCAAATCCATGCATCATGGTACAGATTACTAATGGTCAATAAATTCACTGGCTGTAGGCAGAATTCACTTCCTCAAGGCATCACCTCACCTTCCCTGTCATATAGTGTTCTCTAGGACACAGCCATTTTCTTCTCTAAGACTAGCAAATGAGCATCTCTCTTTAGTATGCTAAAACAGTCGTAGAGAACATAACGTAATCAGTGGAATGAGAAACCATCACCTTTGACATATAAGGTAACCTTATCAAAGAGTGACATCTCATCATCTTTGTTATATTCTTTTGGATAGAAACAAGACACAATTTTCACTGCACTCAAGGAGAGGAGATTATACAAGGGTATGACTCATTGGGGGTCATTTTACAGTATGTCTGCCAGAGCTAATATACTAAATAATTCTACCCAGATTAGAATTATCATACTATCTAAACCCTATGATTCTGTGTTGTATTGTATTATGTCAATTTACAAGTACTTGAGAGCTTAAAAAAGCATAAAAATTTCTATATAAAATTATGTAGCAAACATACTCTATCTTAATGTTTTCATTGTCACTGTTTCCCCACATATCTAGATCTTGATAATCATTTTGTGCATGAAAATAAGTGCTCACAGCACCACTAATTATTACAGTATTTTATTCTTTCAATGATTCTTTCAACATTTATACTTCAGTTGACTGACACAATTTACCATATAAAATTCAGAAGGAGATTTTCTTTCAAGTTATATTTAAAATGTTTGCCTGTATTTGAAAGTATTTGGTTATTAACAATAAATTCAAATGATATACCTTGTTCCTTTTAACATAGTTACAGTGATTATTTATGAAAGGAAACTATGTAATCACATAGGCATAGATAATACAGGATTCAGGGACGTCAGCTATAATGTTGAAGTAAGCAATAGGCTATTCAGCTTCCAAAATGCTGACTTTGAAGTTGAACCCAATACCAAAGTGGAAGCTATTGCTGTTGTTTCTGCTGATTTTCCCTCATGGTAGCTTTAGAATTGCTATTGTAGCTGTAGTTCTGACCCATTTTTCACTCCTATTTTTATATACTTGTATTTTCTATCATTTTCTCTTGATTAATTTCACCAAAGTTTTGTCTGTTGGTTTTGCTGAAGAATTCCCTTTGGATTTTGTTATTAACCTTCTCTATTCCTTGGATTATTTTTCTATAAAAATGAAGATGATAATGGTTCTCTTTAAAATTTATTTTCTATTTCCATTAATTTCTGTTCTTTTTATTTTTTTTTCTACTATGCTTGGGTTCTTTTTCCCTTAAGTTAGATCTTCAGCTTTTAATTTTCAGCCTTTTTCTTTTTTAATATAGCATTTCAAACTATAAATTTTCCTCTAGCTACTTTTTTAGCTTATTGTACACATTTTGACAGATTGTAATTTCATTATCTTTCAGACCTAAATGTTTAAAAATTTTAGTAGTATTTATTTTCTGACCTAAGAGTTATCTATAAGTCTGATTTACTATTTAACAGATGCCTTGCTTTAATTTATCTTTTTATTGATTTCCATTATAATTGCACTTAGGCCAGAGAAAATGATCTGACACTTCTTTATCTGAAATTCATTCAGACTTCCTTTATGGACTGGATGGGGTCAATTTTGCAAGTGGCCTGAACATTTTAAGATGAAATATTCTTTAACTGCCTTTATTTGATAAACCACAAACATATTAGTGAATTTACATTAAAAAAAATTATTTCTCACTCAGGTGAAAGTCCAGGAAAAAATGTTGGTGGTCACTTCAAGCAGTGATTCAGGATTCAGTGTGCTTCCACCTTGTAGCTCTAAGCATATTTGAAATGTTGACTCCTAAGGTCATCTTGGAGATTATCTCCATTCTAAGTAGCCATGAGGGGAAAATGTCATGGAGGCCATCTTAGTCATATGGCCACAAATGGCTGCAAGAGGAGTTGAGAAATGTACCAAGAAGAAGAGGCAATGGATTTTGTTGGCTAGCTACAATACTACCACAGTTCTGATGTTTTTTAACTCTACAAATTAAACATCTTCACTCTATTTTGTTGTTCTTTTAAATAGAGTTATAAATCATGTTTGTTTGGATTTCTACATGTTAATTAATATCTTTGCTCATTTTCTTAATTGTGGCTTTTTTGTATTAGCCAGAATAAGCAGGTTAAGCTGAAGCAGCAAATTAACCCTGAAATCTTAGTGGGTTAACTGTCAAACATGTATTTCTCACTCACGCCAAATGTCAAATGAAGGTGAGTGGAGCCATTTCTCCTTAAAATAAGTCAGAGATTCAAGCCAATGAAGACCTCATCATATTGTGGTGCTGCTCTGGATTACATGTCCCTCCCTTTTATGGCTCATTAGTCAGAACTTACAGTGCGGTCTCCAGCTGAGGGCAGTCACCACACAGAGGAAAGAGGCTGGTGAACACACAGGGCTGTCTCTGTCACACATCTCTTCTGGTTTCATTTCCTTCTTTGTTTAGAAATTTCCTCTTATGAACTTCTGTGGGTTGTAAACACTTTTATTTTTCTCTGAATATATACTTATTTATCTTCATAATTTAAAGATAGTTTTGTTGGAGTTGCAGTTTAGATTAATGATTATTTTCTCTTATGAACACTTTGAAAATAGTATTCCTTTATCTTCTGGCTTCCATTGAGCTTATGGAAGTTAGAAGACATTTTACTCTTTTATTTTTTTCTGTAACTTTGTAGTTTATAAATTTTTACAACAATGTGTTTGTGTGTCATGTTAATTTTGCTTGGAACTCAACAGTCCTTTCTGAAATTTCAAGTTTTTTTCTTCAGTTCAGTGAATGGCACTCTATTATTTCTTTGTTCATTATTTTTCATCTGTTCCCTTTGTCCCCTAGTAATTATATTATTCATACATTAGGTATCCCAGATCTCTCTTCCATATCTCATATGATTTTGCTCATATTTTCCATTTCTTTGTAAATTTGTTCTGCATTGGTGTAATTTCTTCAATTTGATCTTCTAAGATAGCCATTATACAATATAACTATTTCCTACCATGTTATCTTTCTTTAAAACTATCATATCCCTTCCCTCTTTCTTTTCACTAAGGGCAACTCACCATACTTCTCGGAGTACAAAAGGTATCAGAGAGATCTTTTTCATCTTCCTAGTACAAAATCGATTTGTAAGTAACCCTGCTGCGCCTGCTTTTTTTTTTTTTCCTTTTGTCCCTATTGCAATAGTAAAATATTCTATTTGTTCTATAAATCTTTATACCTCTCATATTGTTAATCCTTGTCTCTATTTTTCCACTTATTTTACCATACAAACATGTTATGGTAGCAGGAAATACAACATGGCAATTCTGGAGTCAAAAAATGGGAATTCAAAACTTAACTCTGCCAATTTCTAGTCTTCTACCCTGAACAATTTAATTAGATTTGTTATAAATCTCTTTTCTCATCTAATAAGTGGGCAAATACTAGTACTTAGATCTTCGTATTGTTGAGTAAATAATTTATTAATTTGAAGCAATTGTCATAGTATCTGACCCATAGAAGTCAATAAATAGACTTTTATATCTTTGTCTTAAAAAAATTAAGGCAACCTCACTTGAAGCTATAGGATGCCCTGACTCCTATCCAGTTGTCTGCTCCCTTTCACATCAAAACTATCTTCACAATGTGTCTATACTCTCCCTCTGACTCATTTCATCCATTACTTGAATTGAAATACCATCAACATGCTGGTAACTCCTGAAATTGTATCTCTACCCACTTATCTCCTTTGCATCCTAGACTCACATCTGTTCATTCAGTATCTCCATTTCAATGTCTGATTTGTATCTCAGCCTTAACATGTCAGGACTGAATTATTTTTTATTGGAGTATAATTGCTTTACAATGGTGTATTAGTTTCTGCTTTATAACAAAGTGAATCAGTTACACATATACATATATACTCATATCTCTTCCCTTGTGCCTCTCCCTCCTTCCCACCCTCCCTAACTCACTGCTCTACGTGGTCACAAAGCACCGAGCTGATTTTCCTGTGCTATGTGGCTGCTTCCCACTAGCTACTGGTTTTGCATTTGGTAGTGTATATACTTCCATGCCATTCTCTCACTTTGTCCCAGCTTACTGTGCCCCCTCCCCATGTCCTCAAGTCCATTCTCTAGTAAGTCTGCGTCCTTATTCCCGTCTTTCCCCTAGGTTCTTCATAACCATATATATATATATATTTTTAGATTCCATATACATGTGTTAGGATACAGTATTTGTTTTTCTCTTTCTCACTTACTTCACTCTGTATGACAGACTCTAGATCCATCCACCTCACTACAAATAACTCAATTTCATTTTTCTTTATGGCTGAGTAATATTCCATTGTATATATGTGCCACATCTTCTTTATCCATTCATCTGTCAATGGACACTTAGGTTGCTTCCATTTCCTGGCTATTGTAAATAGAGCTGCAATGAACATTGTGGTACATGACTCTTTTAGAATAATGGTATTCTCAGGATATATGCCCAGTAGTGGGATTGCTGGGTCATATAGTAGTTCTATTTTTAGTTTTTTAAGGAACCTCCATACTGTTCTCCATAGTGGCTGTATCAATTTACATTCCCACCAACAGTGCAAGAGGGTTCCTTTTTCTCCATAACCTCTTCAGCATTTATTGTTTGTAGATTTTTTAATGATGGCCATTCTGACTGGTGTGAGGTGATATCTCAATATAGTTTTGATTTGCATTTCTCTAATGATTATTGATGTTGAGCATTCTTTCATGTGTTTGTTGGCAATCTGTGTATCTTCTTTGGAGAAAAGTCTATTTAGGTCTTCTGCCCATTTTTTGATTGGGTTGTTTGTTTTTTTGACATTGAGCTCCATGAGCTGCTTATAAATTTTGGAGATTAATCCTTTTTCAGTTGCCTCATTTGCAAATATTTTCTCCCATTCTGAGGGCTGTCTTTTCATCTCTTTTATGGTTTCTTTTGCTAGGCAAAAGCTTTTAAGTTTCATTAGGTCCCATATGTTTATTTTTGTTTTTACTTCCATTTCCCTAGGAGGTGCGTCAAAAAGGATCTTGCTGTGATTTATGTCATAGTGTTCTTCCTAAGTTTTCCTCTAAGAATTTTATAGTGACTGGCCTTACATTTAGGTCTATAATCCATTTTGAGTTTATTTTTGTGTATGGTGTTAAGGAGTGTTCTAATTTCATTCTTTTACATGTAGCTGTCCAGTTTTCCCAGCACCACTTATTGAAATGGCTGTCTTTTCTCCATTGTATATTCTTGCCTCCTTTATAAAAGATAAGGTGACCATATGTGTGTGGGTTTTTCTCTGGGCTTTCTATCCTGTTCCATTGACATAAATTTCTGTTTTTGTGCCAGTACCATACTGTCTTGATTACTGTAGCTTTGTAGTATAGTCTGAAATCAGGGAGCCTGATGCCTCCAGCTCTGTTTTCCTTTCTCAAGATTGCCTTTGCTATTCGGGGTCTTTTGTGTTTCCATACAAATTGTGAATTTTTTATTCTAGTTCTGTGAAAAATGCCACTGCTAGTTTGTAGGGATTGAATTGAATCTGTAGATTGCTTTGGTAGTATAGACATTTTCACAATGTTGATTCTTCCAATTCAAGAACATGGTATATCTCTCCATCTATTTGTATCATCTTTAATTTCTTTCATCAGTGTCATAATTTTCTGCATACAGGTCTTTTGTCTCCTTAGGTAGGTTTATTCCTAGGTATTTTATTCTTTTTGTTGTGGTAAATGGGAGTGTTTTCTTAATTTTTATTTCAGATTTTTCATCATTAGTGTATAGGAATGCAAGTGATTTCTGCGCATTAATTATGTATCCTGCTACTTTCCCAAGTTCATTGATTAGCTCTAGTAGTTTTCTGGTAGCATCTTTAGGATTCTCTATGTATAGTATCATGTCATCTGCAAACAGTGACAGATTTACTTCTTCTTTTCCAATTTGTATTCATTTATTTCTTTTTCTTCTCTGATTGCTGTGGCTAAAACTTCCAAAACTATGTTGAATAACAGTGGTGAGAGTAGGCAACCTTGTCTTGTTCCTGATCTTAGTGGAAATAGTTTCAGATTTTCACTATTGAGGACGATATTGGCTGTGGGTTTGTCATATATGGCCTTTATTATGTTGAGGTAAGTTCCCTCTATGCCTATTTTCTGGAGAGTTTATGTCATATATGGGTGTTGAATTTTGTCAAAAACTTTCTCTGCAACTTTTGAGATAATCATGTTTTTTCCCCTTCAATTTGTTAATATGGTGTATCACATTGATTGATTTGCCTATAATGAAGAATCCTTATATTCCTGGGATAAACCCCACTTCATCATGGTGTATGATCCTTTTAATGTGCTGTTGGATTCTGTTTGTTAATATTTTGTTGAGGATTTTTGCGTCTATGTTCATCAGTGATATTGGCCTGTAGGTTTATTTCTTTCTGTCATCTTTGTCTTGTTTTGGTATCAGGGTGACGGTGAACTCGTATAATGAGTTTGGGAGTGTTCCTCCCTCTGCTATATTTTGGAAGAGTTTGAGAAAGATAGGTGTTAGCTGTTCCCTAATGTTTGATAGAATTCGCCTGCGAAGCCATCTCGTCCTGGGCTTTTGTTTGTTGGAACATATTTAATCACAGTTTCAATTTCAGTGGTTTTGATTGTTCTGTTTATATTTTCTATTTCTTCCTGGTTCAGTCTCAGAAGGTTGTGCATTTCTAAGAATTTGGTCCTTTCTTCCAGGTTGTACATTTTATTGGCATACAGTTTCTTGTAGTAATCTCTCATGATCCTTTGTATTTCTGCAGTGTCAATTTGTACTTCTCCTTTTTCATTTCTAATTCTATTGATTTGAGTGTTCTCCCTTTTTTTTCTTGATGAGTCTGGCTAATGGTTTATCAATTTTGTTTATCTTCTCAAAGAACCAGCTTTTAGTTTTGTTGTTCTTTGCTACCATTTCCTTCATTTCCTTTTCATTTATTTCTGATGTGATCTTTATGATTTCTTTCTTTCTGCTAACGTTGGAATTTTTGTTGTTGTTGTTCTTCTTCTTCTTCTTCTTTCTCTAAGTGCTTTAGTTGTAAGCTTAGCTTGTTTATTTGAGATGTTTCTTGTTTCTTAAGGTAGGATTGTATTGCTATGAACTTCCTTCTTAGAACTGCTTTTGCTGCATCCCATAGGTTTGGGTTGTCGTGTTTTTGCTGTCATTTTTTTCTACATATTTTTTAACTTCCTCTTTGATTTCTCCAGTGATTTCTTGGCTAGTAAGTAGTGTACTGTTTAGGCTCCATGTGTTTGTATTTTTTACTGATTTTTTCCTGTTATTGATATCTAGTCTCATAGTGTTGTGGTCAGAAAAGATACTTGATATGATTTCAATTTTCTTAAATTTACCAAGGCTTCATTTGTGACCCAAGATATGATCTATCCTGGAGAGTGTTCCATGAGCACTTGAGAAGAAAGTGTATTCTGTTGTTTCTGGATGGAATGTCCTATAAATATCAATTAAGTTTATCTTTTTTAATGTATAATTTAAAGCTTGTGTTTCCTTATTTATTTTCATTTTGGATGATCTGTCCTTTGGTGAAAATGGGGTGTTAAAGTCCCCTAGTATGATTGTGTTACTGCCGTAGTCCCCTTTTATGGCTGATAGTAGTTGCCTTATGTATTGAAGTGCTCTTATATTGGGTGCATAAATATTTACAATTGTTATACCTTCTTCTTGGGTTGACCTCTTGATCATTATGTAGTGTTCTTCTTTGTCTGTTGTAATAGCTTTTGTTTTAAAGTCTATTATGTCTGATATGAGAATTGCTACTCCAGCTTTCTTTTGATTTCCATTTGCATGGAATATCTTTTTCCATCCCCTCATTTTCAGTCTGTATGTGTCCCTAGGTCAGAAGTGGGTCTCTCGTAGACAGCATTTATATGGGTCTTGTTTTTGTATCCATTCAGTCAGTCTATGTCTTTTGGTTGGAGCATTTAATCCATTTACATTTAAGGTAATTATCAATATGTATGTTCCTATTACCATAATCTTAATTGTTTTGGGTTTGTTATTGTAGGTCTTTTTCTTCTCTTGTGTTTCCTGCCTAGAGAAGTTCCTTTAGCATTTGTTGTAAAGCTGGTTTGGTGGTGCTGAATTCTCTTAGCTTTTGCTTGTTTATAAAGGTTTTAATTTCTCCATCAAATCTGAATGAGATACTTTCTGGGTAATGTTGGTTGTACGTTTTTCCCTTTCAGTACTTTAAATATTTCCTGCCAGTCCCTTCTGGCTTGCAGAGTTTCTGCTGAAAGATCAGCTGTTAACCTTATGGGGATTCCCTTGTATGTTATTTGTTGTTTTTCCCTTGCTGCTTTTAATATTTTTTTTTGTATTTAATTTTTGATAGTTTTATTAAAATGTGTCTTGGTGTGTTTCTCCTTGGATTTATTCTGTATGGGACTCTCTGTGCTTCCTGGACTTGAATACCTATTTCCTTTCCCATATTAGGGAAGTTTTCAGCTATAATCTCTTCAAATATTTTCTCAGTCCCTTTCTTTTTCTCTTCTTCTTCTGGGACCCCTATAATTCGAATGTTGGTGCATTTAATGTTGTCTCAGAGGTCTCTGAGACTCTCCTCAATTCTTTTGATTCTTTTTTCTTTATTCTGATCTGCAGTAATTATTTCCACTATTTTATCTTCCAGGTCACTCATCTGTTCTTCTTCCTCAGTTATTCTATTATTGATCCGTTCTAGAGAATTTTTAATTTCATTTATTCTGTTGTTCATCATTGTTTGTTTGCTCTTTAGTTCTTCTAGGTCCTTGTTAAACATTTTTTGTATTTTCTCCATTCTATTTCCAAGATTTTGGATCATCTTTTGTATCATTATTCTGAATTATTTTTCAGGTGGACTGCCTATTTCCTCTTTATTTGTTAGGTCTGGTGGGTTTTTTCCTTGCTCCTTCATCTACTGTGTTTCTCTGTCTCCTCATTTTACTTAAGTTACTGTGTTTGGTGTCTCCTTTTTGCAGGCTACCAGTTTGTAGTTCCCATTGTTTTTGGTGTCTGCCCCCAGTGACTAATTTTGATTCAGTGGGTTGTGCAGGTTTCCTGGTGGAGGGGACTAGTGCCTGTGTTCTTGTGGATGTGGTTGGTTCTTGTCTTTCTGGTGGGCAGGTGCACATCTGCTAGTGTGTTTTGGAGTTTCTGTGTTCTTATGATTTTTAGGCAGCCTCTCTGCTAGTGGGTGGGTTTGTGTTCCTGTCTTGCTAGTTGTTTGGCATAGGATGTCCAGCACTGTAGCTTTCTGGTCGTTGAGTGGAGCTGCATCTTGGCATTGAGATGGAGATCTGTGAGATTTTCATCATTTGATATTATGTGGAGCTGAGAGGTCTCTGTTGGGCCAATGTCCTGAACTTGTCTCTCCCACCTCAGGAGCACAGCCCTGAAGCCTGACTGGAGCACCAAGAGCCTGTCATCCACACTGCTAGAATAAAAGGAGAAAAAAAGAAAGAAAGAAAAAGGTAAAATAATATAAAATGAAGTAAATTTATTAACATAAAAATAATTATTAATAAAAGATTAAATGTAATAAAATAAAAAAAGAAAGAAAGAAAGAAGAGAGCAACCAAACCAAAAAACAAATCTATCAATGATAACAAGCACTAAATCTATACTAAAAGAAAGAAAAAAAAAGAAAAGAAACTGACAGAACCCTAGGACAAATGCTAAAAGCAAAGCTATATAGACAAAATCACACACAGAAACACACATATACACACTCACAAAAAGAGATAAAGGAAAAATATGTATATAGCATTGCTCCCGAAATACACCTCCTCAATTTGGGATGATCCATTGTCTATTCAAATATTCCATAGATGCAGGATACATCAAGTTGATTGTGGAGATTTAATCTGCTGCTCCTGAGGCTGCTGGAGAAATTTCCTTTCTCTTCTTTGTTCGCACAGCTCCTGGGTTTCAGCTTTGGATTTGTCCCCGCCTCTGCATGTAGGTCACCTGAGGGCGTCTGATCTTCACTCAGACAGGACGGGGTTAAAGGAGAAGCTGATTTGGGGGCTCTGGCTCACTCAGGGCGGAGGGTGGGAGGGGTACAGAGCACAAGGTGAGCCTACGGTGGCAGAGGCCTGTGTGACATTGCAACATCCTGAGGCATGCCGTGTGTTCTTCCGGGGAAGTTGTCTCTGCATCACGGGACTCTGGCAGTGGCGGGCTGCACAGGCTCCCGGGAGGAGAGGTGTGGAGAGTGACCTGTGGCTCTTGGTGGCTGAAGCAGCAGCCTTAGCATCCCATGCTCCTCTCTGGGGTCCACGCTCATAGCCGCAGTTCATGCCTGTCTCTGGAGCTCCTTTAAGCGGCGCTCTTAATTCCCTCTCTTCATGCACCAGGAAACAAAGAGGCAAGAAAAAGTCTCGTGACTCTTTGGCAGCTCCAGACTTTTCACTGGACTCTCTCTCAGCTAGCTGTGGTGCACTAGCCCCCTTCAGTCTGTGTTCACACAGCCATCCCCTAGTCCTCTCCCTGGGATCCGACTGTAGCCTGAGCCTCAGCTCCCAGCCTCCACCCACCGCAGCAGGTAAGCAGACAAGCCTCTCGGACTGATCCTCTATGCGGGAATCTCTCCACTTTGCCCTCTGCACCCCTGTTGCTGCGCTCTCCTCCGCGGCTCCGAAGCTCCCCCCCCCGCCACCGCCACCTGCAGTCTCCGCCCGTGAAGTGGCTTCCAAGTGTGTGGAAACCTTTCTTAGTTCACAGCTCCCTCCCACTTGTACATGTCCCGTCCCTATTCTTTTGTCTCTGTTTTTTTTTCTTTTTTCTTTTACCCTACCCAGGTACGTGGGGAGTATTTTGCCTTATGGGAGGTCTGATGTCTTCTGCCAGCATTCAGTCGGTGTTCTGTAAGAGTTGCTCCGCACATAAATGTATTTCTGGTGTATTTGTGGGAAGTAAGTTGATCTCCATGTCTTACTCTTCTGCCATCTTGAAGCTCCTTCCCAGGACTGAATTCTTGATCTTGCCCCTTCCCCGTCAAATATTTTCTTTTTCCAGTCTTTCTGATCTCATTAAATGTTACCACCACATAGCCAATTTCTTAAACCAAACTCTTAAGAATCACCTTTGATTTCTGTATTTCCCTCAGCAACCACATCAGCATATATAATTAGTTTTACCTCCAAAACATATCTTAAATTTGTCCTCCTATTACTATCTCCATGGTCACAGCTTTTTTGCATCCAACATCATCATACACACATTGCATTATGTCACAGTTTCCTAATTACCCTGCCCATTTCTGTTCATGTACCAATAGCCCCTTCACCTATACTCCAGATAGCTGCTGGAATCACCTTTTCATAATCAAAATATTATCATGTTGTCATCCAACATAAGATTCCTACCATTTTGTAGCCTAAAAGTTGAACTCATACAAAACTTATAGATCCTTGACTATCTCTCTGCCTTTATCTTGATCACTCTCCTTACGTTCACTGTGTTCTAACCTCACTGGCCCACTGAGAGTTTATAGGGCATTTGAGATCCTTCCTGTGTCAGGTCTTTCAGGCATAGTTTCCCGTGACTGAAATAATACTCATTTGCCAATTTCCTCTTACTCTTCAGGACTGTACTAACCCTTCCATAAAAAGGATTTACCTACAACTCTATATAAAGTAGTCCTTGCTCCCACCTCCCTTTTGTTTCTTATTTTAGCACCCTTCTAATTGTCTTCTTGGCACTTCATACAACTTATCATTCTCATATTGTGGTCTCTTGTTTGCTTCCTGTCTCTCTAACTTAAATAGAAGTTCCTAAAGGACAGGGCCATCTGTCCTGTATCCTGTTAAATATGCTGTGCCTAATACACAATAGACTCTAAATGATTTATGTATTGAACACATGAGTAAATAAATAAAGACTAAATTGTTTCTGAACTATATTATTTTGTTAACTTCTCGTTTAAATTTAAAAATAAAATAATGTCTTATTTCCTTCCAGAAATACATTTTTAAGCCTTAATCATATCTCTCCAAAAGATTTCATTATAGTTGTACTCAATTTTCTTTTCTTTTTTCCTTTCTTTTCTCCTTCCTCTTTATTTTATTTTTTTGGTTATTCCACTGGTTGTCTTGCACAGAACCACCAAGTTTTTTCATTGACTTGGTTTCCCTCTTGTGATCTAGTTGCATTAACTTAAACTGATTGTGATGGTTCGTTGGCTAGTCATGCTTGGATTGGCCCATGGTTGATGCCTCTCAAGCAGTGATGGACTGGAAGTCAGTGAAGATAAATAAGTGAATTTGTTTTTCAGTGAGTCAAATGAACTGTAAATCAAATGAATTGTAAATCAGAGAACTCTCTTTTAAGTCATGTAGAGAAAGCTCCCCGTTTTTCAGGTGCAAGTGAATACAGGCTGTCCTCAGCCCAAAACTACAGAAAGTGATTTTGCTGCCTCTACTATCTGGAACAATAATATTAGTTGTTTTCTAAAACTAAGCACCATGCATTGACCAGAGCAGTCCCCTACCCATGTTGAGAGGATACTCCTAGGTTTGCATTCTCTGTCACCCTCATTGGCCTCCCCCTAGACTTTAAAGTAAGGCAGGGTATATTTCCAAATTGCCTAGTTCTTAATCTTCTCTATTATCTTGTTTAATCACACTGTTTAAACAATTATACACCCTTCAGTTACCTTCTAAATTAAGCCTGGATATCCAGCTATTCCAGGGCTCCTTCCATGATATAACAACAACAATCTTAGCAGGAAATTGGGAGAAAAAGGTTCAAGAACAGATTTTTAAGTCCCCATTTCCCATCTGTGTTTTATTTTGAAAGCCTGGATTGAATCAATAAAAGAGTAAAGGTCCCTATATGATGAGAAGCCCAAGCAAAGATCAAGAAAACAGCATAAAATTTGACTCAGGTGTGGAAAAAAATCTAGGTGTGGGCTGGGGGTGAGGGTAGTTGAGAAGGGTTAGCATGAAGAATTAGCTAGAAAATTTAATCATTTTTCAGATGTTTTTGACAGTGAAAAAAAATAGTTCAAAATTATGTAAATTAATTTCAAGCAAGGTTTAAAATTTTTAAATTTGTTGCAATGTCCCTTATAATGTACTATAATGTATAATGTATTATAATGCATAATGTATATGAGATTAATATGCTATAACTATGTTGTGATCAAACATTTTGGTATTGGCTATATTGACTGGCTGTTTGTATGCCTCAGATGGTCACCTTAAACAGATAATATCAGTAAAAATATGTTGGAGAATTTATAGAGAACTCACCAACTGTGATTTATACTGGACCTCAGAGAACTAGTCTGATGTTTATCTTGATGTTTGTTCAGTGGCAGTAGCTATCAATAGCTGGACCATAACACAGCTTATACATTTTAAAAATGTGGTTAAAGGAGCTAGCACAGTTTAACTTATATTTCCCTGCCATTTTTTTGCTATGATTACTTCCTGCTTGATCTACTGCAATTTTAATACTTAGTACAAAACATGGGACATAGAAAGCACTCAATGAGTAGTTGTTGAATGATTGAGCTATGTTCTAGAATGGAGAATTTAGTGTTTGGGTTGATCCTTTTTGTAATCCTATTTATTCATGATAAAATGTAGCAGTCAGAAACAAAACTATAATAATGTTCAAAAACAGCTTTCTAAAAAGTTTTATAAAAATATATAAAATATATAGTAAAAGAATTACTGGGAGGAGCAACAGAAATATAGATAATAAGTCAAAAATAAAAATTCCAAGGGTTAGAAAGGCACCTGAAAGATAAAACTCAGGAGAAAGAAAGTGTATTTTTAAAAGGAAAGTGTGAGCGATAGAAGTGTTAGGATATTTTCCCCTTCTGTACAAAATGCCTTCCTATGCAGTTCTTATTAAACAAAACTAATCAAAGGAATGTGTCCTGGTAATATAACTTGTTATGAGTTGCCACAGTCTGAGAGACCATTGTTCTCATTTTTCTCTTACTGTTAAACTAACCCAGAAATAATTTAAAAGAAGACTAGAAACTAGGAGACCTGTCTAGACAGGGGCTTTTAATTTTTCTGAAGCTTGATTATTATTAGAACAAGTTCCTTTTTGAATATGCTTCTTAAGAAAAAAAAAGTTGTCTCTGGGAGCACTGGCATGTCCATCCTTTTTGTATCCTGATAAGTGCTTTTACTGACTCTTGAACTTTATAACACAACTCACCAATAAATTTTGATGATGGGGTACAGACTACATGGGTGGCAAAGGATGACACATTCATCTCCAGTTTGTTTCTTTTTAGAGAAGATGATTTTTGTTGGCTGAATTTCTGCTGAGTAGAGTAATTTCTGGCCTAAAATGCAATGCTTTAGAAGTTTTTCAAGCATTTGGAAAGGGCTCAAAAGCTGGTATGTTATCTTAAATGTTATTTTGATGGCATAATGGTATTTAGATTGATGTGAAAATGCCTCCTCCTATACCCTTTGTGGGAAGACACTACGGGAATGTGTATTTGGAATCATCTCATGATCTTTTGCATGCTTATAGTGATAAGGTGCTTTAAGGTGATGAACTCAGTTGAATTTTAATTAATCTGAGAAGGTAGAAACCCCCCTGCCTGGAAATGGACACGATCAAATATGTTTTAGACATGGAGGCTAAGTCAGAGAATTCCAAAACAGAAGAGTTAATAAACTGAGACTTCCAGATATTGGCATATATGTGGTTGGAAACATTCAACTCTTGCTAAGGCAAAGAAACAAATATACTGTTTCTTATGGTGTCACCAGGTAAAAGATGGCTGGATTTAGAAAGAAAATCTAAATGACAATCATAATAACTAAGGTGTGTTGAATACTTACTAACATGCCCAGCCAGTGCCGTGGTCGCCACTTCACAAACAATAGGTCATTTAATTGTCTCCAAAAACTAATGAGGCAGAAACTATATTATCCCTACTTTAAAGTTGAGGAAGCTGAAGCTCAGAGAGTTTTAACAGCTTATCCAAGGTGACATAGATATAGAAATAATGGAGCTGGGATTTGATCCCATGACTCTCTGACTCTAACATGCGTACTCTCTATTCTCTCAATAATATGGATGTGTTAATTTGTATAAGATCCAAACATCTGCCTATTCTTCTAAACTGAATTGTCTTCTGATGTCTACAAAGAACAGCATTTTTGAATCTAGAACAAAAAGTTGCCTTTTAATTTTGGCTTAACTGTGGGTTGTAAAATTTTAATTACCTTTTGTTTAGAAAGTGCTATAGAACCTGAACTTGTAATCAGTGCTGGAAGTAGGCACACCAAGGGGTTGTTGATTTCCCTAGTGAATTTGAGTATCATTTATGGAAATGTAATTACAGTGGAATCCTGTTGTAACGATCAATTTGAGCAAGCCCCATTTGATCATTACATCCAAATGATCACCACATACAGACCATAAAACAGTGAGCCTCTCAAACCAGACAGGCTCAACTGTAAAATATCCATCTTACAAAAACAGTATTATTATCACTATGTACTTCAGAACCAGTGCAGTTCAGTCGAATTATTGGCTCTAATTAGCCCTTCTAAAGCCTATACCATTCTTTAGCTAAATCGCTCGTATGGCTCATATGAAAGGTTCGAAATTCAACTAAGTCAACAAGTATTTATTATGCACCTGCTGTGTACTCTGAATGGGGCCAGGCACTGAGGAGAATATAAAATACATAGGAAGGCAGTTGCCTTCTTTTTGAAGCTCGCTATCCACTTTAGGAAACAAGTTGCGTAAACTGCTTGAACAACCCTGCCTAAAATGAGAGGTCTCAAATCCTCATATTATAATATTGGTCAGTTTCAGAGGTGAAAACTTTGGCTCCAGTAAAAAAATAGGTTAGGAGCATATCCTTTTGTCACAAAACTGACTGCAAAAGAAAACGGGATAGGAAATGAAAATAAATAGTTTCTTCCTGCAGAGGCAGCACCTGAAGTCAGAGACAGTAAAAGGGGTTCATCTCACATTCCAATTTCAATGAATTGGTTCTTAAGTCAGGGAGAGCAATGAGATTTTCTCTCTTATATTAATATCAAAAAATTGTTAATGGCTGACTGCATTGCCGAGCTGAGAAGGATTTTTAGACCAAATTGAGACTCAGGGGAAAGAGTGATATTGCTGGTGAGTTAACTCCTGGAAGGGGGTGGAAGCCATAGGTGAAATACTGAGGCAGTGTTCTCTCTTGGACTTCTTTAATTTCAAGATCTCTGAATTGAGACGCCTACTTTCTAACTACCCTCTTAGAATCATAGCACAGAAAATACTTTGTGGATGATGCACACAGTAGGCTGTGATCTTTCCTGCCCATTCTACTTCCCTTTTCCTTTTCACTCTCTTATACTCTCACACTCTGCTTTAAATATTAACAGAACCCAAATTGCTACTTTGTCCAAATCAATAATCCCCATCTGACCATTCTTGTTTCGTACTCAAACCAGATACTGTAATCAAACACTTTAACATTGCTCTAACACCCTCCATTCTAAACCCTTGACATTCAACATTTTTCTTGAAGTATGTTGTTCAAGCCAGTAAACAACTGGAGCCAAGCAGAAAAGCTCACCTTTCTGCTCAAGCAGATACGTTCTCCTTTGACTTCAAGGAAGTCACAATTTATGCAAGCAATGGTATCTGTCTATTTAAACTGTTATCTCACCCAGTAACTACATGTTTCTAAACACAACTATTCCTTAGGGCAGAAGGCAGTTGCCTTGTATTTTGATTGTCTCCAATATCCTCTTTATGTATTTATTGTTTTCTCTCCAGAGAATCCACTCCAGAATGTTCCCTGCTGATTCTCCAATATAGTATATTCCTGTACTTTAGCCCAAATTCACATACATCATATTTTATCACATAAGATACATTCTGTGAAGCTTTTTTCTGACCTCTCAATCCTTTGTATAATATAACCATTATGCTTTGAAATGTGCTAATATGGCATCAGTACAAAATATTATAGTATCTTTTCGAGTCTCTCTTTCTCATATAGCTCTGGGCCATGTCTTTTCATTTCTGGGACCTTATCACCTGGCAAAGTTCCAGACACATAGTAATTTTCCCAAGATACTTTTCTCAAGCTCTTTGGGAATTTTAAGAAAGGAGCCATAGCCAAACAGATTCTTGGGTGTCATCGTTTCTGTGGGTTTTTTTTAACACATACTTTTGAGAAAAGAAATATGGTGCAGAAAAAATGTCATGAATTAAAGTAATATCTCCTATTAAGAGTGCTTACCTTGAAAAGCCAAGCACTGACATATGACTTGCATATCACTTTCCTCCATTTCTACAATGATCAGGGATAGTAGATTCCCACCTCGCCCCCTCCACCTCCCTGCCCAGAACTCTCTGAAAAGGATAAAGTCATACATGAGGACTAATTTTCAACTGAACCACAATGGAACAATAGTAATGACTACATTTATCCCGGCAATTTTCAGGGTTATAATGTTTCCTGACCATAGTCTTAGTGTTTTCAGCATTTGGAGGCCTTTCTGTTCAGACCCACAGCTCTGTAGAGTAAAACTCATAAACGTAGCATATAATAGAGAATTGTTCTGAGGGCAGGGAGGTAGTAAGGCAGGATTTAAAATGAAGAAAAATCTTGTTAACATTCACAGGGAGGGAGACAGCCATTTTTAAAAATAAATAGTCTGTGAAAAAGAGATCGGTAAATTTCAGACAGACAAGAGAACAGAGGAGACTAAGATTACAGCAGTGAAAATAAACGTGTATCATCTTGGCAGCCCTGTAGGTTGGAAGGGACAGCTCAGATAGCCTGAACCAAAACTAGCATTTAAAAAAGTGCATTTTGTAATTGCACTTCTTCTCTTAGAAGCCTTAAGACAGAAAAAAAAAAATAGAAAAAAAAATAGAAGAGAGAGAGAGAGAGAGAGAGGGAGGGAGAGAGATAGACAAGGAGATGGGGATCAGTTGAAACGAAGACTTCCTCCAATGCTAATAGTAACTACAGTAAAAACAACAGATTCCATTTTTGCCTATGACTTTTCCCATATATGCTTTTTGGAAACAGAGAAAGGTTGTTTTTTTTTTCCCCCCATTTTTACAAATCCTGGCATACAAATTAACCTCTGGGGTTCCTTCATTTTTACCGATTTTCTAATAGTGATTAGACTTGAGGGTTAAGGCTGCAAACTTCTTGAATGGTGACTTTGGTCCTGAACAATTAAAAGGAGCACCACGATGTGGGCACATATAGGAAAGGAACTGCTTTGAGCTCAGTTTCAAGGGAACAAGAGAAAGATCCTTGTCAGTCTCCCCATCATCTAGCCCATCGCTGTGGTAGGACAGCCAGATTGAGACACGAGCCCAGTCAAGAATAAGGGCTGGGCAATTGATTGACATATCCTCCCTGTTGTACTTGTTAACAACCTAAGAACAGCAGTTGGAGGTTGTCTCATCTATTGTGCACCTGGAAAACATTTGATTCTAACATGATTTCCCAGTTCAGTGATTAGTGAGTGAATTTTCAGAATTAAAGAGACCTAGAAATAGAAGCCACAAGTTGGGTCAGGTTGGTAGAAGTTGAAATGATCAAGTGGCAGGAAAGGTTTGCTTTAGGAGAATAGGCAGGAAAATAGGATGGACGTGTTGGGGGGATTTCTTGAGCACATGTTTTGCCTTCCACTGCATATTTCCTGCCTACCATATACAGCAAAAAGCAGGTTGAATGAGACACCTCAAATGGGAATCATGGATTTGCCATGACTTCTGACCTTGGCCAATTTTTGAACTTCTGAATAATAAAAATGTGTCCACTAGTACTTTTCTAACAGAGTTGTGAGGGCTGAATAAGACGGTGTATGCAGTATACCCAGTACAGAGCCTGGCATACATGGGGCCATCCACCCATGCTGTTTCCTTCCTTCTCTTCATTTTCCCCCATTTTTATAAAGTTATGTAGAATTAATCTTGGATATACTTGTGAGTTTGGTTCACGTTCCCAGAGCTTTTAAGTCAGGGATCAAGAAATCCTGGGGGTCCAGTACCTTTTCCCTTGCCACCATTTGCATTGCAGAACTTGATCCTTTCAGTCTAACTCCCAGTGCAGTATGCTTCCAAGGTAGGTTGTTTATTTCCTTCTCTGGGTTTTCATTAGAGCCAGAAGATAAGAGCCCTAAATTTGTGAAAGCACCTGTGAGACTAAGGCCAGGCACGTGACTTCTACAGGCGGTGGCTCCTCCTTGAGTGAACCAACTTAGCTTTAAGCAGAGTTATTACGTGTGTCATTTGGTGTCATTACTATGCCCAAGATGAATATGAGACATCAACCTCAGTTTGTGAAATGCAGACACTGATGGATGACAAAGATTAATTCAATTACAATTAGGACAAAACAAACATATTTTTGAAATGGAACTCATAGTGGGAAAGGAGAGGGGAAACTTCTATCCTGTTGTACTGATAGGTTTCCTTTTCTAAATGAGCATGGCAGCAGACAGGTTATACAGAAATTCCTCTGGCAGTAGAGATGACAGTGACATTAGCAGCATTTGGGAAAGAAAACAAATTGGCATCATCAAAATACAGCATGCACCTTGTAAATTTATTTCTTATTATTTCTTTTACAACTTGCATAGCATACATATGTATCTGTAATAGCTGCTGAGTGCAATAACACTACTGTATGGCATATTCAAAACCACATATAGGTATATAGTTCAGTGCACTAATTATGGCATTAAGAATTGCCTTTTTAAGTAAAGAGTTTGCCATGGTGAAAATCAATAAAGAGAAGAGGTAGTATGAATTTTAGAGTGACTCTGACCTGGGCTCATATTCTGCCTCTACCTCACAGTAAGTGTGTCTTTTCCAAGTTTCAATTTCCTCATTGGAAGTGAGAGTATTAATATCTACCATGAAAGGTAGTTACCCTTAAAGAACTCTAGTGAAGACTGGAAGTCTTGTTTGCTCCTAGTTACTTGCTACTCTCTTTATAGACTGAGATGGGATCCTGATCATCCTTCCCTAAGCCCACCAGGGAATTCAGTACCCTTAATTAGAGAAGTTTTCCAGAACTACTCTGAATTATAAATATCTCTTGATCTTGCCATCTCTCCCAACTAGACTATGAATTTTTTGAGAGAATGACCCAATCTATATTTTCTATAAATATAAATCAGTGCATAAATACCTTAAGTAAACTGTCAAAAATGAGGGACCTCTTGCTCCCTATCAAACATTACCAATTCCCTGACATTCTGTTATAAGAGATAACCTGACATATTATCTTCCAAATCACTTCTCCAGTGAGCCGTCAGGGAGAATCATCACCAGTATAACTTTAGCTGACCTTCATGCTTAATTCACCCTCAGATAGATGGTCTTAATATGAAGTAGGTTATCATGTTTATTTTGAATATAGAAACAAGATCAGAATTCCGAACTGGAGAGTTCCAGCATTTTCATAAATAACCGCTTTTTTCCCAAAATTATGTTAGTCATATTTACATATAAATATTAGTATACCTTTATGCATAAAATATCTATATAATGGCAAGTGTGACGTATTGAGATTAGAAAAAGACAAATAATTTTTCATTTTAAAATTTTTCTCCAAAGGCCTATAGAAAACTAGATCCATAAACATAAAATGTGGGAAAAGAATCCAAAAGGAGTTATACACTCTGAGGCAGGGAATAAACAAGTGACCAGATGGCTGTTAGCAAAATTTGATGTGGGCCTGAAGGCAAAGGTTATTGAAAAATTTCAAGCTTATATATGTGTGTATGTATATATACATATATTAAATATATGTGTATGTATATACAATATATAGATTATATGCATAGATTTTAATGTTAATCTATATTATGTTTATAATATATATGATATAATGTGTGTCTGCATACACAGACACACACATACACACATATACACATATGGTAGGGTTTTAAAATTTGTAACCAGGCAGTTATCATCCCAGGAGATCATATTTCATTCATGACACAAATCTCTTCCCTAGTAACAACAGTGCAGTATATAAAAGTAGACAGTGGGAACAGAGGTGCTTTTTTTCAATGAAATTACATTTTTTCCTAGCTTAGATTAATTTCAAAGAACTGATGAAGATGTATTCTTAGGAAAACAAAAGAAGAGAAACCGAAAAAAAGATCATAAAATTTCAGGATGAAAAATGTTTCTCAAAATAGCTTTTTTTCATGAAACTCTGCACCACTTAGTGGTGTTTTGTCCCACACAACTAGTAGTTTTCCACTCTCGGCCTCCCCTACATCTTAGAGAATTCAGAGGCTAAGAGGACTGTGTGCAAATGTTGTTCTTGTCCCTGCTAACTGCCCTTTTGGTGGCCCCCTGTATCAGTACTCACTGTGCCGAGAATGAATGGCACCAATTACATTGTGCATCCCATTTTTTTTCCTCTTAGACTTGTGTTGTTCAGATGCACTGAACCCATACAGTGTTATGAGGTAAAATCTACTCTCCTGACCTGTAAAAATAAATGTTACTCTCTGAGATACTGGGGAAGGGTTGTGCCCCGGAGAATGTGCTGCCCTCCCTCCCTACAGTGCATATATCACTGTGATGCTCACAAAGTAACGATGCTTTCTCTTTCCAAAGAAGGATATGCGAAGTAGTCATTTTACTCACATCAAGGTCAGAGAACAAAGCACTCCAAAACCAAATGAGGAAATTTGGGTGTGAAGATAATGATTTTAGAATATATCTAGAAATATGTTAACCAGTCAAGACAGCATTTATTTTAAAGTGTGGCATTATAATTGGTATGGGAATTTTTTCTGAATATTTTTTGTCACTTTCTGAGAGATCTATTATGATATGTAGTGCTGAAGGGAACATGTTGACATGTCTGAGAGCTAAAACAAACCTGAAGAATGAAGGTGAATATAGCCAGCTGTGAAGAAAGCATTAAAAAGCGCTGGGTGGTACTCAACGTTGTACATCTAGAATTTAGAGGTTTGTAAGGAGAAGGCAATAATGTGGCACTGGTAACCAACTTTCCTGAGAAGGAATTAAGAAAGACACACCGTTCACTACTACAGACTAAGGGATCTACACATGTGTGCTCCTCCAGTGCAGTGCCAATAGGGATACACATGAGAAAGATGCAGCTGCACCTCCCTTTGCATAGTGCATTCTTGAAAAGCTCTGTGCAAATCAAATCCCATCATAAAACCAGAAATGATTCATCTTTTCTGACTGATCTTCAATAGGAATGGCTCTTCACATTTAACCTTTAAGATCCTCTGTCTGAGCCACAGGGGTTTCAACTTCCTTTCTGATGCTCGTGATTCCTAAATATTAGTTCTTAATGACGTTTTCACAAGGCTGTGGTGAAATCAGAAAATCAAAGAAAAAGAAGTCAATTTTTGGAAGAAAAAATTATTCAAATTACATGGCTTTGTTTTATTCTGAGATTATATTTTTCCTTCCTGTTTGATATTTAAAACACAAGACTTTTTTAAGTCTGTGCTGATAATAGATGTTCATTTTAGTGTGTTGCTTACAATTTTACTAGTTTGTGAAATCTAAAACTACTGGGGCCACAGTATACAACCACCCAAACCATCCCAATTTGTCATCAAAAGTTGATGCACTTTTTAAACACTTAAATAAATGTAAAACTTCCTTTATAAAGACAATATGTCATGCCTCATCTTGTAAGCCATAGAGGTGTCTTCTAGCATTCCTGGTTTTCAGCAGGGGATACTACATATTCCTTTTCCTTTTAGCAAACTCATCAGACTGGTGAGATGAACAATAATAAGATCTGTACACTTGAAACATAGTAATTCCACCATCTAGAAGTTCACATTTTACAGGTTTTATTAGTCAATGCTCTTAGCAACAAGAAACAAAATTAAGTATTCCCTACCATTTAATATCATTTATGAAAATTAAGTAAATAATGCATGTAAAACACATAGTCAAGATGAAAAATGCTTTGTGATACCACTTCCCTGAAGAGTTATTTGGTGGTGAAAAATGTTGGTTATCTTAGCACAGTCATACAGATTGCAAGCAAAACTATAGTAGACTTCTAAAAAAACAATGTATGGGGTAGTTTTGTACTCTGATTTGCTGTGCTGAGTCTGAGCTGGCAGAGCTCTGACACAGGCTGTTGAGTGCTTTTGTTCTCAATCATTCCCACTTCCCCAGCTCCCCACCAAAGGAGAGATCCTATTCAAAACCCTATACCATAATACACATTTTAGTTGGAATGACAGATATTAATCAATCACTGAAATATATCATTGTAAACGTTGACAAGTGCCATGGCAGGAAAAGTGCATGGTAAAATAAGAATGTGTTACAAAGGCCCCTGGTGTGAGCCAGCAATTTCCATGAGGAAGTGACAGTTGAACTCAGATTAATAGGACAATTATAAGTTAATGAAGTATTCCCTGTGAGGGAAATGGTCGGGATCGGGAGCCAGGAGGGAGTAGGGTGAATTAAAATGAGTTAGAATATGGAGGACAGTGTCATGGCAAAGAAAAAGACATTGTCTCCAGCAATATGGTAGGACAAACTGATCTGAGCAGACCCCCTCACCCAAAAAAGATATAAACGCTTGACATTTAATAAAAGGTGATTTTAACTATATTACCAATTTCAAAAGGAAGCAAAATAAATTTCCATAAGTCAGAATGAAAGAGAAAAAGGAAAGCTAGGGTGGTTAAGTCTTACACTGCAGGGATCCATCAGGGTTTCAGACTAGATGTTGACCATCTGGGTGGGAGCTAATGTTCTAAAGCTCATGTAGAGACAAGACACATGTCCGTGGGCTGCATGAGGTGTGAGATAGGACCACACTCTCTGCAGAAGGCCCAGAGGCTCAATGTTTTCTCATCCTCAAAGATTCGATATATACCCACTCACTGATCTATAGAAATATCTATCAAACTTTCCACTTGAGTCAGGCTCCATGTGGAAAAATAAAAACTGCAGACCTGCTCCAGGTCAAGATGTGAGATAGCTGTGAACACTACCTAAGCAATGTGGAAATATTAAGCAGAGAAAGGAAAACAAGAAGTTCTTCAGTGGACAATAGACAACCCTGAGGCTTCCAACAGAAGAATAGTCCATCATGTTGTGTAAGAAAATATTAACAATCTAGGGTGTATGAATACCTCAAATTTTTTAAAAAAAATTAAAATTACAATGAAGATGAATTCCCAGTTAAAAATGAAAAGTCGTATCATAAAATAAACCACCATGGGGGAAAGTCAGAAGAAGCAGTTTTTCCATGAAGTGAAAGTAACTTAAGTTTCAAAGCTCCTTAGTTGCATAAACCTCTTCAAAGTTTGTGGAAGAAGTCTTGGTAATATGTTCTCATGGCTATATTTGTCTTCATAAAATTTTAAAGTAAGATTTCTTGGGAACTCCCTGGTGGTCCAGTGGTTGGGATTCCACACTTCCACTGCAGGGGGCACAGGTTCGATCCCTGGTTGGGGAACTAAGATCCTGCAAGCAGCGTGGCCAAAAAAATAAAATAAAAATAAAGTATTATTTCTTAAGGGCAATCAGTTTATACTATTGTCTATTTTCCCTTCAATTTCCCTGTCATCATGGTTTCTCTTGTGTTGAATGGTGGTAGAGTGACCTTTAATACTTTTCATATTCACCTAAGAGAAGCTTACATTTACTGGGATATCGTCATGTGGTTCCCAGTCACTTTCTTGTCTAGGTGAGTTATTACTAACTGACTCAATGTAAGAATGGCTTCCAGACATACTCCTATGGCCCACTGGACCAACTCACTTCTTGTTGTGACTTTAAGGTGCTGGAACAGAGCTTGTATTTCAGAGTTTGCCTTTCTGTGCAATAATTTGAAGGATATAAAATAGGCATGTTTAACATGATTAAAGATATTTTTAAGAAAATTAAATTTTAAAGAGAAAATATACTATATGAAAAGCTATAAGATATGTTGTGAAAAAAGCAAGCAGACATTCTGAAAATAAAATATACTCATGGACATTAAAGAGCAAATGGTCAGGTATACAGACATCTTTGAATATAAAATTAATTAACAAAAAAGTAAATATTACAATATAACTCAGAAACTAACACAGAGAAATGAAGAGGTAAAAAGTTTGAACAGAATATCAAGATATGTATATCATTGAATGAAAGGTCAAAATATGTATTTAATAAAGTTCCAGAAGAGGATAATAAAGAAAATGAAGAGACAGGCTATTCAAAGAAGGAATAGTTAAGGATTTTTTAGAATTGAAAATGAGTCTTCAAATTGAAGATGCACACTGAATCAATGAAAAGTCAGATATATCATGCTAAAATAGCAGAAGCTCATGAACACAGAGACTATATTATAAATTACTAGAGAGATGGGCTTACCTGGTGGTGCAGTGGTTGAGAATCTGCCTGCTAATGCAGGGGACATGGGTTCGAGCCCTGGTCTGGGAGGATCCCACATGCCGCGGAGCAACTAGGCCCGTGAGCCACAAGTACTGAGCCTGCGCGTCTGGAGCCTGTGCTCCCCAACAAGAGAGGCGACGATAGTGAGAGGCCCGCGTACTGCGATGAAGAGTAGCCCCCACTTGCCACAACTAGAGAAAGCCCTTGCACAGAAATGAAGACCCAACACAGCAAAAGTAAATTAATTAATTAATTAAAAATAAAAAAAAATTACTATAGAGGAAAATGGTTTATCTCCAAAATAATAAGAATTAGACTGACGGCAGACTTCTTATCAGCAATAATACATGCCACATGACAGACAGAGTAAATGAACCAAGAGCATAGAAATCTATAAAGAAATCTTTAAATTGAGAGCAAATGAAGATTTTGGCAAGAAAAAAATACTAATTTTCTTTTACTCTTCACAGGCCCTTAATGAAAAACTACTCTAGAAGAAATATGTTGCATACAAGAAATAATGATGAGCATTAAAAAGCGTATACATATTAGTGAGTCTAAATAAACACTCTATAAATACATAATCATAATTAACATTTTGGGAAAGGTATAACAGAAGGTGGAAATAAATTGCTAATATATGAAGAAGAGCTCTTTTACTATTTATAAGGATAGAGATATTCATTTAGTTTTCATTAATGTAGGTAAAAATGCTAATTTTAAAAGTAAAAATTAAATAATGAATTTAAAACCACAAAGCAAATAGAAGAAAAATTGAGGTGAGTGATTAAGAGAATTTTATTTTCCTAGTAGAAGACAGGAAAGGAGGGGAAAAAAAGGGAAAAAAAATAAATAGAAAATACAAATTAAAATGACAGCAATACTTCTAAATATATCAAGAACTACAACAATAGAAATGATTGTATATACCTATCTAAAAAATAGGGATTCTATAATTGGATGAACAAAATGCCATTATCAAACTAAATACAATTTATAAGAAACACATAAAATGTAGAATACAGAAATGTTGACTAGCCTCTTAGATAGCCTCATCCAGCAGAGGGTAGGCAGCAGAAGCAAGAAGAACTACAATCTTGAAGCCTGTGGAACAAAAACCACATTCACAGAAAGATAGACAAGATGAAAAGGCAGAGGGCTATGTACTAGATGAAGGAACAAGATAAAACCCCAGAAAAACAACTAAATGAAGTGGAGATAAGCAACCTTCCAGAAAAACAATTCAGAATAATGATAATGAAGATGATCCAGGGCCTCGGAAAAAAAATGGAGGCAAAGATCAAGAAAATTCAAGAAATGTTTAACAAACACCTAGAAGAATTAAAGAACAAACAAACAGAGATGAACAATGCAATAACTGAAAGGAAAACTACACTAGAAAGAATCAATAGCAGAATAACTGAGGCAGAAGAACGGAAAAATGACCTGGCAGACAGAATGGTGGAATTCACTGCTGCAGAGCAGAGTAAAGAAAAAAGAATGAAAAGAAATGAAGACAGCTTAAGAGACCTCTGGGACAATATTAAATGCAACAACATTCATATTATATGGGTCCCAGAGGGGAAGAGAGAGAGAAAGGACCTGAGAAAATATTTGAAGAGATTATAGTCAAAAACTTCTCTAACATGGGAAAGGAAATAGCCACCCAAGTCCAGGAAGTACAGAGAGTCCCATACAGGATAAACCCAAAGAGAAACACACCAAGACACATGGTAATCAAATTGGCAAAAATTAAAGACAAAGAAAAATTATTGAAAGCAGCGAGGGAAAAATGACAAATAACATGCAAGGGAACTCCCATAAGGTTAACAGATGATTTCTCAGAAGAAACTCTACAAACCAGAATGAAGTGGCATGACATATTTAAAGCGATGAAATGGAAGAAGCTACAACCAAGATTACTCTACCCAGCAAGGATCTCATTCAGATTTGATGGAGAAATCAAAAGCTTTACAAACAAGCAAAAGCTAAGAGAATTCAGCACCACCAAACCAGCTCTACAACAAATGCTAAAGGAACTTCTCTAAGTGGGAAACACAAAAGAAGAAAAGGACCTACAAAAACAAACCCAAAACAATTAAGAAAATGGCAATAGGAACATACATCTTGGATAATTACCTTAAACGTGGATGGAATAAATGCTTCAACCAAAAGACACAGGCTTGCTGAATGGAAACAGAAACAAGACCCATATATATGCTGTCTACAAGAGACCCACTTCAGACCTAGGGACACATACAAACTGAAAGTGAGGGTATGGAAAAAGACATTCCATGAAAACGGAAATCAAAAGAAAGCTGGAGTAGCAATACTCATATTAGATAAAATATATTTTTAAATAAAGAATGTGCAAGAGACAAGGAAGGACACTACATAATCACCAAGGGATCAATCCAAGAAGAAGATATAACAATTATAAATATATATGCACTCAACATAGGAGCACCTCAACACATAAGGCAACTGCTAACAGCTATAAAACCGGTAATCGACAGTAACACAATAATAGTGGGGGAATTTGACACCTCACTTACACCAATAGACAGATCATCCAGGCAGACAATTAATAAGGGAACACAAGCTTTAAATGACACAACAGACTAGATAGATTTAATTGATATTTATAGGACATTTCATCCAAAAACAGTAGATTGCACTTCCTTCTCAAGTGTGCATGGAACATTCTCCAGGATAGATCATATCCTGGGTCAGAAATCAAGCCTCAGTAAATTTAAGAAAATTGAAATCATCTCAAGCCTCTTTTCTGACCACAACACTATGAGATTAGAAACCAATAACAGGGGAAAAAAATTAACAAAACACAAACACGTGGAGGCTAAACAATACATTACAAAATAAACAAGAGATCACTGAAGAAAGCAAAGAGGAAATAAAAAAATACCTAGAGACAAATGACAATGAAAACACGACAATTCAAAACGTATGGGATGCAGCAAAAGTAGTTCTAAGATGGAAGTTTATAGCTATGCAAGCCTACCTCAAGAAACAAGAAAAATCTCAAATTAACAATCTAACCTTACACCTAAAGGAACTAGAGAAAGAAGAACAAACAAAACCCAAAGTAAGCAGAAGGAGAGAAATCATAAAGATCAGAGCAGAAATAAATGAAATAGAAACAAAGAAAACAATAGCAAAAGTCAGTAAAATTAAAAGCTGTTTCTTTGAGAAGGTAAACAAAATTGATAAACCATTAGCCAGACTCATCAAGAAAAAGAGGCAGAGGAGTCAAATCAATAAAATTAGAAATGAAAAAGGAGAAGTTACAACAGACACCACAGAAATACAAAGCATCCTAAGAGCCTACTGCAAGCACCTCTGTGCCAATAAAATGGACAACTTGGAAGAAATGGACAAATTCTTAGAAAGGTATCACCTTCTAAGTTTGAACCAGGAAGAAATAGAAAATATGAACAGACCAATCACAAGTAATGAAATTGAAACTGTGATTAAAAATCATCCAACAAACAAAATTGCAGGACCAGATGGCTTCACAGGTGAATTCTATCAAACAATTAGAGAAGAGTTAACACCCATCCTTCTCAAATTCTTGCAAAAAATTGCAGAGGAAGGAACACTCCCAAACTCATTCTATGAGGCCACCATCATCTTGATACCAAAACCAGAAAAAGATACTACAAACAAAGAAAATTACAGACCAATAGCACTGATGAATATAGATGCAAAAATCTTCAACAAAATACTAGCAAACAGAATCCAACAGCACATTAAAAGGATCATCATGATCAAGTGGGATTTATCCCAGGGATGCACGGATTCTTCTATATATGCAAATCAATCAATGTGATATACCATATTAACAAATTGAAGAAGAAAAACCATATAATCATTGCAATAGATGCAGAAAAAAACTTTTGACATAATTCAACACCAATTTATGATAAAAACTCTCCAGAAAGTAAGCATGGAGGGAACCTACCACAACATAATAAATGCCATATATGACAAACCCACAGCAGACATCATTCTCAATGGTGAAAAACTGAAAGCTCTTCCTCTAAGATCAGGAACAAGACAAGGATGCCCACTCTCACCACTATTATTCAACATAGAGTTGTAAGTTGTAGCCATGGCAATTAGAGAGGAAAAATAAATAAAAGGAATATAAATTGGAAAAGAAGAAGTAAAACTCTCACTGTTTGCAGATGACATGATACTATACACAGAGAATCCTTCAGACATCACCAGGAAACTACTAGAGCTAATAAATGAATTTGGTAAAGTTGCAGGATACAAAATTAATGTGCAGAAATCTCTTCCATTCATATACACTAATGTTGAAAAATCTGAAATACAAATTAAGGAAACACTCCCATTTACCATTGCAACAAAAATCATAAAATACCTAGGAATAAACCTACCTAGGGAGACAAAAGTCCTGTATGCAGAAAACTATAAGACACTGATGAAAGAAATTAAAGATGATACAAACAGATGGAGAGATATACCCTGTTCTTGGATTGGAAGAATCAATATTGTGAAAATGACTATACTACCCAAAGCAACCAATCTACAGATTCCATGCAATCCCTATCAAACTACCAGTGGCATTTTTTACAGAACTAGAAGAAAAAATCTTAAAATTTTATGGAGACAGAAAAGACCCTGAATAGCCAAAGAGGTTTTGAGGGGAAAAAACGGAGCTGAAGAAATCAGACTCTCTGACTTCAGACTATACTACAAAGCTACAGTAATCAAGACAGTATGGTACTGGCACAAAAACAGAAATATAGATCAATGGAACAGGATAGAAATCCCAGAGATAAACTGACACACTTATGGTCAACTAATCAAGGGAGGCAATGATACACAAGGGAGAAAACACAGTCTCTGCAATAAGTAATGCTGAGCAAACTGGACAGCTACATGTAAAAGAATGAAGTTAGAACATTCCCTAACACCATACAAAAAGATAAACTCAAAATGGATTAGCGACCTAAATGTAAGACTGGACACTGTAAATCTCTTAGAGGAAAACATAGGAAGAACACTCTTTGACATAAATCCAGCAAGATCTTTTTTGATCCACCTCCTAGAGTAATGGAAATAAAAACAAAAATAAATAAATGGGACCTAATGAAACTTAAAAGTTTTTTCACAGCAAAGGAAACTACAAACAAGACAAAAAGACAACCTTCAGAATGGGAGAAAATATTTGCAAACGAATCAATGGACAATTAATCTCCAATATATATAAACAGCTCATGCAGCTGAATATTAAAAAACAAACAACTCAATCCAAAAATGGGCAGAAGACCTAAATAGACATTTCTTCAAAGAAGACATACAGCTGGCCAAGAAGCACATGAAAAGCTGCTCAACATCACTAATTATTAGAGAAATCCAAATCAAAACTACAATGAGATATCACCTCACACCAGTTAGAATGGGCATCATCAGAAAATCTATAAACAACCAATGCTGTAGAGGGTGTGGAGAAAAAGGAACCCTCTTGCACTGTTGGTGGGAATGTAAATTGATACAGTCACTATGGAGAACAGTATGACGGTTCCTTTAAAAACTAAAAAATAGAGTTACCATATGACCCAGCAATCTCACTACTGGGCATATACCCAGAGAAAACCATAATTCAAAAAGACACATGCACCCCAATGTTCATTGCAGCACTATTTACAATAGCCAGATCATGGAAACAACCTAAATGCTCATTGACAGACAAATGGATAAAGATGTGGTACATATATACAATGGAATATTACTCAGCCATAAAAACAAACGAAATTGGGTCATTTGTAGAGACGTGGATAGATCTAGAGACTGTCATACAGAGTGAAGTAAGTCAGAAAGAGAAAAACAAATATCGTATATTAACACATATATGTGGAACCTAGAAAAATGGTGCAGATGAACCAGTTTGCAGGGCAGAAATTGAGACACAGATATAAAGAACAGAAGTATGGACACCAAGGGGGTAAAGTGGCATGGGGGAGAGGGGAGTGGTGTGAGACAAATTGGGAGATTGGGATTGACATATATACACTAATATGTACAAAATGGGTAACTAATAAGAACCTGCTGTATAAAAAAATAAATAAAATAAAATTCAAAAATTCAAAAAAAAAAAAGAAATGTTGACAGTAAAGGGATGAATAAAACATGAGTCAAATAATAATTGAAAGGAAGGTTACATAGTAACATATATTAAACTAATAAATAGTAAATTAACAGTATGGTGGGAAAATGACAGAATGATATAGTAGTTATGACCTTGCCTCTCAATATATAAATTAAAAATTTATCAGAATTACAAGGAAATTTTTAAGTATACATTATCATAATTGGACATTTTAACACATCTCTTTCCTGAGATATCAATTTGGTCAAATATTATTAAGAATAGAAATTTGAACAGAAAAAATAATCAACATGCCTGATAGATAGGCATATACCCCCATACCTGTAATTTAGATAATGTTTATTTTTTTCAAAGTACCATTTACAAACATGAACAATTTTTATAAATGTTTCTTTGAAAAAATGTGTATATATGAACATATAAAATGTATTTCATTGAACTTATACTTTTGAAAATAATTGACAAACAATTCAAGAGAAAAATTAGCAAAAGATATTGCCAGGCAATTTTAAGGAGACAATGTCTCTGGTCAATAAGCATGTGAAAAGCTGTTCGTTCATTAGAAAGGTGCAAATTTAAATAAGGTGAAATTCCCTGTCCATCAGGTTGGCAAAAATTATATTACTATCCAATTTGCTGGTGATCAGAAAAAAGAACTGGGAAATTTATATAATATCAAGAGGGAATACTGGAGCAAACTCTTTGAAAGAAATTGTTAATATCTATAAGAGCTGAAAATATTCCATGGCTTAGTGACTCTGACTTATAAACTCTAGAAAAGTGTATTATATATATATATATATGTGTGTGTGTGTGTATGTGTATGTGTGTGTGTGTGTGAAAATATATAGATATATATCTAGAATATATATATATATATATATATATATATATATATATATATTCACATTGCAAATCAGAACATACACATGCATACTCATGCACATAACTGAAATAATTTCACAATATAATACATACACTTTTACATGCTTATTTGATAGAATTGTATTCTCTTCTACTCTATTCTATTCTATTCTATTCTATTCTATTCTATTCTATTCCATTCCATTCCATTCTATCTCATCCATTTTACTCTCCACTTTACTTCAATCCAATCCATCCCATTCTGGTCACAAGCCATTCAGTTGATTTTAAAATACCAATTGATCATGTCCCTTAATTAGAAAATAATCCTGTTAGAAAAATTCCCACACATGCTTAGAATCACTGAAAGGTATCTGCAATAATGAAATGTGTGATCAGTCTAAATGTTATTAGGTCAAAGAATGGATAGATAAATAATTATACAATCATACAGAGGAATTCTCTGGAGCAGCTGGACTCCTAATTTACCTGAGACAGTCCCTATTTCCTCCTATTATCTCCTTATCCCACCTGGTTGGTTCTCCTTTCCACTTTCAAATGTGTCAAAGTTTGGAATGATAAAGTCAGGGCCAGCTTCATGGGCATGTTACCAGAACAGTCACCGAAGGTGCCACTTTCAGATGGGCTGCATTCTTGGAGCTTAATGCTGTGCAATGACTGTCTTGAAATTCTTAATTATATTATCCTTGAATTAGTATTTTCGAAATGAAGTTGAGGTAACAATGGGATATGTGTGGAGTAGAGAGGTTTAGAGACTTGGATCCTATATGGTCCTACCTCATGCCCCCTCCTCACCTTCCTGGGCATAACTTGGCTCCCTGTTTCTCTACCTGCTGGTGTCATAGGTCCCACCTGGCCCCCTACTCTCTGCTACTGTTCATTTTTTAAAATTTTTTATACAATTTTTAAAGGTGATACTCCATTTTCAGTTATTGCCCAGTATTGGCTATATTCTCCATGTTGTACAATACATCCTTGATCCTATCATATATCCAATAGTTTGCACCTCCCACTGCCTCACCCCTATATTGTCCACCATCCTCACTAGTAACTCTATATCTGGGAGTTTGCTTCTTTTTGTTGTTGTTGTAGTCATTAGTTTGCTGTATTTTTTAGATTCCACTTACAAGTGTGTAAGTGATATCATACAGTATTTGTTTTTGTCTGACTTGTTTCACTTAGCATAATGCCCTCCAAGTCCATCCATGTTGCTGCAAATGGCAAAATTTTGTTATTTGTGTTCTTTTTTGAAGATAGCCATTCTGACATGTGTGAGGTGATAGCTCACTGTGGTTTTGATTTGCATTTCCCTGATGATTAGCTATGCTGAGCATTTTTTTTTTATGTGCTTGTTGGCCATCTGAAGATGCTCAGCCTGCCACTGTCCATTAACTGCTGCCACACTCTATCTGAGGTCCAGGGATGGTTGGGGTCAGCTGAGTGCTCCGTGATGTTCTGGGCTGGGATATGGCACAGCACAACTCCTGAGCTTCTTGTCCAACCCTGATCCATGTAGGAGCACAAAGGCTGAAATCCTGTAGGAGTTGCCTGTCAGCTGTGGGTTGCAGCATCAGGCCTATGAGAAGGAGAGATGCCTGAGAAGGGAAATAACTCCATTCCTGAAGAAAAACAGCATTAAATAGCAAATATAATACACCATGGCAGATAAGAAAAAAAAAATGTAGAAGAAAGACCAATTTTACATTTTAGTATCCTTTATGGCCCCTCCCTTCTTTTTTCCCCACTTTTTGAATAAGGTCCCAACAGATTTTGTAACTAGGCCTGGGTAAATTATATGATCACCCTAATAATATTTTATTCTTTCACAGATCAGTGAGAAGCCATTAAACTGTTTTCATCAAGGAATGGCATGATCAGATTTACATCCTAGAAGGTTGACCCTTTAACTTCTCTTCCTGCTGTGAGTTCTAGTGTCTGTCAACCCCACCTGAATGCTGTATGCTAATACAATCACGCTTAAGCATTGGTTTTCAATTATTATGTACATATTGTAATCGTATTATAAACTTGAATCAGTAGGAGTCAAAAAGGGAAAGAAAAAGAGCAATCTTCTGCCACTTGTCCTGTCTTCTTCCTAATCTGTGTCCACCCCCCTCAGGTGTTTCTCTCCACCTCTGATTGTCATCCATTTGAGCCCTTCTTGTGTGGGTGAAGGATCCTCTTGCAGCACTGCACGTGGCACACTTAGTGTACATTCAGGTGATTATTTTTGTTGATTAGTTTTGTCAACTCCTCTCATCCTTTCAGCAAATTTAGTTGGATCACCTTGAGGGTACTTCAGTTTTAATTTAAATACATTTTTTAACTTGCTTGTACCCTTTGACAGCAGCTATCATTCAATTTGCTCCATAAGATATTCTGCATGTTTATTCTCCTTTTTTTTTCCCCTAAGATATATTGAGTTCAAAAAGAAAATCATAAAATAGGACTGAAAGGTGGCTTCCCGAGGTTATTACATGCCTTTCCTCTTCAGAAGGACTGCAAGGAAATCACCTCTGAGGAAGGAAGTCTTATACTATTTCCAGAGATTTCTGGAGAAAGGCAAATTCACAGGCTCCCTCCATACTCCTTTCAGGGTTAAGAGACCTGTCAGGGAATTTTTCTTATATCTAAACTAAATCTAGCTTAATGTTCCATTTAGGGCAGGCAAAGTACACAGTGTTCATTTAATAGTCGAACTAAGGCTTTCTTTTTGCTCTGACATGCCCCAAGGTGTTTTAGGACGGTGGTTGGATATGTCAGAGAGAAAATAGGTTTTATGTTATTTGGTCTGAATTTCCATTAGATTCCTATTTGTCTGGACAAACAGGCAGGAGTGCCCATCTTTAAATAATGAGCTCGGAGTCACCTAGGGAATTACTTACCAATGAGTGTTACCTTCAGGATGAGAAAAAATAGCTAATAAAATCATTCCTGAGGGTTATAAAACCTCAGTGTGTAGTATATGCAGCTTCAGCCTGGATAAATCATTCCTCTCTAATTTATTTGGAATTTTTGAAAGAGTTAAAAAAATAGTGAAGTGTAGAGAAGTAGTAGGTATTAAATATTTAGACATTCAAAAGGCTTTTGATCAGGCACCTACCCAGAGCCATTTAGGATCCATTTCAGCCTTATGTAGGGTCCAAGAGGTGAGAAGTAAAATGTTTTCTTATAAAAACTTAGAGTTAAAAAAAATGGATAACAATGAAAATGAAAAGTAGGAATAAATGATGCTATTAGCCTGAAGGGAGGTTAACAAGAAGGTGACCCAGGGAATGGTACTGGAACCGAATTTCTTATATATGTTAACAAAAATCAATCTGGAAAGTCTTCTGAATAATGAGGTTGCAAAATATGTGTGTAACAGTGAATTATTAGCTTAATCAGGAATAGGGAACAATTTGAGGAACTCCAGAAGAACCCAACAAAAAATAGGTAGTAAAATATCTTTTGTCAGATAAAATTGAGCCAAAACAAGAGAATGGCACTTCATGTTATAAAGAATAACTTAAGCTACTGATGCACTCTGGTGTATTTTGAATTAACTATAACCATCATTATGAATAACAGTCATTATGAATATCTCAGTAAACGTATCTGCTCACAGCAGAAAGACTAGGAAAAGTCTACAGAAGTGCAAGTGAAATGATTAGATGCATGCGAGGAATGATGGAAAAGGCCAGGATTATTTCATTTGGCAAGGAGAGAAAGAGGAAATTTGCTAGAAGAGGGTAAAAAGTGAAATGTTAAAAGAAAAAGTCTAGTTGAGTACTCTTCCTCACTCTTTCTTGTAATACTAAGCATTCAAGTGAATTTAGATAACACAAACTCTAAATGAGAAGGAGGGAAAATGCTTATGTAATTCATAGTTAACATTAACAGCTCCCTGCATGGAATGTCATTGAGCCAGATGCCAACTACTGAGCAAGGTATCACCTGGGTTACACATTCACAGGGGTGATCTGGGATTAAACTTTCTCCATGAGATCCTATTAGAGACGGTGTGTGAATGTGTATTCTAAGTGGCTTTTCAGTCGCTCTCATATTTGAATTAATTTATGTCTGTCTCTCTCATTAGGCTATGTATTCCTAGAAAGCAAGGATTTTTGTCTTTCACACTCTTGTGTCCTTCCCCCTTTCCTCTTTGGTGTCTAGAAATATGCTTTCCTTCTGCGGGGCACTCAGTAGGTACTTACGTGTGGCTTGGGGGAGTGGGAGGGTTGAACAACAGAAGCTATGATTTTCTTCCTAGAGTCTACCTTGCCCACACCACTCCTACCAAATGTCTATTTAACTCCAACTACACCCATCTAGCAGCAAGGAAAGTTGAAGAGAAGACCTCAGAGAAAGGAAAGGAAGCAGGGAAGAAGGGTTGGGAGGTTTTAATCATTATTAACAAACTATCGTGTACCAGGAACTCTGTTATGCATTTTGTCGTGTCTTTTTATCAATACCTTAAAAAGCAGTTATTTTAGACACTAGTCACCATTGTTTGGCAGAGGAAATGTTGTTTCTAAATTCCTTCCCTGCTCTGCCCCTGGCCCACTCCCGAGAATACAAAAAGGCTCAAGGAGCTGAGCTTTACTGTATTTCTTGGAAGCTCTCTACCTGAGAAAAACATAATATAGAACCAATAGGATGTATAACACAGAATATGTATATATACAAAGTAGAATATATATATATATATACATATATATATATATATATATATATATATATATACATATGTGTGTGTGTACGTGTACATATATATATATAGAGAGAGACAGAGAATGAGAGTGAGACAGAGAGAGGGAGAGAGGGAAAGATTTTAAGGAATTGGCACATGTGGAGGTGGCTGGAGAGGAGACCCAGGAAAGGGTTGCAGTTTGAAACCAAAGACCATCTGCTGGCAGAATTCCCTCTTCCTCCAGGGAAGTCAGTCTTTTTTTTTTTTTCAGTAAGGCTTTTTGGATGGGCCCACCCACGTTTTGGAGAGTAGTCTGCTTTACTCAAAGACTACTGATTTAAATGTTGGTCTCATCTGAAAAAATAATACCTTCACAGAAACACCTAGAATAATGTTTGACCAAATATCTGTTTAAATTGACATGCAAAATTGCCCATCACAGTATGGCTGTCATACCCAGTCATTGGTGCGGAGCAGCTGACAGGAGGTGTGGCCTGAGCATGAAGGCAGTAGGGGATAGAGGCAGTGCAGCAGCAGCTGGGCCCCCCATCAGTTATGGTCTCTGCAGCAGATCTGAGCAGCTTCACACACACTAAAGCAGTGATCAAGGCAGCACCAGAAGAGCTGTCTAGTATATAACTATAAGCAGGTGCCACAGATTTGAACATAAGCAACAGACAGGCAAATGAGACCAAGAAAACACATCTGAGACAAGAGCCAAACAAGTAGCCATGAATGAGGCAAAACACTGGAGCCGAAAGGAGAGTAGAAAATCAAGGAGTGGCAGGATGAGCAAAAAACATTGTAAAACAGGCATCATGAAAGGTATTTCAAATGTAGAGTCTCATCTACTCTCTAAAATGTAATTAAGCATAAATTAATATCATTATGAAAAGAAGGCACTGAAGCTCAGAGAGACTATGTAACTTGGACAAATTCATCTGGCTATCAGTAAAGAAGCCAGATTTAGAATTTCTCTTCCTGACCTTAAATCTCATCTCTTTCTACTCTATGATACTAACTTTCTTATCTGTCTCAGGACCATGAGAACTAACTATTGAGTGAAGAACCAGGAAAGGGGCAGCAGAAGCAAAGCATCTTTCGTGTGAAGCAAACCATCTGCCTCAGCTGAAAAGCATCTTAATATATTTCCTACTGAAGCAACTTCCAGTCCCCAGGGAAAGTCCAGGCTCAGGTCTACATGTGAAAGAAAGAAAGTAGTAGATTCAGTCAGGGGAAACAGTGGGTATGAGGGCAGAGGCATGAGCTGATCCCAACACATCTTTGTGAAATGGGAATGAACTATCAGAAACAGAAGGCAGCTTTCCTTTGAAAGTCTGTCACATTCACAGTGAGGGTGATAAAAGACTTTGCTTCCTTGCCTTTTAGGTGACTTCAATATGGCCAGACTTTGAAATCTAATACTGTACTGAATTTTGTATTGAATGTGGTGGTGCAATATTGAACTATAAAAGAAGGGGCTGGAACAGTACTTTTCAAATACTTGCTGCTCAGAATCTCTCTGCCCTTTTCCCACTTACGGGTATGATCTTATCTATTGATATTTTCTGTCTGAAAGCGCCCTCTGTCTATTCTATCAGGTTGCCCTATTTTTCATTGCGTAATAGGCTGCATTTTGAAAATGAACAGCCCAAACAACTTCGATATGTTGCTATTACAGTGATGTTCTTTTGAAGAAATTCTTCACTTGGCATTTGCACTTTAATCAGACTTCAGGCTGCTGCGACAGCAGCGCCCTTCCATTGCCAGACCCTACCACGACCCAGGCACTGGCTCCTTTGTACATCTCAATGATTTCTGTCATCCTTCACACCTTGAGTGTCCCTCCTCTATCCTGAGCTGGTAGGGCGCAGCTGGAGGCTTTCTTCTGACTTCTTTCCAACCATGCCCTTTGCTACCACTCTGCAGCAATCAGCAGACGCACTGGGTGGCTGCCTTTATTCTTCTCCTTGTTCTGATCTGCCCACCTTTTCTCTCGATGTCCACTTGAAGTGCTCCTGTATCACATGTGCAGGTCCTCATGGGCACTAAATCTAAAGTGAACATGACAGAAGGAGCTATTGGGTGGCCAAGAATCTGTGAAAAGCTATTTGTGTTCCCAGAGCAGGTGCTGAAGAGTCAGCCCGCTTGTGTAAACACCTAGCACTGAGATGGTGGTATTTTAGCTGCATTTTGGAGAATTGCTAAATGAGACTAGTCTGGGGACAGAATGTAATTGTACAGCTATGAGGAGCATCAACAAGCTACAGTCCAAGTTATAAAAGAAACAAAGGGAATGATATTGTGCGTTGAGTGTCTCCTTGGCTGTGATGGTTGATGACACAGACCGAGGCTCCCAGCACCCTGAATAATTAAGGACGATGTTGGCAAAATGAGCACTCAGTTAGTGCGTATTTAATGGAAGTGAATTTAAAAGCAAGGGAAACTGTAGTTCTTAAGCTACTTGTGCAGGACGTGTTGTAGAGTTTTGGGTGGTCGGGTGAAAATTAAGAACCCTCCCTGCAGAGACATGCACACACAAAAGCTTACATTATTTTAAGTGGTCCTGTTACCCACCTAAGTTGCTGCCATGATCCTCATTTGAGATTTTCACATACTCGAGATTCTAAAGTAAAAAAAAAAAAAAAAAAAAAATCAGAAGAAGAAAAATGGAGTATCAACAACCAGGGTTATATCCTCTGTGGCAAAAGGTTGATCATCTGACATTTAGATACAACCCCGACATTTACTGTTTATGTGCAAACATTTCTTAACCTCCCTAAAGTTCATCTGCAAAATAAGGATGAAGCATGAGTTTTCTTCTCTATGCTGTTGTGACATGTGTATAATTTATGTGAAATAGTTTATGCAACCTTTCTACAGAGCATAGTATCAATGTTATTATTATTGAGGAAATCTAAGCTGGTTAGTTTATTTTTTTGTTTGCTTGTTTCTTCCTTCTCATCTTCCTTTTCTTCTTCTCCTTTTTCTTCTGCTTCTTGCTTGATATTTGGTAAAGAAAAAAAATGCTATTAGTATTTTAGTGGTTGTTCTGTATCCATGAAGTGTCACCAGCAGCAAAAATACTCAGATGTCCCATTAACATCTAGGGGGTTGTAGCAGTATGTGTTCCTTAAGTAACATTGTTTGAACAAAAAGCTTGGTGTCAGAGCTTTCAAGACTGAGATTTGAATACTGCTTCCATTTATTTTAGGAAGGTGACACAAACTCTTGTACAACTGTACTTTCTAAAGTTTACCTATTTGAAAAATGGGGGTAATAACCTAACAGGATTATATGCAAATTCAAGAGACACTGTACTTAATATGTTGAAAATTGTAAAGCACTCTGCAAGAATTAGCGACCATTAGAAAATAAAGATGAGGGACAGCCAGTCCCACTGTGCCTTTGCTGCCTGGATACCGTGAGGCTGAAATGAGCATTTATTTTGTCTGCTCACCCCTTTAATGGAGTCTGAATTGCTCTTCAGATTCCACATTGACCACCATGTGTGGGAATGAGAACTCTTACATTCTCGTCTGTCAGGCACAGTGGCTGGTCTGGGTTCGGTTAATCAGAGACTGCCTAAAATTTTCCAAGTTAGAATTTATGGAGCAGGAGCTTTTCCTCTCAAGAAGCCAAGCTAGAAAATTGTTAGTCTGGAGCTTTCAGTGGCCATAGTTCAGCCTCAGGTGGAAAGCTGTTTTGAGAGAATGAAGCCAACATACAGCAAGAAGCATGGAGAATAGGACACAGAGAATCCGGAAGTGATTTAAACCCTAAAGTCCCAGAAGTTGCCCCAACCCCTGCTTTCTCAAGGTTTGGTTGTTCTAATGTTTCTTTAATTCTGTAATATGTTTCCCTTATCTCATTTTCTAAAGGTACTTTGAGGTGGGTTTCTATCACACAGTAAAATGCTGACTGACACAGATCCTGCAGGTGCCTTTAGAGAAGGGAGGGGGGACAACTGTCAAAATGATGTCTCCACACACCTAAAGAAAAAAAAAAAATCCCTCCATCCCCACACTGGCCCTAGCCCAACCAAATTCAAGTTTTGTTGCCCATGAAAGCAATATGATTGGTATCGTTTGCCTAAGAAGCTAAGAAAATGTTTCTTCACAATTTACAGAATAACCTGTTCCTAAGTCCAGAGCTTGTGTGGGAAAACCCTGGGCTCCTTGCACATTCACTGTGCCTCTTGAAGCCAGAATATCTTTAAGAAGGCCAGTGGAGTGAAATGACATGAATAGAGCAATTTGGGTTGACTGGAGAGCAGACAAGCGCAAGGAAGAGACAACAGCAGGAAAGAAAAGATTTCTGAGCGAGAGTAGCCTGCTACTGTAGGCTGCTCTTTTAGCTCGTGGAACCCAATAATAATTTTCCCCAAGTTTCATACTTCCTGCCAATTGAGTCCTATAATTACATGTGTAGGGAGGTCTGAATTACTTTGCTTGTCAAAGAGGAGTGTTGTTTATAAGCTGAGAGCTAACATACTACTTTGTCCTCAAGTCAAGAGAAGATGGATCTATCTGAATAAAAATAAGGGAATATTTAAAAACTCCCAGTTAATGTCAAGATAATCTGGAATTTTTAATTTCTCCAAAATCTGATCATAATGTTTTGTTTTAGGCCTCACAAGTATTAATCCTGTCACACTTTAAAATTTGAACTGTGACAAAGCAATATTTCAGTTAAAAAACATCAGTTTTGAAAACTAAAACAGTAATGTAAACCTACTGCAGAATGTGTCACCCTTAAAACACAACAGATACAGAGACTAGGAATAAATATAAAAATGGGCTTGATCATTTTCCCTAAAGCTTGGGAACTTTCTCAACATGCCACAGAGTATACTACTATTTTATTTCTCAGGGCTATTTAGTAAAAAACTTCTGTAAGAATTCCTAAAAGTGATGGTCTTTCATCTCCTCCATCAGTACCCGCTCCTGATGCCTACCCTCTTCTGTTGATACTTTTTTGTTAACCATTGTATTTGTGTTTTCTATATTTGGTATTCCAGAACTTTCTCCATGCTTTATAAGGAAGTTGCCTAGTCTAAGGGTTTTTGTTTGTTTGTTTCTGTCTCTAGGTATTTAAAAAATCATTTTGTTATGTTAGTCCCTTCTTAGTTTCAAGGAGGTCTGAAGTTAAATACATTTGTAGAAATGGTTGTTAACTCCTTACTGTTGAACTCATTTTTTCTAGGTACTATTGAATATATGTCTGGAATTAATCTTTAAGGTAATTAATTTTATCATTTGCACATTTATCATATCCTCACATACTCATTTTAAAAAACCTTATATTTTAATACTTAATTTTTAACTTTATTTTATAGAAAGTTACTTTTTCCTTTAATTAATTCAAAGGAAACATTTTCTAATTTTCTACTAATATTTATATATACACTTTCCTGGTAATCCTATTCTACTAAACATAGATTTATAAATGTCAGAACAAACAACTCCTTATATGTGTTGTTTAATAGATTTTTATTTTCTACTTCAATTTTCCCTAGATCCACTCAATTTTCTTTAAACAATTAGATATTAAACCTTATCCTTCAAACTATATTGATCTAAATGTGATTCATGTTGTCAATTGAGTTTTTAAAAATTTATCAGCCTGTATTCACACATAATTCAAGACGTGTGTAGTTTCCTAGTCTTCTGCCCTTTTGCCCTGCATAATGTATAGTAAATCCATAAGTACACGTAGCATATGTCAGAGTGAATTACTGAACTAAAAATTGAGTATATGATCTGAAGAAAATACTACATTTTCACAGAGGGCAAACCATGAATCTCTTTGGGGCAATTCAATTTGACTCCTAGACTCTTATTTCAAGTATTTTTTCAAAGCATGCTGTTCTATATTTTTTACTTATAAACATATATTATTTTGCAGTTAATAAAAGTAAAAGTATTATATAAATGTTAAAGAAGGCCTTCATTTTTCTGCAGAAACTTTAAAATGTACTGGTGTGAAAATGTATGACAGCTAGTAGAGTGTTTATATTGGCTAGTATTTGATTTGCTTTGATGTTTTCCAAATCTTTCTCCCACAATATACTTTTTTTATATCAATAATACACAAGCACATACTTAAATTAAAATAAAATGGTAGCATGTAAGAAAAAAGTGAATATTCCCTTTTATTCATTATGGCCCCATCTCACACATGTACACACATGTACACACACACAATTATACTGTGTTTAGTAGTTTGATTTTTTTTTTGTTTTTTGTTTAGATTCCACCTATAAGTGATACCATACACTACTTGTCTATCTCTCTTATTTCAGTTAACGTAATATCCTCCAGGTTCATTCATGTTGTCACAAAAGGCAGAATCTCCTTTTTTTAATGGCTGAATAATATTCCATTGTGTATGTGTCTCTGTGTGTGTGTGTGTATTACACTTGCTCTATCCATTCATCCATTGATGGGCACTTAAGATTTTTCTATATCTTGGCTATTGTGAATAATGCAGCAGTGAACACGGGAGAGCAAGTATTACTTTGAGATACTGATTTAGTTTCCTTCAGATATACACCCAGAAGTGGGACTGCTGGATCATATGGTAGTTGGATTTTAAAATTTTTGAGAGACCTCCATACTGTTTTCCATCATAGCTATACCAATTTACATTCCACTAACAGTCCACAAAAGTTTACTTTTCTCTACATCCTTACCAACACTATCTCTTGTCATTTTGATAGTAGCCATCCTAATAGGTATGAGGTGATATCTCATTGTGGTTTTAATTTGAATTTCCTTGATTATTAATGATGGTGAGAACATTTTTGTGAATCTGTTGGCCATTTGTATATCTCCTATGGTAAAATGTCCAGTCAGTTCCCTTTACATTTTTTAATCTGGTTACTTGGGTTTTTGCTATTGAGTTGTTAGCTTCTTATATATTTTAGTTATTAATCACTCATCAGATATATGGTTTATACATATTTTCTTCATTCCATAGATTGCCTTTTCATTGTGTTGATTGTTTCTTTTGCTGTGCAGAAGCTTTTTAGTTTGACGTAGTCTCACTTGCTTTTGTTGTTGTTGTTGCTTATGCTTTTGGTGTCATATCCAAAAAATCATGGCCAAGATCAATGTCAAGGAGTTGTTTCCATATTTTTTCTTCTAGAAGTTTTATAGTTTTGGGTTCTACATAAGTCCTTAATCTTTTTCAAGTTAAATTCTGTGAGTGGTGTAAGATAAGCATACAATTTTATTATTTTACATGTGGATACCCCAGCACCATTTTCCAAGCTATCTACTGAGGAGACTATCCTTTCCTCAGAGTGTTTTCTTGGCTACCTTGTCAAATATTAGTTGACCATATATATGTGAGTTTATTTCTAGGATCCCTGTTCTGTTCCATTAATCAATATATGTCTTTTTTTATCCTTTTTATTTCTGTGGCTTATCTGTTGTAATATCTCCTCTTCTATTTCTTACATATTTGGGGTTTCTCTGTTTTGTTATCTTAATTAGTTTACCTAAAGTTTTTTCAATTCTGTTTATCTTTTCTAGCTCTTAGTTTTGTTGATCTTTTCTATTGTTTTTCTAGTCTATTTCATTTATTTCTAGTCTGATCTTGCTATTTCCTTTCTTCGGTTACCTTTGGACTTTGTTCTTTTTTTAGTTATTTGAGGTATAAAGTTAAGATATTTGCGATCTTTTTTTTCTTAATGTAGGCATTTATCACTATAAATTTCCCTCCTAGACCTGCTTTTGCTACCTCCAAAAAGTTTCAGTATGTTGCATTTCCATTTTCATTTATCTCAAGATATTTTTTGATGTCCCATTTTATTTCTTATTTGATGCACTGACTGTTCAAGAATGTGTTTTTAATTTCCACATATTTGTGAATTTTCTAAATTTCTTCTATTATTGATTTCTAGTTTCACACAATTGTGGTCGTAAAAAATATTTAACATGAATTCAAACTTCTTAAACTTGTTAAAACAAGTTTTAACAAGTTCTTTTTGTGTGGCATAACATATGATCTATCCTGAAGAATGTTGCAGTGCACTGGAAAAGAATGTATAGTCTGCTGCTGTTGGATGGAATGTTCTAAATATGTCTATTAAGTCCAATGGTCTAAAGTTTTGTTGAAGTCTAATATTTCCTTGTTGATTTTCTGTCTGATGATCTATTGATTGTTGAAAGTAGAGTACAGAAGTCCCCAACTATAATTGCATTGCTGTCTATTTCTGCCTTCACATCCATTAATATTTGCTTAATATAGCTAGGTGCTCTTATGTTGGATGTGTATATATATATATATATATATATATATATATATATATATATATATACACACATCTATTTATTCATTTATAATAGTTATATCCTCTTGGTAGATTGACATCTTTGTTGTTTGTCTCCTGTTACAGTTTTTGACTTAAAGTTTATTGTGTTTGATGCACAAATATAGCTACTCCTGCTCTCTTTTGGTTTCTATTTTCTGGGAATATATTTTTTTCCATTCTTTCACTTTCAGTCTATGTGTGCCCTTAAAGCTGAAGTAAGTCTCTTGTAGGCAGCATATAAATGGGTGTTGCTTTTATCCATTCATCCATTCTATGTCTTTTGATTGGAGGATTTAATTCATTTAAATTAATTTAAATTAATTATTGATAGGTAAGGACTTGCTATTGCTATCTTGTAAATTGTTTTCTGGCTTTCTTTTTTTGTAATTGTTTGTACATTTCTTCCTCTTTTGCTGTGTTCCTTTGTGATTTAATGATTTTTCATAGTGGTGGAGGGTTATCTGCCTGAGACACAGAGGAACATGGAACAGACACAGAGCCAAGGTCTGGAACACAGGCACATATGGAGAAACTGTGGCTCTGGGTCTGAAGCATGAACAGGACTGAGGGGAGCTGACAGCCCTCATCCCAACAGCTTTATCTGAGGTTGGGGGTCTCAGCAGCATCTCCCTTCCCAGAGTTCTGTGTTAGTGATGAGTGTTGGTTTCCTCAATGAAAAAAGTTGCTGCTGTCCTCTATAGAACCAGCCACTGGGGTCTACACTGACAAACACTACAAGGTCCTCTGCTGTGAAAGCTGTGGAAATTCTGTGGTGGTCATGGGGATTATTGATATCTTCAGTGGAAAGGGTTGCCAGGGTCCTCTACAGAGCAAGCCACTGGGAAAAATGATGGTACCCACCATGTTGCTGATTCAAACAGTCCCCACTCTTCTTTGTTCTTAGCTGTTTCCAGATATTTCCACTGAGCTGATCTCCCTAGCAATCATTTCTGTGCAGTTATTCTCCTTTTTTTGCTCCACTGTTCTGCTATGGTTTTTTTTGTTGTTTGTTTTGTTTTGTTTGTTTTTTGCAGTATGCAGGCCTCTCACTGCTGTGGCCTCTCCCGTTGTGGAGCACAGGCTCCAGATACGCAGGCTCAGTGGCCATGGCTCATGGGCCCAGCCGCTCCACGGCATGTGGGATCACCCCAGACTGGGGCACAAACCCGTGTCCCCTGCATTGGCAGGCGGACTCTCAACCACCGCGCCACCAGGGAAGCCCTGCTATGGGTTTTTAATTAGACTCTGGGGTCTCTGGGGTCTTCTCAGGGTTCTTTTCAGTCATACATAGCTGCTTAATTATTGTCTTCATTGGGGGAGGAAGGCTAGTATCTCCTACTCACCATCTTGCCAACATCACCACTAAAATGTGTTGTTTTAAACCATCAAGTTTATGGCAGCAAATAGAAAATAAATGCAAATTGTTTAGTAAATATGAGTGATGGAGACTCATCAGTCCAGGGAGACTCCTGGATTATGTAGGTGGGCCCAATCTAAACACATAAATCCTTAAAAGCAGAAAACCTTTTCTGGCTATGGTCAGGGATGAAGATATGACTACAGAAGAATGATTAGTGAAATGCAATAGTGTTGATTTTAAAGGTGGAGGAAGTGGGCTATAAGCCAAGGATTATGTATTCCCTGTAGAAGCTAGAAAATGTAAGGAAATGGATTCTCCCCTGGAGACCCTAGAAAGGAACACAATCCTGCTGACATCTTGATTTTAGCTTGCTGCAATATCCACATATTTCACAATAATCAAAAGAGATTACAGGCATATTGCACCAATGTAAGAGTGAGGAGTCTAAGCATGCCCAGACCAACACACCTCCTATGTCAAAGACTTAGGTTGGCCTAAGGCTGACAAACTTAAGGGGATTTTATCCCCACCCTTCTCCCCACCTCAAACAATCAAATATCCAAGTTTTTTAAAAAGTCTGATGGACACTTTTCTTATGGTATCTTATTTTTATTTATTTTATTTTTTTCTAGCCATGCCACACAGCTTGCAGGATCTTAGTTCTCCAACCAGGGATCGAACCTGGTCCCCCAACTGAGAGCACCAAGTCCTAACCACTGGACTGCCAGGGAACTCCCTTCTTATGGTATCTTAGAAAAATCATTATATGATCTAAAAAGTGGTACAATATCATTTGTTCATTCAACAAATGTTCATTGACTTTTACTAGCTGTCAAGTACTATAGTAATCACTGTAGATACAACTATGAATATAACAGTGACTGCTCTCAAGAAACTCTTAGGACTGAGTAAGTGATTGGTAAATAAATAGAAAGTTTCATTATGGAATGAAGGGGGTATCATAATAAGGATAATCTCATGGAGCAATGAGATAAAACAGAAGGGACTCCTAGTCTAGGTTTTGATGAGAAATTCTTTCCTAAAAAATTGTAGGAACATTAAGAAATAGTAAGAATGATACTTCCAAGCTGAGAAATGAATGATGAGTAAAATTATATTTAGAGAAGAATAAGCCCGAATATTTTAAATTTTTTCTGGTCAAAGCAGAGAATAAAAAGAAGACAGCAAAAAGAAAAAAAAAAGTAATAAGGGGCCAGTTTTTGCAGAATTTTGTAAGCCACACTTAGGAATATGGAGACCACATATGTATTTTAAAAGGAGCAGTAACATAATTATATATGCATTTTTAAAATATTTCACAGAGAATTGGTTAATGCAGGATGTAACAAGAAATCAAAATACCAGTTAAGAATTCAGCAAGGTAGCAGGACACATACAGAAATCTGTTGCATGTCTTTACACTAACAACAAAATATGAGAAAGAGAAAGTGAAACAACAATCCCTTTTTAAATTACATCAAAGAAACCTCAAACAGTTAACAATAAACCTGACCAAGGAGGTGAAAGACTTATATGCTGAGAACTATAAAACATTGATAAAGGAAATTGAAGATGATTTAAAGAAATGGAAAGATATTCCATACTCTTGGATTACAAGAATTAATATTGTTAAAATGGCCATACTACCCAAAGCAATCTACAGATTTAATAAAATTCCTATCAAATTACCCATGAAATTTTTCACAGAACCGGAACAGATAATCCTAAAATTTATATGGAACCATAAAAGACACAGAATTGCTAAAGTAATCCTGAGGAAAAAGAACAAAGCTGGAGGCATAACCCTCCCAGACTTCAGACAATACGGAAGTCACAGTATTCAAAACAGTATGGTGTTGGCACAAAAACAGACATATGGATAAATGGAACAGAATAGTGAGCCCAGAAGTAAACCCACATACCTATAGTCAATTAATCTTCAACAAAGGAGGCAAGAATATACAGTGGAGAAAAGAATTTCTTCAATATGTGGCATTAGGAAAACTGGACATCCATATGTAAATGAATGAAGTTAGAATACTCCCTCACACCATACACAAAAATAAGCTCAAAATGGCTTAAAGGCTTAAATATAAGACATGACACCATAAAACTCCTAGAAGACAACATAGGCAAAGCATCTCTGACATAAGTTGTAACAATGTTTTCTTAGGTCAGTCTTCCAATGCAATAAAAATAAAAGCAAAAATAAACAAATGGGACCTAATTAAACTTATAAGCATTTGCACAGCAAAGGAAACAGTAAAGAAAATTAAAAGATGACCTATGGACTGAAATAAAATATTTACAAATGGTGCAACTGACAAGGTCTTAATTGCCAAAATATACGAATAGCTCATACAACTCAACAACAAAAAAACAAACAACTCAATCAGAAAAAATGGGCAGAAGACCTAAATAGACATTTCTCCAAAGAAGACATACAGTTGACCAACAGGCACATGAAAAGATGCTCAACATTGCTAATTATTAGAGAAATGCAAATCAAAACTACAATGAGGTATTACCTCACACCAGTCAGAATGGAAATCATTAAAAATCTACAAATGATAAATTCTTGAGAGGATGTGGAGAAAAAAGAACCCTCCTACACTATTGGTGGGAATGTAAATTGGTGCAGCCACTATGGAAAACAGCATGGAGGTTTCTCAAAAAACTAAAAATAGAGCTACCATTTGTTCCAGCAATGCTACTCCTGGACATATATCCTGAGAAAACTCTAATTTGAAAAGATACATGCACCCCAATGTTCATAACAGCACTATTTACAATAGCCAAGGTATGGAAGCAACCTAAATGTCCATGGACAGGCAAATGGATAAAGAAGATATATGTAGGAATACTACTCAGCCATAAAAAAGAATTAAATAATGCCTCTTGCAGCAATATGGATGCACCTAGATATTATCATGCTAAGTGAAGTAAGTCAGATAGAGAAAGATAAATACCAACTGATGTCACTTATATGTGGAATCTGATATGTGAAATGTGATACAAATGAACTTATTTACAAAACAGAAACAGACTCATAGATGTAGAAAACAGACTTATGATTACCAATGGGGAATGGCAGTAGGGGAGGGATAAATTAGGAGTTTGGGGTTAGCAGATACAAACTACTATATACAAAACAGATAAAAAACGAGGTCTTACTGTATAGCACAGGGAACTATATTCAATATCTTGTAATAAACCATAATGAAAAAGAATATAAAAAAGAATATATATATATAACTGAATATAAAAAAGAATATATATATATATAACTGAATCACTTTGCTGTATACCAAAAACTAACACATTTTAAATCAACTATAATTCAATAAATTATTTTTAAAATAAAGAATACAAGTTAAGATGTATTACAATAGTATTTGGAAGAGATAATGACATGACCTTGGAAAATTACAGAGATAAAAAGAGATGAGGGGCTTCCCTGGTGGCGCAGTGGTTGGGAGTCTGCCTGTCGATGCAGGGTACGTGGGTTCGTGCCCCAGTCCAGGAAGATCCCACATGCCGCAGAGCGGCTGGGCCCATGAGCCATGGCCGCTGAGCCTGTGTGCCCGGAGGCTGTGCTCCACAGCGGGAGGGGCCACAGTGGTGAGAGACCCACGTACTACAAAAAAAAAAAAAAAAAAAGAGATGAATAATTTTGAAAGATAATCAAAAGTTATAATGAATAGCACTTGGTGATTATTTTGGTTACCTATGGGCAAACTATCCCAAAATTTAGTGGTATAAAACAATAGTAAAAATTATTTTTATTACTCATACATTTATGGGTCAAGAATTCATCCATTTTTAAGAAGAGTCTGCGCATTTTTGCTTCAGATGGTGTCAACAAGGATGGCTTAACCAAGGTCAGAAAGTTCATGATACTCTTATTCAGTGTCTGAGGTCATGGTGCTGGCTGTCAGCTGGGAACCTGGTTCTCCTGCCTGTGACCTCTCTACCTCTCTGTACATGGTCTCTGATCACTCAATAATCCAGCTTAAGATTCTTTACATTGTGATGTGCTTCAAAGAGACTAAAAATGGAAGATGTGAGCCCTTTTAAGGTCTAAGCTGAGAAGGCTCACAGTGTCACTTCTACCACATTCTCTTCATCAGACAGGTTGCAGAGCTGACTATAATTCAGGGAAGGGGAAGTAGACTTCAACCCCTTGATAGACAAATAGCAAAGTCACATTTTAAAAGGACATGTGAGTGGGAAATTGAGGGAAATCAAGACATCAAAGGCATTACTTAAATGAAGGGATGAAGTTATCATTAGTGGTATGGAGAAAGTAACAGGAGGGAGACCAATTTGAGGGGAACACAACACGCTAGATTTTGAATATATAGGTATACAGATGTATATAGATATCTAAGAGATACCAAGATAAGATTATAAATCAAATAATTGTATCACTATTTTTTGATGTTCTAAGTACTTTGCAAGTGGTTAACTAACTATCATGACAACACTATGGAAAGAAGGTATTGTTATTACTTTTATTATCCTCATTTTGCACATGGAGGTCAAGTTACGTGCCCAAGTTCACACAGCTATTAAGGGACAGAAGCAGATTAAAGCCCAAGTAGTCTGGCTCCACATTTCTTAGCTGAACTACTTTTCTCTGCTAATTTTCAGTTAGATAGATAAACTTGTTTTTCTAGAGCTCAAGAAAAATATTAGATGATTTGGATACTTATAATATTTCAATGTTTAAATCAAAAATGAGTGAAATTAAAATTTTAAAAAATTAACCTAGGGAAATATATATAGGGCTGAAGGATATAACCCTTTTCTTATTATCTTATATGTTTTCAGACACAATAGCAGGAATGATATGAACCTCTGATCTTACGGCAGAAACATTCATACAACACACACTTTCTGGTGAGCTATTTAATTGTCCCTGGGAATAAATAGACAGTAATTAAGTGAACATGCTATTGTGACTCAATTTTGTGAAGTTTTAAGTTATTGCAGATGCAAAGTCCAGAGATTCCAGTTATAAGATTTTTTTTGGCTAACTTTTGTCCTTTAGTGTGCCATTTACACAATAGTGTGTGTTCAAAGAGCTTACTGTCTTTTAAACTCCTGTGATATTGTGATATAATAAAAAACATATATTTGGCTTTGTCCCTGGTTCCTGCACAGAGTTCCTAAAATCCTTGGAATTTCTTAGAGGGCTGAGAGAAGCGTCTTTTGTTATTCATAATAAGCCCCCTTTCAATCATACCTGAGTTTATGCTAATAAGGTAAACCATGGGTGATGGAGGCCAGTTGCCAGCGAGCCAACCAACCTTTAGCTCCGGCCCCAGACCTCCAGGGAGGGAAAAGGAGCAGAAGATTAAGCTCAATTATAATGGTCAATAATGTAATCAACCATGCCTATATAATGGAACTTCCATAAAACTCTAAACAGTGGGGTTCTTAGAGTTTCTGATTGCTCAACACATAGAGGTGCTGGGAGCATGACAGATCCAGAGAAAGCATGGAAGCTTCACACCCCCTCCTCCACACCTTGCCCTATGCATCTCTTCCATCTGGCTGTTTCTGAGTTGTATATTTTCATAATAAACTGGTAACCTGGTAATAAACTGTTTTCCTGAGATGTCTAGCCTTTCTAGCAAAATATCAAACCTGATGAGGGGGTCAGGGGAACCCCCAATTGATAGCTCATTAGTCAGAAGTACAGGTGACAACCTGAGACTTGCGATTAGCATTTGTAGTGTGGGTCAGGGACTGTTTTGTGGGACTGAGCCCTTAACCTGTAAGGTCTGCACTAACTCCGGGCAGTTAGTGTCAGAACTGAGTTAAATTGTGGCACACCCAGTGTGTGTCCACTGAGAATTGGAAAACTGCTTGGTGTGGAAGAATCCATACTCCTGGTGGCAGAAGTGAAGAGAATGCAGAGAAAAAGAGGGTATTTTAACTCCACACAACATGACAGAACATTCTGGGAACAATGACTGCTATCAGATGTCCCTGAGTATTGCTAAGGCATTTTCAAAGTGCAGAAATCTTTGCTTTTAGTTTAAATTTGGCTCATTCCTGGAAACCTGACTTTGATTCCAATCCAAAATTCCCTTGATACTTGTATAGTACTTTCCCATAAAGAGGATGGGGGTGAACTTTATCAAAAAGAATTTTACTGGCTTAGACCAGGGGAAAATACCCAATGAACCTATCAGTTTGTTCTTTTTGAAAATGATTTCAGCTTATTATATCAACTCTATAAAACTGAATTCCTAAATCTCAATGATATCTCTATAGCAATTATTTTTTTTAATCAATGAGTTTACAAAACACTTCAATAACAATTCCTTTTATAAGTCACTCTCAAAATCTGAGCAAGCATTTTTAGACAGCTCAGGTTCTGTGAATCATTCTGAAAAACTTGAATTAGAACATGATGATGGTGGCACCAGAGTGTGAGCCAGACAGTTGAATCTGTCCTAAGGTCAAAAACTAAATCTTTAACCCCAGGCAGCTGTCACTCAGGTTCATTATTTTGTCAGAGAAGAAGTAGGGCTCAGTGTAGCATCATATCTCTTATCACAATTTGTGGGTGGAGGAGAGAGCGTTGAAAATGAATAAAAAAGCAAAAAACAAATTTATATTATAGTACCCACCCTTTTGCCAGTGAATTGGCAGAATTGTATTTATATGCATAAATAAGCATTCCTTAACATATTGCTAGCCTAGATCTGACAGTCAGGAAATAGTTTAGTGTTAACATCCGCTGGAATAGAGCCCAAAACTTCCTGCTTACTCACAGTTGCTGTTCATGCCTGCAATATCCAGCAGAGAGATCCTTGTGTTCAACCTTCACAGTGAGTGTGGCCCGGACTAGGGCCACATGGCAAGCATTCCTAGGCTTGGTAACCTGCTGACTAAGAGTTTTCCTATGGAAAGAGAATTTCCCACTAGTTCCTGCTGCCTCCCTTTTAGCATTACTCTAATTTCTAACCCTAAACTGGGGTATAAGAGCAATCCAGAGAGGATCTAAACAAACTAAGCTCATTCTCATTCCAGGCTTTTGAACATGCTACATTTTTACCTAGGATACACTTTCTTCTTCTATATTCAGAAAATTGCTATTATCTCTTTAAGTCTCAACTTAAGCATCACTTTATCTACAGAGGTTTCAGTAGTAACCTGCTCATTTAGGCAGGAGACACTTTCATGTGTTTCTGTTATATTTTATATTTTTCCTGATTTTTTTTAGCTAGAAAAATTTACTTATACATACTCACAGAAGGGCAAGGAAGATTATAACAAATTGATCTGCAGCTAAGAATTAATTAATAGTTAACTTTAATTCTTCTGTGTGGAGTCCAGAAGAATTAAATCTCTATCCCTAGTCCTATCTGCCTCTGGCCTTGACCTAAGATAACTACTGTCATGAGTTTAATTTCAACACTTCAAATCCACTCCTAATTTTTGCACACACATACATACAAAAATTTCACTGAAAATAATATACCATTGCATTGTATATGTTGTACATTTAGAGAAATATACCATTTGTGTTGCAAACATGTTTTTGTAATATATCCATGTCAATAGTTATGGATGTAACTCATTCTTTTAAATTACTGTGGCTTATTACATAATTCTTCTCTTGTATTTCACACGTGTATACTGAATTTATTGACTGTTTATTTCTCAGAAAACTTCATGAAATTATGAACTTTGATCACTGTTGTTTCTCTAATTGCATAGCATAGTGCTTGCTATTCTACTGGCAAATAGTAGAATACTGATTGAAGTTTGCTCTTACATTTACCTTGAAATGAGTTTTGTGTATATATTTGAAAATCTGATTATTCAATGGCCTCCTCTTGCTTCTACTAAAGTTTGTAGAGTAATTCAGAGAAGATATTGATGAAGTTTTGTCGATTTAGATCTTTGGTCTTAACTTAGTGGGATTTTTGAGAGCCTTATTAGTATCATATACTGCTGGGCGACTAGTAACTTATGGCAAGCTGTCTGAAAATGCATGCTGAATGAAGGAGAGCTCCTGCCCAGCAGGCAGGCCTGACTGGCATGACACCCTACTTCTGCTTTCTCTCTAAACTTCAATTTTATCAATAAGACAGTGGGAGGTGATAATACTTCACCTCCAGGATTAAAATGAAATAACTCATGTAGAGCCATTATGTAGTGTCTGGTACACCCTGTGAATACAATGAACATTGGCAGTTATACAGATTACAAACTGTTAAGAGTCTCTACACTCTAGAATGCTGAGCAATGTTATATATAAACATCTTCTGTGGGATAATCTCATTATGCTTTTTTGGAGAGACTTTAGAAACTCACTTTTACAATCACAAACAATACTCACTCTGCCTTTCCTATAAAGAAGAAGATACAAGGAGGAGAGGCATTAGGTTTAGTCAGACCAGAGTCCAAATACTGCTAACTGGTTAGTTGGGTACTTGGGCTAAGTTATTTCACCTCCCTGAACCTCAGTTTTTCATCTGCCAATCGCAGGTTCTATCAGGGAGTGTCAGACTTCCTTCGCAGTCTAACATCATGACCTTCCCTGTCCCCAGCCTATGAAGGAGGAACCCTGATAAGAAAGCAAAGACAAAATAAAAATCACAAAACACACACTGTGATAAGGCTGAGGTAAGTTCTTTTGAGATAATTAAAGTCATTTTAATAGATCTAAACAACATCTTCTTTCTTTCCACCTGTATAGTTGTTGCGTCTTGTGTGGTAAAGTCAGCAGGGAGGATTTGGGATCCCTCTTCACCCATGTATCAAAAATAGGAACTAGATAGAAGTGAAATAAAGAATGCATGGAGCAGAATCTTCAAGAACCTTATTTGGTTCAGCTCCCATAAAGGCAGTATGCTGAGCACAGATATGGGGCAGATAGACAAGCTATAGGTAAAATGTGTGTCTCTGCTTATAGTAAACTTTGCCCATAGAGCCTTTGGGAACCAAGTAATAGTAGACAGTTGGTGGCTGGATCAAGACTTGGGGTCCAGGTATTCACCATTAAATTTTCCAAAGACCTCATATTGGTACCAACATCACAGAGATGTTATGGGATCTAAATGGAATGACATATAGAAAAGATTTTGCTTATTCTCTTCTTCCTACAAGTTTTCACTCTTAAGGATCTTGATAGGAGCAAATTCTAAGTAAAATGTTAAAATCAGCAGTGTTGTATTTGGCATTCTCCTTTCTACTTCTCCGTCACCTGATATGTCCTCTTCTCACTGTCCATTTTTGCAGATTCTTTGTCTAGCTAATCACAGGAGTTGGGTTTCTCCTTTGTTTCACCTTTGTAAATATGAAACTTTACCCAGCCTATGAGTAATCATGGATCTCATCGCCCTCAAGCCAATAATATTTAGCAATGTTCTTACCATCCAACCAACTAATCATCATGTCTTATCCAAAAACTCACCCTATGCAATTATGATTGAGTATAAACTCTTTAAGAAAGAATTTACTTCATCATTTTACTCACTCAGAACTAGCTATTATGAAAAACAAACATCTATTAAAAAGATGTTTTCTCACAGCTATTTCATTTTAAGGGAGGACTACTGAAGGTTAAACAGGATTCCAAGCAATTAATTTCTATGTGGAATTTCAAGTATGGGAGCAATAAAGGTGTCTAGGTTGTAGAAATTGCTCAAGATATAATTGCTGACTGATTGAATGAATGGAAACATGAATGCATGAATTAGAGGTATTTTGTAAAGGGATGCCTTAATAGAATTTCTTAAACAATTGGACAACGTACCCCTGGAGTTGGTTGCTATTTCAGAAACCAAAAAGCCTCACCTACCTTCTACCTATCCTTGTTTCCAGGAATGCTCATGGGAGATCTGGTAGTGCAACACATCCCAGGGTGGTAAAGGAGAATGAGTCACTGACCTTGAGTGATACCTGGAATGCAACCTGCAGACTGGAGTACACCTACTTTTTAAAATGTTTATTCTTACAAAGATCCTGAGCATTTATGGCTTTAAGGCAGGAATTCTCTCAGGCTTAAGACTTAAATTAAAACCATACAGAATCAGCTTCAATAAGGGGCTCTGTTTCTCAAATTTTTTGACTACCACTTAGAAATATAACACAGTACTGGGAGGTTACTCTTTTTGATCAGTCTCAACATTTTTCCAGCTATTCTCAACTCCCCTTCAAAAGACTCTCCCACTAGAATTACATGGATATTGTGCACCTAAGGTGAAAACAATGTTTGGAACAACAAAATATTGATTTCCCATTGTGTAACTTCCATTTATTTTAAACCAAAATGCAAGAAGGGGAAAGAGTTGGTAAGAGAGGACACTGATCTAACCCTTTCCAGTGATCCTTAAAAACTTCACACATTTCCAGCGTTGAATTCTGTTGACAGATACTTCTTTCAGTCACATTTTGGCTTTATACATCTCTTCAAATCTGGTTTAAAAAAAAAGTCTAAAATCTTTCTTAAAGCTTGGCTCCTCTAGCCCAGAGTGATTCTAAAATTGATATAGAGAATATTAAACCTTAGCTGTTTGCCCAATGCAGTGTAATTCATCATAGTTGGTTTAATTCTTAGGACTTACTCCAAATTAGCCTCTAAAAGTATTGGCTCCTCCATAAATGCATGAAAAATGCAGCTCTCTACCACCTCCAGAAACATATACTTTGTTTTTGCAATCCTGTTATTATTCCAGCCTAAGAGTAATTTCAAATCCTCTTGAGCAATGTTCTACCATTTGTATATTCTATTATCTTGCTAAACATTTCCTAAACTGCTTTTCTCTTCATCCCCAAAGATCAGAAGCATTTTACCAAGATATTTTTCTCAGTTAACATTATTTTATAAAACTACAGTAAATACATTTAACCATTGGTTATTTTGTTGTCTTCATCTCTGTCTCATTTACGTGAGCAACTGTTGAAGTCTTTGGCATTTGATTCCTTTAGATCAGGAGGTTTATGGGGTATTTTTCTCAAGTTTTATCATTTTTATCACCTAACAGTTAAGTTAATCACTCTCCTCATTATCAGCGTCTAGATAATTTTTTTATCCATCCATTTGTTAATTCTCTCATTTAAAGTCTCACTTAATAATGCAAAAAACAACAAAAGCAAACATAAAAAAAAACTTACTTTGTGCTACCAGACTATTCTAAGCACTATATATATATATATATATATATATATATAATTGCATCTATGTTTCACAATAAGTTTATAAGGTTGGTTCCACTATCTTCATTTTACTGATAGAACTGAGGCTCAGAGAAACTAGTTTAACTTACCCAAATTTACACAGATAAATAGTACGAGCAGAATTGCAACAACTAAGCTTTGCTTTCAAAGCCTGAGTTTTAGTCACCATACTATTCTATATTTATCAGTGAATCACTATTTTGAGACATGGTGCTAGCTGGAAGGAGAGAAAAGTGAATTTAAAAAAAAAAAAACTTCCTTCACAAAGCTTTCAGTAGACAGCAATAGAAGAAAAAAAAAATCTATATACACCAAAAACTGTAATACCTGGTATAAATATGACACAAATTTGGGAAAGATAAAACCCCTTCAAATGGAGGTTGAAAAGTTCCTGATGATTGAGGATGGTAGGTCAAATGAAACTTTTCATAAAAAGGGAGAAAGAAAACATAGGGTAAATTTATTGGTTCACATAACTGCACTGTCCAAGAGTAGATCAGATGTCCAATAAGTTTGATTGTGTGTTTAAATGGTATGACTAGACCTCACTTTTTTTCTCCTTCTACTTCTTAGACTTATGTCTTCACTATTGGTCCCATTCCCCTCCATGGTTCCAAAGCTTTGAGGCAACATACTTCCTGGTTTATGCCCAGTAAGGGAAAATCTGCTTCCTCAATAATTCACTCAAAATGTATGGAATTTATATTGGTCATGATAAGCCTGACTTGAGTCATCTGTCTATCTCCTAAATCAATCATTGTTGCCCAAGGGAGAAGGTATGCTATTTGGCTTAATTTAATTAAGGATTACCTCTGGGTTCTGGATGGGGTCAGCCTGAGGCACAAAGCACACAGCATGGAAAATCAGGACATTATCACAAAAGGGAAGAAAATAATATCCATCACTAAGGATTAGCGACTTAAGATATCATGATTCATGTATGTTTTGTACTAAACAGAAAAAATTATATTTAATAATTTAAAATTGTGAAGTGGTACTCTCAAAACTCATTTATTGATATGTTTTCCACTGAACTGACATGAATTGATTCTTTATAAATTAACAATCCACCATCATGAAAACGTGCCTCATTTTCTTCTGAGCTTTTCTTGTCTTGTTATTCCCCTCAAGGGAACTATGGCCCCTAGCTAAAGAGCACAGCTTAAACTTATTCTCAGGATGCCTTTCCTGGACTTAAACTCATTCTCAGGATGCCTTTCCTGACTACGCTGTCCTATCATGCTGCCTTTGCCAAATTCTGATACTATTCTCTGCAGTTCACTCACATTTAGTATCACTGCTTGTAGTTATTTGTCTTTGTGTATATAGGTTGTCTCTTCAATCTGATGAAAATCTTCCTGAAGTCTATACCTGACAATCCAGGCTAGTTGTGTATTAAAAATAAAGGACATTTATAATTGAAGTTACAAACACTGTTCATTGTTGGTAATGCTTCTAAACTTGGTCAGGTGGCAGAAGACCTAGAAAGGCCTTGAAGTAATTACATTGTAAAATGAGAAAAATATATATCTGATTTTCTGCAACTAGAAATATTATTGTATGATACATTAGTTATCATCCTAGAATTTATTCAGATGATAATGAAAAGCAACAAAGATATAAAAAATCTTTTGAGAGGGAAAATATAAAAATTTACTAGTGTATACATATTGATGCTTTTCTGTTATATTTTGCCTTACTTTGTTTTTTGGTGAAGTGTGGGAAATATAAGCCTTTTAAAATATTAGTGATATAAGTCCTTGATTCAGCTCACAAGGCCTTGGAGTTCTATGGGGTCACAGTGTGGAACCCTCTGTCACAGTGGCAAAATGTTGTTCATTCTTACATCAACCTGTGAGATAGGTAATGACTACATGTGTTATTGATTACAATGGAGTTCAGACTGCCTCAGTTACACTATTAAAATCATGGTCTCAAAATCTCAAATCAGGGAGACCTTCAAGATGGCAGACGACTAAGATGTGGAGATCACCTCCCTCCCCACAAATACATCAGAAATACATCTACATGTGGAACAACTCTTACAGAACACCTACTGAATGATGGCAGAAGACCTCAGACTTCCCAAAAGGCAAGAAACTCCCCATGTACCTGGCTAGGGCAAAAGAAAAAAGAAAAAAACAGCGACAAAAGAATAGAGATGGGACCTGCACCTCTGGGAGGGAGCTGTGAAGGAGGAAAATTTCAACACACTAGGAAGTCCCGTCACTGGTGGGGACGGGGGATGGGCGGGGTGGAAGCTTTGGAGCTATGGAAGAGAGAGCAGCAACAGGGATGCGGAGGGCAAAGCAGAGATATTCCTGCACAGAGGATCGGTTCCGACCAGCACTCACCAGCCTGAGAGGTTTGTCTGTTTGCCCGCTGGGGCAGGCAGGTGTGGGCTGGGAGCTGAGGCTCGGGCTTCAGAGGTCAGATCCCAGGAAGAGGACTGGGGTTGCCTGCGTGAACACAGCCTGAAGGGGACTAGTGGGCCACAGCTAGCCAGGGGGGAGTCTGGGAAAAATTCTGGAGCTGCCTAAGAGGCAAGAGACAATTGTTTCGGGGTGTACAAGGAGAGGGGATTCAGAGCACTGCTAAACAAGCTCTAGAGACTGGCGTGAGCCACCCACTATCAGTGCGGACATCAGAGACTGGCATGAAATACTAAGGCTGCTGCTGCAGCCACCAAGAAGCCTGTGTACAAGCACAGGTCACTATCCACACCTCCCCTCCCGGGAGCCTGTGCAGCCCACCACTGCCAGGGTTCCATGATCTAGGAAAACTTCACCAGGAGAACACACAGTATGCCTCAGGCTGTTGTAACGTCACACCAGCCTCTGCAGGCTCGCCCCGATTTCTGTACCCCTCCCTCCCCCCCTGCCTGAGTGAGACAGAGTCCTCTAATCAGCTGCTACTTTAACCCTGACTTTCCTGAGCTAAGAACAGACACCCTCACATGACCTACATGCAGAGGCGGGGCCAGATCCAAAGCTGAACCTCAGGAGCTGTGCGAACAAAGAAGAGAAAGGGAAATTTCTCCCAGCAGACTCAGGAGTAGCGGATTAAATGTCCACAATCAACTTAATGTACCCAGCATCTCTGGAATATCTGAATAGACAACAAATCATCCCAAAATTGAGGTGGTTGACTTTGAGAGGAACTGTAGACCTGGGGTTTGCTTTCTGCATCTAATTTGTTTCTGGTCTTATGTTTGTCTTACTTTAGTATTTAGAGTTTATTATCATTGGTAGATTTGTTTATTGACTTGGTTGCTCTCTTCCTTTTTTTTATATTTAGATATGTATATTTTTTTCCTTTTTCTCTTTTTGTGAATGTGTAGGTGTATGCTTCTTTGTGTGATTTTCTCTGTATAGCTTTACTTTTACCATTTGTCCTAGGGTCCTGTCAGCCTATTTCTTTTTTGGTTTGGTTGCTCTCTTCTTTCTTTCTTATCTTTTTTAAATTACTTTTTAATTTTTTATTTTTAATAATTATTTTTAATTTTAACAACTTTATTTCATTTAGTTAGTTTTCATTCTTTCTTTCTTTCTCTCTTACTTTCTCTCTTTCTTTCTTCCTTTCTCCTTTTTGTTCTGAGCCGTGTGGCTGACAGGTCTTCATGCTCTGGCCAGGTGTCAGGCCTGTGCCTCTGGGGTAGGAGAGCCTAGTGCAGGACTTTTGTCCACCAGAGACCTCCAAATTCCATGTAATATCAAACAGCAAAAGCTCTCCCAGAGATCTCCATCTCAATGCTAAGACCCAGCTCCACTCAACGACCAGAAAGCTACAGTGCTGGACACCCTATGCCAAACAACTAGCAAGACAGGAACATAACCCCACCCGTTTACAGAGATGCTGCCTAAAATCGTAATAAGGTCACAGACACCCCAAAACACACTACTGGATGCAGTCCTGCCCACCAGAGAGATAAGATACAGCCTCATCCACCAGAACACAGGGACAAGTCCCCTCCACCAAGAAGCCTACACAACCCACTGAAAAAACTTTACCCACTGGGGGCAGACACTGAAAACAATGGGAACTACAAACCAGCAGCCTGTGAAAAGGAGACCCCAAACACAGTAAGTTAAGCAAAATGAGAAGACAGAGAAACACAAAGCAGATGAAGGAGCAAGGTAAAATGCCACCAGACCTAACAAATGAAGAGGAAGTAGGCAGTCTACTTGTAAAAGAATTCAGACTAATAATAGTAAAGATGATTCAAAATCTTGGAAATAGAATGGAGAAAACACAACAAATATTCAACAAGGACCTAGAAGAACTAAAGAGCAAAAAAAGAATGATGAATAACACAATAAATGAAATTAAAAATCTCTAGACCAAATCAATAGAAGAATAACTGAGGCAGAAGAACGGATAAGTGACACGAAAGATAAAAGAGTGGAAATAACTACCACAGAGCAGAATAAAGAAAACAAGAATGAAACAAATTGAGGACAGTCTCAGAAACCTCTGGGACATTAAACGCACCAACATTTGAATTATGGGGGACCCAGAAGAAGAAGGGAAAAAAAAAGGGAATGAGAAAATATTTGAAAAGCTTATAGTTGAAAACTTCCCTAATATGAGAAAGGAAATAGTTAATCAAGTCTAGGAAGCACAGAGAGTCCCATACAGGAAAAGTCCAAGGAGAAACCCAGCAAGACACATATTAATCAAATTATCAAAAATTAAATACAAAGGAAAAATTTTAAAAGCAGCAAGGGAGAAAAAAAAAAAATACAAGGGAATCCCCATAATGTTAACAGCTGATCTTTCAGCAGAAACTCTGCAAGCCAGAAGGGAGTGGCAGGACATATTTAAAGTGATGAAAGGGAAAAACCTATAACCAAGATTGATCTAGCAAGGAAGGATCTCATTCAAATCCGATGGAGAAATTACAAGCTTTACAGACAAGCAAAAGCTAAGAGAATTCAGCACCACAAAACCAGCTTTACAAGAAATGCTAAAGGAACTCCTCTAGGCAGGAAACACAAGAGAAGGAAAGGACATACAATAACAAACCCAAAACAATTAAGAAAATGGTAATAAGAACATACATATCAATAATTACCTTAAATGTAAATGGATTAAATGCTCCAACCAAAAGACATAGACCGGCTGAATGGATCCCAAAACATGACTGGTAAATATGCTATCTAGAAGAGACCCACTTCAGACCTAGGGACACATATGACCTGAGAGTGAGGGAAGAGAAAAAGATATTCCATGCAAATGGAAATCAAAACAAAGCTGGAGTAACAATTTTCATATCAGACAAAATATACTTTAAAATAAAGACTATTACAAGAGCCAAAGAAGGACACTACATCATGATCAAGGTGTCAATCCAAGAAGAAGATATAACAATTGTAAATACTTATGCACCCAACATAGGAGCACCTCAATACATAAGGCAAAAACTAACAGCCATAAAAGGAGAAATCAACAGTAACACAATCACAGTAGGGGACTATAAGACCCCACTTCTACCAATGGACAGATCATCCAAAATGAAAATAAATAAGGAAACACAAGCTTTAAATGATACATTAAATAAGATGGACTTAATTGATATTTATAGGACATTCCATCCAAAAACAACAGAATAAACTTTCCTCTCAAGTGCTCATGGAATATTCTCCAGGATAGATCATATCTTGGGTCACAAGTCAAGCATTGGTAAATTTAAGAAAATTGAAAATGTATCAAGTATCTTTTCCGACCACAGTGCTATGAAACCAGATATCAAATACAGGAAAAAATCTTTAAAAAAATACAAAAACATGGAGACTAAACAATACACTACTAAATAACCAAAACATCCCTGAAGAAATCAAAGGGGACATCAAAAAATACCTAGAAACAAATGACAACAAAAACACAGTTATCCAAAAGCTATGGGATGCAGCAAAAGCAAAAGCTTTCAACAAAATTCAACACCGATTTATGACAAAAACCCTCCTAAAAGTAAGCATAACAGGAAGTTACCTCAACATAATGAAGGCCATATATGTCAAACTCACAGCCAACACTGTTCTCAATGGTGAAAAACTGAAACCATTCCTCTAAGATCAGGAACAAGAAAAGGTTGTCCACTCTCACCACTATTATTCAACATAGATTTGGAAGTTTTAGCCATGGCAATCAGAGAAAAAAAAATAAAATAAAAGGAATCCAAATCGGAAAAGAAGAACTAAAGCAGTCACTGTTTTCAGATGACATGACACTATACATAGAGAATCCTAAAGATGCTACCAGGAAACTACTAGAGCTAATCAATTAAATTGGTAAAGGAACAGGATACAAATTTAATGCACAGAAATGTTTTGCATTCTTATACACTAATGATGAAAAATCTGAAAGAAAAATTAAGGAAACACTCCCACTTACCACTGCAATAAAAAGAATAAAATACCTAGGAATAAACCTACCTAAGGAGACTAAAGACCTGTATGCAGCAAACTATAAGTCACTGATGAAAGAAATTAAAGACAATAAAAACAGATGGAGAGATATACCATGTTCTTGGACTGGAAGAATCAACATTGTGAAAATGATTATATTAAACAAAGAAATCTACAGATTCAATGCAATCCCTATAAAACCAGCAATGGCATTTTTCACAGAACTAGAGCAAAAAATTTCACAATTTGTATGGAAACACAAAAGACCCCAAATAGCCACAGCAATCTTGAGATAGAAAAATGGAGCTGGAGGAATCAGTTTCCTGGACTTCAGACTATACTACAAAGCTACAATAATCAACACCATATGGTACTGGCACAAAAACAGAAATATAGATCAATGGAACAGGATAGAAAGTCCAGATATAAACCCACGCTCATATAGTCACCTTATCTTTGATAAAGGAGGGAAGAATATACAATAGAGAAAAGACAGCCTCTTCAATAAGTAGTGCTGGGAAAACTGGACAGCTACATGTAAAAGAATGAAATTAGAACACTCCTTAACACCATACACAAAAGTAAACTCAAAATGGATTAAAGACCTAAATTTAAGACCAGACACTATAAAAGTCTTTGAGGAAAACATAAGCAGAACAGTCTATGACATAAATAACATCAAGATCCTTTTTGACCCACCTCCTAGAGTAGTGGAAATAAAAACAAAAGTAAACAAATGAGACCTAATGGAACTTAAAAGATTTGCACAGCAAAAGAAATCATAAGCAAGATGAAAAGACAACCTTCAGAATGGGAGAAAATATTTGCAAATGAAGCAACTGACAAAGGATTAATCTCCAAAATTTACAAGCAGCTCATGCAGCTCAATATCAAAAAGACAAACAACCCAATCAACAAATGGGCAGAAGACCTAAATAGACATTTCTCCAAAGAAGATATACAGATTCCCAACAAGCATATGAAAGGATGCTCAACATCACTAATCATTAGAAAAATGCAAATCAAAACTACATTGAGATATCACCTCACACCAGTCAGAATGACTATCATCAAAAAATCTACAAACAATAAATGCTGGAGAGGGTGTGGAGAAAAGGGAACCCTCTTTCACTGTTGGTGGGAATGTAAATTGATACATCCTCTATGGAGAACTGTATGGAGATTCCTTAAAAAACTAAAAATAGAACTACCATACAACCCAGCAATCCCACTACTGGGCATATACCCTGAGAAAACCATAATTCAAAAAGAGTCATGTACCACAATATTCATTGCAGCACTATTTACAATAGCCAGGACATGGAAACAACCTAAGTGTCCATTGACAGATGAATGGATAAAGATGTGGCATATATGTACAATGGAGTATTACTCAGCCATAAAAAGAATCAAAATTGAATTATCTGTGGTGAGGTGGATGGGCCTAGAGTCTTTCATACAGAGTGAAGTAAGTCAGAAAGAGACAAACAAATACCATATGCTAACACATATATATGGAATCTAAAAAAAAAAAAAAAATCGTTCTGACGAACCTAGGGGCAGGACAGGAATAAAGACACAGATGTAGAGAGTGGAATTGAGGACACGGGCAGGGCAAAGGGGAAGCTGGGATGAAGTGATAGAGTGCATTGACATATATACACTACCAAATGTAAAATAGATGGGTAGTGGGAAGCAGCTGCATAGCACAGGGAGATCAGCTCGGTGCTTTGTGACCACCTAGAGGGGTGGGATAGAGAGAATGGGAGGGAGACCCAAGAGGGAGGAGATATGGGGATATATGTATACATATAGCTGTTTCACCTTGTTATAAAGCAGAAACTAACACACCATTGTAAAGCAATTATACTCCAATAAATATGTTAAAAAAAATTTCAAATCAATTCCAAAGCCAATGCTTTGAAAACCCAGTACATTTAATCTTGTATTCCTATTTTTCTAGAACACTAAAGAAGCATATACATAGGTTAAAAATGTTGCAAACATTTTCAATGCTGTTGATATCTATCTAGACACTTTCATCTTCAGTAAACAATAAAAGGGGATAAGAGAAGGCACAAACATTTATTTAGCCCTTGTTATGTGCCAGGTACTTTGTATGACTTAATTTATACATTCATTTATTCATTCCTTACCAAATACTTGTTTTGAGAGCTGGCACATAACAATACAAACTGACAAAAAAAAAAAAAAAGCGTACTGTTGTAATCAGCAATAATAGACCTACTCCCTACATTCATGAAGGATATATATTCTAGTGGGGTGGTCAGATACTCACCAAATTCATAATTGCAAACAGTGTTGGGGAGGAATAAAATGTGATATTATCCTCAACAATCATAAGGTAGCATGATGTCCCCTGTTCATAAGTGAGGAGGTTAAGGAACTTTTCCAAATCTATAAGGTTAGCAGAGGTCAGCAGGGCTGCCAAGAATAGCTGGGCAATGTCATCCTGCATCTCTCCCGGTGTGGGGGGCTTGGAGGGGCCTTGAGTCAGAGATGGGATTCGGTCCTTAATTTGTCCATATTACCCCAGTTACTGTAGGTGTTCAGTATAACCATATCTGAAATGTGTCAATTTGTTCATTAAAAGCATTGTATATGAAAGGTGAGGTGTGTGGGACAGCATCTAAGCAACACCCTGAGATATAATTACCTATTCAATTAATAAGAAGATGTCTGGGTATCCAGTATCTATTTTTTAAAAAAGTGAAAAAGATGTTTCCTGACCTTACAGAGTTTCTATAGACCAGGAAAATAAATGGACATGTGATTGACCATTATGATACAACAAATTTAGATGGCATTTTATTGTTAGTAAAGGATTTTTATTTGCCTCTCCTAGCAGTCATATTAGCTATGGGATGGACATTTAGCAAGGTAACCAGAATTCTTGGATTAAAAAGTTTGAATTTTCTACTTTGGGTAAGGGTCAACCACTGGCAATTTGGGGACATAAGAGTGCTGTGTGCTACACAAAATTTAGGATCGTTACTCTAGGAGTGTAAAGACACTTGAAGGAAATTCCTTGTCTCGGGAAATACAATTAAAAGGCCTTTACAACAGATCAATTTAAGGTAATAAGTTCTTAGATTACAGGGATGAAAATTTTAAAAAAGGGTAATAAATTCTTAGATTACAGTGATGAAAATAAAAAAAAAGGGGGGGATAAATTCAGAAAAACATGTACTATTTAGAAGGAAAATCAAAGTCTCTTCTTGTTTTCCTGCAGTTACAGCTTTGTGTGGCAAGTACACTTAGTAAATCTTCCTTACATTTTCACTGAAATACAAATCTTACATAGCTCCTTTCTCAGCTCGTTTTAATTAGTATCAGAATAGGAGAATGGGTATCTCAGGCTGTTAGTAATTTGATATAGAACTTTTCACCTCCAGGTCAATGGTAAGTGAAACACATTTACATATTTTTAAGTGGATTTATTGCTCTTGAAGGGAGCCCAGTTGTAATCCTTCACACCAGAACAGTTATTGCCAGAAAGCCCCCAGGCATTGAAACATTGATCAGGAAGTAACAGGGAGAAAGGGTTCAGTTTCAAGTGCTCTTCAGTGTGTGGCTTGCCTTACAAGATCTTCTTAAATTATTTTAATTAATCCTAATTATAATTCTATTTTTAAAGACTGATATCTATCTGATAACAAATTGGATATGGACCAATAAGCTGGACTTATTTTAATTTAGAATATGAGCTATCCAGTTACTCAAAGATAATTATCCATATCAGAAAAAGCAAGGAATTTACTATAGAGCTCATTTTGAGGTAGGGAATAAAAGAATGAGTAATAGAAACTGTATTACAAATTTTAGTAATAGGAATATGGCTTTTACAATTAGAAAGCAGTAGTGCTGGGTACATTGGTCTTAGTATCAAGGGAATTAGAAGTTACTTTTTCTGGATGTGTGCCCACTTAACACCCTAGAGATGTCCATAATGGATTCAGCCTTGTCTGATTTCCCCAGCCTCCAAGGCAACACATCCATGGCAACAACTACGCATCATTATAGCTTCTCAAATATGAAAAAAATAACAATTTCTTAACTCCCTTTAACCTAAGCTCTTAGTAGAAAATGTAAAAAAAAAAAAAAAGTTCTATCATCATTGTATATATGCTCTGTCGGGCATATTATTAGGAGAAGATCAAATAATAATAAATAATGCACAATACCTTTGTTTTAGCTTGAAGTACACTGAATGAAAGACTTTAGAAAGAGCTCACATGAAGGTTATTTATTGAGGACATACTCACGAGGATCATGAGCTGAGAAACAGTAGAGTGAAACAAGGAAGAAGAAAGAGCAAAAATGAATGGTTAGATCACCACCATGGGCAAATGGTGTTCCATCCTGCCAGATTTTCTAAGGGGACCAATAAAATATGTCTCAGAATTGTTCCCTTGGAACGGGAGGTGGTTTTATTCATTCACTCTTTTTCTCCAGTTGTTAAGTGTGACTTCATGGGCAGGAATTTCCCTACATCACCCAGTTGTGTGTGTATGACTGGCACAAGGGAACAATCATGCTGCCGCATCAGGCAAGTCTCATGGGGTCTAAATAAAACACTGTAGGTTCCCCTGTGTGAGTCTGGTCAGAACCTACGTGCAACTGAATGGTGCAGCAGACACTGGAGGAAAAGATGAGGCTGAGAGAATGTGAAGTGTTCAGGGTGGGATGTCTAACTGCCTAGCATACTCTGCCCTTATGGTACTCAATACCCAGTGCCTCCTCAAGGAGGTTCACCTTCTTTGAGGGAATGAACTTGAAAAGAAGATAATCTTAAGAAATATTTTAAGATGCATCCTTTTAGAATTACTATACAGAGTGGACAGATTAGGTAGAGATAAATATATAGGCTTTGGAATGAGATAAATTGTAGTTTGAACACTGTCTCAAATTTGTATTCATTGTATGGCATTTGTCAACTTATTTAGAGTTTCCTCATTAGTCTGGTGGGGAGGGGAGGTAAAATAGTCACAATCACATCCAACAATGCTGAATATTAAATGAGATTATATATGTGTACCACCTAGTTCATTGTCTTGAAAAGGTACCATATCAAAAAAAAATTATTAGCTCTTGAACAAGGTAAAAATTGACAATCTCCCTGTTATCTTACTTCCACCTATTTTCATGCATCAAATGATGTCATGAAGCATAACACATTTTAATATGACCTGAGGATTCCTAAGGTAGGAATAAGTTTTCATAGTACTAAAAACTGAAAAATAAGCGTGCTATATGTTGTCTGAAATCTTCTATCAGAGTTTAAAATAGAAATTGGCTTAAGCTTCTTTTTCAATTCATAAAGTTTCTTGCAACTCTAACTTATAAGAGGCCAGGGCTTCCCTGGTGGTGCAGTGGTTGAGAGTCCGCCTGCCGATGCAGGGGACACAGGTTCGTGCCCTGGTCCTGGAAGATCCCACATGCCGCGGAGCGGCTAGGCCCGTGAGCCATGGCTGCTGAGCCTGGGTGTCCGGAGCCTGTGCTCCGCAAAGGGAGAGGCCACAACAGTGAGAGGCCCGCGTACCACGGAAAAAAAAAAAAAAAAAGAGGCCAGCAGATGATTTGGTGTACCAGTTGTTAAATTATTTTTTAAAAAATTTAAGACAAAAACTGATGTTTGGCTGAGATGTTTCTTGAAACTTCAGTGACCCTGAATGCACAGTCTTTACAAGTGAATAATTCCCTGAAGCTCAATAGGAGCCCTTGAGATCTTAACCTACACAACAGAACAGCAGGATCAGGCAAGTCGCTGTACTGAGACACCACTTGGGGCCAGATTTTAATAGCTGACAACTCATAATGGATTGACGAAAGCAAAACATCATTAACTTGAATCTACAAAGTCGACATTTCCATATGCAAATAGGAACTAGCACATATGTGCCTGTGTACAAGTCTCATTGCTTGTTTAGTTGTCTGTATGTCCTTTAGGTGGCCTGCTTTTGTCTTTAAGATCCCAGTGGACAAGAACCACGTCTGGTGACCCACTCTGCAGAACAACAGCAGGTGCTCAGATTGGGCCTCACTAAGTGTTTTTTACGGTAATGATTATGGTGTTGTTGATTTTCTCTCTCACAAGAGAATTTAAGATCTGCAGTGGAATGTCTGCACCCAAAGTGAAAGGATAGTCATGAATAATAGGTTTGAGAGATTCTTACAAAAGATGTGTCCATTGCAAGCTAGGTAATTCTTATTTAGGATTCTTGAGAATGATGGGGCTGTGGTATTTTACTTTTTAGTCTAAATTTGCTTGGTTCAGTGTTACAAAAATTATAGTGACTCTGGCTCGTGAGGAAATGACTTAACCTCTCTGAGCATTAAGTTCTTCTTCAGTAATTGTAACCTATCTTACAGACTTGTTGTGTGGCTCAGATAAGATCAAACAAGACGACATAAAGTGCTATAAAATCTTAAGCTACTGTTATCAACAAAAATGTATCCTTTGGGCTGGGCTTACCTGACTTAAGGAAATAGCCAATTATGCCATATCCTTTATGAAAAATGTGATCTTGGACATGTTGTTCTGCAAGCCTGTATGAACACAATCAGGAGGCTCAGCAGCTTCTTAAGATTCTTTACTCTCTCCTTTTTCCCATTTTCCCCAGAGAGCTGGCCTTTCTTGGTTTGTCTTTCCTTTTCTGTTGTGTATACAAATGCTGTGTGTTAAGATCAAGGAGGTGGACACCTGTTTTGCTTCTCCGAGTTCTATCACTCACTCTCATAAAGATTTTGCTTTGGGCATTGCAGCTGGCATTCCTCTCCTTTCTTTGCCTGCTACCAAAGAGCTCCACAGGAAAGAATAATGAAGGCTTAAACTCTTCAATTCTGCTTCCTCTCTACCTCACATCCTCCTGTTACCAAAGGGGAAACACGTTTTTCAAATTCAATATTTTGCTGATGAAAATTTTGTTCAATTTCACAGCTTGACTTCAGAATTCTCCCAAGTGATGGTAAATTCCATTCCCTTGCCAACAAGGAAATAATCTACAAGCATGTTTGGAAGGAAAACTTAGAAATTGCCCTCAAGCTTTAGTATCAGATAAATATAAGAAAAAAAATGTGTTATGCCAGCCTCTCCATCATTCAAAATACTAACTTGTTTAATGATTGTAAATTTGGGGAAAATATTTAACCTAGGTCAATGGTATTTATTAAGTTACAAAAATGTGAACTTTGAAGCACAGATATTTATAACAGAGGTAACATTTAGACACTGAATAGACAAAGAAGTGAAGCTTGCAGGTGGCTGGGATTGAATGCATTTTTGTTGAGTCAATTTTGGTTGAAAAGAGGGCTCAATTAGATTTTCTTCCTGTCGTGTGTTATATTATTTTGCTTAAAATAATGTTTTTAATAACTTATCTTTCCTTGTTAAAATGTGTTTCTCTTATTCCTATTATTTACTTGAGAGTTACTTAAACCACTATAATTCCAACTTCCTTTTTCTTTCCTTAGTTCACCACAGCTCAGATAAAGCCCATGGTATAGGTCACTTTCATTAAAGGTGTTATAAAAATAAATGGCTTGTAACAGGTAGGGAAAACGTGAACCAAGAGGAGTGGTCCAGAATCTTATTTCCCAGCAGTGCCACAGGAAGCCTTCATGTTCTTTGGGGTTTTATTTCTGTGTTCAGTTCATGCCAAGTAAAACCCCCCACCTGGGTGTCAAGGGCTAGTATTGAAAGCTACAAAAGGCAAGAGAGACCTTTTTCCCTGAAAGGGGTTTTGGAAGTGAGCTAGTTTATTTAATCCCCAGGCAAACCTGAAGTCAGGCTAATCAGAATGAGAGAAACAGCTTCCTACATGTGAGCTAGGACTGTGAGAAATTGTTTTTCAGGGTGGTTTATAGCCAAAACCCTTCAAGGGTGTGGAAGAGCTTTCCAACCAGGGGCACAAATATTCAAGGAGAGGTTGTTTGTTTTATGGTTATTTTTATCCCACAATAAACAGCTTAAATTTGCAGACTATACTTTTTGACTATAAAGTGGGTCATTTCTCAAGATGCCGGTGCTTTCCCACAACAGATGGAATAAATAGGAGAGAATGTTGAGAATACACCACAGAAATTCTGATTTATTCAATCATTAACAAAAAGAAGAGCAATTTCAATGGTAATAGAATGAAAACCCAACTGTTTCTGCTTTCCTTCTGAAAACGTATTTTCTATGGAGAATGCTGCACTTAGGCGAACACCTATTCAAACCTCAATGATTTATAATCCTAACTTCAAGCAGCATGGTTTTGTGGGTTCAGTAATTTGTAATACCTATGTAACTAGGGATAAAATATTAACTTTCAATAATATAAGCAGTATCTGTAGTACAACTACTGAAAAAGCACATTATCTTTCAAGAAAGATGTGTATATAGATATAGATACACACACACATATATATGTATATATATTGACACTCTGTACTTGGCTTTCAGTGCTTCTCAAGACAGTTGCTTTGCAGCATATTAGAGGAAACAGTCCATGCATAACCTTTGGGGACTAGGCACTAAGTAGACAACCAATCAGTTTAGTGTCTCTTTCTCAGAAGATATTTAGGAAAGAGGGAAACAAAAGCCATTTAAAGTGCAACAATCCTTAAAATAATCTTAGCGAGAGGTTACTTCCAGGTTGGAAGCCACACTAAGTGCTTCCTGGGAAAATTCTTTGAAAACAATAAAAGTAAATAAAACATGGTAATAGGTTTATAAGAAAGACAGAAAACCAAAAATAAAAAGTCCGTGATATACATACATGCATGCACACTCACAGGATATGTAAGAAGGTAGAACATTTCCATGTATTTTAATTGTATATCACAATAAGTCTGTGGGATATAAGGATTTCAATACATGCTTGCTTACAACTTTCTAAGAAATTGAAGTTCTTCTGTGATTAGTCCTTGATCTGTGTGGATCTAACAGCATTTATTTAATGTAGAGCCAGAAACCCAAGGTTGGAGACTGGTTCTGTTATTATTCTGTGGTGCGACCTTGGCTAAATCATTCATTTTACCACTTGGGGTCTCCTTTTTGAAATTTGGTAAATGGACTTCTAAATGATCTGTAAGTGTCCTTCTCATTCTAAAATCTTACCATCTTAAGATTTTGTTTATTTGTCTTCAATTATTACCTTCCTTACTTTAAGCCTATTATTAATTTAAAAATCAACAGAGAATTATGTTTATGTCATACAACCACCTATATTTTCTAAAGAGATATATGTTTGTGAGGGCAACCCTTCATTTTTGTCTTTTATTATCTTTAGTTTCTATCAGATGAAAAGTTCTCCAGTAGCAAGATGGTAGTTACAATCTATTCAGCTTAGAATAAAACTTCATTAAATCATTTTAGAGGAGACCCATTTAATAGGTTCACTTAACCCTTATCCCTCTCTTTCCCCTTTTATGTCAACTCTCACTCAATTCTTAAAATCTTATAGAGAATGGACCTTCCAGGGAGACTTCACAGGAGTTTTGAGAAAGCTATGTATATAAACACAGTCTGGTTAAACATTTTAAATCTACATATTCTGAAAGTTGATGTAGCTTCTCCTGCCCTAACAATGTGAGCAGAATGCAACAATATTGTTGCTTAAACCAGCAAGATCTTTTAAAACGTGCTGCCTGTTTCCTTTTTCAATCCACCCAATAGATGCTGTTGTTTTTGAACCTCTTTCACTCTCTGGGCACACAGTTTCATGACTATCTCCTGGGGCAGGTACGTGTTCATGGGGGTTTGTTTACAATGATGGGTTTGATTGTAAAAGCCCTGTATTATGAATAAACCAATGACTGAAATGGAGTGGAACCTTGATTTATTTGGGTAGGACTGTTTTCCAACTCCGTAAATCATATTTTGGTGTTCATTTACCTCTGCATTCTTTTTGAGCCACCGGCACTGAGGCTGACGAATGGGAATCAAATGAGGTGTGCTAAGTGCTTCTGCTGAAGGGTTTCATCTCCCCACATGCTGGGGTGTGATTTATCTCTGTAATACATTATGCAACTTATTTTCCTTTACTTATTTTATTTAGTGTTGTCACAAATAATATCAATTGGTCATTGACTGTGAACCTTAAACAGTAGTAAATTAATGAAATAAGCTACACATACAGAACTCATCTGTCACCAATTTGATTAGAGCCACTTTGGTTGCACCAAGCCATTTACTATAGATGAAGCTCATTTATTAAACAAGCAGGTCCATGAGTTCTGTGTAAATTGTTATGCATAGTATTTGCAGTGGTTTTGATGAAACACTAAGGCTGAGTTTTCTATTTCAATCACTAAGAGTGTTTTATGCTTGTGAAATAGGTATTTTCAGACATCCTGTGACTTCAGCCTAAATAGCTCTACCTGAAGTAGGTGCCTATTTATGGAAGTGTGTGGCCTTTCTTTTTGTTTTGGGGGAGACAATAGGAGCAGGGGTGGGGCACAGGGCTTTTTTAGGGGAAGGGCTTCTGGGAAAAGGTGTCCCAAGAGGAGTGATTAAAGTTTTATCACAACACAGAGAAGACTATCACAGTTTCTGCCGCAGCATTCCAATATTCTTCTGCTGAGCTAGCATAAGAATTTCAGACCACAGGAATGCAGATTCCAAATGGTCAGTTTACCTTGGAATTTGGAAAGGTAAGTTTCACAAAAGAATGTCTTTATAAAAAACAATCTGAATAATTTAAATAGACAATGTCAATGTTCCTTTGTAGTGGCTTAAAAAATGTAGGGACGCCAAACATATCCCAGAAAAATCACTGAGAGTTAGGGAAAAGCTGTAAATCAAAAACAGGGGAAACATAAGTGAGTTCAGTATGAAACAAGGTGACAGCCTCTGGGCACCAAGGAAACTGCCACAAAAACAGGAGAAGGGATGAGGGGTATAACTGAGGGGATCGTATATCCAGAGCTGACTTGGAATAGGAGGGGTTGATTGTACAACTTCAGTGAAGGGCAGACGAACAAAGTAGATAAAGAAAAAAGTCATGGTGGATGAGGTAAGAACATTCCTAAGAAGTATCTGTATGAAACTAAAGCAGAATAAAAATTGAAAACATTTGGAAGAGGTTGTCTTTTTCCAGAACATAAATGAAGGTGGGTGATGGTGATGTAATGCAGAGTCATCCTACATGTCTTTGCTAAGGACATATGCCCTCCTCATGAATCCACATGATGAGATCTACTGCAGTCAAGATCTGATTAAAGAGCTGCGAGACAATCATGGCAATGCTAAGTGTTAAAGTTAAAAGCATATTCAGTATCCTTGTTTTACTGAAGAATTTGATGCATGCCAGCACCTCAAACCCTTAGATGTTTTCAAAGAAATTTAGAACCCTACAATACTAGAACTTACAAACTGGAAATGAGGTAATTTAGATATTTCAGTCCCACAGATTTTGTGAATGGCGTTTCCCAGGAGTGATTGTTTACATATTTTTTTCATATATAGTTATTAATTGAAATATAATTCACTGGTAAAAATTCATTAATTTAAATAAAAACTAGAAAGTCCATTGAAATAATCTCCTTTTTATAGGGAACGTATCAGGGAAGGAAGGGGAAGGGAGGGAGAGGGAAGGAAGAAAGGCAGTGGATTTATGTATAAATATTATTATTACTGAGTTATTTTTATAGTACATTGTACAACATATGAATACAATGCAACATTTAGTTTGAGGAAAAAGGAAATGGAAAATATTAGATAAAATATGTCTAGGGCAGTACGCCCCAAAGTGAGTGTCTGACAAAATGATTTCTGTGTCAAAAATGTTTGAGAAACCACTGCAATGATATATATTTCATCAATAGTCACAGCGGATATAGTAGAGGTTCTGAGGAGTGCTGCAGTATAAAAAAGCTGTCTGAGTTTGTTTCAACTCACATTTCAAAAATACATTTGACTAAGATAACTTTGTTTCCTTTAATACCTGTTAACAGCCTATGGAACTAGTGTTCCATATTTTGGGAAATGCTGCTCTCAGTACTTCTGCAGAACTCACCTACGAAGTCTAACTCTTTTAGAGATTATGCACAGGAAAATGTGTCCAAGGGTAGACTTACCTACAATAAAAGCAAAGTTTTATAAAGGGAATTCTTAACTCTGAAATATTCACAAATGACAGATGAGAGAATGAAAATCTCATTTGGGGAGTTCCCAACTCCATATGCTCTATTTTTCCCATAACTGAACTTGAAGTTACAAACTCAGCCTTTAGAATGCAGTAGCATCAAAACAAAACAAAACAAAACAAAACAAAACAAAAAAGAACCTTGCAGATAGTATGCTTACACTTAACAATATTCTATTTCCCGTTTTTGAAGCTGTGGACATGACTGAAATCCACTTATGAAAACAGTAATTCCTGTTCAACAACTTTCTTTGTTATCTGAATTCCACATCCTTTATTCCAATCACACTACTTAAATCTCTCACTCTAAAATTAGCAATTACTCCCTTCTGATTATTTATCAGACTCAACTCCCTTGGTGTCTCAGAGGCATTTGATAGTGTTGTTCATTATCTTCTTGAATGCATTCTGCTCCAGGTCCTCTGTGCCACATCATTCTTATTCTCCTCCCACCTCTCAGATTACTCTCTTTATCACTGTTTCCTGATCCAGTGATTTCACTGCTCCTCTCATGTCACAAAGCCCAAGTTCCAATCAGACATTTATTTTCCTTCATGTTCATTCCTTTAGAGTCCACACCTAGTCTCTATTTACTAATGACCCTATTGCTCTATGTAGCAACATTTTTTTTTCATGTTTAAAATATACGTGTTTCTAGTGCTTTGTATGCATTTGCCTTCCACTTGTCATGACATTTTACATATTAAGCATCAACCATTTGTTAATTTCTTAGAATATGCCACTACCCAGGCAGGCACTATAGATGCAATGTTGCTTGAACTTCAAGAAACTCATGATTTAACGTGAGTTAAACATAAAATTTAAATAAGTTGTATACTACAAGTTCAAGATGTTTAAGTTGTTATGGAAGGAGAAAAGGAGTCCAGAGAAGCATGGGACAATATTAGAAAAGGCTTAAAAGGAGAGGCAACATTTGAGATGGCTCTTGAAAGATAAGTTGAAGGTCATATGAGGCATAATAGAAAAAGAAATGCTATTCCAAGCAATAAATATTCATAACTTATTTAAAGAAATGGCAAGAACTTTGGTGTGCCTGTGAGGTGGGGCCAGGGTTTATGTAACTTGTTTGGGTTTGGGAAGGTTGTTAGGAGATGAGACTGGAAGGATATTGAGCATGGTTTACTATGGATCTTGAATGACTTGATAAGGAGTTTGGACTTGACACTGAAGGTGGGATAGATGATCAGAATTTGAGCATCCAAGGCATAATTAGGTCTACATCCAAGAATGATCATGCTGGTAAGAAAGAGAATGGAAAATAAAGGATGGGATGAAGGACATGAATATTGTCTCCCACCAAAGCTTTCCTTATTCTGATCTCTTTACTTAATTCCAGTCCTCCTGTGTGACGTTATGACATTTTACTACACACACACACACACACACACAATTCAGCAGTAACTACTTCTTTCTTATGACATCAAAATTAACTCTTCTGCCTGACTTTCAGTGTCTACTATAGACTGAATGATTGTGCCCCCCAAAATTCATATGTTGAAACCTAATCTCCAAAGTGATGATATTTGGAGGTGGGGCCTTTGGGAGGTGATTAGGTCATAAGGGTGGAGCCCTCATGAATGGAATTAGTGTCCCTATTAAAGAGACCCAGAGAGCTCCCTCACGTCTCCCACCATTTGAGGACACAGCAAGAAGATGGCAATCTTTGAGCCAGGAAGTGTCCTCACCAGATACTGAATCTGCTGGCACCTTCATCTTGGACTTCCAGATTCCAGAATTGTGGGAAAATAAATTTCTGTTTATAAGGCACCTCATCTGTGATATTGTTGAAGCAGCCTAAATGGGCTAAAACAGTATCCTTCATGTTTCCTCAAGGACATGTTATCCTGCAATGCAAGTATAGTCCTCTTCCAAAAGCCCAACATTTTTTTTTTCATCAACACCACCCTCACCTTTGTCATAGTCATTCTAGCTGAATTCTGTTCTTCTTTGCTGCTCCTCTCCCACTGAGAGATCTTCTTCATGGATTCAGACCAAGCCTATTCAATTACAAATTCAAACCCTCTCTTCTCCCACGAAGCCTTTCCTGGAGACTTTCTTGCATCTTGCCCTTGCTCTCACTGGTATTTTTCTTTTTTCAAGTGCTTTGGTATAACCTGGATCTCACAATTCTTGCATTATCTTCATTACTTTTACAGTTAAGTCTAATTTCAGGTAACATTTTTGTTTCTTGAGTATCAGGACTATGTACCTACTATACTCCTGAGTTTTTCAGTTTTTAATGAACAAATTACAAATGATAAACATCCTAAAGTAAATCTACAAGACTCCTGTTAGAATGTTGTTGTAATGTTGGTTTCAATGCAAAAATCTGCAATAAGTAAAACAATGTCTAAATTTATTGAGCATATATTATATGCAAAACACTAGCATATATTATATGCTTGGTGTATTTATGTGTAATATTCATAATACCACTAGGTGTGTACTATTATTGTTATTATTATTAATATAATAATCATAACCACCATATCCATATAAACTGAGAGATACTTTAAATAATTGCTCAAGGTCACTGATTCATCCATCCAAGCAATACATTTTTATTGAGTTTTTATAATGTCCCAGGCATGGTTCTTAGCACCTAGGAAGTAACAGTGGACAAAACAAAGTTCTGTCCTAGAAGCAGGGCATTTTTCTTGGGGAAATAGACCATTAAAACTTTAAACATTTTAATAAAACAATTTAACAAAGGATCTTATAACAATGTTTGGTGGAGTGATACACGCTATAAAAATAAATCAGGGCAAGAGCATGCAATGCAATTTTAGGAAATCATGAAGCCAGCATAGAAAGGTAGGTTGTCAGACTCTAGATTCTCTGTAATAAATCCCCTATTATCGTTAGCCTCAGGTTCAACTTCATTACTGGTATTTGAGCCCTGCAGTAATCTCTCCTCACACATATATTCTAATGAAACTTAGGTCTCATCAACCTCAAATCTATGTTCTAATCAGACAAATACACTTATCTTCAAAAATGTACTCACCATGGTTATTGTGTTTGACTCATGCTATTCTCTTAGTGTATGCACACACTTACACACACATACATACGTGCACCCACACAGAGTCTTTTTTTACTTGAACTCAGTTTCAACTTATTCTGTAAAACCTTTTTTGTCTATTAAAAGAAGAGTTGCATCTTCAATTTTGTTGGCAATTTCCATTATATGTACTGTTATTCTAGGCAATTTATAAATAATGAAAAGAGAACAATATGTAATTTTTCAAACACTGAAGAAATATAACTTTGGATCTAGCTTTTTGTAGCATCTGCATTAACAGTGATTTTAAAAATTAGGGTATAAAATCTGAAAAAAAATTCTTTGAAGTATTGAACATTCCGATTAAGATAAAACATTGAGGATAAATACAGATTTGATCTGCATGGTGTTAATTTAACAGCATTAAATTCAAGATAACCCTTAGACCCTTGTGTATTATTATTTAAATTTTATATCCTCCAATTCCCCAAAATGAAGAAATAAATTAAAATCGTTTTTTATGTCATTTCAACCATTAAATGTTTTAATACATTTAAAAATGATGACTCAGTCATAATGAAGAAAATGGTTTTTTCTAAAGAAAATGAAGTGAGTGTATTCATAGCTAAATGGGAAAAAACATGTTTGAGAAAAAGCAAAATGCTGAGAATTCATTTAACATTTGCAGCATCTCAATCTAATCCTCCAGTGACCTTGCCAATAATATTTACTGTGAACAGCCACACAGGGAAAGAACAGGCTTCTCAATATAAAATAGTATTCATTCTGCTTTTTTATATTTCTAACAATAATAAAGGGTCAGAAACAGGGCTTAGCTGAAATGTTGATTGATATTCCTACTTTCTAACACTTTTCCAACTTTAAAATATCACTTGAAATACAATTTGTATATTTTTGTAAACAGCAGAGCTATTGTATACTGTACTCAGTAGCAACTAGTATGTGTTGTTAAAGCTGGCATTGTTTTTTTTTGTTTTTTTGACACCCAAATCTCTTTTATTGGGGGGTCAGTTGGTGGGGGGCTCTCACTGCAGATCTTGTTCATTAGCATTGCTTCCTAAGTCCTGTGGCTTTATCACATCCGGCAGCTCGGTTGGGCTGGAGAAGGGCTCGATGCTAAGGGCCTCAGAGGCTTCATCTGCCCTGAAGGCTAGCCCCACAGTGGCTGGGGCCTGAGGTCGTGCTGTCTGGCTGGTGAAGCCACACTCTCCCAATGTCTTCCCGTGGTCCAGAAGCTGGTCGTCCTTGTACAGCTACTGCTTGTCTGGTGGCCACTTGAGGATGCCCTCAATGATGCGCTTCAGCTCAAACAAGGTGTTCGAGTCCTTGGTGTCCGTGAAGATGGTGGTCTTGTGGCGTCAGATCAAGAGGATCACGTATATCACGGCGGCTGCCTCTCCCCCAAGTCCGGCAGATTTAACCAGAAAAAGAAACACAAATTACAGTTAGTAGTTAAAGACTTTAAGTTGCTGCTATTACAGATATATTACTAATTTGTTAGGGCTGCCCTAACAAAGTACTGCAAACTGAAATTTATTGACCAACAGTTCTGGTGACTAGATGTTCGAAATCAATGTGTTGGTAGAGTTGGTTCCTTCTGAGGTCTGTGAGGGAAGATTCTGTTCCAGGCCTCTTGCCTTACCATGTAGATCACCATCTTGTGTCCACATGGTGTTTTCCCTGGATATATGTTTATCTCCAAATTTCCCTTTATCTTTGATAAGAACCTGCCTTAATGGGCCTCATCTTAATTTGATTTCCTCTTTAGAGGCTTTCTCTCCAAATAAGATCACATTTGGACATATTGGGATTCAGGATTTCAAAATATAAATTTGGAGGGGACACAATTCACCACATAACAGGCACTTTCCTCATTTTTATTTGAAACATTATTTACTATTTTATTTGTTTATTGCCTAAAATATATAGATTATAAAATAGGTATTTGGAATAGTATGTGCATGGTTTTTCACAATTACATGGATTTATCCAAGTTGGAAAGGAATAACTTAAATTGCCTCTGTTTTCAAATGGCATGATTTTATATAGAGAAACTCCTAAAGACTCCACCAAAAAAAAAAAAAAAACATGTTAGAAATAATAAATGAATTTGATAATGTTGCAGAATACAAAATCAATATACAAAAATCAACTGCATTTTGATACACTAACAATAAACTCTCCAAAAAAATTAAGAAAACAATCACATTTACAATAACATCAAAAATTTATAGAAAGAAAGTGTTGAACAATGGTTGCCAGGGCCTGGGAAGTGAGAGAAATGGAGAGATGTTGGTCAAAGGGTACAAACTTTCAGTTATAAGATAAATAGGTTCTGCCTCAACATAATAAAGGCCATATATGACAAACCCACTGCAAACATCATTCTCAATGGTGAAAAACTGAAAACATTTCCTCTAAGATCAGGAACAAGACAAGGGTGTCCACTCTCACCACTATTATTCAACATAGTTTTGGAGGTCCTAGCCATGGCAATCAGGGAAGAAAAAGAAATAAGAGGAATACAAATCTGAAAAGAAAAAGTAAAACTGTCATTGTTTGCAGATGACATGATACTATCCATAGAGACTCCTAAAAATGCCACCAGAAAACTACTAGAGCTAATCAATGAATTTGGTAAAGTTACAGGATACAAAATTAAGGCACAGAAATCTCTTGCATTCTTATACACTAATGATGAAAAATCTGAAAGAGAAGTTAAGGAAACACTCCCATTTACCACTGAACAAAAATGAATAAAATACCTAGGAATAAACCTGCCTAAGGAGACTAAAGACCTGTATGAAGAAAACTATAAAACACTGATGAAAGAAATTAAAGATGATATAAACAGATGGAGAGACATACCATGTTCTTGGATTGGAAGAATCAGTATTGTGAAAATGACTATACTACCCAAAGCAATCTACAGATTCAAGGCAATCCCTATCAAATTACCAATGGCATTTTTTACAGAACCAGAACAAAAAATCTTAAAATTTGTATGGAGACACAAAAGACCCTGAATAGCCAAAGTAGTCTTCAGGGAAAAAAAAAAAATGGAGCTGAAGGCATCAGACTCCCTGACTTCAGACTATACTACAAAGCTACAGTAATGAAGACAATATGGTACTGGTACAAAAACAGAAATATAGATCAATGGAACAGGATAGAAAGCCCAGAGATAAACCCATTCACCTATGGTCAACTAATCTATGACAAAGGAGGCAAGGATATACAATGGAGAAAAGACAGTCTCTTCAATAAGTGGTGCTGGGAAAACTGGACAGCTACATGTAAAAGAATGAAATTAGAACACTCCCTAACACCATACACAAAAATAAACTCAAAATGGATTAGAGACCTAAATGTAAGACCAAACACTATAAAACTCTTAGAGGAAAACATAGGAAGAACACTCTTTGACATAAATCACAGCAAGATCTTTTTAGACCCACCTCCTAGAGTGGTGGAAATAAAAACAAAAATAAACAAATGAGACCTAATCGAACTTAAAAGCTTTTGCAAAGGAAAGGAAACTACAAACAAGATGAAAAGACAGCCCTCAGAATGGGAGAAAATATTTGCAAACGAATCAACAGACAAAGGATTAATCTCTAAAATATATAAACAGCTCATGCAGCTCAATAGTAAGAAAACAAGCAACCCAATCAAAAGATGGGCAGAAGACCTAAATAGACATTTCTCCAAAGACATACAGATAACCAAAAAACATATGAAAAGCCGCTCAACATCACTAATTATTAGAGAAATGCAAATCAAAACTACAGTGAGGTATCACCTCACACCAGTTATAATCGGCATCATCAGAAAATCTACAAACAACAAATGCTGGAGAGGGTGTGGAGAAAAGGGAACCCTCTTGCACTGTTGGTGGGAATGTAAATTGATACAGCCACTAGGGAGAACAGTATGGAGGTTCCTTAAAAAAATAAAAATAGAATTACCATATGACCCAGCAATCCCACTACTGGACAAATACCCAGAGAAAACCATAATTAAAAAAGACACATGCACCCCAATGTTCATTGCAGCACTACTTACAATAGCCAGGTCATGGAAGTAACCTAAGTGCCCATCGACAGATGAATGGATAAAGAAGATGTGGTACATATATACAATGCAATATTACTCAGCCATAAAAAGGAACGAAATTGGGTCAATTTTAGAGATGTGGATGGATCTAGAGACTGTCATACAGAGTGAAGTAAGTCAGAAAGAGAAAAACAAATATTGTATATTAATGCATATATGTGGAACTTAGAAAAATGGTTCAGATGAACCCATTTGCAGGGCAGAAATAAAGACACAGATTTAGAAAACAAACGTATGGACACCAAGGGGATGGAGTGGTGGGTGGCGGGTGATGGTGTGATGCATTGGGAGATAGGGATTGACATATATACACTAATATGTATAAAATGGATAACTAATAAAAAACTGCTGTATCAAAAATAAATAAAATTCAAAAACAAAACAAAGATAAATAGGTTCTGGAGATCTAATGTACAGCATGATAACTAGGGTTAACAATTGTATATTGTATACTTGAAAGTTGCTAAGATAGTAAACCCTATGTGTTCTCACTACTCACACACACAAAAAGGTAACTATGTGAAGCAATTTATGTAACTAATCAGATTGTGGTAATCATTTCAGTGATATACACATATACTAAATTATTACATTGTACAACTTTAAAAAAATTACATCATACAACATAAATATATGCAATTTTCTTTGTCAATCATACCTCAATAAAACTGAAAAATAAGAAATAAATACAAAGAAAAAATGTAAAAAATCTGAAAAAAGTTATAGATTTAAAATAATAAATGAAATACTTAAAGTTAGATTCTGTAGTTTCTTTTAATTTTGAAACATTTAAAGTTCAAATGAACTGGAAACTGAAAAGTGACTAAGCACTGCTATTCAGGTTCATAGGCTAAGTGGACACCTGTCTATGATGTGAGATGCATTTGAGCTACTAGGAATTGCTCATACCTCCAATATACGTACATTGCCAGTGTCTGACTATTATCTGATGTTCCAACAAAAGATTGTCTCACACTGAAATGCACATATTTCAGAAAGTAGAGGCAGATGAAGCCAATCATCAATCACAAAAATTGTTTTGAAAATAACTTAAGATTTCTTCCAACCAATGGTTGTTCACCATCCAAAAACACAAAGTGCTGTTGCTCTTCTCACCAGGCATCACTATCATACGTCTAGGGTTCTCTACACTGTCAGCTTTAAGTCCAAAATACTAATATTTTGCCTGAACTGCTAAAATGGAGTCTTAACTGAATATTTACCTTAATTCCCTTTTTCAGCAAATATATATGGGGCTTCTACCATGTACCAAGCACTGTCATAGATGCCTGAGTACATTTTTGAGGGGAAAGCCTCCTTGTCTTTGTGGAGTTTATGTAGAAGAATTTGGAAATGTGTCTTTTCTTGTCTCCCTGAAATTTGTTACCCACACAACATCCAGAGTGATCATTTTAAAGAGAACTCTGAGCTTGTCACTACTTACTTAAAACATTTTCATACTTTCCAATTGCTCTTGATTAAACCTCAATACCTTGATGTAGCCTTCAAGGCCCTGTGTAATCTGATTCCTATTGATTTTGCCATCTCATTCCACGCTGTTCTCCACCTCACCCACTCTGTCCCAGGCACATTGGCCCTCTAGCTAATGGTGACAATAACCAAATCTCTCCCATCTCAGAGCATTCACACATTTGTTTCTTCTTTCAGGAGCTATCTTGCCCCTCATGTGTCCACTTAGAGTGCTTCCTTTATGTCTCAGCAGACACACCACTTCTTCATGGGTATTTCCCTAACCCACCAAATTTAAGTCCAGTATCACTATAATACCTACTTAAAACTTCTCACTTATAACAATTGTAAATAATTATATGTATAATGTCTATCTCTCTAATCAGATTGAATTCAATTAGGGCAAAGATCATGTAGGTTTACAATTGTCTTCCTATTCTTAGCACAGTACTGTATAGATGAGAAGTACTCAATAAATATTTATTGAGTTTAAGAGAAATGAGGTAGAAGAGAAAAGAGAAAGACTAACTTGACTGTTGGAAAGGCCTACATTACACTGGAATGAGCTTAAATTAGAATGGACACTAATTTAAGGGTAGAGGTTTAGCTATGGGCAGAAAACTTCAGAGAAAACAACTTATTTTAGCCAACATTTTCCAAGTACATTCAGTGGTGTACCATCCCCATAAAACGCTTCTCAAAAACATGATAGCATGGTTAAAGAACTTTGCCCAATATTTTCTGCCTCTACAGATTCACACTGTCTATCATGAGCTCCTATTAAGAGCTCCAAGAACTCTCCTAGTAAAGAAATCTGTTTAACAAATCCCTCTCTTCCTTTAGAATAACTAGTAACATGCAGGGACACGCTGAAAAATACTGTTCTGAGATATAGCACACCTCCTCCACTCCCTTATTGTTTCCCTTACAAGTAAAGGCATTTAGATGGAAAATCTCATTCTGCATTTTTCCTTGTCTCAAAAGAGAGTCTTGGATTTAGAAGTTTGGTTTTTACCAATTGACTGAAAACTAATGTATAACATCAGTAGTTTTATCCCCCTCTTTACAGTATAGGATTTATGTAATTTTTGGATAATTGATGTATCAATACATATGGATTTATAATATGATATAAGTAGCCACATACTTTCCACCTAGAATTCTTTTAGCCTAATAGTATTATAGATCGGAAATTGTCAAATATTTTTGCATGCAAATTCCCAGTATTTGTGTATTTATAATATTATAATATACCACTATATAATTTAAATGTACCACTATTCTTACATATAATTTATTTTATAAAACATACCCCAAAATAAAAGATTTAAATGCTGACATAAAATAAATATAATGAAAGTTCTTAATATTGTTTCTACTATTTCATGAATCATTTTGCATATTCCCTGGATTGCATGCATCCACCTTATCTTAGATGTAACTTTTATAAACTATGACTGGTTTCGAGCTCACCAGGGGATGATGAGGCTTCGGATTGTTGTTCAAGAATAAGTGACAAAAGAAAAAAAAAAGAATAAGTCACAATGCGTTTGAGGAGTTACATGCTTCATTTACCCTGTAAATGACTCAGCTGCTATTTACTGGATGTGGCTTGTTTAGGAGGGTAGAAGGAACTAAAGTTTGAGGCTTTGGAGAAGATATTGGGATGTAGACAAAGGATATATCTTTATAAAATTTGTGTCAGGATTGAGATGTTGCATAATTTACATCACACGTACTAGACTGAGCCGTCTTTACCTTGGTCTGGGATGCCAAGTGGGCACAGTTACAAAGGCACATGTTTCTCCTAGATGACCAAACTACAAAGGCCACGTGATTACTTGGGCATGGATCTATCAGGGACTCAACGTGCAGAAAATGGGGGTTATGAAAAATTGATTCTAGGCTTTTGCCTATTGACTTTTACTCAAGGAAAATCCCAAAGATTGATTTTAAAGTTAGTCAATATGGAGAACCCTAACAACATTAACAACATATAATATGACAATACTTGTCATATTATATAATCAAATAAGTTTGATCCTCTATCCTGGTAGAGACTACATTTAAAGAAGCCCTTAGAGGGGATTTATCACATATTTATACAATGTTATGAGTTTGGAAATTCCTTGAGGTCCACAGTGATTCATCTTTAGAGAAAAGCATTATGGTCACCTAAATGAGAGTAGTATTGTTGAATGATTAGGAATGCTGGCCTTGAAGGGAGATGGGTCTGGTACCATTTTCCACTTTAAACAACTTAAAGGCAATATCACCAGGGACAAGATATTTGATCTCTCTGAACTACCATAAAATGTAAATAACTATAGTCCCACAAATCCTACCTTGAATTAAAACACTTAACAGAATGGTGCTATAATTAGCACTTAGTAAAAGGTAGTAATAGTTCTTCTTCTTCTTCTTCTTCTTCTTCTTCTTCTTCTTCTTCTTCTTCTTCTTCTTCTTCTTCTTCTTCTTCTTCTTCTTCTTCTTCTTTACTTTCATGAAAGAAGTGAGAATGAATCTGTGATCAAAGTGTTTTCCAGGTATGTCACTGAATCCTAAATTTGCTCTTTCCATTTCATGTAGATGCACTTGACTACATTAAACCTAGTGACCATATGTCAGCTGACAACTTTGATTAAGGAATCTTCAGTGTGAACTTGACTTAATCTTTAGTTCAAGTGGAAAATCTGGTAGTAAGGCTTTCTCTCCTCTGAGGTTCTGTCAAACACTGTGATCCATAGAGACAGAATGGGAAATTAAGCCAAAGAAACACACCATAAGCAAAAATTCTGTGGAATTGAACCCAAAATCAATCATGAAAGGACTGCAGAAAAATTACTAATCAACACTGCAAAGGCAAATGATTCCTGCATCCTGTACTGGACGAAGCTGAGAGTGAAATAACCTCCACAAATTATCTCTTAAGGACAGTGAGTTACAAATAACACACCCATCAACCTTGATTTTTCAATGATATTCTAGAAAAACTTGTGAGTTCTAACACATTTGGAATGATTGTCAAAGTTCTCCACTAAAGACTGGGTTAAAAATTAATCAGCAATAAGTTTTATGGACTTTATATGTTGCATTAGTCTAATTAGCTACTAACTCTGCAGGGGTAAGGGTTGGAATTAGAGTTGTCAGATGAAATAAATTGAAAATAGAAATGATCAGTTCTTCCTTTTCTTCAAAGAAAACATAGATCTTTAAAAAGTAATTTTTTTTTTCTTTTACAAAAAGGGACATGGGTCCATAATCTAATAGGTTAAAGTAGACTCATTGATTGCTCTCTAAGGATCTGGAACAGTCCACGAAGCAGGCACAGAATGGAACAGGAATAGCTTCGGCAGAGAACTGATATTCCCATTCATGCTCTGTGGAATTACAAATGACTGGGCTTTCCAATGTGATGAATTTCCTCCTACACATCTGCAAAGAATTGTGCAATATGTTTAGGAAAATACTGTGATTTATTTTCAAGGTCTAGGAGATTTCAGCTTTCTTAACTCTTTACTATCCTGGAATAATCAAGACTAAGCAGGTTTCGTGAAGAAATTATTTTCATAAATTATTTTCTTAACATAAAAGTAATGTTAATGGAGAACATATGTAAAGTTTTAAACTTCTGCAAACCAACACAACTTCCCATGCATGTAGCAAAGATTGACCACTATCAGACACCTTTGTTTTTTGGACCAGTTAAAAAGTAGAGCACACTCACCTTGCACCACTAGAACCTGGTCATTTTTATTAGGGTAAGCATTGGATTCATTATCCTAACACCCTCAAGGCAAAATTCTAATGACCACTGGATCATAAGAAGATGGATGTCATAGGAGAGCCATTTAACTTGATTCCAAACATAAAGTTATTTATAAAAAAAGATACAATTGAATTGTTTTTTGCACAAATGCTATAAAATATTTTTATTAAAGTAAAAACAGTGATAGGAAAAATAGAAAAGGAGAGAAAATATCCAAAAACAGCCAAACATATTTAACAGAGATGAAACCCATTCTATTTCCCTGGGGTGAAAATGTGTGGTTTAACATATGAGAAGGGTATTTCACTTGGTGTATGTTACCCATCATAGCAGCACCAGCAGGGACAGCTACAGAAAACGGTCCATTAGTTTTACCATAATAAACTCTTTTTTCACTGGCACACTCTTGGGATTCTTTGACATTATTTCAGTGTAGCTATTGGTGGATGGCTTCAATAATTGGAACTCTCACAACCTGAAATTAACATTTTCATGACACTCTAGTATATGTTAAATATTGCAAAACTTGGTTTTAAGGGCATCCTCTCCAATATATGTGATTCCAAAAGGCAAAGTTGTAAATGCAAAATGCTCTTTATATTTCTGCATTTTAGATTTGCACTTGTTTCTCAAATTAGCATGTCAAGACACCCATTCAATATAACTTTATCATGCTCAAGGAAGGACAAATGAATGAGGGTTAACAGCTCCCAGTTGGAGTCTCCAGTGTGTCTAACTTATACCTAAGGCAATAGCCTCCACACAAGGGAGTTCTCTGAAAATATGTGCCCTATAATGTATAGGCACAAATAAGAATTAGATGGAAGTCTTCACTGAGGTAAAAAAAAAAAAAAAAAAAAAAATCAACACTTAGTTGTGCCAAGTGCCAGGAAGAAGATATGGTCCTTATGCTAAAAAGAAATCAAAATCTAATATAGAAGCTAGAATTTAGGCAGCATAGTGAAGTAAGTTCAATCAGAAAAATATACAACCATTTAAGGCAGAACACAGGAGAAATGTGATTTGTGCATGCCAAAGCCCTCCTTGGAAAATTTTCTTACAGCTACAAAGGATATTAGACTTCATCTGACTTTATGTCCTTTCTAAATGTTATGGATAAGACTAAAACCTAAAGAGATAACATGATTCATGCAGGGACCCACAGCTCATTTACCTCACAGCTCCAAATTCCAAATCTAATATTTCACTGACTACAGCAAACACCTCTTTGGGAAATACATGATAGCGTGTCCCTAATTCATAAGGCCAATTTGCACATTATTACTTTCTTCTCAAAGACTACAATAAACTGGGGAGGGTGTGGCCTGAGGGATGACAATTAATTTCTTACTTACTTTATCCTTCAATTGTGCTATTTAATAAAGGAATCATCACTGAGAGACCAGGAACTTAGAAACAAAGTTGAACTAAATGTCTAAGAGAATAGGCAAAAAAGAAAAATAGTCAGTGTATTAGGTCCATGAAATAAGAGATGATGATTTCAGCATTAAAAAAAAAGTATCTTAATAACTCTTACAGAATGGGTAAGATTTCTTGAGGAAAAAGAAAAAAAATAATAATCATGAAAATCCAGTCAGCTTAAATGATGTCATTCAAGAAATATTTATTGAACATTTATTATGTTCCATGCACAATATTGGACACTAGATGTTGCACAAGAGATGTCAAAGTTCCTGTTTTTAGAATGGTATTAGTTTAGTTTAATTGAATAATCACATGAATAATTCAACACAAGTCAAGTACTCTGTGATAGGAACATGGTACCATGAGGGGTTATGACAAAGGATTCTGACATAGTCTGGGAGGTCAAAGAAGTTTTACTGTACAAATTCATACTTAAGTGAGATAAAGGATAAATGAGAATTAACTAGGTTAAATTGATGAGGCAAAGGAAGTCATGTCTAGACAGGTAAGGAGAGAGAACTGTGAGATTGGTCTGTGATCCAGAGACCATATTAGTACATGTGAAAGAGTGAGGTCTTTGTAGTAGATTAATTACACTAACAGCCCCAATCTATCGCACCTTCCTAAATTCATGCCCTTCTACTGCCTCCCACAATGACTCCAAGCTTGCCCTGTGACTTGCTTTGGCCAACAGAACAGTAGCAAACTGGACCCAAGCAGAGTCTTGAAATAGCACTTGCACCTTGCTCTTTGCTGTCCCTCCACCATGAGAACATGTTTGGGCTAGCTTGCTGAATGAGGAAATGTGGCGCAGAGCTGAGTTGCCCAGTTGTCTCTGCTGAGGGCAACTCAGACCACCGAACCATCAGCCAGACACTTGGGAGAACCCAGCCAAGATAAGCAAAACAGCCTGGCTGATTTGTAACTAGTGAATGAATCCTGCTAAGTTCTGCTTATATCAGTAGAGCTCCTTGGATGCACCCAAAAGGACTACCCAATCAATCCACAGATTTGTGAGCTAAATAAATATTTAATGTTTTAAGCCACCAGTAGTTGTGATTGCTAGGTGGCATAAATATAGCTATAGATAACTGATATAGTGTTAAATGTGGAAAATGGATAGGCAGTGGTATATAGTGTGCTTGAGAGTGGAATAATTTTCAGGCTATCGCAATAAGACATAATAGCAGTTTGGACTAAGTGATAGTGAGGATGAAAACAAGGCTACAGAATCAGGGCAATTTGGATTAATTCTCTAGAAAATGGTGAATGATTAAAGGCTTTTAAGCAGGCAGATAGTGACAAGAACAGAGTTCTACTAATTTAGGAAAAGTAAATTGGCCGTGTTTTCATGAACAGATTACAGCAGGAGAGTAGCAGCAAAGAATACAAGATCAAAATATTGAACAACAACAACAACAACAAAAGGTTAAATGCAAGGAGGGTATCTCTTCACAACCTGATATTTAATGAAGAGCCTCAGACAATGAAACCATTCTGAGGCCCATATTCAAGAATAGATTCTCAATCTTTCTAGATGTTAGTAGCTTAATTAAAGGTCTTTTTGACAGCTCAAACCCAGTTAGTTGGTGACTTGAAAGTAAAATGGAATCTATGGATTTAAACATGATAAATTAGTTCCAAGACTGTTTTGCATTAAGTGGTCTAGTGGATAAGAAATTAATATAAAGATATAAACAGTTTAAAGGGCATGAGATTCATTTTAATGTCCATTTCCACATTGTTGGCAAAGGCTCTCTATAGATTAAAAACCTAATATGGACAACAGGTTAATCCTTTCTGACTTTTCAAAATTTTCTCAACTTCATCATCATTACCATAATAGGAATCTTATTCTATAATACATAGAGATACATTATAGTCTCTCAGTGAATGTTTAGTCACTCCATAATATTCATGGTGTAATATGGAATAGAAAATGCTGAGGAGAGTAAGCCATAGATTTTAATCTTATCTCTGTTTTTAAGCCAACTCCTCCACTTTGCATAAATCCTATTTCTTCTTGCTTATTTAAGGACATCATTCCAGGAATCCCTTGAACAGCATCACTCCAGCAATTCTTCCCTCTTCCTCCTACATAGATATTTTTCTCTCTTTCTGCTGTATAGTTGAAATCAGTATATATACGTACAGTTAAAGAAATTCTCTTGTTTCATCTTCCCTGTCACTTTTTATCCATCACTTTGTTGTATTTATTGAAAAACTCTGAGGGAGTTATCTATTCTTGTCATTTCTAATTCTCTCCTTCCATATTCCTTCAAACCCAAACAAGTTGGGTGTTTTTCTCCATCACTCCATCAAAATGTTCTCCTCATGTGTACCACTGATGTCCACATTGGTAAATCCAGTGACCACTATCAGCAGCATACCCACTTGATACATTTTCCTCACTGTATTTCATACCACCCACTCCCTTGATTTTTGTTCTTCTTCACTGGTTTCTTTTCTCAACTTTGTTTATTGGATTCTTTTCTACTCCCCAAACTCTTAATGTTGGAGCACCCCGCAGCTTTGTCCATGGACTTCTCTTCACTGTCTCTGTTCACATCTTTGATGATCCCACCCAATCACATGGATTTTAATATAACCCATATGGCAACTGCTCACAAATTTATATCTCTAGCCCAGGCGTCTATCCCAAATAGCACATTTATATCTCTGTCTACTTAACTGTCCACTTGAATATCTAATGGACATCTCAAAATTAGATTTTGCCCTAAAATAAACACTAGACTACACCGCCTGCAACCTTTTACATATCAATTGGTGGAAACTTCATCCATCTAATTGCTCAGGGGAAAAAAAAAATATATATATATATATATATATATATATATATATATATATATATATATGTATGTATGTATATATCCTTGACTCTTTTCTTTTTTCATACTTTGCATCCATCTGATCAGTAAATTCTGATATATAGCCAGAATCTCATCACTTCTCTTCATACACACTTATACCATCCTGGTGTGGGCTACCACGATCTATTACTTGAATTACTGTGATGTCCTCTTAATTGGTTTCCACTTCCTTCTTCTGACAGTCTATTCTTAACATGGCAACCAGAGTAATGTTTTTAACGTTAATACAAATCTTATCATTCCTGTATTCAAAACTGTGCAATATCTTCATAGTCATGCAGAATAAGAGCCAAAATTCTTTGAATATTAAATATCCCCTACCTCTGTACTTGAATGCAGTTATCCCACTAAATTTATCTCCTAATATTCTCCTCCCCACCCCCAGTACAGTTATGACATCTCCTTACTTTTTCTTAAACATGATGAAAACATTCTCACCTTAAAGGATTTTCTCTAACTGGGTTCTCTGCTTATAACACTCTCCCTCCAGATGTATGCATCTCTAATTCTCTACCTTTAAATTTCTGCTCAAATGTCACCTTCTCAATGATGCTACCCTAACCTCAATATTTAATATGGAAGTCTAACTCCCTTCACCAAACCCTGGTACTCTTGATTTCCTTTGCCTTATTCTATTTTTCCCCATAACACTTATTACCTAAGAACACATTAAATAATTTACTTATTTATTGTATTAATTGTTTATTTTCTGTCTCCTTCCTCTTTAACATAATAACTGTGAGCTCAGAAATCCTTGTTCCATTCAATAAAATACTCCCAAGAATAAATAGAGGCTAACACACACACCCACACACACACACTAAATAATTATGTATTGAATGAACAAAATGATATTCTCCACCTTGCAACTAAACCTTGTGTTTGTATTATGAATTGTTTCTGTGATTACAATTAATGCCTTTTCTGTTGGCTTATATATCAGAATAAGTTTTTAATGTGAATAAAGGCATCCTTGTCTCACTATTCTCCCTTTTATAACTTAATCATCTACCATTACTGTTACTTTGCATGCAATGTGGAGGCCCTGCCCTCACCAAATATAAAATACAGGAATAACTGACAGTACCAAGTGACTTGTTGGATGTGGGGAGTGTGCAATGACAAATAAGAGTCAAAACCCTATGAGACAGAAAGGCCAGAAATCTAGCTGAGTGATTTATTCAGAATTACACAGTAAATTAGCAACAGAAATGGAATAATATGGGATTTCTACTTTCTGGTGAAGGTTATATCCACTAGAACTTACCCCTTACAGTCTAGCTCAAAGTTCCATACATTAATGGCTTGCTTCCATCAGGATGAGACAACTGATGCTACAAGTTCTAGATGATATGTTCTTCTCATCCCTGGTCCATGTTGGATAGTCCCCATAGTTTGAGCCTCACCATCCCCTTTCTCTCTCTCATTATATTCAAACTGAGGAAGCATAGTGTTTGAGTCCATGTATTTTCTGGCATAGCATTATGGAAATTATCTTGGTGTTTGAGTATGTGCATGTATATGTACATGTAATGGAGAAAATTCAAAAAAATCAGAGATGGTGAGGGATTGTCTATGGTAAAAAATGAAAAATTTCATGCTGACACTGGCAAAAAACACACTTCAACTCTGCTGTTCTACCATTCTTCTTATATTTATCACATATGAGTGCAAATCCTTATATGTTATTTACATTCTCCCTACATTTTGTTCAAGAGTTTTTCTGTGCTTAGATAGTGAAATCTCACAGAGCCTAACCAGCTAGATTGCAGAATATTCCATCTTTCCATGATCTGACTCCTGTTTCACATCTAGACATAGTATTGATTGTTGTCGATACAAAATTGATGAGAAGAGAAACAGAATAAAGGCAAATAAGTGAATGAATAAACAAGTATGATTAAGAACTGGGAAATTCTCTTAATTAAACAATACCAAATAAATTGTAGCTGATGCAGTATATCCAAATGGTGGAAAGAAGTTTCCCTTTCTTACAGTAGCTTATTTTCAATATTTTAGTACAGGTTTCCCCCACTATCCAAAAGTAGAGCATTCTTATGAAATCTCTTGTAAGCCAAAATGGCCATAAAGCAAAGAAGCAATTACATTTTTTTCATAAAAGTGGAAATCCTCTTAGGATTTCTTTCTGTTTGTGAAAATAGGTAGGTCTTTAGTAAAGTTGAAGTGGTGTAAAGCAAACTTTTGAAAAGCAGGGGATACCTGTATTGAACATTTTGATGACTTTTAAACTCTGATCCACTCTCATGTTCAATGAAGTTAACTGCCCAGGTATACTTATTTTATGTAGAATATTGGATTCTGTTGAGGTCTAGCTAACTATTTACTTCAAAGGATGATTTTTGTAGGAACAGTATTTGAAACTCCTTCACTTCAATGATTCTAAATTTCCTACCACATATATCCAAAGGATGTGGTTCCTTATGTTCACAACTTCTCAAGGACCATGTTATTCCTTTTCTTTAACCACTTTCCAGTAAATTATCTATGATTTTGTAGAGTAATATCACTCTTGATCCAAATAAATACAAAACATTCTGATAGTGATAATGGTCATTATATTAGATTCTCAAATTCACTTTGATAGTATTGCCCTAACAAGCCACATAGTAGCTCTGATGAGTTCTATAGCATAGGAATATTGAAATTGAAAATTTTTGATGAAGTCTGCACCAGCAGATTGGTAAGAGGCTACCTCTCTCCTCCTGAATTGTGTTTTGTTGCTAGAAAACCTGAGTGGGTGGACTTGAGAGAACTTAAATAGAAAGTGAGTTTATTCTTTACTTTTTCATTGACTAAGCCTGTGATTAAAGTGAGGCCTCAGTGTTATTTCTCTTTTTTTTTTTTTTTCCATTTGTCTATCTTTAAAGTGGTTATAGTGGTATTTTTCAATAACTGTTTGTGGTCAGAGACCAAGTAAATAAATAATAATAACCCTTTTAAAATACAATGCCATAAAAGTAGAGTAATTAAAAATTTCATTTTTCTTCCCAGATTGGAAGCTTATTTAAGTACTGTTCTATATGGGAAGAATTCTGCTAAAGACAATCCATTTACCTGAATGCTCTCTCCAACATTAACACCATTCCAGGTGTGGTTTTGTTTATTCTTTTTGGTCTAGCAAGCCAAAGACGTGTTCTTAATTTTTTTTAAGTGTAGGTTTCTAGGCACAGATAACATATCTGGCATTTTGACAAATTGCTTAGCTGTAAAATGCATACTTTTATTTTTATTTTTTGATATATGCCCTTTACTCCATGTCAGTATTTCAAATATTCACTCAAGGAAACATCCCAATCACAGGTTGAATGATTTTGAGAGTGTTTATGACCACTATGAGTTCAACTCAAAGACCATAGCATTGGAATTGTGTTTTCAATATGTATTTACTAGAGTTACATCATCTGTACTTTCTTTCCCAGAATGAAAATAAACTAGTGCTCACCTGTATATATATATTCAGAGAGTAAGGCTTGGATATGGCCATAATTAAACCCTACATAAATCAACCAATCATATTCAATTGAGAGATATTTATGTCCACAGATCCTTAAGTGGGTAGAAGATCACAGAACGTTTGGAATGTATTTCTGATCCAATTGAAGATTGCAATCCATCAAAGTGTAGAGGATGAAGAGGATGAAAACAACAGCCTATACTGTGTGCCAGATATAGTTCTAAGCTTTATAAGATTTACATATTTAATCTCCACAATCGCTCTTGAGGGTATCCCCATTTTATGGTGAAGGAAACTGAGGTGCACAGATATTAAATAAGTTACCCAGGTTCACACAGCCAATAAGTGACATATCCGGGATTTGAACCTAGGCAGACTGATTTCCAAGCTGTGCTCGTAACATTAAGCTACACTGTAGCAAAGATCAGTAGCAGAAGAGCGATCAGAAGACTACCATACGTTTAAACCAAAGAAAAGATTTCAGTGAAGGAGAAATAAAGATAAAAAGCATGGATATCTGATGACAGGTTCTATGAGTGGGTTAGGGAATGTGTTTGTAGGCACAGTGGAGGACGTCAATCAATATAAAGGGCAAAATTGAGGAAGTAAGAGTGATTTTGGAGCAAGCCTTACTATATGCAATGGGACAGAATCTAGATGAAATTTAAGGAGAGAACTAGAAGAGGCCCTGACTCCCACTCAAAAACATTTCTAGGTAAATTGAAGGAAAATGTAGGGGTTCTGCATTAAATACATTTCCTATGAAAAACGGAGAAGTGAAATAATCTGCTGTGAGTGAAAGGATAAAGATATTGGGAAGCATGCTATTTGGATGCTACACAGAAAGAAGAAGAAAATGGTAATCAACTGCAAATATGAAGCAAAATAACCTACCTCTATAATAAGATCATTTTTTAAATATGTCCAGAATACATTGTTTTTAGACTTTGTGTTCCCTATTATTATTAACATTTAGCTACTTAATTAACATTTAGATATTCCATTAATATTGTCCTTCAATGTTTAGAAATTTTTTGGGAATCTGGCATGCAAAATAACTGGGATTGTTTGAGTTTCAGTGCCCACCACCCTATGTAGGCCACATGTCAGGACTATGGCACCCAGTGCCAGATGTCTCTCCATCAACAACAACAAAAAAAAAATCCACAGAGAGTTAGCAGGACATTGAGGGCACTGTCCAGGCCATTTGAGAAATAATTTAGGAAAATAAAGCTCTTCTTCTAGAGAATCAAAGAAATGGAAGTACTGCTAAAGGTCTTCTGGTCCAAGTGCTTGATATGAGAGCTTTCAGAATCTCCAGCAGATGTGACAGAGAAGTTTTGACTGTCTTTACTGAGACTAATTCTTCCAATGGAATTCTTTTCCTTCTCTCTCCAGGAAGAAAGGCTCTGTAGTTGAGACAGCTAGTTAGGGAAATATAATTCCTTCTTTCTTTCTCTAAAACCATGATTTTGAAACTCAGCTATACAACAAGTATCTCTCTGTTCTTCAGAATACAAAGAATCTTTTGCCAAGTTTTCAAGACCCTAAAGTTTTGCCCCACACTATATATCCTATTTTTATTTTTCTCCATTGTACAGTCAGGCTAATATTACTCCATTCTACATAAAAATAGGCAGATTGTTATTCTGTCCTAGTGGCTATTTTGGGTTTCTATTGCTATATAAGAAATCCTTCCAAAACGTACTGGCTTTAAATCAACACTTTTATTTTTTATTCACAAGATTCTGTGGATAGGAATTCAGGAAGGATTCAGTTGGAATGTTTTTGGCTTCACCTGGTTTCATTAGAGGTCACTCATTTAATAGTTATCTTTCAATATTATAAAGAATACAGTGTTTATAATGGCTTTATTGCATTATTTTTATAAAGGTATAATTCTATTTAACTAGTTCCCTATTGATGGATATTTAGCTTGTCTCTAATTTTTTTACCATGCCAACATTGCCATAATTAATGCTCTTTGTGGCCTTAAATGGGTGGGTCTCTTTGGACAAAGCTCTACAAGAATTGCTGAATAAATTCATATAAATTTTAGTACAAAATAAATAAACCAACAAATAAAAGGTAATTCACTCAGGACCACCTTAGGAGAATGACCGCTTTTCCATCTCTTCTCCATTTCCATTCTGATAGTGAACTGTATCACTGTTATTTTCATTTGCATTTCCTTGAGTATTAGTGAGGTTGAACACTTTTTTTATGTTTAATGATCATTTGTAGTTTTTTTCTTCTTAATTTTCTCTTCATATCATTTTCCCATTTTTATTGGGATTTTTTATTTTACATCTGTAAGCAGTGGATACAGCATAGATATTATGCCTGACGACTCTAGTGATTTTCCCCAAAGAAATTCTCTTTTAACTTTATTTGTAATGTATATTTCACATAAAGAAAATGTTTTAAAATGTTTGAGATAAAATTTGTTTTTTTCTTTTCTTTTACTACTTCTGTTTTTTGTTTCGTGTGCCTCAATGTTATCAAAATATTTACTTATATTGTGTTTTAGTGGTTTTGCTGCTTTATGCTTTATATAAATATTGCATCTATCTGGATTTGTGTGTGTGTGTGTGTATGCTGTCTGAACTCTACTCTGTAATGCAATTACTTTGTCTCTTCCTCCACAAATGTAAGCTAAATAAATAAACTAAATATAACCTGCTTTAATTTTTCTAGCTATATGTATGTTTTGTTTTGTTTTATTTCAATATCTGTGACACAAGTTTTTTGTATTATTGTCAACATTTCTGGCTATTCTTGCAAATACATTCTTCTAAATGACATTTAGAAAAATATGTTTACAGTTGTGTCAAACAGTATCATGTAACTTTTTATTGAGTTAAGTTTAAAAATTAAGTTGGGAAAAATAAAAAAATATATAACATTGAATCCCCTCACCAAGATGCATATTATAATTGTTTTATTTTACATTTATATAAATATTCTGTTATAGTCCTAAGTTTCATGGAGTTATTTTATATAGTTATTTTCTTTTTACACTGCAATAAAATTTTTCCTATTATAGTTTCCTATTATCTTTTCTTTCTTGCTTGCTATTAGTAGTATATAAGAAAGATATCAATTTTTTACAATACCAAAATTTTTCTACAATATCAAATGTTTACATTAACCAAATATTGGATCATTTAAATGTCTTAAGTAATTGTTTCTTTCAGCTTGTCATTTGATTAACAAATTTTCTAGGTAAATATTTCTATTATGTTCAAATAATGATCTTTCAGAATCTGCCTTTAAATTAAGGATATATTCACTTGTTATTGCTTCAGTGTTTATTACATTGGTTAGATCCTCTTAAATAATGTTAAATAACTTTTAAGTAATTTGAAACTTATAAAAATGTATTTCTTAAAAACACTTAAAGCTGCACACCTGCAACTAACACAACATTGTAAATCAACTATACTCCAATAAAAAATTTATAAAAACAGTTAAATTCCCTTGATGTTATTGAGTTTATGATGTGGTACCAGGCACTGTAATAATTACTATTATGTGGAATAAAAGTTACGACAAGCTGGTCACTTCTTATGTAAAGCTTGTACTTCTAATGTCTAATGTACCTGGCAGTAGTTCAGGAAATTATAAGACTGAGGGAAAGATCATTGACTTTGATTATTGAAAAATAAATGGTTCCATTTGAGATTGGGGTTTACAATTTTTTTGTTTTGATTTTGATTATTTTGTGTTTGTCTTTCTTGGATGAAAAGAAATGTTTTAAAGAAAAATAGAGGAAAGATGGAATAGTAGGCAAGGCAAAAGCTGAGACTGATAAAGAAGTCACAGATAGAACATGAATGGATGTATGATAACCAAATAATAAGTAAAAGTGGAGAAAAATACATGTATAACTTGAAGGAATGGGCCATGTCTCTCTTATTTTACTATATAATTCTAGCAGTTGGTAGTATGACCAGCACATAGCAGTGCTTAATAAATTTGTTGAATGAATGAATGAGGAATCAGTGCAAATCTGTGGACTACTTGCCCATCTTCAACCTAAATGGCAGGTTTGTCCACCTCCAGATAATTTCCACAGGTGCATTAAGGTCTAGCTTTAACATCCTCACTCCCAATCCCAGTGAATACATCAGTCAGCAGCCTCATCTCCATAACTGAGAGCTCTAACCCACTTTTTAGGGCCGCCTCTGATAGGAGGAGAGAGATCTTGGACAAGTTAAGAAAGATAATTATTCAGGTAAACTGAATAACTTCTTGGTGTTCCAGGCTGTCCTTCTCTTACTGAGTCCTTTCAAAGAAAATGGAAAAGTGAGGAAGTATGCTATTTGATGATGAGGGAGATTTCCGATTATCTACTGTTGGTTCAAAGTTGCTTTCATAATAATATGATACTGTAAATAAATAGAAATGAAATGAATCCATCATCCAGTACCTTTTCTCTGAAACAAGACTGCAGAACTTTTCACATGAGAAATCTGAGTAAAGAAAGTTACTATCTATATTACACCACAGGAGAAAGTTTTTAGTCAAGACCTAAAGAAATGTGAGCATCTTAGCTCTGCATTGAAAAGCACATCTCTAAGCCTCGGTAGCCTTGGTAATGCCTAAATACAGACTTTTTGACCAGGAAGGTTTGCAGCCAGAAATGCACTGATGATTCAACCAAACTTTAGGGTACTCATTTCAAATGTCACAGTATTATACTTCCACATAAGAAGAGATGTAACATCAAAAAATATTAATCGGGCTTCTCTGGTGGCGTAGTGGTTGAGAGTCCGCCTGCCGATGCAGGGGACACGGGTTCGTGCCCCGGTCTGGGAGGATCCCACATGCCGCGGAGCGGCTGGGCCCGAGAGCCATGGCCGCTGAGCCTGCGCGTCCGGAGCCTGTGCTCCGTAACGGGAGAGGCCAGAACAGTGAGAGGCCCGTGTACGGCCAAAAAAAAAAAAAAAAAAAATTAATTACTACAAGAAGTTCTGAAAAACTAAAACAAAATCCTGTGGCAACAAAAACTGTATAAGGAGATTTCACATGTTCTGATTTACTCATAGTTGTGGGCTTCCTTAATGTTTTGCATATGGTGCATTAGTTCAAATATCACAGATTACTGAAATGCATATTACTGATTAAGTAAACTTCTGTATAAATCTTTTTGGGGGGGTCTAACTTTTGTGCTGAATTTTGTCATATATTGGAGATGGGAAAACTAGGTTCTACACTTGGCCCTGATTAGCTCAGTGTCTATTGAATGTGTTATCCATGTAGCCTAATTTCTCTAGGACTTAAATATGAAATGAACCAGTTTATCTCTAAAGCTGATCTTAACAGACATTTCTCAGCTAGGTAAGGCCAAGTGGGAGTGGGCTTTAATGTGGTTGAATTTTGAAGACTGAACTTAGCAGAAGGTAATTGAACTCATCGTGCTAAATCCAATAAATGTAAGCAATTTAACCAGAAAATTCAAATTAAAGAGAAGAATGCAGTAGGGCATAGACTGAGGTAGAAATTTGGTTAGGAAAAAACATAAGACATTCTTCTTGGGCCAGGAAATCTTGTGGTTTAATGTCACTGTACTTAACACGTCAATCCTGGACACCGAGTGACTTCATTTGGGCATGTGCTTGAGGACTGAGTGGGAGAGAATTGCAGATAAAAATGCTATATCAATCTTAAAAAATTTGATATCACCCTCTACCAGAACTATCATGCCTGGCTGTCAAACCCGCAATTCTCAGCAACATCTGGAAAGATTCCATATCACAGGTTATATTAGCTGGGTTTGGCTGGGCCAAATAAGCTTACCACCTGCTCTATGCTGGACTGTATGTAGTGAGGTAATTGCAACAGGCTAGGAAGAGACCCTGTGTAATGGATACCCACTGTTTTTATCTATATGACCAGGTGACAACAAAACAACCCTAAAATTGACTCCCCAGCTGATCCTGTTTCCTTGGCCATATCCATTGTTTGAATAATTGATACAATCCGTTTGAAACTCTGCTACAGGATAATTCCTGGGAAGTTCTGAATCAGCTACGCTAGGGTGATCTGGTTGTGTTCTGTCAATGTGGTCACCATCCTCACTTCAAATTCTGTGGCAAAACTGTTGAATGTGAAAAACTCAAGTACGGGGGAAAGACTATTGGCATGTGATTTAGATTGGGCTGTTTATTATGCCTGCAGGTTTCTGGGAGACCAGAAGATTAAATTCTCACTTAGAATCTCCACAAAAGATATCCCAGTCACCCTGGGGAAAGGTCTGTACTTCACTTTCACACTTACACACTTGGGAGATAGTAAAGGGGAGATGGAGGAAACAAAGCCAGAAATGAAAGGGCAAGGGTTCAATATATGTAAATGTTTCTACATAAGTTGATAAAAAACACATGACTCTGAATGACTTCCAAAATTCTTGAATCCTATAAGACACTCAAAAAAAAATGAATGATCTGAACACCATCTGTTTGTCCTTTTGGTGCATGTGGTAATGGTCACTTATCTGACTACCTGTGGATATGGAAATGCATTTGAAATAATGAAGGACCCTCTGCTCTATTATAATGACAACTACCAGTGACATTTGTAACCTTAGCAGCAGGTTAGAAACTATTTATGTCCACTTCCATTAAGAATTTTACCTTTTTTGACACATCCATTTGATTCTGTTTGAAAGAGAAAATCATTAGTCTGACCTAAAACCACGAATGAAGACCAACTTCTCTCACATAATTTGCATATGCTTAACTATTCATGAGCTCCCTGCTGAACATCAAAGGTGGTTATCAATCTACCTACACCCCAAACTTCTATAGAACACTCATTTTCTGTTAAAGCATGCTCAATTCCCTATGAAATAAAACGAGATGAGAAGCATACTAGGCAGTGCTTACTTTTCCTTGGGGAACATTTTGGCATTTTTTGCAATGAATACAGTTTATCCATTCATTCAACAGATATTTATTAAGTAGCTACAATCTGCCGAATACCTAGTCTAATTTTGGAACATGTTTAGATGTTCGATAGAGTAGTGTATTAAAATCAGTCTTATTTACCATTATCTATTCTTTCACCAGCATTCACAATCACTCCCTCCTCTTACCATAATTCAATCTGTCATTTGTTGATAGATGGGATAGATGACAAAATTTGGCAAGATACAAAACATGGAATATCTCTTATTTGAAGCATGTGTACTAGTAGAACGTTGGGTCTATAGCTTACACTAACAGTGCTTGAATATGTACTTATCTTTTCAATTTTTATATTTATTTCAACTTTTCATGGTTTGAGTTTTCATCTGATCAAAACAAAAGCAGCAGTTAATACTGCTGTATTTAGTATCATTTCAGTGCCTACAGCGGTGAGGCAGTAATCTTGAGGAAATTACTGCTGTTGCAAGTAAATAAGTTATTCATTGTTCTGTTGAAGGAGTTACACTTTCAACACGCAGTGCCTTACGCTTTGTTTATTTTATATTTTTTTGATGCAAATGACTTGCCATCTTAATGGGAGTACATCAGAAACAGTGTTAGAAACTTTGTCCAAGCTACCAACGCTCAGCAATTTTTCTGAAATTAGATGGGTCAAATAGCAAGAAGATTGTTTAGAAAGTACAGAATAGCATCAGAGAGATTTTGGAAAAGATAATGTTACTTCTGACCACTAATAACTTCTGAAATCTTTAGTTCACAGCAAGAAAAATACCTTAGAAACAAAACAAAAATATGTTTACTGATGCCTCTTTCAATTAGTCTTTGTTTTTTCGTATAAAATATAGAGTGTATTTGGTTTTTATTTCAAAAATGCCTAAAACCTATTGAATTCCAGCTGATACTGCTGAAGACAATTTTTAAGATTTTCCATTGTATGATGAAAATTGTATTTACCTTACTTTGCATCTTATTTATCTGCTGTATAATTATCAAATAAACTATTTAGGAGTTATGTGGAGAAAGAGAAGGGGGAAAAATCTTAAACTGCCTTCCTGGGGTTTTGTTTGTTTTTCTTTCTCTCTTTCTTCTTAAAGAGTTTATAAAATGGACAAGTCTAGGGAAACTTTCTAATCTGTGGATGGTGGTTCCAAGCTGTGCCTATACAGTTTTATGACTGCTTAGTTCCAAAATGTATAAACACATTACACTTCTACATAGCAAAATGCCCAGGAGAAGGCAATGTAAAAGAAATGAAGCAGAAGAAAATATATAGCACCATTTTCTTTTTTTGCATTTAATTTAAAATTGATATAAAGTGATTTCAGCTTTAAGGAGCTAGTGAATGCTTTCCACTTTCTGATTTGTCACTTTATCTCAGCTGCCCTTGGCCAACAAACCAACCCTATGCAACTTCTGAGGAAGTCCTCTCAAGCAGGTATTGAAAGAATATACAGTCTCTCCTCTGAGAGTCAGCAGCTGAAGTTCTTATTATTTATTTTGAAGCTAAATGATTTTTTATTTGAAGCGTGTGTGTGTGCACGTGTGTGTGCACACACGTGTGTGTGTGTGAGTGATTCTTCATAGCTTATCTTTGCTATGCAAACCGACTTTTCAACAGGACCTGTAAAGTTCAGCCCTCTGCCAACAAGATGCTTGCTGCATCAGCTTCGGAACAAAATGTCTGGAGGTCAAATTGTCTTAACATATCCTACACTTTAGTATGTTGTATGCATAAGCAGTTGTATGCAACTGAAAGAAAAGTCTATATTTGAGAGTTTTGGTGGGGGCTAAAAAGCACAATTTTAGGTTGGAATTTCACTATTCTGTGTTGATTAATATAAAATACATGAGGAAAAACTCAGGAATGCTTTTGACACATAGTACTGTTCAACTAACGTAAGTTAGATTTGAATCTGAGTGTTATAAGGCCTCAATGTATTCCATGCTTTTGAGAAAAATAGCAAAGTATACTCCTCCTTGTGTAGAGGAAAGGTGTGTACATCTTGTCCAAACCAGAGAGGTTAGCCTAACAAAAATTTTACTTTGGCACCAACTCTCCTGAGAATGTGGCCATAAGAAGAACAGCAAACAATCCAGACTTTGTTCGTGAATATGACAGGGGCTCAGAGACATGTGGTGATTGCCCTTCTTCCTCTTGCACAGCACAAACAAAATTCTAGAAAGGGTACTTGTCTGTCCCATTTTCTACCATTTACTCTTTAAGTCAATCTGCTCACAGAGTGGCTTTTTCTTTCACTCTCCATGGAAATTGTTCATTCCAAAATCAACCTGGAGGTCAGTGACCAGTGAAAAGATCAGCTTTCATGATTCATTTTTTGAGATCAATTTGATACATCACTTTCTCTTTGAAACAGACCTTAAACTCTGTAGCTGATTCAGTTCCTTTCTCCTTTTTGTTCTCATAACAAATTGTTTATAACTCTGTTATTATGGTCACCCTGATATGTTGTAATATATCTGTGTACAAAGTGGCTGCTCTAACCAGACTTTAAGCTCCTTAACAGAAGAAATATTACTTATTCATTTTTGTAACACTAACATATAGAAGATATACTGACCATATTGTAAAGGCACAATAAATACTTATTGAATGAGTGAATAATGGAAAGATCTCTGACTAGTCTGAGAATAGCCTTGTTGTGTTCTAATATAATATAGTATGCTCTATTATTTACATCAGGAAAAGGAATCAAAAGACAATGATTTTTAGGCATGACTTTCTCTTACTAGCATACAGTCTTCCTGGAATACCATTTTTTGCTATTTTAAACCTCTGCTCAATTATGCATGTAACTAACATTAAACATCTGTGAACAGGAGTCTTTAATGACTCCTTTTAGTCTATAAAATCAAGTCAAAACTTCTTGCGATTGTCTAGCATTTTTAACATGCTTTATTTTCCCAGTACATTCAACAAAAACTCATTTATTATATAGAAGATAGTGGTCTCTGACATCTTTGAAGTATCATTAGTTTACTGAATGATTCAAAGGTGTGAAAGGAAGGAAGAAAGCAAGGAAGTGAGGGAGGGAGGCAGGAAGGAAGGAAGGAAGGAAACATTTCTAAATGTATTTCTCTTTCTTTATCAGAATAGGGGAAGTATTTCAAAATATAAATTCAGATTGATTTGATATTTAATGGCATTTATGTTTAAATTGTTTGATTGTCAAGAACACCAAAATATAAATTAAAAGCAGAATGTCAAACTGGAAAATAATTATAACAATAATTCAGGTAAAAGGTTATTTCCTTAAGGGAAAAAACCTCACTTCGAATTAAATTTTTCAATATGCAAACACCATACACACACACACACACACACACACAGAAATTTGAATGGCTAGAAACCAATTTAATTGATAACATGATATTGCTTTATCTATAACATGATGTTATTTTTCACATAAAAACATGGATAAATTTGGTTTTAATCTTTAATTTTTTTTCTTTTGTTTTAGTTTTTACTTATAATAATCAGGGTGGTCTTGCATAAGTTGAAAGAAGCCTTCTCACAAACTGATAGGGAGTTTAGTTAGTACAAATTTTCAAATCTGAAAAAAATTCTTCAAACTATTTTACTCAGAAACTCAAATTCTCTACATTATGCCACTGAAATTAATCAAATAACAAACAAACACAGAGTAAATTCTCAGGTCACATTTTTGAAAAAACAATGCAATAAAATAAACAATTTTCAAAACTATAAACCTTATATACACACTCACACAAGCATGATGCATATGCACACACTCAACAACCATTTTGAGAATTTTGAAAAAAGATTCCCAAGCAAATATTTCCTTAAATTACTACTGGGTTAAACAGGACATCAAAATGACAAAGTTAGAGAGAATGCTTAGAGAGTAATGACAAGTAACACTACATATTAAACTTATTTGTACATTTGTGATTCAGGAGGAAGCTTCTACTTTAAGATGGCAGACTGACCATGTATATTATTTTCTTCCCTCCAAAGCTTCCTTTGAAATGATAATAAACAAATAACACAGTTTCAATCAAAATGACCAAAGAAATTGGGGGTGGGGTGCGAAGGGGATAATCAATAAGGCTCAAGAGAGTTTATCAAATTTCTGGAATGTGGAAAGCAAGTGCAGGAGGAGTAAACAAGGAACAGGCCAGAGAAAACTTCCATCAAGAGTGTGAAGATGAGCAGCCATTTTCTGCTCATAACCAAGGATAGACTTAGACATTGGACATAACAGATACAAAGGAAGGTGAGGAAGAGCCATGGGGTTCCATTGAACTACAAGTTATGGCTGCTACCAGGACACGTTGGACTTCTTTGTATCCAGAGACTCACAGCAGAGAAAAGGAGTCACTGCTAAGACAGGAATAACTGATGTCATTTCCACAGTGGGTGCAGGAAGGATATCTCCTGTGCCCCCTTGCATCACTGTAACTGTGATGGGCATGTGCAGCCCCACCACAGTCTGAGGGGTATGATTGTCAAATTCTATGAACTGAATGTTTGTGCTCCCCCAAAATTCATACATGAAACCTAATTCCCAATATGATGGTCTTTAAAGGTGGGTCCTTTGGGAGCTAATTACACCCCTCATGAATGAGATTAGTGACCTTATAAGAAGAGACCAGAGAACTAGCTTTCTTTCCACCACGTGAAAATACAAGGAGAAGTCAGCTGTCTGCAACCTGGAAGAAGGCTCTCATCAGACAGAACCTGACCGTGCTAAAACCCTGATCTCTGACTTCCAGCCTCTAGAGCTGTGAGAAATAAGTATTATTGTCTAAGCCACTCAGTCAATGGCAATTTGTTATAGTAGTACAAACTAAAACAGAAGTCTATGGCTCAGACCCCACAGGACTGAAGGTTTGGGTCACACCATGAAGTAAGCCACTAGGACCTCCAGAGGTGATAGATGAAAATGAGGATTCCACAATTTGGAATGGATAGTGAAAGAGGAAGAAGATGAGTGGTAGTGGTAGTCTTGAGACCAACTGCACAACGGAGACCAAATTAATCTCACTAACTTCATCATTTTTTTTTTTTTTTTGCTCCTCAGGAGGAAAAGTCCACAGGATCCATGAACGACCTGTTTCCCACCCAGCAGATCTGTGAGACACATAGGAAGGAACATGGTGACAAGGAAAAGGCATGGCTCCCATCTCCTACTGCAGGAAGCATAACTGATTTATTTCCTCAGCTGCTGCACTTGTGGATCCACCATTGTGTTTGTATTAGTGCCACACTATCCACAGGCTGCTTTCCACCTAGTGAGTGAGCACAGCGGGGGTTTCAATCCAAACCCAATCTATAAGATGCAAGACTTCTTTAAGGTGTATCTTTTGTTTAAGAACATTCCAGTGGCATGGCCAAAGCTTTCTCAAAACTGCACAGCCATCTGAGACTGCTTCCCCTGCCCTCTTTCATTCTCCTCCATTGCAGGCTTCAGATCTGTCTTACTGTCTGAAGACCCCCCCTACTTTGTGCACCTCCCTTCACTTTTTCCTTCAGAAGTGTTCCCCTAGAAAATCTCTTATATGTCTATTTCTGCCCTGGCATCTGCTTCTCAGAGGACTCAAGCCAAAATTGTTCCAAATTCAATGAAAAAAACGTTACAGAATGATAAGAAGATATTAACATTAAAATATTTTTAGGAAAAAAATAAGTTGATTCTTTAAAATTGTAGTTTAATGCTGAAAAATATGACAGAAAAGATGGTAAACATAGAGGATTGATCCAAAAGGACCAATATCAGACAAGGAAGAATCTAGAAAGTGAACAGAGCAGAGAAAAAAAATGGAAAAGAATTTCTGAGCATTGATAAGAAACCCACAATTAAATTGAAAAATGTCCTGCTACCTTAATGAAAAGTGACCCATGTATAGTCAGGTACATTGAAGTTTTAGAACAATAAATATAAATACAAGATTCTAAAGCTTTCACATGACAGAACATGTCTACAGTGTGAACATGAATCAAATGGTAATGGAATTCTCAACAACAGTAGTAGATCCTTAAAAAACAAGAAGGAATGAATTCAGAATTCTGACAGATAATAATATTCAGCCTGAAATTCTAAGCGTAGCCAACTTATTAATCAGGTGTGAAGATACTAACAGATAGCATTTATTGTGGCAGGAAGTATATGAATGGTTCATTTAATCTTTAACAATTCTATAAATAAATACTATTAACATACCCACTTTGCAGATGAAGAAACTGGAGCAAAGCAAGGTTCATGTACTTACTCAAAGACACAGACCTAGTAAGTAGCAGAGTCATAATTCAAATGAAAATAATTGAAACTGACATCAATACTTGGAACTATATTGCATCTCAGTACAAACAAACTGTGTGGATTATAGGCTACACTATATATATATTTTAGGTGTGCACAGTCAGAAAATGTATGGTCTAGGCACATTTAAGAGGAGTTTTTCAAGATATCCAGAAAAAAATGTAGGTAAACATAAGACAAAACAGAACTGTGGTAGACAGAACAATCTCCACCACATCACTTCAAACATGTCCATGTCTTAATTCCAGGAAACTCTAAATATGTTACCTTATATGGACTGGCAAAAGGAATTCTATAGGCATAATTAAGTTAAGGATTTCACAAAGGGGAGACTATCCAGGTGAGTCCAATGTAATTACAAGCTTGCAGCAGGCAGTCAGGAGAGAGGAAGAGTTTGGGAGATGTTATGCTGCTGAATTTGGAGATGGAAGAGGAGGCCATGATCCAAGGACTGTAAGTGACCACCAAAAGCTGGAAAAGACAAGGAAACAGATTCTCCCTTAGAGCCTCCAGAAGAAATTAAGTCCTGCTGCTGATCCATTTTAGAATTCTAACCTCCAGAAATATAAGATAATAAATTGCATTACTTTAAGCCTCTAAATGTTTTGGTAATTTGTTACAGTGGCAGTAGGAATCTAATAATAATAAGACCAAGACTGACAGAAATATGAGGTCTGAGGAAGAAGAAGACTCATCTCAGAAAGTAGTTAAACCTTGAAGCCCAAGATGATAGCTTTGCAGAAAGCGTAGAAGAAACCATTTTGGATAGGAAGAATTAGACACAGGGATTTGTATGGAGGATGTGATTTGGAGAAAAAAGAAAAAACGATATTGTGGTCTTATTGGAAAAAATATCTGAGAATTAATGTAAGAAAGAAATAGCATGAATAAATAAAAATGATTAGAAAGTCCTGGAAAAAAAAATCAAGTAAAGGAAATGCAGTCATATACACAGCTTGCCTTGACAGAGAACAATACCCACATCATCAAAATCTAAATACCTTTCATTGATTTAACTAAAAATAGTAATATAATTACACTGGAAAGGTGAGGGAATGAGAGGTAAGGTTTTATTCAAATGATAAATCAACATCTGCCATTAGATAGATAATAGACAATATCTAAAATTAGTAAATCAATAAAGAACAGTACACATATTCAGAGACATAGGAGTAATCACAAAAACAAAGAGCTAAAAGAATGCTCTTGGGCCTGGGAAGTGGGGTGGGAATGGAGGAGAGGATATAAAATTTTTGTTACTATATTGGTATTATTTTATATTGCATTGGTATTATTTTATTTTTAACTACATAGAAAATTAATATAATACAACTCTTTAAATTATAAAAAAGAAAAATAAGTAAAAATATAAAATTAAAAGACATATAAGTGATATATAACTGTGATTGTAAGCACAGAAGCAAAGAAACCACAAAAATGAGATCAACAATGTGATTCTTTAAAATGTTTGCATTTTTTGAAAAGACCAAAAAATAAAGTTAGAAAGAAATGGCAACAGAGAAAATATATTTGCAACAAATGTGACAAAGAATATTTATCCTTTATGTATAAAGAATACTCTGCAGATCAATAAGACAAGTTCAAATATTCCTATGAAAACAATGGCAAAGAACATGAACAAGTCACAGAAGAATTAGGAAGGATTTATAAACATAAAAATAGGTTTAATGTCTGTAATAGTCAAATATATGTTTATTAAAGCAAAAAGTAGGTATTTTTTTCACTTATAATACTTATAATGATAAAATTGATTGAGAGCAGGAATTTAGTGATTTGAGAATTCTTATGAATGACATGAGAAGAATTTTAAAAGGCTGTATTCAGAAAATACAGCTTTTCTGAAAGCAATTTAGCAATATATATACAATCTTGAAAGTGTTCTACCCTTTGAACTAGTAATTCCACTTCTAGAAATCTGTTCTGAGAGAATAATAGCCAGTAGAGTCAGAGAGTTATGTACTGAAACACAGAGTTGTTTATAATGATGAAAATTGTAAATAATTTAAGTGTTCAACATTAGGAGACTATTTTAAGAAATTATGACCAAATGTATTGATACATAAAAAAGAATGAAAATATTCCAGCTATTAATTCTGTTGTGTATGATGTTAGTATTTTAACTGCGTGCTTTTCCTTATTTTTCTACAATGGATTTTCTTGTACATATGCATGAATATGTATAAATATGTATCAATCAATGAGAAACTGGCAAATGAACAGAAGTATAATATAAAGAGGATTTGTTTTATTTCCCGGGACTTACGATTTTTGTGTTGGAATTCTTAGAGGACGGTAATTTCTCTACCAAAGTAACTGGTGACCTAAAGAAAAGAAATAGCCTCTTAGCCAAGCACAAACTTCAGAAGAGTATACTTCTTCAGTACTTGATTTTTTCCTGTGATTCCATCACCTACCAGCTTCTGCCTTCACTCACTTCCCTATCTAATCTGTTCCCTACTGTCACTAACTTCAAATTTCTTACTAATGACTTCAATTTACTATTCGTCCTTCTACCATATTCACCAAGGCACTCTCCAAACATGGATGTATAAAACTATTTACTCTACCTCTTTCCTTCTCTTGGGACACTGAAAATATTCAGAGAAATGTATGAAAAATGATTAAGTACTTTTCAAATTTACATTTAACCCATCTTCTCAAGTGAAAAGATATGACTCTTCCTTCCCTTGACTTGCTCTCTTTCTCTTTCTCTCCCATATCCCCACCCGTCCTGTCCCAAATCTTCTCTCTTTCCTTTCCAGCTGCAAGGAGAATGTCGTGCCCCGTTCACATCCTATAAGGTCCCAGCTGTGAAGGCTGGAGAACTAAGGTGAGAGGCAAGGGTTCAGGAATGGCAAGGCTGGGCATAGGACCTGTTAACAGGGCTGCAAACTGCTCCTCGGGGAGAAATCTGGTGGTTTAGTTACCAGTGTGCAAACAGACAGGGGCCGCTAATATTTCACCAAGAGGCAGTGTACCAGCATGAACTAACTCTGGAGGAAGATTCTCTAGGTTTAAATCAAGATTCTGCCACTTATTAGCCCTGTGACTCTGTCATAATTACTTAACCCCTAGGACCTCCGTTTCCTCCTGTGTAAAACGGGGCTTGTGTGACTCATATCGTTATTAACACAGGAAATCTGTATGAGGATCAAAAGTACAATTCAAATAATTTATTATAATGCCCTATACAGTAAATACTCAATAAAATTAGTAGCTATCATTAATTATGTTCTTATCATTACCTGTCTGATCTGGTGGAGCTTCTATAACCAGATTCATATGGTCACACAGAAGGTATTTACATAGTCCTTATGTTTTCCCTCTGATTTGAAGCCAGAATTCAATGAAACAGCCAGGGTACAGCAGAGGTAAATATAGCTCTTGGAGTCTTAATGTACTACTAGCTTGACTGATATAAATCTAGGTGAGCCTGCTAATTTAAGAGAGATTGTGAGAGTTTGTAATGAGGCAACTAGCACAGAGTGGACCATCACAGAAAGCTTTCCTGAGGAAGAAACATTTAAGGTTTGAGTGGGAACTGGCAGATGAAAATGGAGAAAGGAAGAAGAAATGGCAGTTGCAAAGGCACTGTGTGGAAAGGAGTCCAGCACAAACAGAGAAATCAAAGCCTGTGGAGTTAGTGTATGGTGAGCATAGGAATAAGAAGCTCAGGATGAGGCTGAAGAGAATGACAAAAACCAAATCATTCAGACCCTGTAAAGGGAGTCATAGCAAGACCTGGAGAGTATGAAAGGGAAGGGAAAACACAATTCTTCTAAGATGACTTCTGCATCCCCTTTTACTTCAAATTCCTATTGATTCTCATAAACAGCCATCCCTTGTGGCCAAGCCAACCCTGGCCAGTATTGGAAATGAAGCTGACACACACACACACACATGCCACATATGCGAAAAAAGTACAGATCTTCAGAGGAGATTTGGAACAGGCAAATTAGAATAAATGAACAGCTTCCTTGTCATCCCTTGTTGACAGTTATCTCCCCATGGTACTCAGTGGCACAGAAATTAAGACATATAAGCTCTTGCTTATAATACCTGAGGAGTTGAGGAGTGTGACTGAAGCCCAGAGGAGCTGCCAGTTTAATGGGACATAAAGATGTAAAAGAGGTCAGGAAATGTGGAGTTGCAGAGATGTATCTTATGGCTCCAGGAAATCTACATGAGTAAATTAAGTAAATTTACTTCACCAGTTGCTTCAGACAAAAGCAAGATAAAACATAGCCACAGTTATCATATGACCCTTTCACAGGAAGCATGCATACCCTGAGGATCCTGAGAAATGGGCTATTGATTGAGAGACTTACCTGTTGGATTAGAAACTTATGAGAAGACTCAGTAGAACCTGAAAGGTTTAGGGACACTACACACGTGAAACACTTTGAATCACTTCCCATCATCCTACACCAAACCTAGCTTGATAACCAGGCTTAATATGAAGGTACATACATAGTAGGGTCTAAATCTGATTTAGGTTTAAGATTGTGACAAAAGCAAAGTGACTAATAGCGGTGGTACTAAAAGGAACAAGGATGACTCAAATAATTGCTGTTGCATTGGTCATATTAATTTACTTAATAAATATTTATTGAGCATTCCCTATGTGTCAGACTCTATTCTAAAGCACTGGGTAAAAGAGCAGTGAATAAAACAAAAATCTTTATTGACATTTCTTCTAGTTGGAAATGGTAATGCTGCTTCATGGTGAGGCTTTGATGTTCGATTATGGCTGTTATAATAAGCAGCCAAGTAAGTTTCTGTTTAATAATTTGTGTGGTCAGAGGGACCTCAAGGCTGTGTCATCTGCATGCCATCACACACATACGGTGAGATGAACTCTGCTCTGACAAATGCATTAGACTGGCCTGATCAATCAGCAGACAGTTCAGTCTACACTGTTTATCTCACCCTCCAGAATAAACCTCACTGTGTGACTGTATTCATGGAAAGAAATTTCTTCACATTTTTAGAGTATATGAAAATAGTAAGCTGTGAGAATCAAATAATAACTGAGTTTTGGTTTACACTTGCTTTAAAATAGGTGTAATGAAGCCTCCAAATTTCTCTGTTTTTCCAACTATTGAGTATGTAATTGGCATAGATAGGCTTGGTAACTCCAAGAATTACCATATGACCCTAGAGATTATTTCCTATTATATTTGGACAAAGCAAGTGAAAACTGTTGGAACTTTCCCACCTACTATTTTTTTTTAAAGAAGGATTGTTGTAATAACTTGCAATGAGTTTCTGTGTTCATTAAGACTTTGTTAGAGATAAGTGGGTTTTTGTTAAATTACACAGTTTGACAAGTTGAAAAGATAAGGTGAGACCTAGATAATGACTGTTAATTAATAAGTAGTTAATAAATCATTGAATAGCTTGCTATTTGTACTACTTAATCAGCAAACTTTCATTGACAACTTACTGTGTTTCAGGCTCTTGCCCTCATAGAATTTATAACCTAGACTAGGATTAAAAAATAATTACAAAAATATAAATACATTTATAAATTATATTAAATATTGTGAATCAAAGTTTAGGGTAATTAAAAATATATATAAAAGGGATAAGAAGTGCCACTTATTGGGATGTAGAAGTCTAGAAAATTGCTGGAATTGAGAAGGTCATGAATTCAGTTTTAGACATTAAGAAGAAGATGCATATGAGACTTCCAACAAAAGAGATGTTACATTGAAATTTGAAGGTATAATTTACAAGCTGTGTGTTTTGCTTTTTTTTTCCCAAAGAGAAAATTGATATATCACAGTAACTAGAAAACAATTAATATAATAAAAGGATCTTTAAAATAACAGGGAAACAATGTTAAATGTGTGCTAATTTGGCCTGGAATTCGTGGAATAGAAACAATAAAAGTCATGACTCTGTTCCATGCATTCCAAGTTGGCAAAATGTCTTTCAAAGGGACTGTTTCTTCGAAGTTGTTCTGGTTCTACAGATCAACATACTGTGTTTGGCAAACAAAATTTATGTACACTTTTTCAGGCAAAAAAACACAAAGATAAATATTGAAGGATATTTATTTGACACTGCTTGATCACCACCACTCTGCTCTCCTACAAACAAAGTATTACCCCCAAGGCCATAGATTTCTCTTAGAAATTGCCCACATGTCTTGGCACAAAAAGATCAACTTTTGAAAGTGGGGGTGGAGTGGGAGTACACCTAGCACGTCGTCCCGGGGAAATCAACAATAAGCACTCTGATCGAGTCAGAGTTAAGTGGCCCGAACTAAGGGTGGAGGCTGAGAAATGAAAAGCAAAACATATTAGCAAAACGACAGAAATCAGAGTGTTTTCTGAATTTCCACCAATTTGGTCGAAAGCCAACTTCTAAACTACGAGCTCTTCAGTAAGCAGGTTTTGTACCAGCTCTGTAATGGAAAGCTTAAAAGGTCAATTACTAATCTGAATTTCTCTGGGGAATAGGGCAAATGCTTCCTAGACCGTGAAAAATTTTAAGGTAACTGCTCACACTTTCAACTGTGATGAGGTCGTGAAAACTGACATCAAAACCTCAGCACTGAGGTTGTGGAAGAAGTTTGAAAGCCCTGGAGTTCAAAGACTGATGTGTTTTCTTCCACTGCCTATATATATTAAAACTAAGTAAAAATCTTGAAAGTGAAACATCCTGAGATTAGAATCATTCAACGTATAAACTTTTTTGAGAAAGACAAGGGAGAAAAAAGAAAAAGGGAGGGAAAAGATTCAACCATTACTTTTTTCTGTTGATGTTGAAGGCAAGTATATTACTTTTTGGTATAATTTAATTGCAAACTATTAAATTTGTTTAAAATATGAAGGAAAGAAAAAGAAAAAGAAAGGAAAGAATGGAGGGATGGAAGGAAGGAAGGGAGAGGAGAGGGGAAAAAATCTTAAAATAAAATCATTAAAGTCCTAAAACTGCAAGGAGCCTGAGAAGTGTTCTAAGCCAATCTGGTCACAAGTTTGGTAATCTCTTCTTTGCCTCTAACTACTGTTTTCCCATCTTCTTGATCAATCACAGTGAAAGGAAACCTGGTCCATTCTCTTCTTAGACACACCTAATTTATTCTTCAGTTTTTCCTTATGTTGGATTTTAATCTGCATTCTAATAACTTTTACTCATGGGTTCTTGTTCTATCCTCTAGATTTACCAAGCTATGCCCACTTCCTTTTTTCTCATGAAAGACCTACAGTACATGGAGCCCTACAATCTCAGCCACCCAGCACTCTGATCCATTAGGATGCCCAGTCTTAGCAGGAGCACAGCAAGCAGAAACAGATCATCCTTCAGAGGAAATGCAGCTTCGGGAGCAGGCTATGACATCACTGTGATTAAAGAAAATGTTGTAGCTGGACCCCTGTGTTGCTGAGAATTTGTTAAACATTAAACAGTGAAGCCCATCTCCACAGGGACACTAGAAAAACTGCAAATGGGGTCAGATTTGCCCAAGGGAGCCTGAGGCAGAAGTATTCTGACATGAACAGAACGGACTGATGTCTCTGATGTAGTTAGTAAGGCAGTTCTTACATTGCAGTTTGGTTCAGTAACACTGGAATGATTTGATTCTACTGAAGCAAAAGCAGAAAGTCTGTTCACAAAGGCATTGTTTTGTCCCATGCAGGGAGACCACAGGGAACTAAAGAATTCATGAAGGAGAATAGAAGATGGTGAACACAGTGGAGCACCCTGCTCTGGGAAGACTAACAGGAAGTTCCACAGTGGCTCCAATGCAGGGACCCTCAAGATGATAGATGAGCCCTGCGTAGGGAGAGGGATCACAGTAAACTGAGTGAACTCAAAGCTCAGTCAGGAAGGAAACCAAGACTGAAGAGAGTGTGCTCCTTATAGAACAGGGATCATATTTTTTTCTTCAAAATTTCAATTACAGATTTTCCACAGACACAACTGAAATTGTGACACAGGAAACAGGGCACAAAAAGCAAAGATTTGAAATGTGGTAACTAACAGATTTAGAATAAAATTTCTTTGTTTTTATAGTGAAATTCTCCACATTCAAACCCACTGGATAAAGAAGAGGGAACAAAATACCTGAGAAATTAACCTTAGATAAAAAAGCAAAAACTACCAGAGAACAAGTCAAATAGGACTAAACACACTAGAGGCAAGTTACATCTAATGGAAATAAGTCAGTGAGTTGCAGGTCCTCTGACCATTACGACAATCCTGATGACTTGTCCATAACCTTAGTGAAAGGAATGGATAGGAATTATTTGGATCCAAACATCAGATCTGAAATAGCCTCACTAATGTTGGGATAACATTAATAGTAGGAAAAGCTATAATATTTTCTATAACTGTATGATTACAAATGAAATGTTTGAATTAGGAGAGAGAAATTTGCAAGTGATTCCAAACAAGAAAAAAAAATCTTTGCGTTCATAATACTGTCTTAGAGAAAAAGGTAGTAGCTGGTTTTTATGTTACTAAATTAGGCAACATTATTCTTAGAAATTACATCTTTTGGGTGGTTTCTCTACTCACAGTGAACTCTCTTAATGACCCATTTACCTTCCGAAAAAAGCTCTTGATTATTTATATTTGTCCCCAAGTTAGAGCAATCGTATTTTCCATAGAAGTTATGCAGAATGAATTCTAGCTCAGTCTGGGCCTGTGTTTTGAATAGGGTGATATAATCTCAGGCATCTGCAATGTGGTCTGAAAAGCAGAAGAAAAGCCTGCAGTGGAAGAAGTCTGCAATGGAAATACAAAGAGGCAAATATGAGGTGCACACAATCCTTTCTAGTTTATGGTTCCAATTTTGCTTCATAATTCCAAATTTCTTTAGGACTGAGGGCTAACATACACCTGCCAGTATTTTTCATGAGGTACCTCTATATACATCTCTCTTTTGCTTTAACTAATTTAGTTATTTTTATTTGTTTGTTGTTGTTGATAACCAGAGTGCTACATACTATAGGATAGAACAGTGGTCCTGTTTTGAGTAAGATTTTCCACATACTTAAGTTCAGACATAAAATCATGTTTTTCACCGATGCTTCCTGCAATCAATCTGAACAGCCTAGCATAAGCCCAGGTAGGGCAAGCCCCTCAGAGAAGGCTTCTGGCAGAACTGAACATGTTGATTCAATTCACTTTAGCAAACATACCCATACATGAGGCACCTGCCATGTGTTTGAACACTGATCTGGGTGCTGGGATTTCACTGGGGGACAAGATGAAGTCCTAACTCACAAGGAAACTGTAAAGTCTATGGAGAAGGCTAAAGGGAAATTTCAGTGCAATGTTGTAAGTCCTAAAATAGGAGTAAACCTGGATGATATAAGAGCAGAGAGAAGGGACATCTATGCCAGTCTTTATGGACCCAGAAAGGGTTTCCAAGTGGCATGAGGCATAAGGCAATATCCAAAAGATAAGCCAGAGTAAAAAGTTAGGGTAAGGGGAGCAGATTCCTTGGTCAAAAGTCAAGCTTGTTACAAGACTTACAGGCAAGAGTTAGCATGAGAACTCTCCTTCGCTATGGCTGGTACTTAAAATTCAGAGTAGGAACTGGTGAGAAATAAAGTGAAAAAAGAGCAAGGTCCAGATCCAAAGTGAGTACCTTGGATTTGATGCTAAAGGAAATGGAAAATATTTGATGGATTCTATGCAGGGGAGTTACATGATCAAAAGTGTTTTAGGAAGATCATACTCTCCTAAACAGTTTGGAGGATGACAAGCCTGGCTTCAAAGAGACCTGGAGAAGTAAATTATTTCAGTAATCCATGCCAAACATAACGCCCAAGATTAACAGAGTAAGTGTAAGTATTGAGAAAATGAAAAAAAATATAGTGAGCTAATGACCAAGGCATTCAACTGGGAGAGCGTATCCCAAAAATCTGAGCTAAAGAGGTTCAGGTCACTTCTTTCCACCATCCTAAAACAAAATGCATTGATGGCAAATATAACCACATCAGAATATTTCAAGAATTGCTTTTTGTTCCAGAAGAAAACTTGAAGTCTTGGTAATTTTTATAGTTATCCTAGCCTCAAAGGGCTCCAAGACTGGTTTGAAAACTTTACTTAACCATTTTACTGCCACATAAGTTACAAAGCCTGGGGCCGGCCATAAAGATGTTAATATAATGAATATTCATAATCAATAAATATTCATTAAACAACATTTCTGTTCCAGGCATGCTGTTGCTCCTGGCAGGTCCCACCTGCATGGCAGAGTGCACTTGTTAAATGAGTGTTGCTTATTGCAGAAACACGTTATGGGATTTCATGAAAGAAGCTGCATTCATCTACAATACATAAGGATGTGTAGAGACAAGTTTGAACAAATTCTGTACAAAAGAAAAAAAAAAACTTTTCCTCTTTTGTACAATGCTTGTGTTTCACACGTCAAATGTGTGACCAAATATGGGAAATTCTATGGGAAAACCAGGTAGACTACAAAGGGTTTTATTTCTATCTCTATATGCTAGGTAAGTACAAAGGCAGTGGTCCCTAACCAGCTCGATGACTGCCTGATAGGTGATAGTTTTTAAATGCAAATGGACAGTTATGAGCATAAACACTCAAAAATTTTTTTTCATTGGATGATGGCTTCTGAGAAAATAATCCATTCAATGTTAGATGAAGTTGCTATGATGCTGTATACATTTCAATTGGAGGATGTGTGTTCTGTTAAGATAAATTATTTTTCTGAAAAATGGAAACCGCTACTCACAAGTGTTTCTTATTAAGAAACCAGAAGAATTCTGCATGATCACCACCCAAAGAATCTTCACATGTTCTTACACACTGATAATAATTTACAAAACCTACTGGATATTGACAGTAAACAGATAAATACTACTACACAGTGTTAACTGGTTCAGAATCTGTGTAAAGAATCAAATATTCAACACTTTTCTACATATTTAAGATGCTGCAAGACCCTTGTTTTCTGTTGCTTCCATAGATTGCCTCGGGGAAACAATTCTGCTCTGTTGTGTTCCAAAGTATGATAAGCTTCTAATTAGTATATAGTAAAATTATTCTTCTTTCAGATACCTCACATTTTTCCAAGCCTCAATAACCACAGGTATTACCCTAATTGGTGGGCAGTTAAGCAAATAGGAAAACTCCAGTTGTTCTGCCACCATGCAACTAATTTGATGAAAAAGAAGGTTCACCTGGCAAAGAGCATCTTAAGTATAGAGCTTCAGTCTCTTTGAAAGAGTAAGACAAGCTAAGAAGCTATGGAAGACTCAGAGCTTTATGGGAAATTCAATGAGTTTTATTTGTTGTTGTTCTCACCTTTCTTGTTCATGTTGACTTTCATCATTTTGTAGTTTCTCTCATTAAAATCCCCTTCACATATTCTCAGCAACCTTCATTCCAAGAAAAATCTTTGCCTGTAGAAGCAGTTTGTCCAATTCTCACAATTTGATCTTTCTTTTTTTTTTTTTTTCATCATATCGTGGAACTTTGACTAATACTCACACATTTTGGATAAAGTACTAAGGTTCATGATTCTATAAAGATGGCATATACTGCCATCTGTCTTGACAGTCTTTGAATAGAAAATGTGAGAGGTGAAAGGTTGGTGAGAAGGGCTTATTGCCTCAAGCACACAGATGGAATAAGATGCCTCAGCAAGAGCACATTCTCAAAGGAAAAATGATATCCTTGTTATTTTTCAATCTTTGCTTTCTGAGTGAACCTTCTCTTAGGAGCCCTTATATCACATGATTTTCCTTTTAAAAAGGATGATACAGAAACCAAAGGACTCTCATAACCAAAGTAACTGCCTGTCAAAACCAGGTCACTAATTAGCCAAATTTAATTTTTCATATACTCAACAACCTCTCTCACTATTGGACACTTTCTATTTCTCCAAAGGAGGCTCTAATGGTCATCCTATCACATAAGCAATTTTAATTGCATCTTGTGGCATGCCATTAATTTTATCAGTGAGTTGCTTAAGCTTGCTTATGAATAATAATTGTAAAATACAATAAATTTTAAAATACAAATTATAAGAAAAGTGAAATCAAATACTTTTCTAGGAGACCAATTTTAACCCAAGTTGAGCTTTGTCTATAAATTTAATTTTCTTTAGTCTGAGAATGAAATGCTACAATGGAAAATTTTCATCTAAACTGGCTCTTTGTGACACCATGACTTACAAAATTGTAGTTTAGGTAAGTGTAATGAATTATCTGAAAACTACATATTGCTACTAATGTCTTTGTTACTATGATGGCTTTGTCTAATTACAAAGGTACTTTTATCCTAGATCTTGATGATTTAGCAAAATACAGAGAATTTCTTTCTCCTCATTTGCAGAAAGATAACATTTCCAAGGGCATTTCAAGAAAAAAATAAGTTCAAAAATAAAGATGTGACTATCAGTCCTATCTTGCAGTAGAACTTGTTAGTCACCCTAAGTACTGCATTCCATGTAACAAGGCCATTTCTTTGAAACACTGCATGAATATTGTCTTCTGGAGCAATGCAACAGGGTGGAAAGGATGAAGGTATTGTGTTTTCATATTCAAATCCTGTGCAGCTTACCTCAAACTTTACCCAATTTGAAATGGTACTAGAGAATTAAATATGATAATATTTTCATTAAAGTAGATATATTCCTTCAGTTGATTAAATATCCTAAGAAACTCTTTTGCAAACATGCTTCTTAAACTCATCTAAAGAAAAACTCCTCTCCACCATTACTGCTCTTCCCCAGTCTTTCTTCTCAAATAAAACAGACATTCTTGACACCTTGACTTTATTCCAGATGTGTCTCTTCCCACAGTTTGCTCTCCATTTATCTAAGCGAGAAGTTACAAACTCAAAAGTGTGAAATGGCAGCTTGTAAAACCCTAAGGTGTCAATAAGGCTGGGGAAAGGGCGTCAGACTTTTTGAGCATTTGGGCTCTCAACTCAGAACAAAACCAAAAAAATAACAACAGCAACGAACCTTACCAACACCGTGTCCTTTAGCTTATTTTATCCCATGAGGAGCCAGCCAGTTACCCCTGTTCTAAATCCTACTGTTCAAAGCATGTTAACTCTTGAGGTGCTGCAGTAGATGAAGCCAAAGAGCTGAAGCAAGACTCAAAAATAGAAAGATATGTTCAGCTCTCCTGATTCTGATATATGTGGCTTGGAGAACCAAGGACATGGAATAGAATGATGTCCGAGTTTGTACCCTGAGGGACACTTTCTCTTATTAACATCTTTCAACAGATCATATCTCCTAGCTGGGGTTGTTTGGAAACACCACATTCAAAGCCAAATAACTTTTAATTGCTATCGTTACCAGGTTACTGATAAAACATATGACAGCTATCAGCCAATCATGTTTCTCATATATTTATTGGGAAGGTTTATCAGCCACAGAGGAAACAATTAATTAGGTATTCTCCATTGTAAAATAATACACAAACATTCAGGTCACATTTATATGAAATAAGCAGCATGAGTCATAGTACAGTAATATACTGGTTATGTGACTGGAGAAACTGAGACTAAGCAATTAAAAATGATTCATTCCAGTGCTTCCCTGGTGGCGCAGTGGTTGAGAGTCCGCCTGCTGATGCAGGGGACACTGGTTCGTGCCCCGGTCTGGGAAGATCCCACATGCCGCGGAACAGCTGGGCTCGTCGTGAGCCATGGCCGCTGAGCCTGCGCGTCCGGAGCCTGCGCTCGGCAACAGGAGAGGCTGCAACAGTGAGAGGCCCGCATACAGCAAAAGAAAAAAAAAAAAAAAAAAAAGAAAGAAAGAAAGAAATGACTCATTTGAGGACACAGAAATAATCCAGGACAGAACTCGAAGAGAATTTGGATTTTCCTGCCCCTTGTGCTGATTTTCAGAAAACTCTTCCATTACCATTGAGGGACAACAATAGCAACCAAAGGCCCTTTAGAAATGTAAGTGCTTTTCATACAGATTTAAATTCACAGAAATGGAATTTAAAAGCAGCTGTTAGTCAAGTAGAGATAGCGGACTGCTAACTAAACCAATAATCTAGTTCGTTTTCTAATCTCCATTCTCTATGTTCCTCTAACTAAAGGAATAGGGGCATCCATAAGCACCATCAAGCCTGGCAATTTTTTTTTTTAGCCAGATATATTTTGGAAAAATGAAGTGTGTATGTCACTTTGCAAAACAGCATGACTCTGTTAGTCTTTGCTCGCTTTATCCTGAGCCAAAAAAAAAAATGCAGATCTGATAGCATCTGTTTCCACTACCCATGCTATCCCAATCATCAAAAAGGCATGAGGTTGGGAAGGAAGTTCTGAAAGCTTTCACATGCCTGTTTCTTACCAAGAAAATCACTTCTTCCATGCATTCATTCTGCTTCCCTTCCTTGCGTCTGACTCACTTGTTCAACTGGGAGATAACTTAGGAGGAAGTCAAGGGGAAAAGATCAAGGGTTAAGAGTTCTATTAAGTTCCATGATTACAAAAAAAAAAAAAAAATGTCAAGTGTTTTCAAATGGAAGCTAAACAGAATGATCTTTAAAAATAGAGAGGGTGTTCCCTGGTGTCCTAGTGGTTAGGATTCCGTGCTTTCACTGCCATGGCCGGGATTCAATCCCTGGTTAGGAACTGAGATCCCCACAACCTGCGCATCGGGACCAAAAATAATATGTTTTAAATAAAAGTACTTGAAAAAGAGAGAGAGAGAGAAAGAAACAGAAACAATCATCCTCAGATCCTGTGAAAATTATATTAGCACATATTAGACTAGGCAAAAGAAGTTTAACTTTACTGGAATGTTCAGGAGGCAGATCAAAATGTCTTAAAATACAGAATAATGGGGAAAAAATGGAAAAAAAAACATTTACTACCTCAATTTCCTTTTGGAAAAAGGAAATGGAAAACTTACGATTTCTAAAAGCAAATGCCTACAGTGGCATTCTCTTCCTTGCTGTTACTTTCTATTTTATTTTTCTTTAACTAAGTGCAAGAATAACTCACCAATAAAGACTGGGAAAATGTGAATTAATTTAGAGAAAAGAAAAAAATTGTGTAACATTGTTAAACCAATGTGTTCAGCCTTATACCATAAATAACTCAATATATGTGGCAAGAAGATGGACAGAAGATCAATCTTCTTGTTGTGTGTGACCCTGAAGGATCTCGACATTCTTAACCCATTAGCAACATTAAAAGATATAAAGAAATATTTTGAACATTGGGTTATCATAGATAGTGCTTTGCAAAGCTCGTTAATAGGAAAATAATCACAGTGATATGAAGATGTTTTGTGACATACTTTATTTACATTTCAGAAAGAAATATACAGAAATGAATATGCATTGATATAATTTCAACTGTTTATTATTCTATTTATAAATATCAATAAATTCATATAAAGACCACATTAAACCTAAAAATGTATTTATATCACTATGATTTTTTCCTATTAATAAGCTTGGGAAACACTTTCCATGATAATTCAACGTTTAAAACGTTCCTCTATATAACTTAACATGGGCAGCGGGTTAAGGTCGGTGGATTTCTCAAGGTTATGCACACTGAGTATTTGTGTCTCACTCTCTTTATAAACTAGGATTAGAGTTATTCATACATATTCAGGTCTGATTCCCCAACTTTTACACATCTTTCACTTAAAACGTTCAGTGCCACATTTTTGATATTGGAGAATAGCCTGATCTAATATACATGATTTCGCTTCATATTTATTATTCACAGCTCTTTCTCTTTTCATCTGAACTTTAGTAATAAAAGTCTAGTTATATGAGCCAATAACTATGTGGCATTAAGCCATCAGTCTAGCCTTATATGCTTTGACTCAATAACAGGCAATCAATGATATCCCAGAACAATTAACAGAGGTTTTCACAAGGGATCAAAGGAAACTGTGCTATTATAGTCTTTGGAGAAGTTAACACACATTAACCTCCCAAATAATACACATTCCTATTACTAAGCTCTCACAAACTGTACATACATCTATCACTATCGTCTGTTTACATGGTCATAAATCCTAAGTATTTACCCACAGATTTTAAGTGCATTCATTATCAAACTAAAGAGTAACTATGTAGAAAGTTTTTGGGGGTAATCTATCTAAAGTATATATTCATGCATGGCATTGAGCACATTGTGTTGGGGTTTTTAGAATATTTGCTAAAATTTAATAAAATAAATATGTTTCATAAATGTGACAGTTTACCAAGTCACTGTTTACTTAATTGCTTATTGAGATAAAAGCAAGTTTAATCATAGAGTAGCGTACATAAGTGGAACATTGAGTTTGGATATATGTATCCCTATGTGCCAGCCCATAAGAACACATTTCAAAGATAGACTAATGCAATTGGGAAAAAGAGAGCCTTATTACACTATCTTGCCCAGGTGCTCAAAGAAACCAGACTCGTTCCGACTATTCATTTGCTCTTATGCATTGGGAACACAGATCACTTAAATGCATCGTAGTATAAATATGCAAGCTAAACTACTCTTCATTAAGAAGTTTCAAAGCTATTTTTTTAAAGTGGAATTTTTGTTGTCTATGTTAGCAAAGTAACATAGAAGCAATCATTTAAACAATTCATGCCAAAAGAACATATCATTTTGTAAAAGATGGCTGCTTAAAAGGAAATTTGTTTTATTTTTTACCTAAATTATTAGAATAATTATTTCAGTTCATTCCATAAATATAAAAGAGATGGAAAAGTTGCTTCAGGATGTGACCAAAGCAAAATTTCTGTATATCTGTGAGTCACTTAATGTTTCCTGAAAGATTAACATTTTGGAAATAAATAGATTTAGTTATAATTATTTAACTGATTTTTTAAAGTATTTGTTAGCTGTTTAGACAGATATTTACAAAGTAAAATTTTATTGTTTTTTCAAAGCATGAACTTTTAAAAAGAGAACAAAGAAACAGAGAAACAAACTTTGGGCAGAATTGTATTCTTTTTAAAAATAGCTCAAAAGAGAAAAGACATTGGGATTTCTTGTACTTGATTCTGATTCCAACTAGGTATCTTACTTACTTGGTATGACGTAAGCAAATCTTTTAACCTCTCTGGGTCTGTTTTAGTGAGCAAGATTATTATGAAGAATTGGAATAATATTTGTGACAGGCCTAGTACAATATCTCTCATCAAATAGAAACCCCAAAAGAAGTAATTATCTTTTTAATATTTTATTATTATTTATTTAATTTACATAAGTTTTAACTTAAGTTGAACTACCACTTGAGTTGTAGACTAAGGTTTTGAATATAAAATCCAAATAATTCGTGGTTTGTTAACGTCACACATGGACATGAACAAAAAAAATGTAAATACATGGAGTGCTATTTTTGTGCTTCACATCATTTTCAGATCCAGAGTTTTAATTGTCTACCTGTAGTTGCAGGGTGCTTATGTCCTGTGGGTATGACCTAGAGAATCTCAACTTTCTTATTTCCTGACTTCCCTATGTCTGCATCTGTAATCAAGTGACATAAAGAGTTTACAATTACAATTTAAAGAAGATAGCTTATGCAAGCCAATGTTCCACTGTTAGAGATTATGTGTTCCAGTTTTACTGCGTGTCCCACCAAAATGTCATCTCAAACTTGGTGTCCCTTGAGCCCTGGTGAAGTAATTAAAGGGGTCCCTGGGTCCTATTATGTTGACTTGGTTTACCTCACTTCTACTTCATGTCAGAAATTTTACTGTTTGAGTGGTGGCAGCAAATTTTTTGAAAAAATACAAGACCACCTAGAAATTATACTAAGCTTTAGCATGAACCATTATCATGATCACTATAGTTTTTAAGTTAATGATGTAGACAATTAAAGAAAACACTATTAGAATGAAAATGGTGTAGGTGGAATAGAATCAGGGATGTTTTAGCTGATCGGAGTACAATTTATAAGTACTTAATTTTGTCATTTCATTGTTGTGATTTTATAAATTTTTTCTCCTAAAACTATCAGAACTTTTAAAACAAATTAAGAAATTATTATTAAAATGTTAGACAAATAAAAATTTCCTTTATTGTTTTCAAAGAATTTTACCAGCCTTTCTAAGGAAGAATTCCATATAGTACAGAAGTAAAGAGCTTGTGCTTTGCAGTCAGAGTAACATGAGTAGAAGACCCAGGTCTGCCACTTGCTAGGTATCAAATCTTGGGGAAATCATTTAACCTTGGGAATCACAGTTTCAGCATCCAGACTATAACATAACAATATTATCAGCTTCATTAAATCAGTTGAAGATTAAATTAGATAATGAATAAAGTACTCTCACAGTGTTGGCATATAGAAAACACTATAAATATTAATTATCATTATTAATAGAATTTTCCACTACTAGCTATAAATATGTTTCATTTGACCAAGATAAATTTTATAGACAACACATTTTACTATACTTTTTTTTAGGTAAAGATATATCTTATCAATGGGACTTGGAGACAATTGTTGCAAAATGAGGATTAAACAGAAGATATGATGTGTATGTCTAAATTCTCTATTGAAGAATGAAAACACATATGTTCAACAGCACATTATGGCTCAGTGAGATGTCCCTGCCATGACAGGAAATGAACTTCTCAATGTAAAAACAAATAGATGTGATACAGCCATAACTGCCAGATCATAATTCTTTCTCTCTTAAATTGCTTAGTTGTCTGCTTCTCTCCCTAACACACAGTGAAATATACATTGCCAACATTCCCTTTATCACTTGAAAATTAAAGAAAAAAATAAGGTCCATGCAAAATCAAGTAGTTCTAAAGCAAAACAATAAAGGGGGGGGGGTAACTAACACATAATCATTGTTTTTCTTTAAACTTTACTAAAATGACAGACTTTGAAATTACTTAAGGATGTGAGTGTCTTTCTGTGTGTCTAGTACAATGATGTAGTAGTCTCAAAGATAGCATGCAATGTGGCAGTTGCTATGGTAACAAGATGTTTTTCATTGAAGAGCAGTAAAAAATTTGTGGCATATAAATAACATATGTACAGTATATTGTCTTTGAGTGAATGACCTTTGCTCCCGGACCTTAAGAACATGTTTTCTTCTTTTCTGAAATTCTTGTCTATTTTTGATGTGCATATGTATCCAATAGACTGGTGATCAAACTGCCCTCTTTGAAGCTACACAGGATACAGATCTGTGGTGAGGAAAGAAAAGGTGGCTCAATATTGTATATGTGGTTAAAAGGAGTTGATGGGTTGGAAATTAAAGCACTTGAATTAGGTGCTGTGCTGAAAATATTTCATACTTTCCAAACCCACTTTGCAATGAAAACTTGTAGTAGACTTATATTTTCTTATAATTTGATAGGAGAACTACTATATATAGCAATTAATTATTTATACCCCCAAAAATAGTATAGCTGTAGGCAGAGTTAGAAATCTCTATGTTCAGAGAATAAGTACTGTTGAAGAGAGAAGGATGCTGTATTTTAAAGCACCAAGACGGGTGGCCTAGATTTATCCCTGTCCTGCTCCTTGGGCAAGTCATTTGACTGTCTTATCTGTAAATTGGAGATAGGGCTAACCTAACTGTCGCAAAGAATAGGGAAAGGATCAAAGTAACAAGAGCAGATGAGACTGCTATGCAAAGGTAAAGCATTGTTCTTTTCAAGGATTATGAAAAGAAATACTTGGTAATTCAAATTTTGGAAATAGTTTGTCTCACTTGGCTTTAAAATGACAGACAAGGGCTAAAGGCAGTTCAACTATTTTTTTAATTTTATGGTCAACTAGTCAATGTTACTCAGCTCATAACTATTGACCTTTCAGATTATAATATATGAATGTGCTAGTTTTATAAACGAGTTGACTTATGTATTCAATAGTATGGTAGATATTCTGAATGCTTCTAAGATAATTATAATTGGAGATTAAAATTATATGCATTTATGTATATATATATATATATATATATGTGTGTGTGTGTGTGTGTGTATAATCTATTCAGCTGTATGTATAATAGATATTATATATGAATTACATACAATGCATATGTATAAATATGATGTGTCCATATGCATATATACATATATATAAAGAGTGAGAGATGGTACATATATTAGACATCTAGATATTTTACATGTAGGATACAGAGATATAATGGGTATCTATATATAGATACTATATATGTGTATACACACACATGCATACATACATGCATATATGTATTTAATTACTGATTGGACACACGAAGAAAGATTTAAAGAAACAAAGAACAGTGTAAGAGCAGAACATTTAGAAGGGCACTTGTTTGGCCATTGAGTTTCTGCCAAATTCTAGAAAACTTGCAATTCTGTATCAACACTTGCATGGAGAACAGGGAGGAAGAGGAAATAAACCTTAGGGTGAAAAGTCTAGTAGGAAATCCACTATTAGATGGATCCATGAAACACTAGACTTAGTGTATAAGTGAACAAGAAATAAAGTCAAACTTGAATGTATGAGTACACAATGAGACTATAAATGATGACACCGTAGATTTGAAAATGAGCCAAGGACATTCTAAAATTAAAAGAAAATCAAGGCTTCCGTGGTGGCGCAGTGGTTGAGAGTCCGCCTGCCGATGCAGGCGACATGGGTTTGTGCCCCTGTCTGTGAAGATCCCACATGCCACGGAGCAGCTGGGCCCATGAGCTGTTGCCTCTGAGCCTGCGCATCCGGAGTCAGTGCTCCTCAATGGGAGAGGTCACAACAGTGAGAGGCCCGCATACCACAAAAAAAAAAAAAAAAAAAAAAAAATCAATAATAATGCTATGACTTTTATTCATCCCTTAATTGGAAGTCTTAGAAAGCACAATAAGATATTAAGAAAGAGATAAAATATAAATACTATAAAGGAAAAACAAAACATTCACAGTTAATATGATAGTCAACATAGCAATTCCAGAAGAATCTATATATCAATTATTAAAATTAATGAGTGTTTAGCAAGGCTGCTCAATTCAAAATCAATGTATAAATATTGATATATTAAATTGTAGTCAACAGCAGAAATATAATAGGCAATATGTTTCAAATATAGAATATTCCTTTTAAATAACATAAAACAGTTCAATTGCCTAGAAATACATTCAACAAAAAAGTGCAAGATTTTGATGTAAATAAGTATATATCATACTGAAATACATGTTTTAAATTTAATTCAATTGAATTATATCCAACGTTTATGATTGGAAGACCCAATACCATAAAAAATATAAACTTACCCTAAGTTCAAAGCAATTTCAGCCAAAATACTAAAACAAAATTTTTATGGAACTTAATGAGGTGAATTTAAAATTTACATAGAAGACTAAATGACCAAGATTACTTTAGATAATTCCAAGAAAGAAGAACAGGTAGATAGAATGAAGATAGAAGAAACATAGATACTAAGATTTATTGTAAAGCTAAGATATTAAGATGGCATAGTGACAAACTGCTAACCAAATACTCAAATGGAACAGACTAGAGAACTTAGAACAGGCCTGTGCATATATGGAAACTTGATTTATAACAATGCAGACATTATAGATCACAGTGGAAAGAATATGGTTTTTTAATTTATTTTTTAATGAATTATTGTGAGATAAATCATTACCCATAAAAAAAGAAATTGGACCCATAACTCATATATGAACAAAAATTAGTACTAGGTAGATTAGAGATTTAAATGTGAATAGCAAACTATAAAAATGTTAAAAGACAAGCTGAGGAAACATTTATTATACATATAGTGTACAGAGAATTAATATCTATAAGTCATTAAGAAAAAGAGAAACAACACTAGAAAATCAGGTAAAAGAATGAACAGGCATTTCACAGAAGGAAAATACAACAGATTCTCAATCATAGGAAAATATGTTCCACCTGGTTAGTAATCAGGGAAATTGAAATGTAAATCATCCTGATATCTTTTCACAGGTATCATACTGGGAAAAAAATTGAAATTTAGACAATATTGATATTGGCTAGAGTGTGGGTTAACAGAAATTTGTATCTATCTGTGGGATGTATGTAATTGTACAACAATGTAGCATCACCTACTCAAGCTGGACATTTGCATATTCTCTTCATCAGCATATTCTCTGTTATGTACCCTATAGAAATATTTATTTCTCAAAATTCATGGGGATATTTTTCTATGTTTATAGTGGCATTGCTTAACATAACAAAAATCTTGAATTAGTCAAAATGTCCTGCAAGAATAAAATAGATATATACATTTAGAATAGTCATAAAATGGAATATTGTATACCAGTAAAAAATTAGATTTCAGCTACATACATCAACAAAGATTAAAGAAAAAAATGAGCCAAACAAGTTGCAGAAAAATATACAGTGTGCTTCCATTTATATACATTTCAACCCAAACAAAACAAACTAAATCCTATATTATCTAGTGTTCAATACATCTGTAATAAAAAAAAAAGGAAAAAAAAAGAGGATGATTAAGATCATATTCAGAACATAGAATAAATTTGCAGGACAAAAAGGAATTATACTGAGGGATTCTAAATGGCTACTTACATTCCATTTCTTTTACTATAAAGTGGCTAAATGAACATTCATCTTATTATTCTCTTAACTGTAAAACACACATGTTTTACATGCTTTCATATATATATTTCATAATAAAGAATAACAAGATGTCATTCGTTAATCAGTTTACTCCTACATAGTCAGTGAATGCCTATAATCTGCCATTGTACAGATATTAAATTGAATAGATAAGTTCTGTCTCTTCAAAGAGCTAAATACTTAGTATGTGTTATAGATAAGCACACTAGAAATAACAATACAGTATTATCACATTGTTCCATGCTAGATTTGTGCACAGAGAAAAGAAAGGTAAATTGGTCTGGGGTTTGGGGCTTGGTGGATTCAGAGAAGACATCTTATAGATGTGACAGCTCAGTTGAGAGTTGAAACATTCATGAGAAAGTGTTAGCCAAGAGAACAGTCCCAAAAGTGCATTCCAGGAAAAGCCAAAAGTATGTGAGGAGGCAGACATTCTAAAGAGAGCAGGCTTTTTAAAGAACTGAATGAAGCTGAAAATTTGATGGCAATTACTATGATTACCTTAGCCCTTTGGAAGGAAAAAAAAAAAATTAGATTCTCAGGGGGGTTGGGGTGTGAAAAATTGAGACTTAGAAAACTTTCAGAATCTAGCCCTCCTCAGGAGTGGTGTACTCTTGTTGATCTAACACTTGAACAGAAAGCTACCAAAGGGAATAAAAAGTTCTATACAGGGGCTTCCCTGGTGGTGCAGTGGTTAAGAGTCTGCCTGCCGATGCAGGGAACTTGGGTTCGTGCCCCGGTCCAGGAGGATCCCACGTGCCGCGGAGCAGCTGGGCCCGTGAGCCATGGCCGCTGAGCCTGCACGTCCGGATCCTGTGCTCCGCAACGGGAGAGGCCATAACAGTGAGAGGCCCGCCTACCGCAAAAAGAAAAAAAAAAAAAAAAAGTTCTATACATTTTTTTACCTTGATGTCATACCAAGGGAGTGTTTCTGGCCACTGGAAAGTTGATTAGGTAGGAAACATTTTTTTTTAACTAAAACTGGTTAAACTCCTTGAAGAGATGAAAAGACATACAAAATTCTCTTCTACTTCTATCTTTTTGGAGAAGAAGAATTACCCAATAAAAGAGGAAGTTATATGAAAGAAAAACAGCAGTTTGCAGGTTCAGAGAAGACCAATAAGAATAGAAGTAGGTTCGTAAGGAAGGCAAGATAAAAATACTAGTCTTTTAGGCATCACATTTTAAGAAAGACCAACAAACCCTAAAACATCCAATTCAAAGGGTGGTGATTAGAATATTGACCATTCTAAAATGAGAGGGGGAAGCTTACAAAAACTGAAGTGGTAAGGTCTCTATTACTTAGTAGGAACTAGCTAATAGGCAAAAGTGATAGAGTGGTGATGTCAGACCCAGTAAATATTACAATCTCTTTCAAACCAGAGATATTTTTGAGCATTGTTTTTCATGTTTCTTTCCATAGTTTTATGGTATCCATTCATAACAGAGTATATGCATAATAAAGAATTTTATATAATTTAATTATTGAAATAAATAAATTGTTATTTATAGAATTTTGTAGAAATAGGTAGAAATCAAGCAAGTGAACATAGTTTATCTCTTATCTCACATGACATTTACAATTTGAATAATAATATATAATGAGACATAAAAAAACCTTTTGAGAAATTCTAATAACAATTTGAAAATTAAATTGCTATAAAGGCTATAGAGTAATTTGAGTTTTGCTACTGGAACTAGAAAGATAATCCAGATCATTGCTGCCTTTCTACCTAGCAGTAACTTTTCCAAACTGTAAAAATGTTGTACGAGGACGTGCAAAGCCTGTTGCTCAGGATTCCAGGAAATTACAGAAAAAAAATAAAAATATAAATATAAAGTCTCCGTGCAAATTATTTGTGATGATTACTGGAAACACCACATTCACATGCATCAGCTGACAGACCCTACAAATGATACTTGTGATGTAAAAGCCTTAACAACAGCAAATTGCATTTAAAAACCTCAATTCCTCTGAGTCTCTAGAAGACTTCAGATAGTTCAAAAATCAGTTTCTGAAAGAGTGTGCAAATTTAGCATATCACAGTGCAAAGATCATGACCTACAAACCCAGCTGCCCTGAAGCCAAATATGTTTTTGCTTTCCTCTACAGGAACCAAGAATCATTCAACTCATTCATGTCCTGAATGAATTCAAGCTATAAAATGAAAATTTATTAGTGATTTCCAAGCCCAGATGGTATATTTCCTACTTCCTTCTTTGTCTTCAGATTAAGCTGTGTTGATTTATGTTTTCTCTAAATTTTTATGTAAATTTGCTTTATTAAAAGGTCTTCTCCTAAAATTTGTTTTTGAAAACCATTGGACAAGATGATCTTTATGATCCTATACAGCTCTAAATTCAGTGAGAGCATATACCATGCCTGTCTTTCTCATCTCCTATTCCCAAATCTCAGCAGTGTCTAGCAGTGCTTAAGAAATATTGCTTTATAGATGAATGAATAGATAAAATGTAGATGAATACAATTCATAGTGTGATGGTTAAATCCAGCAAGGGATATAAAAAGCATTACCAAGAAGTATCTTTTAAATTTGTTCATTCATTTACCAAATGAGTATTCAGCAACAATTGTTTTCAGGTATCATTTTACACAGTTGGAATTCATCAGTGAACAAAAAAGAAAAGAACAGATGATAAAAAACAGATATAAATAAATACATAGCTTGATAGAAGGTGATGACTGCTCTAGAAATAAAAGGGTAAAGTGTGGGATTGGGTAAAAGGGTTCAGGAGGACCCAGGTTGTGGAGGTGGCAAGTTGTAATGATAGGTAGGGTGGTCTTGGATGACCTCACGGAGAAAGTAACTTATGACCAAAGAATAGAAGATGGTGATCAAACTAACGATGCAGAACACCTAGTGGAAATAAATTCTAAGAAGAAGAAATAACTAGTTCAAAGTCTCTAAGACAGAAAAGCACACATTATACTCAAGGAACAGGAGAGAGACCCATGTTTGTAGATGGAAGTGAGGAAGTAGGGGATAGTGGAAGATGAGATTGTCCTAGTTGGCTCAGGCTGCCATAACAAAATAACATAGACTGAGTTGCTTATATGTATTTTCTCACAGTCTGGAGGCTGGAAGTCCAAGATCACAGTCCAAGAGAGGTGGTTACTGGTGAGAGTTCTCTTCCCAGCTTATAGATGGTTGTGTTCTCACATGGTCTTTCCTCAGTGTGTGCATGTATAGTAAAAGAAAGAGAGATCTCTCTTCCTCTTCTTATAAGGCCACCAGTCCTAAGACCTCACCCTTATAAACTCATTTTGCCCGACATATCTCCTAAAGCCTTATCTCTATCTCCAAATACAGTCACATTGAGGATTAGTGTTTCAATATATGAATTTGGAGGGGACGTAATTCAGTCCATAGTAGAGATCAACAAGGTAAAATTGGGAGCAGATCACATAGGGCCTGGTAGACCATTGTAAAGACTTGGACTGGTAATCTCTGAAATTCTCCACGCAAGGGAGTTTTATGATTCTATGTCCTATCAGCCAATAGAATTGTTTTCTTCCCATTATTTTTGGCTTTTTGTTCAGGACTGAAATGGCAAGAGAAAAAAGCTAAGAAGATACTCAACTTGAGTCTCGAATGTCTGCTCTGAATACTGGTTTTGAATATAATTGGAATACTTTGCTTGAACTTATTAATTGAATTCTATATCACAAATCTTGGAATTAAAGTCCCTTTAATTTAACATGCAAATCTATGCAGAAACATGCAAAGCAGGATTCACAAAGCAGCTGAAACATTTCTTCAGCCTTTACTATAGGGGTCAAAGAATGGAGATGGAAGGCAGGGAACATGAATTATTTAAGAAGAATTTTGGTATGACCTAGTATGCCAAATTCTATTTTGGATGTATACTGGTAAACTAACTACTTAAGCCAAAAGTGGGTTGAGACACTATTTAATGTAATTATAAAAATTCCTATTGCATGCTTATAAAGTATACTAATGGTCTAATAGATAATGTACAAAGATGTCTAATCGACACTAAGGATCAACTATTCAGCACATATGTGCCAGGAATTTTTGGCAGAGTATCCTTCCATTTAACCAGAAAGTAGCCTATCCAGTAAAATAATATAATTTGATCTTTGTTCAATGTCACTAAAAAAAAAAAAAATGCAGTCATGGGACATAAAGTTATGCATTAGTATTACCATCAGAGCTGAGCTAATTGTAAAAATTTTATAAGCTTGTATTATTTTCAATCTTAATAATAATTATTATTATTGTTATTATTACCATCATTACCACTATTAACAGTGACTCACATTATTTTATTCCAAAACCAAGTTTCTTTATGTGACTGAGTATAGAACATTCTACCCAATGCAAACCTATGAGAAGGAGAAAAGGAAGAAATTGCATTTATTTGTATATTAGTTCAAGCAGGACCTAAGAAATCAGTTGTCTAAATCTTCTCATTTTACAAATGAGGAAAGAGACTCAGAGAGGTTAAATAGTGAAGTGTGAAATTAAGATGATTTGTTTTCACACAGATTTAATGGCTTTATCCCTAGCTACCCATTCAGCTTCAAATCTAGTCAAACAAATAAATGAATAATAATTTTGTTAAATGATTTCTGAATCATAGGACTGACTAAAATGTATTCTCTGATGTAAGCTCTACCAATCAAGTGGAGATTTCAACCCTAGATAAGAGAAATAACATTTTCTCAAGATGGTGAGACTACAAAATTTCTATCATTTTTTGTGTTAGGACTGCCAACTATTTTATTACTGTGTGTTTTTTATTTAACTCATCCAGGAAAAGCCGAACAGCTTTCCATCCTGTTTCAGACACATCCCCCAAATCAGTTTTTAAACCCTAAAGGGAGAAAACATCCAAATAAAAAAATAGTATCTATGTATAGATTTCTCTAAATGAAGAATTTCACACAAGGTAGATCTGTGTTCTTTATCTACATCAAACCATATTACCAAAAGAATACCTCAAGAAAAAAGAAAGAAGGGCATAAAAGACCTTTGTTATGACCCCATGTACCCAAGGATCATTGCTCTATTGCAATCCGTCTTGTGGTTATACTCATAAGATGATGACTTCTATAACACTGTCATGAATTATAACCCTGAAAGTAATATGAAGCAGAGAAACCAGCGAAGCTGATCCAACCAACATAGATGTAAAATTAGCAGCGGACTAGAGATAACTTTATGTTAGTTGCTAAGGGCAATGTACAACTGATGGATAATGTAATAACACACATTAAGTCACAGTTATACAAAATAAGTTCACAACATCATTAATATTCGTAGCAGCAGGAGTACCAAGATGACTGAGGTAAGCAAAGGTGTTGATGATGACTGTACCTTAGGGAAAACCCTAACCACTTAATGACCTGATAGGATTTTTAACAGGAGCGGGGGAAAAAGACACTGCAGTTTCTGCTTCATTTGTCCTTGCTTTTAACTTAAATCACCCCTGGAACTCTGTTTCTTTCCACTGCTGCCACATTTTGCATGTCCCTCTTATTGAAGGTAAGGAATGTATATCTATTTTTATAATCTTATGGACATAGCTTCTCATGTCAGCAAGTCTCCTAATTTCAACTGTGTCCCAAATGCTCTGCCCCACGTATGGACTGCTCCTTTGGCTTAGTTATGTTTTTCACTTTTATTTCTTTTTTATTTCATTTCCTTGTCAGAAATGTTGACAACTAACTTCTATTAACCAAATTCCTGCCTGCTATTCCAATATAGAATGGTGGGGAGGAGGAGAAAAAAAGAAAGGAGAGGTTTGAGGAGATTGTGCATATATGAAGGCTATCTCTAGACAAAATCATGAAGGCAAAAATAGTCTGGCAGGCTTCTCTGGTGGCGCAGTGGTTGAGAATCTGCCTGTTAATGCAGGGGACACGGGTTCGAGCCCTGATCTGGGAGGATGCCACATGCCGCGGAGCAATTAGGCCCGTGAGCCACAAGTACTGAGCCTGCGCGTCTGGAGCCTGTGCTCCGCAACAAGAGAGGCCGCGATAGTGAGAGGCCCGTGCACCGCAATGAAGAGTGGCCCACGCTTGCCATAACTAGAGAAAGCCCTCGCACAGAAACGAAGACCTAACACAGCAAAAATTAATTAATTAATTAATAAAAACTCCTACCCCCAACATCTTCTTTAAAAAAAAAAAAAAAAAAAAAAGTCTGGCAACCGCCATTCCTTTAAAGTCTTTGTTCCCAGGTTACCAGCGATGTATTTACCACAGCATGCCAAATCTAGACTTTTCCTTGTCCCTTTTCCTCATGAATGCCCTCACCATTATCCTTTTAGGAGCCAGTTGTCTTAATAATTTGATAACTGCTGCTAATCAACATATCCTCCTGATAGAAAATACCTTGACTAGAAGGAGTGAATGAACCAGAGCAAATGTAGACCTCATGTCAGATCCTGGAATATGGAGCAGAGACAGTTTGAAGACAGGATATCATAGTTTCCTTAAATAATACTCTCTAGTGGTCAGCAGCTCTGTGTCCTTCAGAGTGGACTCAACCTATATGAAATTATGGGTCCAAAGAATGTTAGAATTCTTAAGGACCTTAGTTAGAGATTATCTAGTCAACCACTCTTGCTTTGCATTTGAGAATTTAGTTAGCTTGTCCAAAGTCAGACCATAGGAATTATAACTACAGTGATCCTGGAGTGTTCTCAATGAGTAATAACCTTTGAGACCTGTCCATGAAAAACATGGACTCTGGACTCAGGTTGTCTGGTTTTCAGTCTTGTTTCCAGCACTTACTAAGGCTCCCTGACTTTGGGCAAGTTATTAACCTCCCCATACCTCTTTCCTCATCTGCAAAATTGTATTAATAAAATTATCTACTTCATTGGGCCAGTAGGATGACTATAAGGATTTAATAAAGTAATAAATGTAAAGCACATATAATAGTCTGGAACCTCATAAGGCCTCAATTAATTATACCATTATTAAATGAGTGGCAGAAAATCAACAGTGATGGTCAATACTTCCAAAGCGCTCTCTTCTTATCTCTTTTTATCTTTCCCCTAAAATTTCTCCACCCCCTCTTTCTCTCCAAATTCATTACTCTCTTCCAAGAACACTTCATCAAGGCCAAGATATAATTTTGTTCACTGTAGAAAATCCAATTCCTAAAGCAATGCCAGACACATAGTAGGTACTATAAATACTTACAGAATAAATGTATACTAGATATGAAACCTGTACTATCTCCAATAAGAGAGGTTTCTGTGGTTTTGAAAATTTTCAGAAAGGGCAATGTGTGTATCTTTTATCAAACCTGTGTTTTAACTGTATATTCCTAAGATATTTTTGGAATTCTGCCTTTCCTTCTATCATCCCCAATGGCTGTGGCTAAGTCAGCTTTACACTTCCCAAAAAACTGGGACACAAACTTCTCTGTGGCTATGGTATACTGGAAGGCATGGTGATGCTCCTTGATCACAGCACAAAGCACTGTGCTTTGTCATCTGCAGAAACTAATACTTTTGATGAATTGAGTTAAAAATCATTGAAAGTTTAAAGATTAGGATTGGAATCTCAAGTTTACTACTAATCACCTATGTGACCTTGGACAACTCATAGACTCTCTGGGGCTTAATTTAAATCTCTGTAAAAATGAAAAGATAGATTTAAGTGATTTATTTCTAAGGTCTCTTTCAGTTCTAAAGACCCTAGGCTCTATAAGTAGGAAATACTACTGCTTTGTAACTAACAAACTTAACACACTTGAGTCCCACTTTAACAGTATTTACTCTGAAATCTACAGAACTACATGCTTTTTCCACAATAATTTTGGAGGGACCACATTGCTGTATCCTAAGAGACCATGGCTTCCAATTCATTTTCACATTAGTCTTCCATTTAAACTAATTGGAAGTCCTAAAAATGCACCCCACATTAACAAGCCTTGAGAAGTGAGGAGAAACATTGCAAAGAAGGTATTTCTGACATGATTTCACACTCAGGAACACTGTGGTTTTGTGGTTTATATCAATTTAACACATCTTATTGAATATTAAGAATGAGTTTGTTTATTGGGAATGCTATGCATGAAGTAAGGGCCTACTTAGCCAATTCCTTCATTCTTCTTTATTACTTCCCTGTTTCACTCTGTTCCAGTTAAATGCTTAGTGTGATTTAGAGGAAACTCGCTGTATAGTCTCTCTGAATCTCAGTTTCTTTATCTATAAATGATTAACCAATAATGATGTCTTTTTATTGATTTGTTGTCAAGAGAAAACATAACTGCAAATTTATTGTGTAAAAGCTATTCTATAAAATTGTAAGTATATTATGAATTTGAGTACTTCATTATTCTCTCAATTTTTCTTTTGTGTTAATCAATGCTCCTCCAACCAAAATCCAGTATTTTTAAAAAAGGGATCATGTTATTTAATGTAGCAAACCAAGCATTGAAAGAAGTGGCAGAAAACCTAGTATCAATCTGAATTGACAAGTAGTCACCCTAATGTGTAGCCCATAACCTTAAATTAGTCATTAGTTTTCTGAGACTTGTTTTTTTTTTTTTTCTTTTCTTTTTCAACCTGTAAATCAGAGTATAGTTCTGTCCGGTGTAATGGTCACAATGATGACACAGGGAAAATATTTTTAGTTTTGAATTTATTTTCTAATGAAGTACTTCTTATTCTGTAGACCTCATTGCCTAGTTCGAGGTACATGTTAAGCACTAAATAAGAACTTGGAAATATAGACTATTAGAAGGGGAAAGGACCTTGGGGATTGACTATTCTCATTTCCACATTCTTTCAGGTAAAGATACCTCTTGATAGATCAATTTAAAGTTTCCAGAATCAAACTGAAACATAGATGTTAGTATATTGACTAACAGTGTACTTTGTTCTCCCAGGGATGTCCAGGATTCTGGATTCATTCGTGTTGATACAGGAGTGGATGGAGTGATTCACTTGTGTTCCCTAAGCCACAACAAAAATAAAATAATATTGCACTGACCTGCAACAATTTCTGTATATAAAATAAGAAATCTCTATTTAAAAAATGATGAAAGACATAATGGCACTAATACAACTCATGGGAGGAAAATAAATGAGCAACACAAAAATGTTGTCACATAATAGAAATCTCTATGATCTACAGTAGATCATAATGAAACAATCTATCGAATCAGTTTGGCCACTGATTCTCTGATCGCTAATATGAGTGTCACTGTAAATTAATTTCATTCATATTTTATCAATTTCAGGCTTAGTACTGTTCAAACCCTGAACCTGACTTTGTCTAAAATAACTGCCCCTCCAGTATGAATAATGTCTCTAATCAGTCTGTTAATGGAGGCTCCTCAGACTTTCAGTTTCAGCCAATTACTTATAGGGAAGTTGGTGCACTGCCTTGCCTAAGACAGCATAACAGGGCTGGGGCAAATAATTTAAATCTATATCTTTTTAAACCAGCTGCTTCATTAAGAGGTAACCCAGTAACTGACATTTTTAATTTAACATTCTTTTCTGGAGATCTCCCATCAAATGGGATGTGTGCCAGAGTAATACTCTCATAAGGAAGAAGTAAAGCAAGCGTGAAACAGTTTAGTGGGGAAATAAAAGAAATTGATCTAGGGTTATTTTTCACAATCTAAATGATTCACTTGGTAGTTGCCTAATACTAAATCTAAATTCACAGGCTTTGAAAGAGGAGTGATTAAAAGATTGTAAAAGGAGATGTGAGGGCTATGGAAATTCAAGTCAGACGCAAAATGGGGTGGGGAATGGCCAAAAACAGGACACTTTCTGAAAGTTAAAAAGATAATGAGAAATCAGAAAATATTTCTGTATATGAGATTATCATCTGTTTTTTAGATGACTCATATATTAAAAGTACTTTGGGACCACATTACGCTATGAGTCCAGCATAGTGCTAGACTCCACAACTGATCCAGGTGGAGATAAACCTGAGGAAGAAGAAACAGTTAATACAAAATGGGATGCTTTAATGTGCTCAGATACACATAAGCAGAATAAGTACAATCATAGTTCAGAGAGAAAAAATAAAGCACAGTGTGGGTAGGATTTCAAATTGTTTTTGCTTACATGTTGGCTAAATTATTTTTCATCAAGTTTAACTGGTTGCATAGAATACAATTTTTGGTATATTGTAAGAATTAATATTTATTAAATAAAACAACAGTATAATTTTGTAAAAAGTATCTAAAAAAACCTAAGCATCATAGCAATCTGATACCAAACAAATCCATCTTAAAATTTATGTAAGCAATGTTTCCCATAAATCAGAAATTTTATATTATTTTTTCACCTCTTGGATTCATATTTCTATTTCAATTACATATAAAATCATACCTTAATGTAACATATTTTATGCTTGTCTTTTCTGTCACAGAAATATAAATTGAATTTGAAATTTTAATTTCTTCTGACTAACTTTGACTTAATATTACACTATCTCTTTGACTTAATATTATACATTGATAAAAACAATATTTTGATAGCTATTTATTAAGTATAAGAAGCAAACTTTATTACAAATAATTTCTTAATAAAGTGAGTGACAGTCATTTTTAATTAGTTCATGTATTATAAAAGAATACAACTTTTTAGTAAAATGTTAATGGAATCATTAACAATTCTATTCCTATTTTTTATTTGCTTTAAAAATGTATTTGTTGAGAAATTTTTTTTCTGTATATAAGGAAATATGACTAGAAGTCTAGTAGTAGAAACACTATACAATTCTTTGAACATTTTCTAAAGTACATATCAAAAATGACATTGTGGTCTATCATAATTTTTAATGATCTATCAACTGACAACTCAATTAGGTCTTTCTTCCCTTTTGTTGAATACCACAAATGATTCAATAAATGCATGTTATCCAGTCATTAGAATCTTTTACTTTCTCTGTTTCAGGAAAGGGTTTACTATTCCATATTCCTAGAATTGTCTTTATTTGATGAAAAAATCAACTTGGAAAGACCGTCTTTCAAACTTTAGTTCCTATCTAAGTCAGCTGATTTTGTAGAACAATCCATTTTTCACTAGAAACAGAGGACAGGTGGGTTTTTCATTTTCAGTGAAAGATTGAAGAATTTACATTTTCACTATTCTACATGAAAATAAATTTGAATTAAGACATCTAAACACATTCCAAAATATTCCAATTCTAATTCTACATTTTTTCATTAATAGAAATATATATATATATATATATATATATATATATATATATATATATATATATATATATATATGACAGAAACAAGACATAATGTTCCAATTCTCTACATATAATTTCACAAATATTTTCATAGCATAGATCATGGATATTCATGTTCACAAAGGGCAATAATAATAGGAGAGTGCCAAAATGGCAGATTAACTAAATATATCCAACTTTGGAATATATGACTTAATCATTAAAATGACTACACTACTAATACTCTACATTTGCAGAATGCTCACAATCTTTAAAGCGTTTTTCCATCAGTATTAGTCCAGATCCAGTCAGGAAACAGAAACTACTCTTAATCTTTCCAGTAAGGGAATTCAGTACAGTGAATTGGGTATATAGCTAACAGGAGAACTGAGAAGTCATATAAGCGATGGTAAGGCAACTAAGATGTGCAAAGCTGGAAGTTGCTACCCCTAAGTCTAGAAGGACAACAGGAGGAGGTGGTAATACGAGAGCTCAGAAGAATGACCATATGGCAAGAATGCAAACCCAGTGGGAACTGTCCTGCCAGTGTTTGGACCATGGAACAAATGGCTGGCTTGTGCAGGTTGGAACTAAGAAGGACCCCCAGCTAGACATGCTACCTAAAGAAGTGGAAATGGAGGAGCAATACCCAGGAAAGCCTGGGTAACTCACATCATTGAATTTTCTAAAACTGCTTCCCATTGGCTGAAACTATGCAAATGTCAGAAAGCAAGAGAGCATGGAATTGGCCATTTCCTGCAATACAGAATAGCAAGTAAAGAGCAGAGAGTGGATGGAAAGCAAACAGATAATTGGCGAGCACAGTATCCATCATTTGATTCTCACAACCATTTTAAGAGATAGACAAAACATAGCACAAGTGTTCTTTTGTCTTTCTTTCTTTCTTTCTTTCTTTCTTTCTTTCTTTCTTTCTTTCTTTCTTTCTTTCTTTCAAGATAAGGCCACTGGCTTTTAGAAAGTTCAAGCTGCTAAGAAGAGTCAAATCTGATCCATGAACCCAGGCCTTTTATTCTAGGAATCTTTCAGAATTTGATACACCATTTTAATCTTTCAGATCTAAGTTTATGGGGGAAATAGGCCTTGTGAATATTTGGGTTTGAAATAAGGAAATGTGACTGCATGAATAAGCCTAGTGGTTGTCAGTTTACAATATTGAGATTATTTGTGCTGCTTACAAACCAATAACCTAACTATAAAATTAGTAATTAAGTGTTAAAGAACCTCTGGCCAGACTATTGTTTGTCTTATGTAAAAAAATTTAAATAAATAAAAATAATAAAAATAATAGACAGAAACCTTTTAAGTAAAGTCAGGAGATCAGAAGGAGGAGCTCTCATGAGAAAATAGCAGAGCCCAATAGGAAGAAGAAAGACCCCTCTTTTTTTCTGGCATGAACTCAGCCAATAAAAAGACATGAAATTTTTGTTTACCATAGCCCTCTCAACTTCCTTTTCCCTTCTGTAAAACAGTTCTCCTTCCCTTGCCATGCAAGACTTTCATGTGGTTCGCCATGGCTGCAGACCTTGAATTGCAATTGTCTGCTATATGAATAAACCCATCTTTTCTGAAGAAATATCTGGCAGTCTATTTGTTTTAGGTCAATATTTTGGTGACCCATACAGGAACCAGAGAAGATCCTGGAAGGCTATAGGGCTGGTGAGCAAACAGGTGCAGTACCCATTGTCACTCACTGCTGCTCTTGCCAATCCTGGAGTTAGAAGGTATGTCTTTCTCCTGGATCCAAGCCCTCTTGGCCATTGAAACTCTCCAGTACCTATTTAAAAGTTTTGTCTTTCAGGTTAAGGCCTTATTTTGTAGGCAAGTACTCATTTGGCACTTTGGTCTGATTTTGAAATCAGACTATCTCAGTTGAAGCTGACCAGCCTTCTGCCAATTTCTTCAAGAGCAAGGGCTCCTTCACTAAAACTGTGCCAGTTCAGGTGATGACCCATTCCTTTGTATTAGGGACTATCCTCTGGAAACTGGTGAAAAAGCCTTTAGTCTGGCTCCTCCAGGACGAAGCTGTTTCCTTAGAATTGGCTGGTATTTTCTTGCAAGCTATTTGAGTTGAGCTGTTTGAGCTGTATAAGTTGTTTGAGCTCTTTGAAAATCATTCTTTTACTCTGGAGAAAAACCTCTGAGAAATGGGATTCCAGGTATCTAAATATTTTGAGGACTCCTCTCCTACAGAGACTCCAGCCAATATTATGTTTAAAAAACAGCATCTCTCCTTATGCACATTTCTAACTAAATGAATCTACCTGACCAAAGGCAATTTATAATAGTAATGGCCATTATGAGAAAATTTGAAATCCCCAAACTTAATTTTCTTAAAACCAAATTGGATTACAATAGCTCAAAATTGTCCAGAACTGAGTGATATGTCTATTTTGATTGGTATTTTGAGGCTTTTAAACATTATCAGTTGCCTAAAATTGTGTCTTTGCAAATAAGACTTAAAGATTAACTGAAGCAAATAAGCAATTAAAGAAAGATAAGATAGCTTCCAAAGCCTCAGGGTCTTCTTCCTTGGCTTCTTTGTTTCAGGCTCTGCCTCTGGTGCCATCTTGGCTCTTTGTGGCCAAATTCTGCCTTTTTTTTTTTTTTTTTGACACCATCTTTCTTCTTCCCTTCTATGCTGCTTATGTCTCCTCTATACCTTCAATTCCCCCATACTAATTTTCTCTTGCCCAACTTCCCCTTTTCTCTGAAATTCTGTACACTCCATTTCTCTGAACTTGTCAGAATTTGTCCCTTTAAAATTAAGCCTTCTTATTGGATCCAGAGACTAAATCCTTAATTTCTAATATTCCCTAGACTAAACCTGAACTGCAAGCTATAGTCAAAGATTTTCCCAAAGTATGTAAAGATTCTCACAGATTTCCTGAGGAATTTAATATAGTCATTCAAACTTATCAACCTAGTTTTTTTGAATTATATTAGCTAGTTCACTTGCTAGTCAGTGAAGACCAGGTCCAGCATTGGATGAAAACCACTAATTGGAAAAGTCCTGAAATGTTTCTAGAGTTATAATCAGGAGACCAGCCCACTAACGTATATGAACAAGCTTGAACAATCGCTAAGCAACTTCACTGAGCAAACCTTAGGGCTTTTTCAAAGTCTATTAATTGAAGCAAAATTCAGGCTTGCACAAAAAAAATCTGATGAACATTGTTCTTGACTATCACAATTGACCTTAGGTTATTCTGTCTAATTCTGGTCTTCCTTCAAATATTGATTCACCCAGGTAGCTTTTAAATCTATGTTTATTAATGAGCTAACCTGGAACATTTTCCCTCTATAAAAAGGACCAGGATGGAATGGGAAATTATGTCCACTCCAGATTCAATTAATCGGGCAAACCAGCTCTCTCACCCCTAGATGAGTCTCCTCAAAGGAAGACCACCAAAATTCTAAATTTTCAACTGCAGCAAATGAAGGCTCCTAAACAAAAGTCAAACCTCCTAGTTTCTGCTACTATTGCAAAGAGCCAGGACATTGGAAAAGATATTATTACAAATTGAAGTGCTTTAGGCACCTTTAGCTCTCTAACCAGGCTTTCCAACATCCTGCCAATTCTCAGAGATTGAGCTGAGGAGCTACAGGGCTCTTCCCAATCTATTCTTTTGTTTGGCTTGGAGAAACATTTTTCCAAATTGGGAATGAATCCCTTCCAATCCTAACTGACACCAGAGACACACTCCGATTGCTCAACCTCACTACTATAAAACTGCCTTGGGGGCTTCCCTGGTGGCACAGTGGTTGAGAGTCTGCCTGCTGATGCAGGGGACACGGGTTCGTGCCCCAGTCTGGGAAGATCCCACATGCCGCAGAGCGGCTGGACCCGTGAGCCATGGCCACTGAGCATGTGCGTCCAGAGCCTGTGCTCTGCAATGGGAGAGGCCACAACAGTGAGAGGCCCACATACTGCAAAAAAAACAAAACAAAACAAACAAACAAACAAAAAAAACTGCCATGGAGTAGTAAAACAGCTCAAATAGTGGGGATCTCTAATGAACCTAAAGAAGTTCCTGTCTCTGAACCCATTCCCTTTTGTTTAGACACTTTGAGAGATACATACCCTTCTCTCTTTAATTTCTCTGCTCCTTACCCGTTTATTAGACCAAGAGTTCTTAGAGAAGTATCATGCCAGAATTTCTCTTTCAAAAGGGGGAAATCATTCTAGAATTTGACAGTAGTCATCAAAGTAACCAACCAGGTGAATTAAATGACTTTTGACATCTCTTATTTGTTCTGTCTCTGACAGTACTAGAGCTGATTCTGGAAATACTAATCATTTGTTCCTGTTGAATCAGCTACCACATTTCTTGTGAGCAAAATCTCTAACTGATATTGTTAAATTTCACAGTGTACCTCCTATGAAGATTCAAATAGATCCTTCAATCTTCCCAGAATTAGACAATACCCTATAAGTAAAGAAGCTCTTCAAGGAGTGTAAATCTCATAATAGAAGCTCAAGGCCTCATTATCCCTTGTATTGGTCCCTCTAACCCTCTAAATTTACCAGTGAGAAAATCTAACAGCCGAGGGTGGAGGTTTGTCCAGAACCGCAGAGCAATAAACAACATTGTTATTCCTCAACACCCTGTTGTTCCTAACCCTAATACATTATTAACATCCATCCTCACTAGAAGCAAATTTTTCATTGTAATTTAATTGTGCAGTGCATTTTTTTAATATTTCAGTTGATGACAGTAGCCACTGTCTTTGGCTTCACATGGGAACAAAAACAATTCACCTGGACAGTAATACCGTATGGTTTTACTAAGAGTCTTTCTTATTTCTTACAAATCCTGGAGGTAGATCTGGATAATATATATTTACTAAAGGTTCTACTTTGTTGCAATATATGAAAGATATGCTTCTTTGCTTTCTTTCTCATGCCTCCTATAGGAAGATGGCATTCACTTGCTGAACGTTTTAGTCTTAAAAGGATATAAGGTCATCAAAGAAAAATTGCAGTTTGCCTAAACCCAGGTTTGATATTTATGGCATCTGATATCAGGACAAGGACTATACCTAGATCCAGATAGGCTTCATGGTGTCCTCAGTTTCCCCAAATCCAAAACTAAACACCAACAGTGAGGTTTTCTCAGGCTAGTTTGTTGCCAAAATTTGATCCAAATTCCTCTCTTATGTCCAAAAATCTCCAACCCAGTTTTATGGTAAGAACTGGACAGCATAACTTTCAAGGCATTAAAGGAGAGTTTGATGAACCCACCTGCCCTTTGACATCACAACTATTAGATTCCCATTTTTTGTATATGAAAAGGAATAAAATGCCCTTGGACCACAATTGACCCATATGGTATTATAGCCAGCAACTGGACCCTGTAGCATGGGAATGTCCCCCTTGCCTTAAGCCCATTATGGCCACTGTCCTTTTGGTTAAGACTGCTGAGAAAATCATTTTGGGATCCCCTTTAACTATTTGTCCATCTCATATGGTAGAAGCCCTCCTGAATTCTTATCACATTCAACTCTTCTCAACATTTTGCCTCACCTCTTATGAAGTCTTTTTGTTAAATGCTCCTCACATAACTCTTTTATGTTGTAATAACCTTAACCCTGCTACTCTTCTCTCCTTGATCACTGACATAGTCCCTCACAACTGCTTAATGCTTATGGACCACCTCCTGACACCTCTTGACGGTCTGCAGGAAATTCCTTTGAATAATGCTGACTGCTGACTTCTCATGTTTCAGTAAAGGTTCTTATTTAAAAGGTAAAGATGGCAAATATTGTGCTGGGCATTCTCTTGCAATTCCTTTTGACATTGTTGAGCAGCATCTTTGTTTATGGCTGCTTGAGCCCAGCAGGCTGAATTATACACTCTTACATGGGCTTGTACTTTAGCCAAGGAAAAACTACCAATAATTTTACTGATAGTAGATGTGCTTTGGGGGTAGTTCATGATTTATTGAGCAACTATTAAGATTCTGGGGCATTGTAAACTTGACTTGAAGCTAAGGGAAATCACTATGCTGATATTTCCACAAGGAATGCTACCTTTAAAGGGACCAACAGCAGCCAAGCCTCTGTCATGATCCAAAGGAATATTTCCCCAAAATGATAACTTACAAAAGCTGGATTGAGAATCCAAATAGTTGGCCTCAGAAAAGGAAAAACAAGATTGGAAATTAAAGAATTGTTCATTTGATAAGAAGAGAAAGCTTTGGTTTGGACCAAATAACAACCCAGTTCTAACAGAGACTCCAAAATTCCCACTCCTCACCACTGTGCATGCATTAAATCATTGGGGTACTGACAAAACAATAGCATTCATGAATCAACATTGGTGGGGAAACATTAACAAGACCACAAAAAGTGTCTCCTTCACCTGACCCACATGCCCAATGTACAATCCAGGGAAGCCTGTTCGTACTGCTCCCAGACCTTTTAAACTGCCTAAAGGGCTATTCCAGGTTTGACAAATGGATTTCATACAACTTCCTCTATCTCATGGATATAAATATGTTTTAGTCATGGTCTGGAAGTTTTCACACTGGACTGAAGCCTTCTCTTCTGGACAGGCTATTGTCTCTTCTGTGCCTAAGTCCTTTTGGAAATGATTATCTCTATTCAGGGGAACTCCTCTCAAACTTCATACTGATCAAATAACACATTTTACTAACCAGGTATTTTAAGAAGTCTGTGCTGTTTGGTCAGCTTTACAACACTTCCACTGCATTACCATTCTCAATCTTCTGGTTTAAAAGAATGCACCGAGGACATTATTAAGACTTAGTTGACAAAATTTGTAGAGACTTTCCAAATAGCTTGGCCAAAAGCATTGCTGTTTGTCAAAATCTCAGAACCACCCCTTTTGGAATTCATAAACTTTTACCTTTTCAGATAGTCACAAGATGCCCAATACACTTGGCTCCTGCTTCTTTTGACCCACAACAGAGAAAAGGAGAGATACTCCAGTATATAAAGACTTAATTGTTTCTATTAAAGGTAAACATGTTTTGGTAGAGCAATCTTTTCCCAGTGCACTCTCAGAGATGATGACTTTAAGCATCATCCCTTGCAATGTGGAGATATTGTCTATTGGAAAAGAAACCTCCAGAAGAATTCTCTTCAAGATCTCTGGAGAGTCCACTATTAGGTACCACTAATCATCCTCTGTGCTGCAAAACTCCAAGAAATAGACTCTTGGATAAATGTGACACACCTAAAGGGAGCACTGAACCCTGAATAGACCTGCACATCTTCTGGTGACCTGAAAATAAAGCTTTCTCAAAACTGAAGCAGATGACATCTGATGAGATAGCTTTCCCAAGATATTCAGACCAGGCCTATTGAAAATTTATCACCAAACCTTTGATGATGACATAATGATTCAGATGATCTCCATTGTCTATGATATTGAGAACATATGGACTTTAGATTTAAAAAGGCCTGAGAATTTTCCTTTTTACCCCTTCTTGTTACTTGAATGTGACCTCAGTAGGTTTCCAATCTGTGCACACTTTCTCTGACATGAGACACTACACTCAAGAAAGATCCTTCTTTACACTGAGGAACAAAAAGCCACTGAATCTAGAAAATCTGACTTTTGATCAGTGATGCTTTTAGAGAAAGTCTTGATCAAAAGGGGAAAATGTAAAAGACTTAATGAACAAAAGACTCAGTTAAATAGTTAGGAGACCAAAAAGGGGAGCTCTCATGCCCTCTGAAGGTAGCAGATCCCCCAAAGAAGAAAGACTGCTCTTATTTCCTGGCAAGGACTCAACCAATGAAAAGCCTTGGACCCTCTTAACCACAGTCCTCTCAACTTCCTTTTCCCCTCTATAAAAGTATTCTCCTTCTCTTGCCCTGCAGGGACTTTCATGTGTCTCACCCTGAATTGCAATTCTCTGCTTTTCCCAAATAAACCCATCTTTCCTGGAGAAATACCCGGAAGTTTGTTTGTCTTAGGTCAAGACTTCTCAGCAGAGAAAGAAAAAGCCAGATTCACTAATGACAATGCTTAATACTTATACCCTTGTAACTAAGCTATAGCCACAAAACCATATTCTCATGGGTATTCTCTGAAATAATATAAAGATGGTTTACCATGGAGATAGATTAGGAATTGTTTCTTTTATAGCCTCTGCTGTATCTCTTCTCTCTGCAGGATAATATGGCAGTCTAGAAAAGAAAAAATAATATCAACTTTAAGTATTCTTAAACAGAACTTATGTGTCCCTGAAATTGAGTGCATGTTTGTGTGTATTATGGTTGTGTTTTCATTGTTAATCTGCAATAACTATTGCATTATTAGGAGGCACAGCAAAGATTTTACATTGGATGACTCTTTTGTCTTTATCAAACATTTTATTCTGACCTGAACTTGGAAATTATAAATCCTCCTCCAGAGAAGAAAAAGAAAGAAAGAAAGAAAGAAAGAAAGAAAGAAAGAAAGAAAGAAAGAAAGAAAGAAAGAAAGAAAGAAAGAAAGAAGAAAGAAAGAGAGAGAGAAAGAAAGAAAGAAAGAAAAGAAGGAAGGAAGGAAAGAAAGAAAGAAAGAAAGAAAGAAAAAAAAATGGCACACACTTGTTAGCCATTCCCTCCAAAACGGGCTCCCCATGCTACAGATCCCTGTGAATTTTATACTACAAAAAACGATTCTCAGCTCTGGACTCCCAGGAGTTGTTTAAGGCCGATATCCATATGATTTAACATCTTGCCAGGCAGAACCCTCTCAACAAGGGGAAGCAGGAAGAAATATCTCTGATATTCAGAGTATTTGTCTGAAACACATTCAATGCTATCTACTGTCAACACTCAAGAGGTGACACTCAGAGAATGATGAGGTTGTGGAGAGGGTAACACAAACATTGTCACAATTAATTATAATTATTTGCCCAAGGTTTTGAGGATAGAATCCATTGTTGGGAGAGTCTGACTCCCAAAGAAGGCAATTAATACAACATTTTTCCTATGGTATATTAGACAATGCAGTTTTTGAAGTCTAGGGAAAGTTTATGAGACTGAAACCTCTTATGAGCCTAAAACCTGTGAACAGAGAAGAGAATTCTGAGATATGCCTAGGCAATTTCTTGCAAAGTCATCCAAGAATGATTGGTAATGTCATCGTCAAGGATAACAGCATCTACCCAAAGAACAGAAGGGTGCAAAATTATGAAACTTTTGTTTTCCTTTTTAATTAGCAGTATTACTCGGCGCTCTATATTTTTATTCATTTGCCATGAATGATGCTATGTTTTGTGGCTATTATAAGTCTGCAGCCAGATATTATTAAATGAGAAGAGTGACTATTCTCAGTTAAATTTATTTTGCATAGATCAAGCCAAATTTCTTTTGGTATTAGTTTTCTTGCTTCTAACAAATTACTATAAACTTTAATGGCTCAAAACAACATGAATTTATTGTTTCATAGTTTCTGAGGGTCAGGAGTCCAGGCATGGGTTAGCTGGGCCCTATGCTGAGGGTCCCACAGTTTGAATTCAAGTTATCAATCAGGCTGTGATCTCATCTGAGAATTGGTGTCCTCTTCCAAACTCTCAGGTTATTGATGGAATTCATTTTCCTGTGATTGTGTGGCTGAGGCCCTCCCTGCTTTCCCTGCTAGTTGTCTCCTGAGGACCACTCTCAGTTCCTAGAGGCTGCCCTTGGGATCTTGCTTCCTGAAGCCCTCCTTCACAACATGGTTGTTTGTTTTCTTTTGGGTCAGCAGGAGAGACTCTCTCTGACACTTCACTTTTTGTTAAAGGGCTCATCTGATTTGGTCAAGCCCACCCAAGATAATAGGCTTAATAACTCCAAATCAACTGATAAATAGCCTAATATTGTGAGTGGTGTCTCATCATATTCACTGAGAGTGGTCCTGCTCACCCTGAAGGGGAGAAAATTATAGGAGGTATTACATCAGGGAGCATCTATCTTAGAGTCTATCTGAGAATTCTACCTAACACAATTTTCATGAATTCATTTTGCAAATTGTGTACCTCCGTATTGGTAAGAATAATTGTAAATAACTCAGAAAAACAAATATTCTAAGTAAATTTTTTTGCCAGATAATGTATCATAGTTACCATAAATTATGAATTTATCTAGATAAAGCTTGAGATTATTAAAAACAATCATAACAACATCTGAATATATTGATGCAGAAATATAATTGACAAATATGTAATGCATATTCTGGCTTAAACCAAACTTATGCAAGGTTGAATGCAAGGTATTAGCCACATATTTCCATTTTTTCTATGATTTGAGAGAGCCTGTATTACTCATAATCACTTTTAAATATAAAATCTTAAACATAAGTATCAGCTGTATCACTATGAATATATAAGCAGTCACTACATGGTATTATTTAGTTTTAAGTATGCTTATCTAGGACAAATGGTAAATGTGTACATAGTTTTAACTTCAAAGAGTAAGGACAAAATAAGAAGTTTGACTCAGAGGGTCAAGTCCTTAGTCAAAGTGTGGTGCATACTGCCTTAACACAGGCTCTGATTTGGTTTGAATGCATAAGCCTTTGTTCTCTTACTTGCAAATGCTTGCAACTGACAAAAAGAGCTAAAATGATAATTTTTAGATCACACTAGGATCTAAAAAATGTTTTGCATTTCAGTGTCTTTTATGTTATTTTTCAAATTGCACTTATCAAAATGAGCAATATTTTTAACTAATAAGCCTTATGGAATAAAATGGAATAATGTCCTTCCTACGACTTGGAGATGTTGTCAGTCTAGCTCATTGTGGTAGAACAATGTATGAAATATAGGCTTTACTATTTCATAGGCATCTTCTTAGGAAAAGCAAGAAAGAAGAAGTGATTATTAACTAAGTCTGTTCTTCAAAAAAAGAAAATGTAGCCAGTCTGCTGTTTTCAAACAAGCAAGGGCAATCAATTAGCATTTTTTCAATAGGCTAGTAGTGGACTTGGGAATTCATGTATGTGAAAATTGTCCTGAACTGCCATGTAATTGCTTTCGGTAGTGTGGAATGGTGGGTGTTTCTGTGTGTATCTATGCTTTATGGAATAATTAAAAACTCTACTCTGGTTTAATGTGCTATGCCTACTCATGGAGACTGATGAAAGAAGTTTTATGTAAAAGTTTGTTACTGTGTTTGTCGCTAAAATGCTACATGGTTGCTCTAAATTAATGATATTTAAACATTTCCCTCAGTAATTTGACTTCAAAATTGGAAAGAAGATACATTTTTGGAGTGTACTTTTTTATTCCTTTAAACTAAATATTCCTTATAATACAAAACAACACTCAGTGATCCATGCAGGCTTCCATTTATAATATTAATAGAAGACATGTTCCATGCTAATCCATCTCATTAATATTAAAGAAAGGACTCCAGGACTGGTGAGCACTTAATCATTTGCAATTAGCACCTAACTGTTAATTCTATAGAGGGCTCTTAGAGAGAGAAGCAGAAGTAGCTCCCTTTTGCTACATGTTAGCTAATTTAACTTAGAGTATTTAATTCTGGGAAAACTCAGTAATTAGAACAATTCATGTAGCTAGACAAGTCTAATTGATCAGTTAAAAATAAAAGAGTCCCCAGTTGAGAACAACCACGAGATATACATTTTGGAAATGTCTATGACAGAGCCATTTTGCTAATTTATTTTATTAGGTTCTATGTACTTCTAGGCCAATGGATTTGGCATCTGAGCAGAGGTGAATAAACTTCCAGCTCAGGCTACCTCAACACAGATCCCCAGATCCAATTAGCAAAATGGACAGGTTGTCTGGTTTGGCTCCAACTAGAGCAGCTTGCTTCCTCGATGTCAACTCAACCTGAAAAAAAGAATGCCTGTGAGGTTCCTACTTTAAAAATAAAAAGAGTGTCAAGACACAGAATAAGAGCTCCATGCCAATGACTCAGAGCAAAACCAAGTTTCCCACTGTGGTACGGCCTCTCTGCTTTCCTACTACATTTATCCTGCCATTTAATGGGCTCTCTCTCCTAGCTCTGAAATCTGCCTCTTTTATAGGGACAGATCCTATTATCAATTATTTGTTGAAAACTTCTTGGAAGAATCAAAGGCTTTGGGAGAACCTATTACAGAGCACCGAAGGGGACTTGACCACAGGGTAGCCATGCTTTAAGAAGAAAAATCTGTTTGCATCATCTTATTGACCCAATTCTTCTTAAAGCTACTTCCAGCATCTTTTTTTTTTTTTAATCAAAGAAAAGCTGAAGTTGACAGGATCCTTTAAAAGGCAATGGGATTCTATGAAATGAGCAGAGACTGGCTTGTCCATCTCTTCTGTTAGTGTCATTTACTCTATTAGTAATGATGGAGCACCCCCAGGACATACCACACCAAATGTTATCTGTGGCAACCTTTAGCACTAATTCCACTGCCAAGTCTAGCAAATTAACTAGATTTACCTAAGCACAATTCCAACAGTTTCTAATTACTGTGACAATCAAGGCATTTTTAATCTATCTCTTTATGTAACATTTTCTAAAATTCTCATCCTGCTATCTCACATCTTCCCTATACAGTTTTCTTATTTTGCAATGTGTTATGTCAGTTGCTCTTCTTCCTTTCTATGCATTTTGTTGTCATTATGGCTGTCCTCTTCCTAGTCTTAAACTTGACTCTGCCTCTATTCAGTTTGATAACAAGGCCATCTGCTACCTTTGCCAAATGTTAGACTCTTATTTTACAGCATCTTTCCAGATGTGTGTGGGCACTACAGCTGCATAGCCATTACAGATGGCATGGAGAAATCTGTTTTCAGCCTTCTGCCTTACAATATACCCTAATCTTCACCAGCTGTATTGAAGTGCCTTAGCCTTTAAGGATTTGGATGAAAGAACATGGTTAAAGCAACAAAAGTTATCACCATCAGATGCATACCTGACATAAGGCTCCCTCATGGCACAGGATAAACTAGAATCAGCACTCCAAATGAGCCCTGTTGAGAATTAAGTGCAGACACAGAAGAGTAGTGTGTAGATGGTATATAAAAACAGACTCCATATATGGTAAAAAGCAGGAACCAGTTTTTAAGGTTCCAGGCTTACCTGGAGACACCCTGAGAAATCTCACTCATTGCAAGGGTGGATTTGGAGAGTCCTTGTGAGATTTCATGATTAAAAACAATATATACTGGGAGGTAAGAAGTACAGTCTAACAGATCATGACTTTGATTTTGTTTCTGCTACCCACTTGCCAGTTTGCTTGTGCAAGATGCTAAATTTATCTGAGGGCATGTCCTCATATATAAGATTAGGATAATAATAATGTTTACATCACAGAGTTCTATGAGGATTATCTAACACCCTGCACTTAACACTGTTCCTGGAACAAGTGTTCATAAGTGACAAATATAAAAATTACTATTATTTTGGGTAAATATTTAGATAGGTGGCTTCTGACATTTCTTTCCTTGACATATAGCAAGTCCAGAAATCTTCCCTCAAATATCTTTTGAAAAATAAAGACAGGGAACAGTTGTGTTCAAAAGGTCCTACTGTTGGCTGCATGCAAAATAAAAGGAAAAAGAGATGTCAACTAAGTAAATAAGTAAGGAAAGATGCCATTAAGCTGGAGAGTAAGACTTGTCTTGGATTGGCCAGTATTGTGAACTCCAGGATGAAACCTCGGCATGTGAATAATTGCATAGGTTTTAATGTTTGTATGCTTACTTTCCCTCAAAAATTTAATAGTCCATGATTAAGGTGTCTAGGTAGAAAAATGAATAAAATTAGGATGCCGTTTTTCTCTCTAATGCTTTATTCTTTTTTTTTTTTTTCTTTGCAGTACGCGGGCCTCCCACCACTGTGGCCTCTCCTGTTGCGGAGCACAGGCTCCAGATGCGCAGGCTCAGCGGCCATGGCTCACGGGCCCAGCCGCTCCGCGGCATGTGGGATCTTCCCGTACCGGGGCACAAACCCGTGTCCCCTGCATTGGCAGGCGGAATCTCAACCACTGCTCCACCAGGGAAGCCCTCTAATGCTTTATACTTAACAAAGTTAGGCAATGAGAAAAGGCCATAGAAGCTGGGGTTTAATTCCAGTTTAACTGTTATTTGCTGTGAGATATTAAGCAAATTATGAAACTTCTCTAGACCTTAGTTTCTGCATCTGCAAAATGAGGGAAATAATGCATATTTTGCAATAGTTATTGAAAAGATAAATAATTCTTTTAAAATGTCTAGCTAGTTTTCTGGCACACAATACCACTTACTAAAGGATAACTATTATTACCACAAACGATATTTGTAATAACTCTATTAGATTTCTATTGCTGTGTAACAAATTACCACAAAACTTAGCAGCTTAAAAGAACGCCCATTAATTAGCTCACAATTCTGTAGTTCAGAAGTCCAGTCATGGAGTAGCTGGGTTTTCTGATCAGAGTCTTACAAAGCTAAAATAAAGGTGTCAGACGGGCTGTATTCTCATCTGGAGTGAATGCTATCTTCACAGCTCATGCGACTGAAGCAGAGTTCATTGCTACAGGACTAAGGTCTCTATTTTCTAGCTGGCCGCCAGCCTGGAGCCACTTCTATCTCATTCCTAATTTTCCTTGACACCTGCTCCCCTTCATCTTCAAAGCCAGCAATGGAGAGTCTCTGGTGCACTGAATCCCACTCACACTTGAAATGAATCTCTTTTGCCAAGAAGAGCCCCATCCCATTTAAATGCTCACCTGATTAGATCAGGCCCAGGGAGCACAATTTCTTTCTTGGTCAACTGATCTGGACCTTAATTACATCTGAAAAGTCCTTTAACATCAGCACATAGATTAGCTTTTGACTGACTATCTGGAAGAGGGTGTGTGTATATTAGGGGACAAGAATCCTGAAGGATATCTTAAAATTTTACCTACCACAGTAATTTAGAGAGTAAAATATTATCCATGTTATTACTTTTGAGGAAACTAAGATTCTAAAGGTTTAGTGGACTTGCCCAAGGACATCCAGCTGAGAAATATTTCTTAGTAGAATGTCTCCAGGGGACATTTGGCAATGTTTGGAGACATTTTTGATAGTCACAACTGGGGAGAAGCTGAAAAACTTTTAGCTGGCCCAAGTTAAAATTCTATTAATATACAAGAAAAAGAACAGACACTGGGGACCTGTGGCAGTCTCTGCCAAAATTATGATCATTTATGCCAGGCAATTCACTGAGAATGCAGCTGGAATGTAATGGAAACAGTCCTCAGCCAGCATCTATATTTTACAAATACATGTCAATAAGAAGCTTTCAGTTTGATGCTGGATTTCTCAAAGTCAGCAATACTGACATGTTAGGTCAGATAATTTATCATTATGGTGCTTTCCTCTTCATGGTAGGATGTTTAGCATCATCCCTGGCATCTACCCACTAGATGTCAATACTGCCTCCACACCCTCCCCCCGTCCACTGACAAATCATGACAAACAAACCCTCAGTTGAGAACCACTGCTCTAATGAGAAGGAGCAATTCTTCCTTCAACTCCTTTCCCTTTTCCTTTGGCTTGAAAGCAGACATGAATTCTGTAGCCAAAGTAGCCATCATGGACCACACTTTGGAAGCCAAACACTATCGATGCTGGAGCCAAGGCTGAGGGAACCTGGTCCCTGACACAATAACCGGGACTGCCTACATCTAAATTCTTGAAAATTATGGAAACAAACTTCTATTCTGTTTAAGCCACCATATTCCAATTTTCTTTGTTACTATAGCTGTTTTTTTTTATCCTAACTCATACACACTTCTTGGGAAAGTCAATTTTGCAGAGCCAGTAAGTGTTTCACATATTGCTTTTACCTTAAAATCTTGTAGTTCTGTTTCCTTTTTGTTATCCAGCACATTATCCTTATGATATAGTCTGTCCCTAAAGAGGCAACTTACAATGAGAAGCTGTACTTGATTCTTCAGTAAATACATACTTTGTTTGACAGTGTTCTAACAACCCAAATGGAGGTTTCTGTTGTAAACATTTGTTTCACAAGCAAACACATCCAAATTGAAATGTTTCTTTTCATTGTTGCAGTGGAATATCCGTTTGCTTTCAGGCCATTAGGGACTGCTGAGTGCTTTTGTAAATGTTTCCACAGTCTGCTGGCCACTCCAGGCCCATCTCTCTCCCACTGTTCAAGAATTTCCTAATGGTCAGGAACTCCTGAGATACACAGAGGAGTTCAGTCATTGTCTGATGGAAATAATGACCAATATGATCTTGCATTTGAGAAAGTGAAGACTGGATTTTTTTTTATCAGAACAACTTGTTGTCTCAGTGAATACATTATTCTCTTTGGGTATATTAAGCATATATAAGAAGCTGTATTAATGCCTTCAAACCATTCATCAATAGTTTACTGAATGTTTTTGTGTGATATTAAGAAATTACTTCTATATCACATGTTGGGGATATTTTTTCTGCTAAAATAATCAAATGCTTTTAAATAGCTTTTAAAGATAAAACATAAGAGATAAAATGAGTTTGGATATATTTATATCTATCCATACTACATGTTGCCTGGGAACAAGCCCCCAGAACTTACCTGAATGCCCTCCCCTCCCATAACCATCTATTGAAATGCTACCTTTACTTCAAGACTTGATCTCACTTCCTTCTCAAATAACTTCAAACCTCAAAGCTCCTGCCAGTTGAACAGCTCCCTAACAAAGAAAATAGCCTCTGCGTGTGTGTCCGTGTGCATATCCGTGCTTGCATTTCTTTAAAAATGTATATATATTGTGCTTTTCCCTATAATGGGTTAAACCTGTTCTACTGTCCTGGGAATATTTGATTGGACAAAAGATTGTCGCAGTAGTCAGAAGCAGACCATCTGTATGGTGAACAACAGTCACTGAAGGATCTTAGCTGAATCCTCTGCTCACTAGTGGATGATGACAAACTAACCAAAAAGAGACTCTATTTGCAAAGAATAAGTGCAGTAAGGCAAAACCTTTCAAGCTTAGGTTTTTATACTCTGTTAAGCTGGTGAGCAGTCCCTTATTGATGGCATTGGGACCCCTCCAAGTGAACACATACATCACTGAGGGAATCCATCCCCATCATATAATTATCAAGGGAACATTTTTTTCTTTTTTCAAACTGTATACAGATTAATATGTGGATATGCATTATAGCAATTATCTTAATCTGCCTTCCATCAAATTTAGATAAAACTTAAAAATTAAGGAAATTCAGAAATAATAGCTAGCATTTGTTTAGGATTTACTATATACCAGGTCTTACCTTCATTTTATCATTTAATCCTCACAGCTCAATGAAAGAAAGAATTATTAGACTCATTTAGTTGCTAAAGAAACTTAGAAGTACAAAGAGTACTTGTGTGTCCCTGCATGTGACATGTGTGATTTTCCCAATATCAATGGCTAGTAAATGGCAGAGTGGAGTTTCAAACCCAGGTTGTCTTAGAAAAATAAACACCAATACAAATTTTAATATATGCTATGTAATAAAATAATGCTAAAAAAGAATAAGAGATTTATGAAATCCAGTGGATATAAAAGGGAGACAATAAAAGTAAGTAAACAAGTGAGCTGTAAACATAATCTTCCTGGTGCAATGGCTCTATGGCTTCTGGGACCTTGGCCTTGAGTTGTCTACTGGAGAACCTCGAAGGTCGAGCATGAAGGGCAAAGAACATGACCTCCTTTTTTGGCAAATTCAGCACCCTCAGGAGTGCGGCTCTGCACTTTACAAAGCTAGCGTGACCAGCCTTGAATGGGCCCAGGTATCAGTGAACCTCTGTTCTTCCCTGGCTCACACAGTCAGAGTGGAGCTAACTTATTCAAGTAACTTACTCCCGTCTCAGTGAGCTCCATGGACCTGCATGGCATTTCTCAACAGGCATGCTTACGTCTGGACTTGGATCTTGGTTCTGCAACTTCTTAGATGTAGAGATGAGGTCAAGGTTTTTAAAATTCACACACCACAGGTTAGGCACAGTGCTATTGTTTAATTAAATAAAATAAGATTTAAGGCACTGGTCACATGCTGGAGCCCGTAATGATTAGGTTTGTGCCATCAGTGCTCAAGGTATCAATCAAGTCATATTTGAATTTGTACCACCATGGTCAACTCCTATAGCCAACTGAGCACATGGCTAATGTTTAATTAAAATCAATATACCACAGACTTTAAGAAATTCTCCATACTCCTTATTTATTGTCATTGAAGAAAAAATTAATACACTCATACCTAGGGAAGATGTTCAATTATTTTTATTGTTTCCTGAATGAACACATCATTTCTTAATGGGTCTGACATTCTAAACTGTTCAAAGAAGAAATATAAATTCAGACAGCAAACATGCAAGTGATTCTTCTACTGTGGCAGCACTAATGGAAAGCTGATACAGTTTAAAATACTGTTATTGTTTAGCTCAGCTTTGAGAATCTGAAAATAAGGAATGTTTCTGTTCTGACAGTCACTCAGGCAATCATTCCAGGTGCCTTTCATACCAGAAGGGGAGTTGTGGCCGGACAAGACAAAGACCTATGATATAAACCTAATATCTTGAAAAGAAAGGCAAAGTGGAAGTAGTGGAACACAGGCTGGGCCAATTGAAAGCTATTTCCTTTCCAAGCACCCCTTCTCATCTTCAGATAGGCATCATATCAGTCTTATACTGATTAGATGTAAGCACCTACATTAACACGGTGGTTAAAAGTAGATGCTTTGGGACAGAAATCTGTGGATTTGGATCCCAGACTATCACTTAATAGCTATAGCTATTTGGCCTTTGGAGAGTCACTTGTATTCTTTTTTTTTTTTTTTTGCAGTATGCGGGCCTCTCATTCTTGTGGCCTCTCCTGTTGCGGAGCACAGGCTCCGGACGTGCAGGCTCAGCAGCCATGGCTCACGGGCCCAGCCTCTCCGCGGCATGTGGGATACTCCCGGACCGGGGCACGAACCCATGTTCCCTGCATCGGCAGGCGGACTCTCAACCACTGTGCCACCAGGTTAGCCCCACCTGTATTCTTTATGCCTAATTTTTCTCACTTGTGAAATAGTGATACTAGTATGATCCACTTACAGAGTTGGTAGGAGGATGGAATAAGTTGTTAGAACAGTACCCGGTATGACATAAGCATATTAACACACATACCTAAGCTAAAAAATATTAGCTATTGCTTTCCTGAATTTGATGACACTGTACATATATTTGACATTATTTGCCAGCTTGGAATGCCCACTACTTTTAGAATCCAGACTATTGGTTTTTTGAGGCATCAAAAGGAACACATGTAACTGCCAGTTTTGAGACTGAAAGGATACAGGAGTAGAAGGGGGTGTAAATAGACCTACAGACAAATACTTAAATGAGGCAGCTAAGTACTCTGTTTATATTCAGGTATCATCATGGATGATGGGCCACTTTCTTTTTCCAAAAATAAAATAATTAGGAATATATTTCTGCCTCTTTTGTATCAGCTCTAACAGTCTCATAATTGGCAAAATATCTAGTGACTCATTCATGCCTATCAAAAAAGTTTGCATTTGATGGCAGTATTCTGTGTCTTCTAAAACCACTGGGCTTTGCTTAAAATGTTGTTTTCTAGAAATGATATTAGGATGAACAAATGAAATACAAGAGTGGAAGAAGCAGAAAATAATTCACATACAAATACTGAAATAACACAAAATTAAAGCAAACTGCTGCTTCTTTGAACTAGAGCTTGCCACTGGATCACTGTGAATTTTCATTCATAATGCAAACTTTTTTTTTTTACTTCTATTACATTTTTATTAAGTGCTTTATGGAAGAATTTAAGTAAGGTAGAAATTCCTTACAGAAAACAAATGTAACCTGAGAGCATAGAAATACATACATGTTTATTCATACACACACACACTAAAATAATACAGTAGAAAGTGCTCCTATATTCATTGTGCTATCGACATGTCTGAGTGATGAATCAGTCATAGAATTTTTCTCACTAAAAACAGATCAAGCTTTCTTACTTTGAGAAGGACCTATAACCAAGTTTAAAGGATCTGCCTTTTCTTCACCTACTTTATTTCATAGGTTGCGTGAACTTACTGTCCCCTTGAAATAATCCATTACTTAGTTCCTTGTCACTCCATGTTAACCAGTGTGTCTTCTGGTCTTATTTTCCAGTACTTGATAATGGAACAGATTGTCTCATGATATTTTTAACGTTTCCTTCTGTTTTTCCTGTATTTGGTAACATCTAAAATGGTGATAAAGTTTAACCAGAATGACTTGGTCAATATCCTTGTAAAACTCCTCATTCTCCTGATTTATGTCTTCCCTTTGTACTCTGCCAGGTACATCCTAAGAGCAGGGATGGAGTCTTATTCATATTTGTATGTTCAGTGCCAAGAGGCCTTGTATAAGTTAGATCCTCAAGATATTTTTCCTAGGTTATTGAATTGAAATGACCAGTTTCCTTAGTTTTTACACATGCATTTATTCTACCTCAGATATATTTGTGCTCTGAGCTAGTGGCCAGTTAAGCAGTTTTTATCTACTTTTAGCTTGCATGAAGTGTGTTGGGGATAAGCAGTGAATCATTTTGCAAACTGTCATGGAAATGTATAGAAAGACAACGGTTCCCTCTAAAGCTTTTGAAAATCAGATTTCTTCCTGAAAGTAAGAAGATTTTTTGGTTCAATAGTTCCCTTGATCATATTCATAACCAAAATTAAATTTCACGAGACTATTTAGTGATGTGGGACATGTTCATGCTATATGTGCAAGAAGAGTAAAACTAGCCTGGCATCCTGCCTTCTCCCGAGACAGATGCAACCAGCACATTTCCTAAGTTATCTGTGTAAGTCCAAATCTAAACTCTTTAGCTGAGTCTTTTGTAGTTTGAATATTCTTAACAGGTACATGACTTAACAGTGTCCTGTTTCTTATCGCAAGAAGGCTGCCTGGTCACACTTTGAAAGGTGAAGTATATATAAACAAAAGTATCTAATACTGCTCTAAGAATGTGAGGTAGTCTCTCCAGTGTTAGAGAGGTGACTTTGCACAATATAGGAAACTGGCATTATTATCCTCATACCTTAACAGCTACAATACTAATAACATTTATATGGCACCCACTGTATATGAGGCACTAAGTGTATTACACAGATTAATTCATTTAGTCCTCATAACATCCTGTGAGGAAAGTACCGACATTATCCCATTTTGCTTTTTGTATTTTCACAGAAAAACACAGTCTGCAGTTGAGGAAAACAAAATCAGAAACTGGAAAGTGCCCAGGAATCCAAGAATGGGATTAACTTCTTGAGGGCCTTCTCCTTAAACTATGAGAAAGTAAAATTGAGTAAACACTCTTTACAATTTTCTTCCTTTCATTTTAATTACCTTTTAGTTACCCTAAGACATTAGAAAGTCAAATATACAGGCACAGACTTGAGTTGAGATACTGCAAAAAGTAAATGGATGAAAAATAAAGGAAGTTGTACCCTGCTTTACATACCTCTAGCCCTTACATTTTCAGGGTGGAAGCAACATTCACAGGGAGACTGTGTCCTGAATCTCCAGTGGAGACCAGCAGAAAAGTTAGAGGAAAATCTATTCCTAAATTGAGAGTAGAAGGGAGCAGAATATAGTTCTGAAGAGCTAGTTGGACTAACCCAGCAAAAATAAATATCCTTCCTCATGCTACATATTATAAATTTGAGATGACGATTTTTGTCAGAGAGTGGGTATAAATGCTGACACTAGGGTTACATGTTGTCAAGTGATAAAAGCAATTAAGAAACAGTTTGGGGCTTCCCTGGTGGCACAGTGGTTGAGGGTCCACCTGCTGATGCAGAGGACACAGGTTCATGCTCTGGTCCGGGAAGATCCCACATGCCGCGGAGTGGCTGGGCCCGTGAGCCATGGCTGCTGAGCCTGCACATCCGGAGCCTGTGCTCCGCAACAAGAGAGGCCACAACAGTGAGAGGCCCGTGTACTGCAAAAAAATAAATAAATAAATAAATAAAGGAATTATAGATATATAATCATAGATGGCCAAGCATGGCACTTAAAAAGGCATATGCCTTCTCTTAGAGACCAAGGACATTAGTGCCAAAAAGCTGCTCCAAGTCTTACCAGCTTTTGACTGTGGGCAAAAGCTCTTCTTGCTTCTTTTTCTTTAGCTATAGGATGGGGACAATATTAGTTTCTCATATACAGATTGCAAAATGGATTAAATGGAATAACATATAAAGCACTTAGACAAGGACACAGCATACAATAAAGATTAGCTAGTTTTTTTTGTTTGTTTTTTTCAAATTCTCACAATCACACTAAGGAGGGTAACAAGGCAGAGAAGTTTCAATCATTTGTCTAAAGTCAAAAAGGCAAGAAAATGTTGGAAACAAGGTTCGAATACAGATATGACTGGCACCAAATTCAGTGTTCTGTCTAATATTTCTATTACTATTATTGGTGAAATACTCAAAGACCCATGGCATGATTGAATGAGTGATTCTTTGGCCATCTGATTAATCTATTGAAATAGAGCCCAAATCCTTTTCCCCCTCCTTCCTTTCTTTTTATTTATTTATTTATTTTTTTAATTAGTTTCTGCTTTATAACAAAGTGAATCAGTCATACATATACATCTGTTCCCACATCCCTTCCCTCATGCATCTCCCTCCCTCCCACCCTCCCCATCCCACCCCTCCAGGCGGTCACAAAGCACCGAGCTGATCTCCCTGTGCTCTGCGGCTGCTTCCCACTAGCTATCTACCTTACGTTTGGTAGTGTATATATGTCCATGCCTCTCTTTCGCTTTGTCACAGCTTACCCTTCCCCCTCCCCATATCCTCAAGTCCATTCTCAAGTAGGTCTGTGTCTTTATTCTCGTTTTGCCCCTAGGTTCTTCATGACATTTTTTTTTTTAAATTCCGTATATATGTGTTAGCATACGGTATTTGTCTTTCTCTTTCTGACTAACTTCACTCTGTATGACAGACTCTAGGTCTATCCACCTCATTACAAATAGCTCAGTTTCGTTTCTTTTTATGGCTGAGTAATATTCCATTGTATATATGTGCCACATCTTCTTTATCCATTCATCCGATGATGGACACTTAGGTTGTTTCCAGCTCCGGGCTATTGTGAATAGAGCTGCAATGAACATTTTGGTACATGTCTCTTTTTGAATTATGGTTTTCTCAGGGTATATGCCCAGTAGTGGGATTGCTGGGTCATATGGTAGTTCTATTTGTAGTTTTTTAAGGAACCTCCATACCGTTCTCCATAGTGGCTGTACCAATTCACATTCCCACCAGCAGTGCAAGAGTGTTCCCTTTTCTCCACACCCTCTCCAGCATTTATTGTTTCTAGATTTCTTGATGATGGCCATTCTGACTGGTGTGAGATGATATCTCATTGTAGTTTTGATTTGCATTTCTCTAATGATTAATGATGTTGAGCATTCTTTCATGTGTTTGTTGGCAGTCTGTATATCTTCTTTGGAGAAATGCCTATTTAAGTCTTCTGCCCATTTTTGGATTGGGTTGTCTGTTTTTTTGCTATTGAGCTGCATGAGCTGTTTATAAATTTTGGAGATTAATCCTTTGTCAGTTGCTTCATTTGCAAATATTTTCTCCCATTCTGAGGGTTGTCTTTTGGTCTTCTTTATGGTTTCCTTTGCTGTGCAAAAGCTTTGAAGTTTCATTAGGTCCCATTTGTTTATCTTTGTTTTTATTTCCATTTCTCTAGGAGGTGGGTCCAAAAGGATCTTGCTGTGATTTATGTCATAGAGTGTTCTACCTATGTTTTCCTCTAAGAGTTTGATAGTTTCTGGCCTTACATTTAAGTCTTTAATCCATTTTGAGCTTATTTTTGTGTATGGTGCTAGGGAATGATCTAATCTCAAACTTTTACATGTCCCTGTCCAGTTTTCCCAGCACCACATATTGAAGAGGCTGTCATTTCTCCACTGTACATTCCTGCCTCTTTTATCAAAGATAAGTTGGCCATATGTGTGTGGGTTTATCTCTGGGCTTTCTATCCTGATCCACTGATCTATCTTTCTGTTTTTATGCCAGTACCAGACTGTCTTAATTACTGTAGCTTTGTAGTATAGTCTGAAGTCAGGGAGCCTGATTTCTCCAGCTCCGTTTTTTGTTCTCAAGATTGCTTTGGCTATTCGGGGTCTTTTGTTTTTCCAAACAAATTTTGAAATTTTTTGTTCTAGTTCTGTGAAAAATGCCATTGGTAGTTTGATAGGGATTGCATTGAATCTGTAGATTGCTTTGGGTAGTAGAGTGATTTTCACAATATTGATTCTTCCAATCCAGGAGCATGGTATATCTCTCCATCTATTTGTATCATCTTTAATTTCTTTCATCAGTGTCTTATAGTTTTCTGCATACAGGTCTTTTGTCTCCTTAGGTAGGTTTATTCCTAGATATTTTATTCTTTTTGTTGCGATGGTAAATGGGAGTGTTTTCTTGATTTCATTTTCAGATTTTTCATCATTAGTGTACAGGAATGCCAGAGATTTCTGTACATTAATTTTATATCCTGCTACTTTACCAAATTCATTGATTAGCTCTAGTAGTTTTTCGGTAGCATCTTTAGGATTCTCTATGTATAGTATCATGTCATCTGCAAACAGTGACAGCTTTACTTCTTCTTTTCCGATTTGGATTCCTTTTATTTCCTTTTCTTCTCTGATTGCTGTGGCTAAAACTTCCAAAACTATGTTGAATAAGAGTGGTGAGAGTGGGCAGCCTTGTCTTGTTCCTGATCTTAGTGGAAATGGTTTCAGTTTTTCACCATTGAGGACAATGTTGGCTGTGGGTTTGTCATATATGGCCTTTATTATGTTGAGGAAAGATCCCTCTATACCTACTTTCTGCAGGGTTTTTATCATAAATGGGTGTTGAATTTTGTCGAAAGCTTTCTCTGCATCTATTGAGATGATCATATGGTTTTTCTCCTTCAACTTGTTAATATGGTGTATTACATTGATTGATTTGCGTATATTGAAGAATCCTTGCATTCCTGGGATAAACCCCACTTGATCATGGTGTATGATCCTTTTAATGTGCTGTTGGATTCTGTTTGCTAGTATTTTGTTGAGGATTTTTGCATCTATGTTCATCAGTGATATTGGCCTGTAGTTTTCTTTCTTTGTGACATCCTTGCCTGGTTTTGGTATCAAGGTGATGTCGGCCTCGTAGAATGAGTTTGGGAGTGTTCCTCCCTCTGCTATATTTTGGAAGAGTTTGAGAAGGATAGGTGTTAGCTCTTCTCTAAATGTTTGATAGAATTCACCTGTGAAGCCATCTGGTCCTGGGCTTTTGTTTGATGGAAGATTTTTAATCACAGTTTCAATTTCAGTGCTTGTGATTGGTCTATTCATATTTTCTATTTCTTCCTGAGTCAGTCTTGGCAGGTTGTGCATTTCTAAGAATGTGTCCATTTCTTCCAGGTTGTCCATTTTATTGGAATAGAGTTGCTTATAGTAATCTCTCATAATCTTTTGTATTTCTGCAGTGTCAGTTGTTACTTCTCCTTTTTCATTTCTAATTCTATTGATTTGAGTCTTCTCCCTTTTTTTCTTGATGAGTCTGGCTAATGGTTTGTCAATTTTGTTTATCTTCTCAAAGAACCAGCTTTTAGTTTGGTTGATCTTTGCTATCGTTTCCTTCATTTCTTTTTCATTTATTTCTGATCTGATCTTTATGATTTCTTTCCTTCTGCTAGCTTTGGGGTATTTTTGTTCTTCTTTCTCTAATTGCTTTAGGTGCAGGGTCAGGTTGTTTACTCGAAATGCTTCCTGTTTCTTAAGGTGGGATTGTATTGCTATAAACTTCCCCCTTAGAACTGCTTTTGCTGCGTCCCATAGGTTTTGGGTCGTCGTGTCTCCATTGTCATTTGTTTCTAGGTATTTTTTAATTTCCTCTTTGATTTCTTCAGTGATCACTTCGTTATTGAGTAGTGTATTGTTTAGCCTCCATGTGTTTGTATTTTTTACACATCTTTTCCTGTAATTGATGTCTAGTCTCATAGCATTGTGGTCGGAGAAGATACTTGATACAATTTCAATTTTCTTAAAATTACCGAGGCTTGAGTTGTGACCCAAGATATGATCTATCCTGGAGAATGTTCCATGAGCACTTGAGAAAAATGTGTATTCTGTTGTTTTTGGATGGAATGTCCTATAAATATCAACTAAGTCCATCTCGTTTAATGTATCATTTAAAGCTTGTGTTTCCTTATTTATTTTCATTTTGGATGATCTGTCCATTGGTGAAAGTGGGGTGTTAAAGTCCCCTACTATGATTGTGTTACTGTCGATTTCCCCTTTTATGGCTGTTAGTATTTGCCTTATGTATTGAGGTGCTCCTATGTTGGGTGCATAAATATTTACAATTGTTATATCTTCTTCTTGGATCGATCCCTTTATCGTTGTGTAGTGTCCTTCCTTGTCTCTTCTAATAGTCTTTATTTTAAAGTCTATTTTGTCTGATATAAGAATTGCTACTCCAGCTTTCTTTTGATTTCCATTTGCATGGAATATCTTTTTCCATCCCTTTACTTTCAATCTGTATGTGTCTCTAGGTCTGAAGTGTGTCTCTTGTAGACAGCATATATATGGGTCTTGTTTTTGTATCCATTCAGCCACTCTGTGTCTTTTGGTGGGAGCATTTAGTCCATTTACATTTAAGGTAATTATTGATATGTATGTTCCTATTCCCATTTCCTTAATTGCTTTGGGTTCGTTATTGTAGGTATATTCCTTCTGTTGTGTTTCTTGCCTAGAGAAGTTCCTTTAGCATTTGTTGTAAAGCTGGTTTGGTGGTGCTGAACTCTCTCAGCTTTTGCTTGTCTGTAAAGGTTTTAATTTCTCCATCAAATCTGAATGAGATCCTTGCTGGGTAGAGTAATCTTTGTTGCAGGTTTCTCTCCTTCATCACTTTAATTATGTCCTGCCACTCCCTTCTGGCTTGTAGGGTTTCTGCTGAGAGATCAGCTGTTAACCTGATGGGGATTCCCTTGTGTGTTATTTGTTGTTTTTGCCTTGCTGCTTTTAATATGATTTCTTTGTGTTTAATTTTTGACAGTTTGATTAATATGTGTCTTGGTGTATTTCTCCTTGGATTTATTCTGTATGGGACTCTCTGTGCCTCCTGGATTTGATTAACTATTTCCTTTCCCATATTGGGGAAGTTTTCAACTATAATCTCTTCAAATATTTTCTCAGTCCCTTTCTTTTTCTCTTCTTCTTCTGGAACCCCTATAATTCGAATGTTGGTGCGTTTAATGTTGTCCCAGAGGTCTCTGAGACTGTCCTCTGTTCTTTTCATTCTTTTTTCTTTATTTTGCTCTGCATCAGTTATTTCCACTATTTTATCTTCCACCTCACTTATCCGTTCTTCTGCCTCAGTTATTCTGCTATTGATCCCATCTAGAGTATTTTTCATTTCATTTATTGTGTTTTTAATCGATGCTTGATTCATCTTTAGTTCTTCTAGGTCCTTGTTAACTGTTTCTTGCATGTTGTCTATTCTATTTCCAAGATTATGGATCATGGAAATAGAATCTTGGATCAGCTTTACTATCATTATTCTGAATTCTTTTTCAGGTAGACTGCCTATTACCTCTTCATTTGTTAGGTCTGGTAGGTGTTTATCTTGCTCCTTCACCTGCTGTGTGTTTTTCTGCCTTCTCATTTTGCTTATGTTACTGTGTTTGGGGTCTCCTTTTTGCCGGCTGCAGATTCGTAGTTCCCGTTGTTTTTGGTGTCTGACCCCAGTGGCTAAGGTTGTTTCAGTAGGTTGTGTAGGCTTCCTGGTGGGGGGGACTAATTCCTGTGCTCTGGTGGTTGAGGCTCGATCTTGTCTTTCTGGTGGACAGGTCCACGTCTGGTGGTGTGTTTTGGGGTGCCTATGGCCTTATTATGTTTTTAGGTAGCCTCTCTGCTAATGGGTGGGGTTGTGTTCCTGCCTTGCTAGTTGCTTGGCATAGGGTGACCCGCACTGTAGCTTGCTGGTCGTTGACTGAAGCTGGGTGCTGGTGTTGGGATGGAGATCTCTGGGAGATTTTCGCTGCTTGATATTATGTGGAGCCGGGAGGTCTCTTGTGGACCCGTGTCCTGAAGTTGGCTCTCCCACTTCAGAGGCACAGCACTGGCTCCTGGCTGCAGCACCAAGAGCCTTTCATCCACCCGGCTCAGAGTAACAGGGAGAAAAAGTAGAAAGAAAGAATTAGTAGAGGAAAGAAAGAGAGAGGGAAAGAAAGGAAGAAGGGAAGAAAGGAAAGAAGGAAGGAAGAAAGAAAGGAGGGAGGGAGGGAGGAAGGATGGAAAGAAAGAAAGAAAGAAAGGAGGGAGGGAGGGAGGAAGGAAAGGAAGAAAGACAGGAGGGAGGGAGGAAGGAAAGAAAAAGAAAGTGGAAAGAAGAAGGGTGGGAGGGAGGAAAGAAAAAGAAAGAAGTAAAGGAGGAGCGGAGGGAGGGAGGGAGGAAGGGAGAGTAGGAAAAAAAGAAAGAGCAGGTAAAGTAAAATAGAATAAAGTATGAAATATAGTAGCGTTATTAAAATTAGAAAGTAATTATTGAAAAAAAAAAAAAAAACCGGACCGATAGAACCCTGGGACATATGGTGGAAGCAAAGCTATACAGAGAGAATCTTACACAGAAGATTACACATACACATTCACAAAAAGAGAGCAGGGGGAAAAATCAAAAATCTTGCTCTCTAAGTCCACCTCCTCAATTTGGGATAATTCGTTGTAAAAAGAGGAAAAGGGGGGAAAGTCTTAAATCTTGTCCTCAAAGTCCACTTCCTCAATTTGGGATGATTCGCTGTCCATTCATGCACTCCACAGACGCAGGGCACATCAAATGGACCGTGGAGCTTTAATCCGCTGCCTCCGAGGCTGCACAGAGAGATTTCCCTGCCTCTGCTCTCACAGCTCCCGGGTCTCAGCCTTGGACCTGGCCCCGCCTCTGCGCGTAGGTCGCCGGAGGGCGTCCGTTCTTCGCTCAGACAGGACGGGTTTAAAGGAGCCGCTGATTCGGGGGCTCTGGCTCACTCAGGCAGAGGGGAGGGAGGGGCGCGCAGTGTGGGGCGGGCCTGCGGCGGCAGAGGCCGGCGTGACGTTGCAGCAGCCCGTGGCGCTCCGTGCGCTTTCCCGGGAAAGCCGTCCCCGGGTCTCGGGGACCCCGGCAGTGGCGGGGTGCACAGGCCCCCCGGAAGGCGGGGCGGACAGTGACCCGCGCTCGCACACAGGCCCTGCGGCGGCGGCGGCAGCGGCGGCGGCGGCGGGCCGCGGCGGGCGGCGGTGGCGGCGGCGGCGGCCCACGCCCGTCTCCGAGGTCCGCGCCTTACCCGCGGCTCGTGCCTGTCTCCGGCGCTTCCCCAAGCAGCCCTCTTAATGCCCTCTCCTCGCGCACCAGGAAACAAAAGGGAAAAAAGTCTCTTGCCTCTTCAGCAGCTCCAGACCCTTTCCCCGGACTCCCTCCGGGCTAGCCGTGGTGCACTAACCCCTTCAGGCTCTCTTCCTGCCGCCAGCCCCAGTCCTCTCCCTGCGCTCCGACTGAAAGCCGATACCCGAGCCTCAGCTCCCAGCCCCGCCCGCCACGGCGGCCGAGCAGACAAGCCTCTCGGGCTGGTGTGTGCCTGAGGGCACCGGTCCTCTGTGCCAGAATCTCTCCGCTTTGCCCTCCGCACCCCTGTTGCTGTGCTCTCCTCCGCTACTCCGAAGCTTTCCCCCTCCGCCACCTACAGTCTCCGCCCGCGAAGGGGCTTGTAGTGTGTAGAAACCTTCCCCGCTTCACGGCTCCCTCCCACTGGTGCAGGTCCCGTCCCTATCCTATTGTCTCTGTTTATTCTTTTTTTCTTTTGCCCTACCCAGGTATGTGGGGAGCTTCTTGCCTTTTGGGGGGTCTGAGGTCTTCTGTCAGCGTTCAGTAGGTGTTCTGTAGGAGTTGTTCCATGTGTAGATGAATTTCTGATGTATCTGTGGGGAGGAAGGTGATCTCCGCGTCTTACTCTTCCGCCATCTTCCTCCGGGTCTCCCTCCTTCCTTTCTTTGCAGTGTTTTGTGCTTTCTAACTCTCTAGTCCAGGGTGATGGGAATATAAACACAGAAGATAATAACATTCATGTTTTAACAGATTAAGATGTTTAATTTTTTTTAAATCCCCCATAGACAGTGCTAAACATGACAATTTTATTTCTCTTTCACATAAAAGACATAGCATTCCAGAGGTAAGCCATACAAAGTTGGTGGGACAATGCTACCATGTTTGACAGGTGGCTTCCAAAGTTGATCCTGGCATCATCATTTCCCAGCCAGCAGGAGGAAGGGGAAAAAAAAGAAATCACATGGCAAGTATATTTAAAGAGAGAATTAAGAAATTGCACATATTACTTCTGCACCCAGAAAGCCAGAACATTGATCAGCAAGGTCAGACCTAGGTGAAAGAAAGAATGGGAAATATAGTTTGCAGGTTCTATTGGTAGATAATGAAGGGGAGAACAGATGTAGAGGGGACAGGTTCAGGTTCACCCATAGGAGTAGATTGAGCACAAGTACATGATTATTGATGTCTCAGAGTTTCTTTTATAAAGTATATTTGAATCTAATGACTGATAGTAGAAAGTTTGATAGCCATTGTGCAAAGAACCCATCACAGATTTTGTTATTGATCAGCGCCATATTGATGAAACCAGAACCTTCCTTCTGTTATAGTAATTGATGCTTTTTCTTCCTACTTCAGTACTAGTTATGCGAACAGTGCCCCCCAGAACTGGGCAATGAAGTGACACTGGTAGAATTATTTGGATTAAATTGCTCTTTAATGCTCACAAGTCACACTGAGTGATATTACAGGAAATAGTCTTATGAAATATGCCAATGCCTTTATGTTTTTTGGGGGGAGGTTATTGAGATGTAATTAATTCAATCATTCAGCCTTCTATGAAGATCCTCAGGAGAAATTTCTCCTAGGCCTCATTGGTGTTAACTTTTTGATATTTTTTTCTCCTATAGAAAAAAAGTGAGTCATTTAACTATTTTGTTTTGGTTCCTAGGAAACTCAGTGTAATCCAGAGTCAACTTTCATAAATTTATAGGGCTGGTATGTAAATTTTTTTTTTTTTAATTTTTTTTTTTTTGTGGTACGCGGGCCTCTCACTGTTGTGGCCTCTCCCGTTGTGGAGCACAGGCTCTGGACGTGCAGGCTCAGCGGCCATGGCTCACGGGCCCAGCTACTCTGTGGCATGTGGGCTCCTCCCGGACCAGGGCATGAACTCGTGTCCCCTGCATCGGCAGGTGGACTCCCAACCACTGCGCCACCAGGGAAGCCCAAATTTTTAATTTTTTATACGTTTTTATAATTCACTTTTAGGAATGATGTATGTATACAAACAAGAAGAGCAAAGGCTGGAAATTTCATCATTGAATGGCACTCTGAAATTATATTACATTTACTATATGATTTCTTATATAATTAAACATATCTGAAGATCGCAATTTTTACTTTAACTTAAAGCATCTTCAACTTTTAAAATGACAGGAAATTCATTAATACATTTGGTCACTCCTTATAAGAAAACATGAATGTAAAACTGTGAGTTGGTAAACTGAGAATTTATTTTTAGTTTGGAACAAGTGCTATCAATTTAATGTACAGTTAATTAGAAAAAGGTAATGCTTACATATGGTGGTATATCTTCAGTAGATTTGCAAATGAAAAAGGATTTTTGCTTATGACAGAAAACTAAAATGCCCATAGTGACTCTAACTTTTTTTTCATTTTGAGGGTAAAAAGATGGATGACTTTGGGAGAAAAACTTGTGGCTAACAATACAAGTTTTAACACCTTTCCTGTGATTACCTATACCTCTGGCACAAAAATGCTTTCTGACCCTATGGGTCTTTGCCATGGTTTAAGCCAGTTGGGACTTTTCAGAATGGTGGATAATCAATTTATCCTGATTAAGTGCAGTTCCCATCTTAAATTATGCAAAATGTAAGGACCTATGGGTTAAAACTGAGGTAGAACTGAGACTCTTAGGCATTCTAGCAGTTAAGCCATGGACGGTTGTGTACACTGTGCTATGGGAATGTGATTCTTAGTTGAATTTCTTTGAATAATTTTCTTTGCTTAGAAGCTAATGGTGATGAATGCTGCTCAAGTCCAAAGAAGAAAAATAGTTTAATGATTTAGATTATGAACATCAATATGAGAAAACCTGAAATGTAAAGTCCCTTCAGTCGATAACAGGACAGTTTTGTAAGCCACTTAAGGCTGTGATAAAATCCTACTTGACTGGCCCACGAGCAGATGTGACAAGTTGAATTTATTTCCTCTCTTACCAGGAAGCTTTGCAGGAAACTCTTAACATATGGTGCTTTTCGCTTCCATCTAGAGCTATAAATGTTATTGGAAAAGGATGTTCCCAGGAGCAGCGATTTTCTGACGTCTGCCAAATGGAGTCCAAATGATCCTTCTGTGGTTCTGAATTCCCTGAGTTCTTAGGAATTGGCAACCAAGGGTCTCTGATCTAAACACAGCTCAGTAATTTAATTATTTTATTATAGATTTGTGGAAGCTCTTTCAGACCAGTGACTTAGCATCTGTATTGTATCTAGCTATACAGGAAGCACAAGTTAGAAGGGTGTAAATATTTTGTTTCTTAACTGCTTTCGTTTGAAAACTTGGAAATCATTTCACACAGAAACCAGGCACCACAAACTGAATACAAAAGAAAGTGAAATTGAGATAAGTCAAATTTGCAGAAACTTTTCTCATGTTTAGAGCTTTTCATATCATATGTAGATGCACAGTCTACCGTTACATAGTGATGCAGTAGTAAATGCTCACAGTGATTAGCAATCGTAAAAAAAAATGAAAGATTGCCAACTAAAAATGGTTGACTATCTTATGTATCATCTTATGTAAGGCTCCACAAAGTGCTGAACACACACCAGAGGGCACATCCTTATTTAATGCCTTTTTGGAGCATTTAATTTGAATAAATTAGAAGGAGGACATTTAAAAACAAAATTAAATAAGTTAATAACTAAACTACTAAGCAATACAAAACCTGCTAAAATTTCATTTTAAAGTTCTTATTTTTGCTAATTTCTTAATATTTAAGAATCAATAAACATCCTAAAATTATTACTAATATTCACTTAGAATATCCTTATTTAAATAATGATTTTAATTTCATCTTTTCTTCAATGTGATATAATCATCAAGCTCATTTTATCACTATGTTGTTAAATAAGTTTCTAAATTAACACATTTCCCCAAAGTTCTGAGAAAATATTATTATTTTCTACTGACATTCACCCTTTTCAGGATACTAACTTTAATTATTGTGAGCATTCAAGTTATTTTGGAAAAACAGGTCCCCTATAGCAATGCCAAAGAAAGAGAACACAATTCTAGATGTCATTTAAATTTCATCTTATATATGCCATTAAGCAGATAGTTACCTAAATTAATACTGAGACTTTTTGTATATGCAATTTGCTTTATTATTAATATAAACACACAACCATACCATAATTTACTTACTTTCTCAAATGTTTATTTTTCAAAATTGTTTTGTTTTGTTTTAAATGAAAAGGACATTTATAGCACACCTACCATAGTAGATATCATGACTTCACTAATTTAAACTTTTTTCTTCCAGTTTTTGGTATTTTAGTTGGTCCTAAAACTAATTATTGGTTTTCAAAATATCCAGGAGAAAAATCACATTAAAAAAGATTCAGTTGTTTGGTATTCATCATGCCATGATTAAATAATCAAAAACAATTTGATAGTTGACTGAAATTATGATGTTGCAAAAACCTAAATCTTAACTCATAAAATTCTCTTGTTTAAAGGGAAAAATAATCTACAAAACTGAGTGTGGTTGAAACCAGCTTTCAAAAAACAAAGAGCTGTTTTCTAGACTCATAAACATTTTAGAACTAGAAGGAGGTTTAGATGTCATTTAACAGAAACCCCCAGTTTTTTATATAATGCAAACTAACCCAGAAATTATAAAACAACATAGATTTTTGAGAGCTGCAAGGACCATTAAGGAATTATGGAATAAATTTAAGTCATGGCACATCTGGTTGTTTCATACAGACAAGTGTCCTGAATGGACCAAATTGTTACTGTCCAGAGCGCCTTACATCTTAACTCCTAAGAAGTTGTTTCATTCACATTTTCACATACGTTGAGTAAGGACAATTGGAATAAAAAAGGAATTGAGCTTTTATGTTGGAAGGGCAAGGTTAACAAGTCCAATGCTCTCTATCAGTAAGTGAGGCTTAGAGACGTAACACCAATTCCCAATTAGTTTTGATGTACTTTTTAATTGTGTGTTCCAATTCAATGGGGTAATTTGCCCACTCCAGATTTTGTCACCCAGGCAAACACAGAGAGTTCAATGGAATATAAAAGTCAATTCAAGGAGGAAATTGGAACTTCACTGAGAAACAAATTTACCACTCACTATTTCCATGTGTGTGAATAAATAATAATGACATTTATTTAAACATATAAGGTTTCCAAGACTGCTGATGAATAAAGGATATTTGATTTTCCATAAAACATATCATAATATAGTATCTGACTAATTAGTACTTTGGCTTGCTAGGTTACGTACCAGTCACTTTTCACATATTATTTGCCTCTTCCCAGTCTTATGCTTCACATTACTATTTTTCTTGCTTTCAGGTTTCCTATGGTTTTCCATCACATTTCATTTTTGCTAAACTCTCTATGACATTTCCTCTTATTATAATAAAAGTTCTAGATACTAAAAGGGGTCAATAGTGAGAGTACAATGCTAAGAACTTGAAGATGTACCTCTGAGGGTTTAACAGTTATTTGATTTGTTCTTGATCTGCAATATTGACATATACACAAATTAAAAAGCAGACAACATTAAAAAATGAGGTTCAGTGAAAAAATTTTTTTCACTATCCAACAGAGAGAAAGAAATATTAATTAGGTAGGAGAATGTTTAAGAGCAGGTAAAGGAAAGAGCTAACATGAATATTTCGGTTACTAAGGATAATTTATCAGATCTCACGATGACCCTGAAAAGTCAACTCATTCACCACAATTTTCTACTTCTTACTCTCTGAATTTTTCTATTTACCCAGATTATAATGACATTTGGAAAGTTGTCTGTCTTAAGTCACTTTATTTTGAAATTGTTACCCTTTCATGTCACATATCATAGCTCTGACATCTGGCAATCACTACCCAAGCTAAGACGGCAACCTTCTCCAGCTTTATAGCACTGACATATAAACCCAATTTAGTATAGCTCAAATGCAGTAACCTTTTAAAGCAGTCTTAAAACCCTCAAGATTTGAACCTCAGAATACAAGGAAAATACGTTTCTTACCATTAGCTTCTGGTGTCCATGACTATTTCTGAATCTACTCTTCATTTTGTAGACAGGCAGCCCCACTAGATTGGCCAGAAGAAACCTTCTATCCCAGTACAAGAGAGATGGGCATTTGCAACCTCCTCTACAATCTGCCACTGCCTTGACAGGTGGAGATGCACAGACCTACTTCACTGTTGCCATTCACTGTTCCCCTGCCCTAAAATGAGAAAAAAATTAAAAAAAAAAAAAAACTAAGAGTGGTGTCTATACTGTGTCTGTTATTTTAACATGAGGCAAGTCCATAACGTTACACATAAATACCTTCTTTTAACTTTTATTTTCTCTGCTTTCAAGTAATCAAAATAAAGTTTATGCACTCAAATAATCATTCCTGAAAATTGATACTGCTTCTTCTTGTCAAATACAGATTGACAATTATATTTATAAAATGTGAGAATATAATTAAATACATATACATTTTTGAACTAGGAATAAGTCAGCTATATCAGTTAACACATGCCCACAGGTTCTAAGCATTAAAGAAATACTGAAGCTTTGTAAACCAAAGGCAGTGACAAAACTCTAACTCTGACTCAGGGCACCAAACTTGAAGGAACCCTGGCCTTGGAATCAGATAGTTCTCTCTTCTGCCATTTTACTCTCTTTGTGACCTCAGGTAAAGTACTAAACTGCTCTGGTCTACAGTTTCATTATCTTTAACAGGAAAATAACTCTGGTTTTCTATGAGGATTAAAGAAATTCTTGTTTATAAAAGTGGCCTTGGGCTTCCCTGATGGCACAGTGGTTGAGAGTCCGCCTGCCAATGCAGGGGACACGGGTTCGTGCCCCAGTACAGGAAGACCCCACATGGGCCTGTGAGCCATGGCCACTGAGCCTGTGCGTCCGGAGCCTGTGCTCCACAACGGGAGAGGCCACAACAGGGAGAGGCCCGCGTACCGCAAAAAAAAACCCAAAAAAACAAAAAACAGTGGCCTTGTTTATGAAAGTATAAACTCATCTACAAATTTGAAAGATTGTTGCAGACAATAACTGTCAATGTATCAGGCCTATCAGATACGTAGTCCTTGTGATGGAATTTGCAAAGGCACTTAGAAAGTTAGCTTTACTTTTTATTTTTTTATTGAAGTATTGTTGATTTACAATATTGTGTTAATTTCAGGTGTACAGAAAAGTGATTCAGTTATACACATATATATGTATATGTCTATACTCTTTTTTTCATTCTTTTCCATTATAGTTATTACAAGCTATTGAATATAGTTGCTTGTGCTATACAGTAAATCCTTGTTGTTTACAAAGTTGGCTTTAAAACAAACAAGCAAACAAACACAAAAAACAACTACAACAATAACAAACTTTGGTTAAGATCAATCCCACCCCAAATCTTCAGAGTATTATCATATGCCTTTTGTTCCTCTTCTAATAGGATCTGAACTGAAGCTAAAATAAACTCTGACCACAAACTCCTATTATTAGAAGTCTCTCATCCCCTCACTTCTAATGAAGTCTGTTCCTCAGTCTCATTATTACCCCTCCCCTCCCCATCCCTTGATAGTTCACTATTGTCTCAGTTCATCAGTCCCTTTCCTGGCCTCATTTGCTTGCCTAACCAGCCTTGATACTAGGGTCAGCCACTTTATTAGATTTTCACACTCTCTTGCCCCAAAGCTGTCATTCCAATCCCCAGGAATGGGTAAATACCATCATTTGCCTTCTCAGATCCCAGTCCCAGGCTGCGAAGCATTGCCTAAGAAAGTCACAAATCCAGGTTGACTTGTTCCACTACAGTCCCAAGCTATCCAAAGTGAGTTGGGCCCTCACTGCTGCTTGACAGTACTTGTTATCATCAATGATTTACAGTCCTCTGTATTCCCAGTAGTGTCAATTCCAAGATTTCTTATGTGATTTCTCCTAGTTCTCCTGGTTTCTAGAGAAAGTCAAGGTTAAAGCTTGATTCCTCCTCTTTCCTCTCTCCAACAAAAAGCTCAACTTTTCATTCTGATCTCATAGGCAACTGTTCTCCTCTCCTATGTTAACTCTTTCCCTAAGTCTTTATCACATCATTTTGTCTACATATCACCATAACAAGTTTTTTCCTTGTCTAGGAACTCTCTGGATTTGCTATTTTGTTTCTTTTCTTGAATTTTTTTCTTGAATGGAGAGGGTAGTTTACACTTTATTGTTTCCTCTTTTTTGCCACCTACTCACGCCTTGTGATCTGCCTTCTGTTCCAGTGATGACTTTTCCACCCTCCCTCTTTTCTCTGTAAAGTAATTTACATTACTGGCACTGCACTGTCTTGAAATTCTCCACTATGTTCCCTCCAAAACCATCCTCTTCCAGGTCACATTTCATTTCCATGCTTCCCCGATATCTTCTCAGATGCCCAGGATTCAGACATCAGTGCCAGGCTTGCCTCCCCACTCTTCTCTGCACATTATGGCCAATACATGACATGTTCTACTGCTACCATGTCTGTGATATTTCTCACATTTATACTCTATCCAAAATTACTTTTCCCAGAACTACTGAAACAGATTAATACAACTTTCTCTTAACCCCTTTTCTTTCCTTTTCCTTGACAACACATTTGCATCCTGAGATTTTCAAGTTCTTCTTCAATCTGTCTCAAAATTTAGTCTTAGCTCTTCCTACTTTTACCCTATTAAAAGGAATTCCTTGCTCTTCTCCTTATAAAACCTGAGATGCCCAGCCAGTTACCTCTACCCAGGGGTGGGAAGTAGGGGAGTGGGGGAGGGGACCAGGATAAATTATGTTATGTGGCTTTTGACCCTCCAAAACAAATAATGCTGATACATAGGACATCTAGCTAAAAAGAATACAAAGTGCTTAGGTACATGGATGTTTTCAGGTTCCCATAATTCATCATCTGTATAAGTACGGTCTATGCATTTTTGTTTGTTTTTTTTATATACCGCATTACCTGTATGTATAATTTACTTCGATTTTTAAAAGTATGTATAATATACTTTTATGCATTTAGAATATACTTCAATAGAAATTTCTAAAAAAAAACAGCAACACAGACTTAACTGAGCAAGGAAGAGGAAAAGATGGAAACATATAGTCTGAGTAACAGGTTTCATAGGATTTTAAAAAAACTAAGCAAAACTTGTTATTGGGATTCACTAATTTATTATTTTAAGGCTCTGTCTCCCTGAGTCCTTTCAAACATCTCGTGCCCAAAGAAGCAATAGAATCTCCACAATATCGAGATTACCCATATTCTAGGACATACTTTGCATCTGGCCATTACTTTTGACTGCACTTTAGACAGGACAGTTAGTAGAGACGTTTGCAGCAAAAGGCATATCTGAATTTATAACATCATATGTTTCCAAAAATCTAGAAACGACTTTTGCCATTGGATGGCAAGACTCATGTTGCTGGTGCCTTCATTTTCTTCACTTAGGGATGGAATATTAATACTATTCTTGAATTAAAAACAAAAGTCTCAGGGTTATCTAAGTAGCATACTTCAGTACTTAAGTGCAGGTTTGAAGGTCAAATCAAACAGACCTGAGTATTGATTCCAGCTTAGCTACTTACTCGGTATGTGACCTGGGAATATAGCCTGAACTCCGTGAGTTTCAGTTTCTTCATTTGTAAAATGGACACAACAACTACCTTGCAGAAATGTACTGAGGATAAGAAAGGACATTTGTAATTTGAATAACACGACACTGGAAACAATGCACACATTTAATAAATAGCTGTTTTCATCTCTTATGTAGAGTAAGGACAAACTAGAAAAACTTTATAGTTTCCTCCAGTTCTTTCTAAACTTTCCGTGTTGCCATTACAGAGGTTCCCTTTTCCATAACAGCAGGCCTTCCTTACAGGTCCTGAGGAAATAGTAAAATGTGAGACAGTCAATCTGATTGATGGAATCCTAATGATGTCATAGTATCAGTCGACATTTGGGGAGCTAAAGTTTGGGCATTAGCTTATCTCAAAGAATAAACTACTCCCCAGTTTAGCATCCTCAAATCAGCATGTGAAATTGGTTTGTGCTTCAATTTCAAAGTTGTTTCCAGAGGACTTTTTTCCTAATTTCTCCTTTGTTTTCACTTAACTTTATGATATCCATTCTACTCCTTATTGATAGATTAGATAATAGGTATTACATACATTAGAATGAAAACAATCTTGGGAAACTGAAGTTTAGGTTGTCCGTATTAACCCACTTAATTTACAAGGAAATGCACATGAAAGAGAATACAGAATGTCGATTGTAATGGATGCTGTGATGTGTTACCCAAATCCTTCAGGAATGAGGCACTCATTATCCCAGATATCAGGAATGTCAGCTGCTGACCTGTCATGGCTGAGTCCTTTGCTGGTCTCACAAAAGTTTACAGTTCCCTCCCCAGAGGCAGCCTGCTAATAGATTCAAGGTTCCGTGGTCTGGCCGCCTCTCCTGAATTTAAGGTAAGTTTAAAGGGCCATCCCAGCTTCAGAGATTCCCATGGAATTGCCTAAGCCTCTCTTGTAATATCTGCCCAATCTTGCCTCCTTTGTCTTAATAGGTATTGCTCTCTATAAATGAAGCATCTACATGCAACTCTCTATTTCAGAGTCTGTTTCCTGGGAAACCTGTTCTAGCACATCCATTATTATCAAATAGTGAAAATAATTGGGAAGACATTTTCAACAAATAGGTTTAAAATCAAACACTCTGCCCAAGCTTGCAGCCCAAAGCCATTCTCCCAAATGTTTTGAAGTCACACTCATCCATATGACCAGACTTATATTACCTCAGTCAACTGCTGCAGGTACAGGAAGAGAAGGAATGCAGAATCCAGGACATCTGTGAAACAAGGATCCTATCTGGGTTTTATACAGCACCTAATAAAACCTAGAAGACCTGTGAATAATTGGGGAATGTGACCCTCTCCATTTGTAAAATGGTTGACTGTTCAGTTTGCCTGTGGATGAAGTGTGGATCATACTGAGAATGCTATATAACCTCACAAACTCCATGATGAGATGTGATCACAGGAAAGTGACACGTTCCTGGGAATCCCATAGAGGCCAAAGGAAAGTGGCTGCAGCCAATTAAGTATCATGAGTAACTGGGATATTTGATAAATGAGTTAGTGTTTATTCTCCCTTCTGGCCATTCTGAACCTAACCACACCTGGTGAGGTGACTACCTTTCTATTGTCAGATACCTACTCAGCCAGGGCCCAGGGTGCAAACAGTTGGTGCTTATACCAGAAAGAGAAAAGTATCAGCTAAAGAATGATTCAACCAGTTAACATAACTCCTCTTACCTATACATAAGTACACAGGTGAGAACTTAGCTCAACAAGAACTACTTGAGAGTAAAAGTCTAATAATACAATGTAAAGAAGCATGAGACATAAAGTAAATGCCTAGCTGTTATCAAAATATTTGGACTCAGGTACCCTTTATATTAACACACCATTGAGAAATCTAAAGAGCTTTTGTTATGTGGGTTATACATATTAATATTTACCATATGAGGGATTAAAACTGAGAAACTTTAGGGCTTCCCTGGTGGCGCAGTGGTTGAGAGTCCGCCTGCCGATGCAGGGGACACGGGTTCGTGCCCTGGTTCGGGAAGATCCCACATGCCGCGGAGCGGCTGGGACCGTGAGCCGTGGCCGCTGAGCCTGCACGCCCGGAGCCTGTGCTTCGCAACGGGAGAGGCCACAACAGTGAGAGGCCCGCGCACCGCAAAAAAAAAAAAAAAAAAAAAAAAAAAAAAAAAAAAAACGGAGAAACTTTAAAAAATATTTACTTATTTTAAATTACAATAATAAACCCAGCACATAATATACATAATATTTTTATTTGAAAATGTTTTTCAAAACAAAAAATTTGGTGAGAAGAGTGGCATATCTAGATTTTTGTTTTGTTTTGTTTTGTTTTTTGCAGTATGCGGGCCTCTGACTGTTGTGGTCTCTCCTGTTGCGGAGCACAGGCTCCAGACGCGCAGGCTCAGCGGCCATGGCTTACGGGCCCAGCCACTCCACGGCATGTGGGATCTTCCCAGACCGGGGCACGAACCCATGTCCCCTGCATTGGCAGGCAGACTCTCAGCCACTGCGCCACCAGGGAAGCCCGCATATCTAGTTTTGTATTTAATCTTTTGCAATATGTTGTTTAGAAGCATGTGAAGACAATCTGACCTCATGTAGATACATAGATGGAAAAAATGGAAGGGCTATTTTAATAGATAACTGTGGATATTCTTTGATATTATACCATAACTTGATATGATAGTTTCTTAAGGTTACTTGCAATGTGGAATCTGCAAACATATCATAAACCCTTCATACTTGACTATATTAAAACTATTTGACTAACTTGCATTTTGGATGGATCTTTTACCCAGGCATGATTTTATAATATCATACATTGGAAGTTTGTAAAATACTGACTTATAGAGTAACACAAATATTCCAAATGTTGACACACTTATATGTCAATAAGTGTGTCAACACAATAAAAAAAATCACACTTATGAATACTCCCACCCATCTCATGAGAAAAATATTTAAGTATTGGGAAGCTACCCAAATTAAACATTTTCCCAAATTCTAATTCTTAAAATTAGAATTTTAAATTTCTTTTTGACTTGAAAGCTCAGATCTTATCATTGACAACAAATGTCGCATTTTTTCCTTGAAATGACAAGTTTAGCTGGTTCATTTTCAATGAAATATCTGCCAAATACTTGAGCGTGAATAACCAAGCTTGTCTGCCAATCGTTCTTTTAAGTAAAAATGATGTTCCATGGAAAATGCAGCTAGTTCAGCTCACAATTAAAACAATCATGCAAGTGCTTTTCTCTGAGACAAGAATCATGCTTCAGTGTGTAGCAGAATTTCCTTTTACACCCTTCCCATTTTTTCACACTAAATATTAAAAGGAGACAGAATAAAGGGCAACGTTTCATGAAATTAATAATTCTTACTGCTACATCAACAACATTTTTGAGGGAAATTGACATTGCTTTTTTATTGAGTACCTGTCAGTGGAGAATATGATTACTCGTTATAGTTCCATGTTACTGCCTTAATTCCTGGTAGGGTACCAACAGTTTTATCCACCATTGCTTTTACATCATCAGTACAAAAGTTATTGCAGTGGAAACAACAAATAACATCTTAGTATTTATATAAAAATAGTTTTGACCTTGCAGAGTCCTGAAAATGTCTCATTTACACCCAGGGGATCCTTGGATCACATTTTGAGGACTACTGCTTTAGATCAGACTTAGTCCAAGGGCAAAAACCCCCAGCATTTTGGGTGAACATTTGACATTTGTTAGCGTTTCATATCTTACCAGGGTAAAAAGGAGAGTAGAAATTCAAATCCCAAATGTCCTACTCTGTTTTCTTTCCATCCAATCACAAATACAAATATAAGGTTGAAAGTAGAAATGAGTTTAATGGATGTAAACATTTTTTTTTCCCTTGTGGTAGCAGCCTTATAAAATATACCCATTCAGCCCTTTTCATTTATCCCTTCTGAAGATGAAAGTGACCTACCTACACGGTTGGCTCAGTCTTGTCAGCTCTAATGCCAAGTAAATGCCCACTGCCTTGCAGTCTTAGATATCTTGAAGAAAAACTATTGCAACAAATTCTTTCACAGAGTGCTTCTGTGTAAAATATCTTTTTTTCTCCTCCCAAAAATGTTTCTTTCTATCTAAGGCAAATCTAAGGCTGTAGTGTAAATGTCCTCCTTTTACCTTCTCGTTAGGTCCATGTAAAGCAGCTAGTCAGTATGCTCATTACAATAGCCAGACGTATATTTAAACTGATATTAAGTCACCCTTCAGCTTTCCTGCTCCTGCAGCCTAAACAATCCTAGTTATAAACTTTTCTTCTCAGGTTTTATTTTCCTACCCTTTTATCATTTTTGTACTCTTTGCTGGACTCTCTCCAGTTTTGCTGAATTCTTCTTAAAAGTATTGAGAACAAACCTGGACAAGATCCTTTAATCAGGTCTCCACCAGTGACAATACATAGGAAATATCACTTCCCCGACCTGGCTTGTCATACTCCTGCTAATATATCACCGAGTTAGCCTTTTAAATAACAGTGCTGTTTTGCAGACTTGTATTCACTCTTAGGTTTGCAATCACTCCAGACTTCTGTTGTAGCTGTGCTTAGGCAGACAGCCCCTATCTTTAATCTCTGCATTTTGTTTCTGGCTTCTGATTTTCACATCTTGCCCTTGCCCTATTTTACCTCCCTGAGTTTTTCCTGCCAATTTCTCTAATTTATCAAGCTCACACTGAACTATTTCTGGCTTCCAAGATGTAAGCAATACCAACCACTTAATGTCATTCACACATGCTCTCGATTCCATCATTCTAGACATTCATTTAAAAACTTTGGCTTGATTTTGGGCACATTAGTTTCAGTTATACAGAGAGAAGTGCAGTAGCTAAAATGGGCTTTCCAATGTCACCTCCTTCCTACTTTTTCACTACTCAGAAAGTACAGAGGTGCCCATACCACCAAAAATAGAAATAAGCAAATCTCAGTCTTGTTATACTTTAGAAATCTTACCACTGGAAGGAATATCAAGGTAAGGCTAAGCTGCTGTATAAAAGAGACCAAAAGGGCTTCCCTGGTGGCAGTGCAGTGGTTGAGAGTCCGCCTGCCGATGCAGGGGACAGGGGTTCGTGCCCCGGTCTGGGAGGATCCCACATGCCCGAAGCGGCTGGGCCCATGAGCCATGGCCGCTGGGCCTGCGCGTCCGGAGCCTGTGCTCCGCAACGGGAGAGGCCGCGACAGTGAGAGGCCCATGTACCGCAAAAAAGTAAAAATAATAATAATAATAAAAAAGAGACCAAAAAATACAATTGCTTATAGAAATTTATCTTCTCTCTCATCATATACCTTGGGTAACAGGCAGGTTAGAAGTAAGAGTCTAGACCCTTTTCCATTCAGAGATGCAGGTTTCTTCCATGCTGTTGCTCTATTATTCCCTAGAATATTGTGCTCATCTGCATGGTTCAAGCAAAGTCATGCTCAGCTTGTCAGAAGAGGAGAATAGCATGAATGTGAGCACACCCATGTCCCAAGGCCCAGATCTAGAAATGGTGTTTGGCACTTCTACCCATCTGCAGGTAGAACTCTTCTACCCAAAGTTCCATCTGCAGGGACCTAGTTACCTGCAGGGGAGGCTGGAAAGCATATTATCATTATTAGAAGAAGATGAAAGAATGGATTTTGCTGGACAATTGTAGCCTCTGCCCCCAACCGTCTGGATTAATTTAAATGGTATTGTCTATTACGCCCAGCATGAATCCTGTTGGCTGTCATGAAAAATAACACTTCTCTCCAGAAGTGATTACCAGCCTTGTTCATGCAGCTGATCATAGCCTTCATTTAAAACCACTCTCCTCTAAAGGCTAAATCTCTATACATACTCCTCCCATGGTATCTTAACCAACCCTTCCCTCTCTTAGCCAGCTGAGTGTACCATAGCTTGTGTTTGCTTGAAAGTCCCTAGAGGTAAGTTAGGGCTCAGATTTGGACTCAGTGTGGTGTGTCTGCCACTGAAGAGAAAGCCTCAAGAATTTGGGCTGTATTTATGCTCCATTGTTCTGGGCCTGAAGGGTACAATTTAATTTTTGCTCTTTCAGTTTCATCACCTATAAGAATCACTTCACATTTTTCTAATGACTTTGAGATGACTAAATGTAAACAAACGAAAGGTTAAAAGTCATGGCAATGTGTTTGTATTACTTAAAAATTCCAATCAGGTAAAGATATAAGGACAGTTTAGACCAGTTATTCCAACCCCATTCTGTTTGCAATGCTCAGAGCCCTGCCTGGAATTGACAAGAGGAATGATGAGGTTTTGGATGGGATGCCAATAAAATGATGGCTGGTTTTGATTACAAAAATGAGTACATTATTAATAGTCACCAGAAACAGAGGACCACATATTCACATGAGAAACATCAGCCCCACAAGGGACAGGCTGCTGACCACCTGGAGGAGCACTGTGGACCACACTCTGAACAACTGCTCTAGAATTACTACAAATGGATTTAAAAAAATCTCTTAGAAATGCATCTGGCCTATTGTTTGAGCCCTTCCCCAGCTCCCCCCAAAAAAGACTGTGCATGATTATTTTTTGCATGCTAATTCAGCCGTTATATTTTTTCCCCTCTGCTTTGACGTTTTTTCTTAAAAGTGTTACTCACAATGCCCTAGGTTATAGCAACCCAGTTGCACTGGAAAATGGCAGTTTGGGCATACTCTGTTTCTTTCTATCTTCTTCCCCTCTGACTAGCTCACCTAATTACACAGTAAGTCAGTGATTCTATGACACAGGGAGAAAAGTCTTCCTGAACTAGTCAATTGATGCTTTTATTTCACTCAGGGAAAACTTATCAAAGGAGACAAGGAGCCCTAAATGCAGCAGATATTTGATGCTAGTGGTAAGCTTATATTGTTGCCATAGCAACCTTGTCATTAAGGATGTTTCAGCATTTCCTATTAACCTCCATTTTCAGAGGTTTATAACTTCTTGGTAAAAATTCCCTCCAGGCTAAAATTTGGTATACATGATCTCAGACGTGCCAGGTGTCAGTGAATATATAGTATCCATTTTCCCAAAGAAAGCTTGGTGAATTTCCAAATGAATTATCTCATTTTTCATAGGCTACAAATTCATTAAATTTAGTGTTAACTTGATTATTTTTAAAAGATTCTTATGGCAGCACTACTAAGCACTTGTAAGATTTAATGTTTGCTCTTGCTTTCTTTCCTTTTACCTCACTGTTTGGCATGGTCACAATGATCTGTCTCAAATGCCACTAAGAGAGACTCGCACTGGCTCAAGATCAGTTCTAAATTCGCCTAAATAGAGGCAATTAGAAGTGGACACTACGGGAATCTGGAGTTCATATTTTACATTTATCAGAATATAGGGAATAAAAAAGAAATCTAGTTGGTTGTGCAGTGTAGGAGTCGGGGTGATGGAAAAGACAGGAACTAAAATCTGAACCCACCGTCTCCTGCATAATGGGGCTACATTTTCTTGTGATTCCAAGGAAGAACCCGGCTGATTCCTAAGAATTAGAAACCAATTCCTCCTACCCCAGTTTTAGAATTGGGTAACATCCTAGTCCAGGATTTGTTTGGTTTTGTTCATCAGATTTTGTTTTGTTTGGTTTGGTAATTTATTAATAAATTTTCCAATTTTAAAATTTTGTCTTAACCTTTTGTTTTGAAGAATTTTAAACCCATAGAAAAATTGTAAGAATAGTAGAAAGAACATTCACCTACCTCTTACATTAACGAACTGTTAACATTTAAATAAACCATTTGAGTATTGTTAACATAATTATACTTTAGGTCAAAATATTTCAGCATGTATCTCATAAGAATAAGGACAGCCTTCTACGTAACCACAAAACAGTGATCAAACTCAGGATGTTTAGCATTAATACAATTATCTAAAATCATTCTTATTCCATGTCCTCAATTGTCCCACTTACATTCTTTTTAGCTTTGTTTTCCACCTAGGATCCAATCAAGGATCATGCATTGTGCTGAATTGTCATATCTCTATGTTTTCCTTGAATATTGAGTATATCTCTGATCAATTTCATCTTTGGTGACGCTGGCATTTTTTAAGAGTTCAGGTCTATTGTATTAAAATGCAGAATGTTCCTCAATTGTTTCCTCATGGTTACATTTGGGCTAATCATTTTGTTCTGGAATACTAGATGGGTGATATTTGTTTCTTTTCAGTATCAAATCAAAAGGAACATGATGCCAATGTGTCCCATTATTCATGACCAATTCACTTCTTAGATTAAGTTTTATAATTATTTAGTCCATGTTGTGCTTTTAATATAAGGTATTAAACCTTCCCTTAGTAATGGTCATTTATTCACTATGTTTACAGCTGTATTTGTGTATTTTTCCCCATGCCATACAATATTCTTGACATCCAGGTATATCAATCATTATATGATTTTTATTTTATGTCAATGGGACAGATTCCCAGGAGTGAAATTACTGTGTCAAAAGGGTATGTGCACTTTAATTTTAATAGAGTTTGCTTGACTGTTTTAAGGCTACGTGTCAAAATGTCCACTACTAGTATATGAGAGACTTATTTTACATACCCACCAGTAATAATATTGATATTCTCAGTTATTTTAATATTTTCTTCTCTGGTAGGTGTAAAATGACGATACCTCATTACTACTTTATTGTTTTTTTGAACTAATGTGTTTGGGCAGCTTTGTATGTTTTTGGCCATTTTGACTTGCTTATCTATGACTTACCTCTTTACATCATTGCCTTATTTTTCTAAAACAATTTTTATTGCTATGCAGTGAATTTGTAAGAGATCTTTGCATATTTGAGACACTTTCTTCTTTTTTCTGTCATAAACTTTTCTTAATTTCAGTTTTTGCCAATTGAGTTTATGTATGGTATCACTTGTCATTCAAAGATTTTAGGAATATTTTTATATCATCAAATATTTCTTTTTTTTTCTTTCATTTTATAGCTTCTATATTTCCAGTTTTAGAAAGCAGATCATGCCCATCCCTGGATATTATGTGTAATCTACAAGATTATTTTGTAGAAAAGTTTTTGTTTTATATTTTTAAGACTTCAATGTAGCTATAATTTAATTTTATGAGGTACAACAGAGGGTTTATTTTATTATCTTCCAGATGAGTGGTCATTTAACAAAATTTTTAATAGCACAATTTACTAAATAATCTTTTTTTCTCCCATCTGAATACAAATGCCATGCTAATCATGTTAAATTTCCATAGGTACTGAAATCTATTTCTCCATTTTCTTTTTCTTTCCACTGACTCTTCATATGCCTATATCATGTAGATTTGAATACATCTTCTCCCACATTAAGGTATCTATTCTGATTTATTGGTGCTTAGCTGGCACTTGTTCTCAATTATTTCCTTAGCTTGGGGTACATGGGTAATATTTTTTAAATTATTGCATATACACAAAAATATTTTTTACCCTAACAGGTGAATAATAACGTGTCTGTTCATAGGACTATTGGATTGGATTCCTGGCCTTAGAAATCTGTAAAAAGCTGTAGATAATGTTCTTTCTTATAACTTGCAATATTGCAGATAAGAAGTCTGAGGACAATCTGATTTGTTTTCCTTTATCAGAAACTTATCCTTTCTCTCCAGAAATATGTAACCTGTTCTCATTATTTTTAGAATTAAAAAAAAAAATTAGCTGTGCATGTCTATCCATGAGTCTTTTCTAATCATTCCTTCCTGAAGCACAGTGAACCCCTTCAATCTAGAAATTCAGTTCTTTTTCCATCTTAAGGAATATCTTTAATGACTTTTAAATTATTGCCCATCACCCATTTGTTCCTTTTTACCTTATCTTTTTTGGAATTTGGATTAATCTTATGCTAAGTTTCCTGGATCTATCCTCCAAGTCTCATATCCCACCTACCTCATTGCCTTTCTTTCTTTTCTTTTTTTTAATTTGCCTTCTTTTTGTTCAGACTTTTAAAATTAAAATTTATTCTATTTGTTTTTCCAAGTCGCCAACTCACATCCCAGCCATGGCCATACTCTTCTTGAATAAATTATTCAGATTTGAAATTATGATTTTATATCCAGCAACCTCATCCATGTGTGTGTGTGTGTGTGTGTGTGCATATGTACACTTTCATGTTACATTTGCATCTTCTAAGATGTTCTTACTGTTCTTCTTTGTCAGTTCACGCCTATGTCCCCGAAAACAGTTCTGAACCAATGGGTTTAACTGAATCAATGTGGCTTAACCGTTCTGACTGATATTATCTCAGACTGCTGAGCACAACAGTTCTGAACCAATGGGTTTAACTGAATCAATGTGGCTTAACGGTTCTGACTGATATTATCTCAGACTGCTGAGCACCAAGACATAGTATGATTGATTTTCTTTCTAGACTGATTGGTAATTGGTCTGATTTTTATAGGATCCTAATTAGCAGCACACCCCAAAGTGAGAGAAAAGAAGTAGTCTTTATATAGGCCAGCCATATAGCACCAGATAGGCCTCAGGTGCAAGAACATACAATCCACCCGTTCATTTGTTTCTTGGCTTCTTGAAAGTAGGTACCGTGTACATTAAAGTGAGACCAAACTTGAACTACTCCTGAGAGAGCTACACTCCTCTGTGAGCCAAATCATTCTAACTATGCAGTGCTATATAACTTTTTTGTTGGCTTCTCTGATTTGGATCTCCAGGTTCTTACCAACCCTGAATGAATAAAACCCCATATAAATTCTCTCTATTGGAATTACAGTGGATTCTAAGAAAAACAAATAGATTAAAATTAATAGAGGGGGTGAAGCAAGGTAGCCCTATATAGGCTGCAAAGTGCTAAATCCCTCCTATCTGATATTTTTACAACTGTTTGTTTTAATTCTACTAATGTTTACCTTAAATTTTACAAGGACATGCTTAAATTTATATTTAATTGATCACTGGAGTCAGTTTTAAAATTTTTCACTTTCTTTGGAAAATGTTAAGTTATTGAGATGTTTTTAACTCTCCAACACACCTTCTCAAAAACACACTTGTTTCTCATTTGAAATCATAAATTCTATGACTTTTAGGTTTGTTTCAAACTTCAAAGAAAAACCATTACCAACTTTTAATCAAATTCAAAATACTATTAAATTTTATCTCAATATAGTTAACATATTTTATTGCTCAACCTGTCAGTTATTTTCAGCCACAATGTTTTCATTATAATTTGATTCATATTTTCTCAGTTTGGAATAGATATTCTGGCCTTTTAATAGTTTACCCTGAAAAGAACACAAACTGGATGGCATAGGATTAAAACCTTGCACATCAAGGTATTGATTTTTCCTGTCTACATAAATGAATGACAAATTGACTGGATATATAATTCTTGGATCAAAACATTTTTCTTCAGAACACTAGAGTCATTGATCCATTTTCTTCTGTCCTGTAGGGTTGCAGAAATGTGGAGGCATGTCTGATTTTTCTTTTCTTATACAGAAGAAAAGGGCTTTTTTGCCCCCTTCATGCTTGCAGAATTCTCCTAAATCTTTGAAGTTTTAAATTTCACTAGGCCATTTCTAAGTGTGATTTTATTTTTAAATTTGGCTGGAATATGGCATGTACTCTTGGTTTTTAGAGCAAACAATCTCTTTAGAATTGAGAATAATGTCTTCCCTTTTATTTGCGCATGTTGCTTCTATCTATTCTGTTCCTTCTTTCTAAAATGTTTTATTTTGTACAGCTTGGTCTTTCTGAGTCTGCCCTTTATGCACTTACACATTTCCTTCTGTTTTGTTCTTATCCATTCATTTCCAGTGTGTCCTGTAAATGTTTCCTAAATTCTTCTCACAGCTTTTATTTTCTAGGATGTACAATCTGCCAGAAAACAGTCTTGTCTATCCTCACAATACAGCTGTTTCTGATGGCTTTTCTTGCCCTCTGGTTTTGAATTTTTTTGTTGCAAAATTTCCAGATTAATAAAATAATTGACGTTCAGATATATCTAAGAGTATATGATGAAGCATTGCATTCTGAAGCCTGAAAACATCTACGTTTCCATTGTGTTGCTTGAAATCTTGAATTGATGGACGAAGCGCCTTGTTGGTCCATGAAGAAATTTGGGGGTTGGGGGTTAGGCAAGTAACCTAAGGGTCTGAAGATTTGGTAGAAAGGAGTCAGCCTGCTAGCAGAGAACTGCTTATTTCTGAATGTTACGTAACTTAGAAAACATTTCTTTTTTTGTTTAGGCCACTGCTCTTTTCGACTCCCTTTAAAGATCTCTATATGGATTATAGAGCCAACCTGCACAAGTTTAAATGACAACCTTGTTTCTTAACTCATTTTGTGGACTTTAGGCAAACTACTAAGGGTCTATGTGCCTTAGTTTACTCATCCATAAAATGGGGATACTAATAGTACCTATTTCATGATTTGTTAGGATTAAATAAATTACTAAGTCAAGGTTCTGGCAGACAGTGATCACTGTATAAGTATGTCTATCATTATCTTTAGCTTTAACATAGAATTTATCTCTGTCTCACACATTGTGGATAACTACAGAAAAGCTGCCAGGATGGCTGTTTCTTTGTTGTGCATGTTTGCAAAAGACTCTTCTTATCATTGTGCCCACTGACTTCTTGGAGTAGACTACACTGACCAAAAGTCGGGGTCATGTCTCTATTAAGGTCTAAAAGCTTCAAAAGACAGTTTAGCTGGTGTGCTTCTGGACAGGCCCTTACCTGATATCACTAGTTCACCTCCATTTTTTTATGGCAATATAACAAAGGATCTCTAGGGTCTTCTACTTATTATCCAGACTGTACAGTTTTCCTATAGAGTGGGATCTATGTGTTAATATCTCCCTTTGAAATGAAAGGAAAACTCTTTTTCTACTTATATCACATCTGACACCAAATATGTGGATTTTCCATAGCAAGCGATTCTCGGCTGGGTGTTCTACAATTTCATTCAATTCTGATCCTAACTACCCCAAGTTAGTACAGACTCCAGAGATAAGGGTTTAGTTCCACAGGACTTTTCCCACACTTCAGATGCCAATTACAAGTTACGGGTTCCTTAGTTACCTACACTTCTGTCCAACTTGGTTACAAATCAGGAGTTCTCACGATCCCCTCACTAAGATATTATTTTATTATAAGTGCTTTTTATTTATCTTGCATTTTTGTGTCATACTGAGGTATCCTAATCATGACTCAAACTTACTACCTCTGATTACTGCCACATCAATTCCTTTAGGTTTTTCCCCAAATTTCTGGTAAAAATTTGACTGTACCTAAGATCAACATTAATTAATCCTTAGTCTTATAACCTTAACCATGTATCTCTGGAAACTGGCAATAGCTTTTAACTATTAAACTAGATTAACTACCAAGTAGCATTGTTATTTAATACCTATAGGCTTTCTAAAAATAAGTCTTAAGAAACTGGATGTTGAGGAAAATTGGGATGAAAGGTAATTCAGTTTGCAACTCAAGAGTGAGGTAAGAGATTGAAAGCTTTTCTTAAGTTAATCAAATCATCTATTACTGGATAAATTTAATTCTCTGGCTAATATATCTATCCTAGAAAAATTTTCTTTCCTAATTGTGTAACTCTGACTTCAGGCTTTTGGGGATCAATGCCTTTCTGTTTTCTGGCCTTATTCTAATAATCATTGTGTTCTGAGCTGACCCATCTCTGTTTATTTGTACCTTTGATCTAATAGTTGGACAGTGATGGTAAAAATAATTCTTATCTCAGACATGGATTAATAAGTTTAATCTGGGAGGCAACTGAATGCTGAACTATAAGTCAAAACCTCAGACTACAACACCCACAAATGTATTAAAGGATTGACCTACATGACTCATTATCAAACTGGCACACATGGGTTTGATTCTTTTTTTTTTTTTTTTTGGAGTTAAGGTATTTATTTATTTATTTATTTATTTATTTATTTATTTATTTATTTATAATTGGGGTATAGTTGCTTTACAATGTTGTTAGATTCTGTTGTACAATGAAGTTAATCAGCTATATGTATACCTATATCCCCTCCTTCTTGGACCTCCCTCCCACACACCCTATCCCATCTGTCTAGGTCACTATGGAGCACCAAGCTGAGCTCCCTGTGCTATACTGCAGGTTCCCACTAGCTATCTGTTTTACACATGGCAGTGCACATACATCAAACCCAATCTTGTAACTTATTCCACCCCCCCACCATGTCCATATGTTCATTCCCTGTGTCTGTGTCTCTATTCCTGCCCTGTATATAGGTTCAATTGTACCATTTTTCTAGATTCCACATATATGCATTAATATACGATATTTGTTTTTCTCTTCTGGCTTACTTCACTCTGAATGACAGAGTCTAGGTCCATCCATGTCTCTACAAATGACCCAATTTCATTCCTTTTTATGGCTGAGTAATATTCCATTATATATATATATATATATATATATATATATATATATATATATATATATATATATATACATACCACATCTTCTTTATCCATTCTTCTGTCGATTGACATTTAGGTTGTTTCCATGTCCTCGCTATTGTAAATAGTGCTGCAGTGAACACTGGGGTGCATGTGTCTTTTTGAATTATGGTTTTCTCAGGGCACATGCCCAGTAGTGGGATTGCTGGGTCATATGGTAATTTTATTTTTAGTTGTTTTTTTTTTTTTTTTTTTTTTTTTTGCAGTATGAGGGCCTCTCACTGTTGTGGCCTCTCCCATTGTGGAGCACAGGCTCCGGACACGCAGGCTCAGCGGCCATGGCTCACGGGCCCAGCCACTCCGCGGCATGTGGGATCCTCCCGGACCGGGTCACGAACTCATGTCCCCTGCATCTGCAGGTGGACTCTCAACCACTGTGCCACCAGAGAAGCCCTATTTTTAGTTTTTTAAGTAATCTCCAGACTGTTCTCTGTAGTGGCTATATCAATTTATATTCCCACCAACAGCATAAGAGGGTTCCCTTTCCTCCACATCCTCTTCAGCATTTATCGTTTGTAGATATTTTGATGATGGCCATTCTGACCAGTGTGAGGTGGTACCTCATTGTAGTTTTGACGGACATTTCTGTAATAATTAGTGATGTTGAGCATCTTTTCATGTGCCCCTTGGCCATCTGTATGTCTTCTTTGGAGAGATAACTATTTAGGTCTCTGCCTATTTTTTGACTGGGTTGTTTGTTTTTTTGGTATTGAGCTTCATGAGCTGTTTGTATATTTTGGAGATTAATCCCTTGTCAGTTGCTTCATTTGAAAATATTTTCTCCCATCCTGAGGGTTGTCTTTTCATCTCATTTATGGTTTCCTTTGCTGTACAAAATCTTTTAAGTTTAATTAGGTCCCATTTGTTAATTTTTTTTTTTTATTTTCACTACTCTAGGAGGTGGGTCAGAAAAGAACTTTCTGTGATTAATGTCAAAGAGTTCTCTCCCTATGTTTCCCTCTAAGAGTTTTATAGTGTCCAGTTTTACATTTAGGTCTTTAATCCATTTTGAGTTTATTTTTGTGTATGGTGTTAGGGAGTGTTCTAATTTCATTCTTTTACATGTAGCTAGCTGTCCAGTTTTCCCAGCACCAATTATTGAAGAGACTGTCTTTTCTACATTTTATATTCTTGCCTCCTTTGTCATAGATTAGGGGACCATTGGTGTGTGGGTTTATCCCTGGGCTTTCTAGCCTGTACCATTGATCTATATTTCTGTTTTTGTGCCAGCACTGTACTGTCTTGATAACTATAGCTTTGTAGTATAGTCTGGAGTTGGGGAGCCTGATACCTCCGGCTCTGTTTTTCTTTCTCAAGATTGCTTTGGCTATTCTGGGTCTTTTGTGTTTCCAAACACATTGTAAAATTTTTTGTTCTAATTCTGTGAAAAATGCCATTGGTAATTTGATAGGGATTGCATTAAATCTGTAGATTGTTTTGGGGAGTATAGTCATTTTCATAATATTGATTCTTCTAATCCAAGAACATGGTATATCTCTCCATCTGTTTGTGTCATGTTTGATCTCTTTCATCAGTATTTTATAGTTTTCTGCAAACAGGTCTTTTGCCTCCTTAGGCTGGTTTACTCCTAGATATTTTATTCTTTTAGTGGAATGGTAAATGGGATTGCTTTCTTAATTTCTCTGTCTTATCTTTCATCCTTAGTGTATAGGAATGCAAGAGATTTCTGTGCATTAATTTTGTATCCTGCAACTTTGCCAAATTCATTGATTACCTTTAGTAGTTTTCTGGTGGCATCCTTAGGATTTTCTATGCATAGTATCATGTCATCTGCAAACACTGACACTTTTACTTCTTCTTTTCCAATTTGTATTCCTTTTATTTCTTTTTCTTCTCTGATTGCCATGGCTAGGACTTCCAAAACTATGTTGAATAAGAATAGTGAGAGTGGGCATCCTTGTCTTGTTCCTAACCTTAGAGGAAATGTTTTTAGTTTTTCACCATTGAGGATGACATTTGCTCTGGCTTACTGTATATGACATTTATTATGCTGAGGTAGGTTCCCTCTATGTCCACTTTCTGGAGAGTTTTTATCATAAATGGGTGTTGAATTTTGTCAAAAGCTTTTCCTGAATGAGATGGTCATATGGTTTTTATTCTTTAATTTGCTAATATGATGTATCACATTGATCAATTTGCATATACGGAAGAATCCTTGAATCCCTTGGATAAATCCCACTTGATTATGGCTATATGATCCTTTTAATGCATTGTTGGACTATGTTTGCTAGTATTTTGTTGAGGATTTTTATGTCTATGTTCATCAGTGATATTGGTCTATAATTTTCTTTTTTGTTGTGATATCTTTGTCTGGTTTTGATATCAGGGTGATGGTGACCTCATAGAATGAGTTTGGGAGTGTCCCTTCCTCTGCAATTTTTTGGAAGAATTTGAGAAGGAAATGTCTCAGCTCTTCTATAAATGTTTGATAGAATTCACCTGTGAATCCATCAGGTCCTGGAATTTTGTTTGTTAGAAGATATTTAATTGCAGTTTCAATTTCATCACTTGTGATTGGTTTATTTGTATTTTTTTATTTCTTTCTGGTTCACTCTTGAAAAGTTGTACCTTTCTAAATATTTGTCCACTTCTTCCATGTTGTCCATTTTATTGGCTTATAGTTGCTTGTAGCAGTCTCTATGATCCTTTGTATTTCTGCAGTGTCAGTGGTAATTTCTCCTTTTTCATTTCTAATTTTATTGATTTGAATCCTCTCCCTTTTTTTTCTTGATGAGTCTGGCTAAAGGTTTATCAATTTTGTTTATCTTCTCAAAGAACCAGCTTTTAGTTTCATTGATTTTTCCTGTTGTTTTCTTCATTTCTATTTCATTTATTTCTGCTCTGATTTTTATGACTTCCTTCCTTCTACTAACTTTGGGTTTTGTTTGTTCTTCTTTCTCTAGTTGCTTTAGGTGTAAGGTTAGGTTTTTTATTTGAGATTTTTCTTGTTTCTTGAGGTAGGATTGAATTGCTATAAACTTCCCTCTTAGAACTGCTTTTGCTCTATCCCATAGGTTTTGGGTCATCATGATTTTGTTGTCATTTTTTTTCTATGCATTTTTTGATTTCCTCTTTGATTTCTTCAGTGATCTCCTGGTTATCTAGTAAAGTATTGTTTAGCCTCCATGTGTTTGTGTTTTTTACAATTTTTTTTTTCCTGTAACTGATTTCTAATCTCATAGCATTGTGGTCAGAAAGGATCCTTGATATGATTTCAGTTTTCTTAACTTTACTGAGGTTTGATTTGTGGCCCAATATGTGATCTTTCCTGGAGAATGTTGTATGTGCATTTGAGAAGAAAGTGCAATCTGCTGGTTTGGGATGGGATGTCCTACAAATATCTATTAAGTCTATTTGGTCTATTGTGTCATTTAAAGCTTGAGTTTCCTTATTTATTTTCTGTCTGGGTGATCTGTCCATTGGTGAAAGTGGGGTGTTAAAGTCCTCCACTTTTATTGTGTCACTGTGAATTCTCCTTTCATGACTGTTAGCATTTGCCTTATGTATTGAGGTGCTCCTATGTTGGGTGCAGAAATATTTATAATTGTTATGTCTTCTTGGATTGATACCTTGATCATTATATAGTATCCTTCCTTGTCTCATGTTAACAGTCTTTATTTTAAAGTCTATCTTCTCTGATATGAGTGTTGCTACTTCTGACATCTTTTGATTTCCATTTGCATGGAATATGTTTTTCCATCTCCTTACTTTCAGTCTGTATATTTCTCTGGGTCTGAAGTGGGTCTCTTATAAACAGCATATATATGGGTCTTGTTTTTGTATCCATTCAGCCAGTCTGTGTCTTTTGGTTGGAGCATATAATCTATTTATATTTAAGGTAATTATTGATATGTATGTTCCTATTACCATTCTGCATAAGATGAGAGAAGTATAGAAATTGGACTAATGAATATGAGGATTCTATTTTTAGGCAACATATCACAAAATCACTCTGTTAGAACTGTGCATGTTTTCCACTGCCTAACTCATCTGTGTGCTTTGTTTACAGGCTACAGTCTGAACTTAACAAAGTTTATTCTTAATCAAAAACAAAAAATTATGATGTTAGAAATGTGTCATTTATTGAGTTCTACTCTGACTGTGAAATATATGATTTTTTATCATGCTATGGTACCTAGATCTTAATTTCTTCCTTTGGGTATAAGTATGCAGTATCTAACATTTAATAGGTATTCAAAAAAAAAAGAGTTTTTTGTTATATGACTAGATTAAATACTAGGTGTGTTCTATAGTAAGACATTAAAATTCAGGAGAAAGAGAATTGATATTTGTCTAATAATAATATTTTCCAAGAACTATACTGGATACATTAAGTAGTGCTTTATTTAATTCTTACAACTAGCCTAAAGAGAAAAGCCATTCTGCAAATTTAACAGATGAGATGAAGAATCAGGGACTTCCCTGGTGGTCCAGTAGGTAAGACTCCATACTCCCAATGCAGGGGGCCTAGGTTCAGTCCATGGTTGGGGGACTAGATCCTGCATGCATGCCACCACTAAGAGTCCACATGCCACAACTAAGAAGCCTGCATGCTGCAGTTGAAGATCCCGCATGCCACAGCTAAGACTCGGTGCAGCCAAAATAAATAAATAAATATTAAAAAAAAAAGTGGTCAGCAAGAAAATGGTTGTGTCAGGACTGAACTCTAGGCCAGAAGCCAAAGTCTGCATAATTTTCCAATGAATTGAAAGGAAATATAACCAAGCTTACCAGTTGTGATGGTTAATTTTATATGCCACCTTGACTGGACATAGAGTGTCCAGACTAAAAATTATTTCTGGATGTGTCTGTGAGGGTTACTCTGGACTAAATTAGTATCTTAATCAGTGAACCCAGTAAAGCAGTCTGCTCAGTATGGGAGAGTATCATGTAATCCATTGAGGTCCTAAAAAGAAATTAAAAGATGGAAGAAGAAAAAATTCATCCCTTCCTGCATGATTGCTTGATTTGGAACATTGATCTTCTCCTGTCCTTTACGCTCCTCGTTCTCAGGCCTTTACACTTGGACTGATTTATGCCACCAGCCTTCTTAGGTCTCCAGCTTGTGGATGGCAGATCATGGGATTTCTCAGCCTCCATAATGGCATAAGCCAATTCCTGATAATAAATCTATCTATCTATCTATCTATCTATCTATCTATCTATCTATCTATCCTATTGATTTTGTTTCTGCAGGGAAACCTGACTAATAACCACCCTTAAAAATTTTACTAACAAAGAAATAATTTTTTAATAGTGAAAGTGATTTCTGCACATGTACATGTGTTGGTTTCCAAAATATCCTAGCTGCAGTTGTTGGTTTTATGCTTTGCCATATAAGGCAGTAGCTATGAAATTCCTGAGCTCTAAGTGCCACCTCAAAATTTTCCATCTACCACATCATTAGCCCTCATTAAGAACAACATATAGATCATAGCTGGAAACCATACAGGGATACTAGGGATCTTGATGTTTAGAAATTCTAAAGAAGAATTTTAAAACTTGACCTGAGTTAATAGCCATTATCTACTGATTAATAGATAATTAAGTTAATAATTTAGTAATAATGTTTTTAGCTTCTCTTGACTGTGGAAGACAATGTGATGTTCCTAAATGAGCCCTACAAAGTTCTGATTTTCTGGATTCAAGTCTCAGTTCTACCTAATTTAATTGCCAACTAATCTCAAGTAAGTTGTTTAATCTCTCAGAGTCTCCACTTCCTCATTGGTAAAATGAAGAAAACATTTGCCTGAATGAGTTATACTTATATACAGCATTATTGTGGATGGAATCTTAATTTCTTTACTCCTTGCTACATTTGAATCTATTCCTGTGTTGTTTCTGTGTCTTGTCCTCCCTTCTACAAAGAGTAATTTGTTTACTTCTAGAAGATAACACTTCCCTGGTTGCACAGTGGTTAAGAATCCACCTGCCAATGCAGGGGAAATAGGTTTGAGCCCTGGTCTGGGAAGATCCCACATGCCGCAGAGCAATTAAGCCCATGTGCCACAACTACTGAGCCTGTGCACCACAACTACTGAGCCCACGCACTGCAACTACTGAAGCTCACGTGCCTAGAGCCCATGCTCTGCAACAAGAGAAGCCACCACAGTGAGAAGTTTGCGCACTACAACAAAGAGTAGCCCCTGATCACTGCAACTAGAGAAAACCTGTACACAACAATGAAGACCCAACACATCCAAAAATAAATAAACAAATAAATAAATAAATTTATTACAAAAAATAAAAGATAGCAGCTTCCTCCCTGGAAGTTGTAGAATCAACTTAAGGTTTTCTTATTCAGCAGAAGAGAATGGGGAAGAGATTTTTTAAAATGGTATAGCTTATGTTTTTCTTCATTTTTTAACTACCAGATATGAAAATAATCCTTTAATTTGCTTTATTATTTAGTGATTTATTTTAAATATCATTATGCTGTGAACTTGGTGTCTCTATATTCAGCCCATGGCAAGAATGTATTATTCGAACTATGAGAAATAACTCATTGTGATTGTGCCCCTTGTATAACCCAAATAACTGATATATATATGCAGTACTGTTTCAGAATATTTTAATATTTTCCAGGTACTCTTTTTCCCACCTAAATTATTTTAAATATTTATTTATAAAATTCCAAGACTGTTTTTTTATTATACTTTTAAATCAGTTCTTCCTACCACCCACCTCAGACTGCATCCCCAAATTTCTCATGAAAGGTATATTGGAAAAATGATTCCATATGTAGAAACCTTAAATAATTAACTTTCTTTAAGGAGTATTTTTTATCTGTCCCAAACATATGTAAGCCTAATTGATTTGGTAAGGTTTGGGCTAACAGGAATGAGGAGTCCTTCTTGCTCTCTTTCTCCTCAAATCATCTAAACCTATTGATAGTGCTTCTTAAATATGAATGTAAACCCACTCCACTGGAACAATTTAAATTCTGCAAACTATTACCACTTATTTTACTAAAACAGTAGACTCTTAATTAGTCTTGACTTCAGTCATCAGTGTAATCTTTTTAAAACACAAATATGATGATTTTACTACCCAGTTTCAGTGGCTCCCCTATAAACTCAGGGTTAAATACACCTTAGCATGAGGTCTAAACCTCTCTATAGACCTTGAATTTCTTTCCATTTCCTTTATAACCTCTTCTTCTTTTCTTCCTTTCAAAACTTATGCCCTGACCAGAAATACTAAATACTGTCAGTTCTTATACCATAATGTGATCTTCACTCCTCTGGAAAATATCTCACGTCTATCTCTCCCCTTGCATTGTGTGATGCCTACTTCTTGAGGATGATTTCATTTAGATTTTACTTCCTTTGGGTAAATTTCTTGAGTGGCCTAGGCTGATTGTTTTCCCATTCTTGTGCACCATATGCATAACCACTCCGTAGTGCTTGTTTATCCTTCTGTCTACCCACAGAACTATAAGCTCTCTATCACATTCCTTATTGTATCTCCAGTCCTGAGAATGATGCTCAGTAGATATCCACCATTTGCCCTCTCTGTCCTCTCAAAGCTCTTAAAACCTTGCCATATATTCTGGAGATTGATCCATATGGACTGTATCAATGGGCTTTCTTACCATGGGTTTCAGTTGGCTTCTGCTAGAGATACTGTGGCATGAGATCAGAAAAGAGTGAAGATGAGGTTTGGAGGTTCTTCCTACCTAGTCACCTTGGCTGCATTGCATCCCTCCACTAAAGGCCATAGCTCATCTCAGCTCTCTTTCCAGGATCTGGCAACCATTCCTTCCCATTTCTCCTTCAGATCTAGAGATGGTAAAGAATAAGTATTTATTTAATGAATTGAAATAAAATCACTTCATTTAAAATTTTTCCCCCTCTGGTGAATATGTTTCCTAGAGTAAATAAAGAAAATGAGTTTTCTTACGTCTGACTGCCCATTAATTGGCCACTATATAAAGCAATATCGTATACTTAGATGGTATACAAATGAACATTTCATTTTTTAATAATCACTTATTTCAATATATAGTAGAAAAACTTAACTAGCATATCAAACCCATGGTTTGTAGATATTATAGAATGATATACATTTTTCTTATAGAATACAATTGAGTAAATACTTTATAAATTTAAAAAAAAATCCTAATTAAATAACATTTACTTTGCTCCCAAAACTAATTCTGGGAGCAATGATAGCAACAATAAAGTTTTGTTACTCTCTGGAATTTGGAAAATACTGGCATAAAGAATTTTGAGGCTGCTTCTTACTCATGCAGAAAAGGGTGTGATTGATAATGTCTGCCACAGACACTGGAAGGAGAAAACATTCACGCTCCAGGTGAATGTCATGTCTAGAGTCTCACCCTTCTTTTACCTTGGTCATCTGGGAAGAGAATTTCTAGTTTTAATAACTTGCTTCAGCTGTTCTACTGGATCTGGATATCCTAAAATAACGTTGCCAGCTACAAGGATGGAAGAAGGTACATTTCTACTTTTGACAGAAATCCATCTATTCCTATTCCTCTAGAAGTTGAGCTGAAACTCATTCAACTGCCCCAAAAGGAACAAGTACTCTCCTGAATTATTAGACCCCAGCAGAATAACAAGGATCTTGAAAGAATCATCAATGTTATTATTGTAATTGTGTGAGCAGAAAAAGTGATGCTTCCATCTTTGGAGTCAATGACAATTGAAGATATTGTATGTTCATAATTTTGACTCTGGTTAAAAATCTATAGATTGTTAGAATAAATATTACAGGATTATCGAATGGGAGAAACTTGTGGGCAACTAAATTTTAAAACTGAATAATTAAAAGCTAATTCTATGGCTATTCTCCTGAGTGGTGACTAGGTTTATAACTACAGGCACACCATACTAGGAGTGAAACATTCAGTAGGTCCAGTTCCACAGAGACAAGTATTTTATTTACTTGTTTATGTATAATTTATACACCACCTGCCTCCAAAACATATGTTACAACAACAACAAAAAAAGTAACAATAATGTACTCTTGATTGTTTTTGTAAACACAGTTAAAAGCCCTATTAATTAATTATTCTTAGTATTTTCATCCCATTTAGTTTGGCTATGATCACCCAAAGAGTACCACAGCATAATGGATCCTAGAATACTTCCAGACACATAAAATGATAGAATAAAATGCTTAAAGTTAAAAAGCAACAACAATAACAAAACAACTTTGGGAACTGATTGGTCCAAATAGCATAGCTACATTAATTCAATTCACTCAGTAATTCAAAATAACCTGTTTGTACATAGTAACAAACATTTGCAGACAAATACCTTAAGAACTCAAAGGGTTAAAATAGAGTTGTAGGTGGGAGAGGAAGGATGAATATGGATCCAAAATATCAGAAGTATCCCCCATTAAGTGATTGTCTGGTTTCTTACTGTGGTCTAACCTGTTTAAGAGAATAGAATCTGCCACAGCTATTCCCATTTTAAAAGACAGGAGCTTAGTTACTTAATGCTCATTACACTATATAGAAATCCATTTCTCTGTTTGCTGTCTCTTTAGGAAATCTTTGTTTAATAATGCTTAGTAAATTAGGCCTCCATAGGCTTGGCTTTATCCCACCCTGCCAGTTTCTTTTCCTTTTTGTACCTCTGTAAAATATCTGCTTAGAGTCTCTGATTTGAAATGTTAATTAAGGTGGGCCTGGCCTCAGGTTACAGTGTATATCCCCTTTTACATGCAAAGGAGATATGCTAACTAGGTTACTAAAAATCTGGGGACCAAGAGGGAGGCTTCCAGAAGACAACAAAAGTCTATGAAGAATGGGGCACTTCCCAGCAACTCTCAGGAGGCAATCGGTAAGACAGTGTTGGCTGAAATGAGTTATCTAGCACACAGAAGGGTCTGCTGTTGGTTTGGCCTTTTTTTTTTTTCCTTTCGTAATCTCTTAATGTTGAGTTTATATCCAGTTGTTATAGATATAATATGATTTAATTCATGTTCAAAAAAGCCAGATATGTGAGAGTAATCCTATCTACTGATTTTAAAACAGATAAATAACATTGAATCTACCTGAATTCAAGACAATGATCTCAAGATTTTAAGGTTTCTGAGTGGGATATTCGTTTCAAATCTTCTGGGCCACCCTGAAAACCTAAACATGATGCCTATGTTTATCTGAAAAGAGAACATCTGTATGTCTGTGTGTGCTGTGAGCGTAAGTGTGTGGGCATGAATGAGTATGTGAGAAAATAGTATGTATGGGAGTGTGAATGCATTTTGTATACAGTTCTTCTAGCAAGCAAGAATTAGAAAGGCAGAATCTACATTTAAAAGCAAGGACACCGTAGATGTTAACTTTAAATCATCTAAGATGTAGCACAAAGAAATAAATTAATATTGTTGTGTAAAAAGTACCCTAAATTAGTCTCCAGAGACATGAATAACAAAACAAATGCAAAAGTTACACCTTTAGTTATTGTGGTGAAACCTTTGAGATTTTGAAACATTTATTTGTATAAATCACTTTCATAGTTATTAGGGAAAGTTTTTCAAACTCTTTTGATTATAATGTTGCAGATGAGAAATGTTAGTTTCATTATTCTCATACTTGAGATATTTAAAGTTCTTCTGTCTATTAGCATGGGCACATTTCATCTGCTGAGCTGTAGCGGACAGTCATTCCAGCACATACAAAAAAAGGGAGTATTTAGAAAGAAACATTTTCTTGTGGAGGTCAATCTTAACTCTCTTTTTCTTTTCTTCCCAAAACAACAGTCTCTCTTCCTTGCTTTATAGCAGGAGTTCATTGTGTGTGAACTATACACACCCTTCAATAGCCACAAATGCCCTGCAATCGTTCAGTTTTTGAATATAGCGATCAATCATGTATTTTAGGCTCTCTCCTTAATTCTTGAAGTTTGACTAGTTCTCCCCTTCATGTTAAAGTCATTAAGGGTAAAACACTTGAGTGAGTTGAACAATTGGTATTTTAGGGCATATGTTTGAACAAAAAGACAATGTAAAACACCCAGTGACAGAGAAGAGCTTGTGTTTTTCACTCCTCTTCCCACCCCTTAAGAATAAACTGGTCTAGATAAATAAGTAAATAAGGTATGTGGTGGGAGTGGGGGGAGGGTTTTTCTAAAAGAAGGTGAAGGAGAGCTAGGATGCTTATGACATTGGCAGCTGACACATTATACTGATACCCTCAAAATGCTGTTTTAAAAAATCCATTTAAAAAAAATCCATTTAGTTTAAATATGAAATTTCAGCCCGCAAGCAAGAAAAATAGCCCCTTTTTGGAATTTATCAAATGTGTCTTTTTAAAGAAAGACAAATTAGTGCAATTTGGAGAAGGGTAAGTGATATTTTTTGACACCCAAAGAAATGAAAACTAGTTTCTGATTGAGATTTAGAATTATTTTCTTTGAAAGTCTATTAAAAAATTCCCTTCTTACTGCATTATTTAATTAATATAATGTTTTATGCAGCTAGCACGATTCTTTGCTTTATTTCCTGGCTACTGCTGATGATGCCATGTAATACTTTCAACCAAGTTAGGGGAAATGAAATTCCGCCCAGCCTAATTAGCTTGTGACTCTTGGAGCTTTATTTTACTATTCTTCAAAACCAAAATATAGTAAATTTAAACAAATAGGTAAAAAATTCAGAAATTACCCTCCATTTCTTTCACTTAAAAATTTTATTTCAATGCGACTTTGTAAAATACCTTTAGCCAAATTCAATAATTCTTTATTATTTATTTATTGAAGTATAGATGATTTACAGTGTTGTTTTAGTTTCTTGTGTATAACAAAGTGATTCAGTTATACATATATGTATATATATTCTTTTTCATATCCTTTTTCATTAGAGGTTATTACAAAATATTAAATATAGTTCCCTGTGCTATACAAGTAAGACCTTATTGTTTATCTATTTTATATATAGGAGTTTGTACCTGCTATTTCAAGCTCCTAATTTATTCCTCCCCCCGCTGCCTCTTTGGTGACCATAAGTCTGATTTCTATTTTTTATGAGTCTGTTTCTGCTTTGTAAATAAGTCCATTTGAATCATATTTTAGATTCTACTTATAAGTGACACAATAATTCTTTATTTGATACATCATAAAATAAAGTCAGTCATGACAATTGTCACTTTCTTTTTGGAAGTTATAGAAAAATCTCATTCCAAAATAGGCCACACTTCCAGAATGTATAAGTTTACTTTCCCCTCCCTGGCTGACTCTTTAGGCTATTACTTTCCCAGTCGCTGATAATAATGATACTGCCAGACTATTCCACTTCACAAAAAATATTTAAATAAAGTTCCTTCAAGCACAAATGAGATGCAGCATATTTACATTTTTATTTGATGAAGCCTACTCCTGTTATCTTTGTTCTTAATTTGGTCTCAAAAGAATTAGCAGTAAGAGGAAAAATAGTCTGTAAATATGTATGAAATCAAATACAGAGGGTAAGCTAAAAGGTATTGACTGCCAACAGAGCTTAGCTGCAGGAGGCAAAATTTTCTCCATAGTTTTCTTCTTGGCTGGAAACACATTGCCTTCTATCTAGATTATTTAATCCTCAAAATGCACATCAAAGCTTCTCATCAGGTGGTGCATGTCTTTATAGGCAGTTGAATGTCAAAGACCTAGCTTAAAGATTTTTGAAAAACGTAAAAACATAATGGATCCCAGATAATAACACAGCAGTGGAGCTTCTGTCCTATTCCTTCCAGCAAAGTACCAGCATCACAGGCTGTGGCTAATCTCTGTGGCAAAGGGAAGAGCACATTCTGCTGCCTGAGTATGTGTGTCATCTCTCTAACCGCTAGAAACAAAATGCTTAAACTGGGTTCCAGACCAAAATTAGCTTGTTAACAATCCCAATCTCACTCTACACCTGTAGCTGAGGAGAACTCTGAGCCATAAATTCTGTCCTGCTTTCCCAATTAGGCAATAGAAAAACTTATGCAAAAATATGTGAGGCATTTTCTGTCCTTCTATGCGAAGCTAGATGCAGGCTTCAGCACTAGCTCTCCCCTTATAGGTCTCATTTTTCAATCTTTGGCAAGGACAAATTGCTTGTAATGATTACATCAACTTCTTTAAATGATTATATCATTGTGAGTTTAGTTTAAAAGCCCTTTAACACATTTATTTTGCACTTCAAAAGTTAGCTTTTGTCTTAGAGAGACAGTGAAGCATATGGAAAGAGACAAAAGCCCCTGTATTAGATGGAATACGCCATACACAAGGGACTGGGGGAGGGAGGTTTAGAAGGTCACATGCTAGGTGTAATAGAAACTGCCTGAAATAGTTCCATATTGGTCTCAGAGTTGTATTCTTTTATACTTAAGATGTTTAGGTGAATAAGAGCTAAGCCCTTGTCTTTTTATTGAACGATATTACAAGAGGCTAACTCACAGTCAACATTTTCACCCATATTATCACCATCATCCAACATCTCTCCACCTCTTAAAGGAAAATGTCTGGATGTTTGCTCACATTTCAGGATTTTCTCCGGTTTGTAGTTTGCCCACAGAACAATTTCTTACAGATTTTTAAAACAGAGAAAAGAAAATTAGAACCTCTGAGGAACACCAGCTAACAAGCACCTCCCTTTAATTATGCTACCCCAAACCCCTTATCATAACCTGTCCGGCAACTAGACATTTCCACCTACCTCTGGGGAGAGATCATGATAGAGCATTAATTCAAGACTCCTAGTGATCTGGGACACCATAACACCACACGGCAGTTGTATTAAGTGTATTATTTAAGTCTGTAAATATTTGGGGATGCATTTTTGGCATAAAGACACTACATAGACAGAATCATGTGACAGAAATGGGCCATGAGGTTACAGGTACAATTTTAAGCAATGGCTCTGCATTTTGGCCAACCACCACATTTTTTCTCCCCCATTTTCCTCACTTGGCTGCCTAATTTCATTCTAACCCTTACCAGGAAAGGGAAACAGGCCCATTTTGAGGGTCCTTGATGTTTTGGATGCTGTGATGATTTACAGCAAAAAAGTGTTTCCACAATGCTATGGTCTTTCTCCCTCCAGACATTATTATACAAAAGACAGAAAGAAGAATGCTTAGGAAGTCCTGTGTATGACAGACACCAACATTCTCACACTGGTGGCTATTTGCATCTCCACCCAGCTTGAAAATGTTGTCTGTTGTGTCAACACAGCTTCCTTACTTGTAAAAAATGCTTCTCTCTGTTGGAGAGCTCAGAAAGATATTCTTCACACAAAATCCCCTTACAGAACCTCCAGTCCCTTTGGGGCATATTCTGCTGGTTTATGGTAGTGATGAACTGTCATCAGTTCCTCCTTGGTCTGTGAGATTGGGACCCATAGAAATGGTTGTGAATGCTACTTTTCTCTTTGGGGATTTGCCCTTTTTTCATTTGGTTGGAGATTGAGACTGAGCTTTGTTACAGAGAATTATCCTGTGGCAGTGGGTTGGGGAGATAAGTCTTTGTTGAGACATAAAACACATACAGACAAAAGTGTGAAAAATTGAAATGACAAGGTTGCAGGGGTGTTGTTTCTGAAGTTTGGTCAAATGTTCAGACACAGGAAGTAAGGTTCTCTAGCTTGTTGCTGTGTACTCGAGTGAATCTCTATTCCATGTTCCCAAAATGGAGGTACTATGACTGTATCATCAGTCCACATCCGTACATTCACACCATGTCCAGTCCTTACGTTATCTTAATGTCTACAAATAACCACTGTCTGCTTTGATTTGGGTTCGATAGAGAAATAAGATGGATGCCATCTTATAAGAACCTGGGGAGAGGAATCAAGTGAAAGCCAAGCTTCTTGTTATCTATTGTTGTAATAGTTACATGATTGTATTTTATATGGTTAACATACATCAGTTCTCTATAGAAGAACAGAGATAATACTTGTATCTGACTTTTTGTTTAGTTTCATTTAATTCAAATAATACACCTACATTTTTAAGTCTCAGGTTTAATATTTCTGAAGTCCACATGAAATGAATTTATTTGCTATTCAGAATGTGTTAAATACTAAAATATGACAACAACAACAAAAACAACCTATGAAAAATGCACTCAACATCTCCATCTTCGAGAGCAGTATTTAGTATCTGTTTTACCTACTGAAGTATCTTAGAGGTTTTTAGAAAAGAACCTGTTAAGTAATATAATTGACCTTTTACAAATCTTTTAGAAATTTGTGGTTTTATTATTCCTTCCCTACCTGTGAATAACTTTGTTTTTCTTTGTAAACATCCTTTGAATCCTGTTTATTGTGATTTCAAGATTCTGGTAATTCTAAGAGTCAATAATAATAAGTGCTATGGATGTAACATTTTTTATTTGGTATATTTTATGAAAGCAGGTTTTTTTAAAAACAAGGTTAACATATAGCAGCTCTTCTCCTGGAAATTTGGAATTTTATTTTAACACAAAAATTCAAATGAAAAACTGATGAGTGTTAAATGAAATATTAAATAGGAAACCATAAACTGACACAGCACACTGGAACTGTTTTGTTTTGTTTTTTGGCAACAAGGCAAATAATCAAATTACATCAAAATAGTAATAAACACATGAAATTTCTAGTAAAAATGTAAAACTAGCAAATAAAAATAACTATTAGGATAAAGGCCATTGTTAGGCATTTTGTTACACTAACATTTTCCAATAAATTTTAGTATTTTCTATAACCTTTCTATTCTTATATTTGTTCAAATTTCAATATTTTTTAGTTGATAGAAATTATACTTAAAACAATTTTTTCCCCCTGAAACTGATGGTCTGAAATCTGAGATCTAGCTTCTTATCCTGACTTTGTTTTTAAGGCTAACTATTAACCTCTCCAGAGTTAGTTTTTCTCTTCTTCAACCTTAGAAGTTTAAAATTAGATTTTCTAAGCTCTTTTTCATTCCCGTAGTCTATGACTATTCTCTAACTTCTTTTGTTAGCTTCAATCTTTTTTTGTAAGGGTGTTGTCACCTTAAATCCTAGTGTAAGAGATCCTGCAATCTATTAGCAGCACTTTGTCTCTTATTTACGCGCATATTAAAATGACATTACAGTGTTACCAAATCATCTCAAATTCGTGTAAAGAGGAAATACTCTATACTGATTACAATCAGAGTCTGAAAAAGATTAGATGTTTATTTCTTTTGTGTGTGTTTTAAGGATTGCCATTAATGTTATATCATGATATCTACTTCAAAATATGCTAAATAATCGACAAAGTAACTTTTTGTGATATTTAAGTCTAATATTTTAATTAAAAGTTATGGTAAATCCTCATTCACAGCTCAAATTTTTCTAGTAAGACTTTTTTGTTGTATACTTAAAATCATTTTTTATTATCTAGTTATATATTACATATTTTACTTTGTAGTTATATATGGCTGGTTGAACATGAAAATAAATGAAATAACTAAATCAATACAAACTGGAGAAATGAAAACTATTCACTCTTGATTGAACAATATTTATTATTGAAGAACTACTATTAGGGTTCCTGATAGAAACTAGTAATAAAAACAGTTCACAATAAATCAAACGTTTTACAGGCACTATTTTATTTAATTCACAAAGCTACCTCTTGAGGTATTACTGAAATTCCATTATGCAGATAAGTTAGCTAAAACACCAAGAGGTCAAATTACCTATCCAGGGTCATGAAGCTAAGGGCAGTGCCCAGAATACATTTGTGGCCAGTGCTCTGAATCACATTCCTCTGTTACAACCTCATATAGTTTTAAAGGTCTGTATTTACTAAAGCAGATAGGACATTCCCAACTACCTAAAAAAAAAAAAATGTTTCAAATTCTCTAATAGAGGCGTAGATACATTTGGGGAAGTTTAAGGAAGGAGACATCTTTGTGGATTTGAGTTCGGTTTTTCTTTTGTTTTTTTGTTTGTTTGTTTGTTTTTAGCATAGGAGTCCGAGGCATTTTTAAGGCAAAATAAATACTCACTTTCTTGAGAAAATCCCACTGTGGGTTGACAGATATCTCCACAACATAACTTGCTCTATTTCCAAGTGTGCTGACAAGACCAGGCAATGTGGATAATTGCAGACTAGAGTAGACTCCAGTGAACTTGCCTGCTGCTTGATTATGCCAGCAACAGGAATTCTAGATGCTTCTGTCTTACTACCTGGCAGCATTTACTAGTTCCTGGCTAAGATGGTAAACTTAAGTTTTGCCCAGAATTTATGTCATGAGGGATAATCTGGGGATGTCCCACAGCGGGGTTAGCTGACAAGATTAAAATGTTCCTCCTTTCTCCATTTCCTTCAGTTGCTTTTTCATGAATCTGCTGAAAGACCACACAGTTTTGTTTCATAAGCCAAAATGTCTTTTAAACTGTGTTTTTCCTTTATGTTTCTGGTTGGCACAATTCTTTTGGAACTTCCTTGTTCTTTTTGGACAATTACCCAAAATTAAATTTGAAACCATAATTACTCATGGGAACCTTCTTTTCTGTTATTTTGAGGCAACACATGATTCTTCTGTTTTGTTGCTTTATGATATTCAAATTGAGTAAAGAAAATAAACCTCAAATTGGACATATTTTCATTTGGTTATATTCTACTTTTAGTACTATATATAAATGGATTTCTAGACTATTAATGTTTCCTTTTCTTAGTCATGGAAAGTAAATTTTCTTTTTTTCTTTCATTCAGTTATTTTGTAAAGTCATATAGAAGCTTAGCTCCTGGTCATAATTTCTGCAGAGGGCAAGTTCTAGCCTTGTGTGTTAGAATAAAGTTGGTGGGATTGTGAGAACAGACAGACTGTACAGAGAGACAATACCCTAACTTCAGGCTTTTCACTGGAGACTTACATTGAGCTGTAGCTGAGAAACCTAATTTGCCCTGAACACGGGGCAGTTGAGTACAATCCTACAGTGTTCAGATTTAATTACTAGGAGGACAATATCACTTCCTTTTTTCTCACACTTCAAGAATGATGAAACAAAACATGTTCAAATAAAAATGTGTGATATAAATATTAGGTCTCATGCAAAATAGTCACATTTGAAATACGGTCAAATCTCTTTTATAGTAGTATATGTTTCTTGCTTCAAATAGTATCTTGCTTCAAACACAGAATTAAATGGATATAACCCCTTTACATTTAAAAATGAAAATGCGTTGTCTCCTCTCTGACACATTTATTTTAAATTAGAATAAATTGACCTACCTATGCAAATTCATTCTGGCTTTCTACCACTATATTCGAGTTTACCAAAATATATAAATAAACCAATATTGAGGATAGCATAGGTGAATTTGTAGGAAAGATGCTCTTATTATTGTGAAGAGAAAATCTGGTAAGAAACAATATAGCTTAAGTCTCTTGGACCAGAGGAAATAGTTACAAAAAAAAAAAAAAAAAGAAAAGAAGAAAAAGAAGTTGCTAACTAATCAGCTTGGATTCTTAAAAATAAAACAAAACAAAACCACCACAACAACAAAAAAAGAAATTGTAACTAGAAAGCATATAGAACCTCTGTGAAACTTCAAAAGTTACAGCTGGCTGGAGAATGTGCAGTCCCCTGAGACTGAGGATAAAAATCTATAAATGCACCCTCTAAAGTCTTTTCTCCTGACCTCATGCCATGGTTAAGATAGAAGTTTTTTTATGACTTTGAAACAGAGTTAAGGTGAAAGAATCTGATGAAAACAGATGAGAAGTGGGGACTCTTTCCAGTGTTCAAGGGAAGAATCCAAGAGGCCAACTGCTGCCACCCCAGTGTTCTCCCTTCTGCATCTCGAGTTTGTTTCGTGATTATTGTACTTGCACCTTTAATTCCTGCAATTATGCATGCAAATCGGCGAATTCTCACCGCGGAGGTAAAGGGTAAAATGCTAGAGCAGGCGCTCCATGGAGCTTCTCATGTTCAGTTTACAGAGGTTTCTCCTTCAAAGAGACCCTCTCCTCTGCCCTTGTCCAAAATAAGTGCCAGAAAAAAAAGTAGCGGAGGTTTGTGGGGTGGGGGTGGGGGAGAAATTACTGCTGATTTTCAATAGAGGTTATAGACTATTTGGTAACGTTTGCTGTGAGGCTGTCTGTGTGCTCCGTGCCACATGCACGGATACCCTTCACTTCATTCAGAATGCTGTGTTCAATAGTGAAGTGCTAGCGAAAGAAAAAACTGTTTTTAATCGCCTTCTGAACTGTATCTGTCGCCTTTATTTTTCCTTCTTAGCTGTTTTCATTCCGTTCTTCTGACATAGTGCAAACATAACAGTAATCATTTTTTTTTTTAGGTTCACTAAGAGGACGCTTTGCTGATCTAAATGATTGAGAGAATGAATAAATCCTTTCAGATCCTAAACGTCTCACTTAAAAAAAGCAAACCAATTGTCCCAAACTTCAGCTTCTAAAAATTTGCCTCTATTAATTATGTGATATTTTTAAGCCCCTCTTCTGACTTGCCCGGTCACTGATGTGTGTTCCTTCGGGAATTCTTCCTGCCTGCATTCACTTGTTTTCCTCCCACATCTCTTGACTAAATCAATTTTTATGTTAGCAACATGTTATTAGCCCCAAAACAAATGTTACGTTTTTTAAAATCTAATTCTGAAACTATACACTGAACTATCATTACACGGGTTCGTCATAGAAAGCAAGCAGATGTCTAACGTGGAGATGAAGAAATAGGCAATCCTTATCGGAAGCGAGAAAGTAAGGCTGTGTTTAACAAGGAGGATGCCTCTTCCACATGCAGACAAGCCAGTGAGAAAATACAGGGAAGAGTCCAGGGCGTTTGCGCATAGGTACGTGTTGTTACTCACTCTGGCTGAAACTCAGCTGAAGTGATACCCTACTACTCCTACTACTGCAGCAGATCTTTATACCTGCCAATGATACATTTTGTTTTCAAAATTTTGAAGCTTAATCAGTAAATAACCCACATGTTGTCTGAGGATTTGATTTTTATTATGTGACTCATGCCAAGGAAACTTCTCTAAAATTTCCATTTAGACCAAGTGTAACAAGAAGAAAAAGAGGCACAAGGAAAGCAAGATGACTGAACAGGTGAAGCAAAGAAAGACTGACCTTAAAAAAACACAAAAGAGAAAAGAAAGGAAAGGATAGGAAAAGAAAAAAAATGAAAAGAAAAGAAAGAAAAGAAAAATCTGGATTTAAACCAGTCTCCTTTCAAATGAGATTGGTGATCGTAGCACTTGAGTGAGCATCAAGCCCCATGAGAGAAACAGACTGCCTGCCTTTAATTGTTAACCCTACATTACAGGAGTCTTTGTCATAAAATTAAAAGCTGTTTGACTCAAAGCGCAATCTTTGCACTTGAGATTGCACAGGTTGTGATGAGCCTGGAGACTTAATTACTTTCTTGCATCAATTGAAGGCGATCCTCCAGGTCAGGCTTATGGCATATTGATAGGAAGTAAAAGAAACCTTAAACAAAATTAGCCTCCAGTGTGCTGGTTTCCCAGACACCCAGGAAAGCTTGATCTCTGTTCCTGCCTTTCATAATTTCTCACTGTTTAGGAGCAATATCTTTACCATGTATGCCAATACTGAGTTAAGCGGGAGGGAAGGAAAAAATCAGTAATGCCAAAGACAGTCTTACAATTACTGTGTTAGGATAATTTTCTGCCATCTCCCCATACAACAATAACAGCAACAACAACAAAAACCTTGATCTAAATCGGTGGCCATACTTTCTGAAGTTAAAATGTTGCTTAATTAAATTTGTTTTACATTGTGAAGGGCTGAATTTACAATTGGTGGTCTGCAGTTTCGAATAGAAATCTTGCCTCTTGTATTTAGTTTTTGTGTTCCTTGGAGTGGGTGTGAGCTGTGGCTTAGTTATAAGAGTGATTTGTTTAGCTAAGGCTCATTTTATACTGTTTGTGGGGTTTTATTTCACTAAATATAGAATAAATTTGCAATCTAAGAAATGCTTTTTATGTAAGAATAATTACAAAGTAGTAAGTGCAAAATCTTAAGACAAAGAATACTGCTGGAAAAGAATTCTGGAGAGACAACGAATGGATGTTGATTTCACTAAGGGAAAACAGCCCAGAGTCGGTGTCCCTCATGCTGTTCTGTCTCCATCACTCTCCCTTTCTCTTTGGCCGCATGCAGCCTGATCAGCTTTTGTAGCAGCTCTATATGTTCTGAAGGCAGAGGCGGCATGTCAAGGTCTTGTCATCTCTGGTCAGCAGAGTAGTTTGTCAGGAGAGTTTTCAACTATAAAAGCATCAGTAACTCATCAGAATATTTGTTGTTTCTTTTTGACAAAAGAGGCAAGTGTGTGTCAAGAAAAATCTGGGGTTTTCCTTGCCTTCCCTAAAGAACTTGGAGCCCGCTTTGAATAGCGGAGACTCCAGAAACCTTGTGTGCAAAATAGATGTATTGATTCCTGTAGAATCTTGTTATTTGTGACATGCAACAGTGTAAGTCAACATGACTTTCCTATTTGTTGCCAAGTGTGAAACAGAATGTGCAGCTTTCATTAGTAAGGAGCATATTATGTGCTGAGGCTTAACAGGTCTCATTGGAAACCCATGGAAGCACAATCCACACATAATAATTCAGCAAGAGATGTAGTATGCTTAACGGGTAGCTCTAAATGGTTAAATATTGATGTATTGGTTGGATGTTTAAATTTTTTTTCCAGAGCTGAATATGCATACTCAAACTTATAAACAAACAAATCAGTTGCTTAAGGGTTTTAAGAAATTTAAATGCAAATAGCACTTTGTAATGATGCCCCAGAGACTGACATTATAGTCAATTTCTTGAAAATGCATCATTGTAAACTTAGTTTTTGCTACTGGTTTCCTTAGTAACTGGAACAAAATATTGTTCAGGACATAAAATAATATCCTGTTTCAGCCACCGAGAATCTTGAACTAAAATGTAATTGATTTTGCATGAGGTACAGGATTATCATGTCCACCCCATTTTGGTGAGGTATTACAGCACAGAATGAACGGACTCGGAGCTCTTTTTCAAACCAGCCATTTTGTTTCTAATCATCTCATTGTGAGAATGCTAAAATTGCTAACATTGTGGAATGTTATCTATACCTTTAAGAGGAACAGATTATTAAATAGAATTCTATAGTTGATATATATTTTCCAAGCATACTGGGATAATGTTTATTTCTCTTATCTTGTATGCAGAAAGCAGCCTAAGATGGAAGTATCTACATTACTGTTAAATAATAGTGATGCTTACTTTGTAGGACACATATATAACTCAATACATACCCATGTAGATATTATAAAGTATGCATATAGAGGAAACCCTGGGATCCAGTACAGTTTTACAGTCTGAAATCAGGACAAGGAGTCAGAAAATTTATTTTAATTTCATTTCTGCAGCTGGTCTACTATACTGCCTTAGGCACATTATTAGATCTCTAGTCTCTCAATATCCCTATCTATAAAATGGGAATAATAACACCTGCATCACAGGGGTGTTATGTGAATAATTACTTGATATGTGCAAAGAGCTTTGAAGATATAATATTTTAAATCTTATGATTGTTTAAACCACATATGTAGCAGTGTGTTATAGGCATGAAGTTAGAGAGTAGTTTAATGAGCTTAGAAAACTGGAGGCCCCTGATTTAGGAGAGAAGTATCTAGAGATTTAGCAAAGCTCTGTCTATTTTACTGTTTCTGTGAATAACATTTCCTAGAATGATATGACAATAGCAGAACTGTTGAGTGATTGATTTTTCATGATATCCGTATTAGAAATACTGAATTCCTGAGGAAGTGATATTATGCTCTGGGCACATCTGCTCTAGTGAAATTTGTTTGTAGATTATTTTCCCCAATCCACCAGGAAATTGACCTCCTTCCTAGCTGCTCTGTGGGAGATATGGGGTCCTGATGAAGAGTTTCCAGATAGAACTCATGTCTATCATAATACCTTGTTAACTTCTTTGCCAGCAAGGGGTCAGTCTCCCATCACATCAGCCACTGACTGTTTTCCTATAAATTAGCAGCTTGTGCTAGGTTTCTAGTCTATACCAAAGGAAACACACTGGATATGAGGGTTGTTTTATTAATTCACTCACTCATTCATCAAATACTCAAAGTCTACTATGGACTAGCTAAGATTTTAGGCAGGTAGGGTTTACAAAGAAGTATTAAATCATGGTACCCTCCTCTCAGCTCTTTCACAGTATAGCAGAGGCAGTTACCATGTGTACATACAACTTTGGTATGATGTGGTAAGAGTAACTATCATAAACATTGTACAAACATTGTTCTGAGAGTGGTTAAGATGATCAAAAATGTATTCTAGGAGCAATGGCATTTAAGCTGGACCTCATGGAATGGGAAGGATTTCAAAAGATAGTGAGAAGAAAGAGGAAAAAGAAAGGTTGTATAAGATACATCATATTACTATATTTCAAGAGGAAAAAGGAACAAAATTCTGATAGATCCCTAGCAATCTAGCTTGGTGATAATATCAGGTATATGTCATCACAGTAGCCAGAGATAAGGGTAGAAACATAACTTTCTGTAGTATCCTTTCTCATGAATACTAAAATTGTTTAGTATTCCATGGTTTGTAATAATACATCAATTTATTGATTGATTTTACTTCATGCCCCCCCCCTTTTCCATGCATGTCCACTCCAAAAGGGCACCCTTTACTATATACTACATTATTCCTAGTTCATTAAATATTTGAATGAAAGGAGGCAAAAGCCAGGTTGTGAAGGGTCTTGATGCCAGAGTAAGGGGCTTGGATTGGTTCAGGGAGAAGCACTTTGTTCCTGGCTGTTGCTCCTTCTGAAAGGAAAGAACAGAAACAGCGTGCAGGGAGAAGTGCAGCTTAAACGCAGGAAAACCTGTCAGGAAGTTTTCATATTTTTCAAAAGGTGGGCAACAAACTATAATGGAAAAGAGTTATTATAATTCAGACATGATGTTAAGGGAGAAGCAATGCCAGTGTACTCCATAACAGCAGTGTCCTTAGAAGAAATTGGGTATTCATGGGCAGGAATTGATTTGGTCAAATATGTGGAGAACTTAAGTTATGAGTACATTGAGTACGAGATATTATTAGGGCCCTCAAATAGAGGTGTCTGGCAGATGTCTGAAAATTGAAGACTAAGTTAAGAGAGAATTTAAAAATGGAGATATACGTTTTGATGCCATTTGTATAGCGCTAAGACTCAAAAACCATCGGTTCACTAAGAGAGAGAACATGGAGAGAGAAAAGGTCAAAATACCCAAAATGAAACTGACATTTAAGAGATAAGGTAGGAAACAGAACCAAGTAAGAGAAAAATTGAAGTGTTATCTATCAGAGAGATTCCAGAACAAAACTAGGCATAGAATTAGGAAGGCATAGACTTGCAAAATGGACAAGTTGTTACCAAAAGAACAGGTAGGAAGAGACTTAGGAAAAGTCATTGAATTTGATGTAGGTTCATTGTTGATATTTAAGGATTTCTTTTGAGCCATTGGTACTGATGTCTGACATTTAAGTGATTAAGGAATAAAAGAATAAGTATTTAAGTGAATGCAATAATTGTAAACCACTCCTTTCAAGGGTTAGCAGTGACACGTAGAAAAATAGGAAAACCATCTGAGAAAGCTGTTTGTTGGCAGAGACTAGTGCAAGTATATCTTGTTAGAATTGCTGCCTGAGATGTTCCACAACTGAATCTATTTCCAGTACAGAAATATATGGCTGCTCTGTCTGGATGCATAGAATCCTGTAATAATAACCTCAAGTTCATGATTTCTATGTTTTGATAGATAAAACCTCTTTCATAAACTTTCTAATGTCTTTGTTCAGAATAGAATAATGTTCAAAAGGAACTACCATTCTGATTCTATAGTCAGTGTTCATGTTCTCACAAAATGGTAAAATTTAACAAAATAGATTAATTAATCTAGATACCAAGACATCTGACAAATTAAATCTACCATTAAACTTTCTGAAAAAAATAAGGTATATAATTTTCTAACCTCTTTTTTATAATGAAAAATCACATTCCAATCACAATATATTTCAGTATATTTCAATATACTCTGTTTTTATACTATTGGGTGGGACTTCTCCATGAGTCTTCCATGTGTCTATACATCTTGCAAGTGAGGCAGTGGATGCTTGCATATCACCCTTAGAAAACATAGTGTCTTTCTTCAAAGCAAAGGACAGGTTTTCTTTCAGCCTTGGAAGATATAGTGTCTCCCATTGGAGCAAAGGGCAATCATGTTTCTTGATTGATCTATAATATTGGCTCTCCTTCATGTTGCCCTGGGGGGAATGGGGTTTAAGGCAACCAGTGCAAAAATAATGATACTCTGACTATGGTTATTGCTATAATTAAGAAACTGCACTTTGTCTCTGTTCCAGGAGTCTCATATCTTCTACTCAAGCCCATGAAACAGGGCAGACTAATTAGCTCCCGAGTAGGGTAAATCCCAGACCCTTCCCGGTTTTTGCTTATACATTACCGATGCTAATAACATTAACATGAAGTTTAAAAAATTGATAGCATGTATTGTGTACCTAACATGCCAGCTACTATGTTGGAACTCTACATATTCTCATTCATTCAATAAACATTTATTTAGTGTCTATAATAAGCCAAGAATTACACTAGGCTTGATGTGAGGAAGTAGTAAACAAAACAAATACCAGTCTTTCCCTCACAAAGTCCATGGTCCATTTAATCCACACAACAGCCCCACAAGGTAGGAATATTACTCTGAGAAAATTGGAGGTTGGCAAAATTTAATGATTTACTCAAGTCCATGGCAGTCTTTGGTTGAAACTATGTCCAGACTGACTAGGTCAGTGTTTTTTTACCTTACCACGTAATACATTATTAAATTTTTTATTTTCTTATGTATATTTTTTAAATGCATATTATTTTAAACTTACACATTGTAGAACCTACTTACATATATCTGGCACTTGGATAATATCTAATAAAACTTTTTAAATTGAATCTTCAGCAGTGAAGTAAACTTTTTTAGTCAAAATATACACTTGTTTGACATAGGCCTGTCAATATATTCTCCTATACCACCCTTTCCCAAAGCAGAAAGGATTTGGCCATTTATAATAAATTAGAAGTTAAAACTAGACTTTTTTAAAAAGCCCTTTTCTCTTTCTTTCCTCCAATCAGCATTGGAAACTCTGGATTTTTTAGTTTGTTTGTTTGTTTTTTAATTGGTGTTGTTATGAAGTTATAGTCACACTTAAAAATAAAGAATGTTTTTAAGCAGCTTGATGCACAGACCCACATTAAGGTTAACAGTTCACTTGTACGAAACATGTTTTCTGCTATTAATTTTTTGACACAGGGATGCAAAAAGAGAGGCAGTATTGCTTAGTAGTAAAGATCACAGGTTCTGTAGTCATCAGCTAGGCATCATATGCCCCTGCCCCCTCCACTTACTCAACCTGTGATCTGGGCAAATTACTTTTCTATTCCTCAGTTTTCTTTTCTGGAAATTTGAATAATAGCAGCACTCGTGGATAAGGCTGTTATGTGGCTTAACTGATTTAATGAACTCAATGCAGTTAGCACAGTGCCTGTCACATAGGGCACAGTAAATGTTAGCAAGATTTGTGACATCATACTGGGGACTCACTGAATAAATGTCTCTGTTAACTTCGTACTTTTTAAAGTTATAATTGTTCAAAGTAACTTGGCTCTGAACTCTGAGCTCCAGAGCAATGGCCCTTGACTTTTCTGACTATTTTCAAGCATAGGGTAGGCATGTCAGTTCAATAATGATGATGCCTGACTTATCAAAGTAAATGTCACCAACCTCCACTGTGAGCATTTAAGCACGGTGAGTAGTAGTCTGAAAGAGAATAAGGCATCAGAAATTTTGTCTCCTATTCCCAGATCCATTGCTGACTTGCTAGGAGAGTGTAAATAAATCACAAATAAATAAATAAACAAATCACGTAACCTTTCTGTATTCCAGTTTCAACAAAATGAGAGTGATAAGCTTGTGCTTTTTAAGGGCACTGAAATCTTTGGCTGAAACGTGCTGCAAGAGTGACAAGTGTTATTAACTTTCCAGTATTTCAGTCTCACTTATGCATACTCTGAATGTTTGCTTTTCATCTTGGGAATTAAATACTTCTTTAACACTGATATGTGATAACTGCAGGAATTAGTGAAATTCGCCAGCTCCTCAGATAAAATCAAAGGACAAATAAGTCAGGCTGTTAATTATGTGAAAGAATAGATTAGGGGAACGAAGAACAGCTTCAATAGAAATCTGATTGTTGTCCCAAGTTCAGGGTTACAACTTTGGAAGGTGAAAGAGGGAGGGTGGAGGTTATGGAGATAAAAAGGAGAACCATTCCTGTGTGTTTCTCAGTCATGCTTTCCTTGTTCTCTGCCTAGACTTCTTCGAGACTTTGCATCCTTTGCCCGCACAGTATGTAACCACTTCAATCAGATTCAAGCTGCTGTGTTTTGTATTTTTTAAGTAATTGCTGTTGCTTGATATGTCTCAAAAACCTATTTTATTTCAAAAGCCATATTCTTTGCCTATTAATTTCCTTCTTTATTTATTATTTGTAAACTAATTTTTGAAAGGGCATTCATCCTTTTATATATGTACATACATATACATTTATATATATTTTTGTTGGTTGTAAGGGTGTTAGAGAGTTAAATAAATCCTTATTATTTTGTTATTAATCACCCATTATTATTCTTATTTTCTTAATTATTTTTAAATGACGAACATTTGTAAATTTTTGATAAATTATTGAACTACGTGAAGCATTGCCATTTTTGCTCCTGTTCATAAAGCAGGCACAAAAGAGTTATGGTTTGTTGGCCAAATGAGATTTGCTACACTCCTCATAAATCTTTTATTTAATGTGTTTTTGTAGGAAATCAATATTACATTGGTGTAAAATACATATAAAATATAGTTCACAATGCATTTTATAAAATAGGCTTTACTAGAAGTACTTTTAGTATGTTTTAATGTGACATTTTTATTTGAATGTAGGGTTATATTTTCAACTATATTCGAATGTGTCTTCTCCTTGGGATGTGCAAACTCCAACAAATTTGTTTGTTTTATATGCATATATATGTGTGTATATATGGATATAAACAAAAATATATACCCTTTTTTCAACGTTTGCTGCACCTGAATTTTTGTTACATAGTAATTCCCTAAGGAAACACTATAAACACATCAATAGGCCACAGCATGAAAATATATATTCAGGTGTTGTACATGTATTAATATTCTTTGAAAGAAATCTTATAGTACTCATGAATTTAATTTTTTAATATAAGCCATATAAATATAATGATTAACAATCTGCTGTATTCACTATTCATGTGATGAGATAAAGTATTTTCCTAATTACATAGACCAGTGTGGGAGGATATGACTGCAAAAAAAAATATTAAGCCATTTGTATTTATTCAATGCTGCTTTATAACATTAACTAGAAAACTCAAGCCTGCTATACTGAATGCTGAGGAATTTGATTACGAGAGTAGTAGACTCTGCCAATCTTGGCTTGAGACAGCAGACTCAACTAATTGTCTATCAGCAGAGATTTAGCTGTATCATCTGTCTACAATCTTGCTATTGATGGGAGCATTTAAAATCTGATGAAAATTACAGTTTAATAATCAGGACTTGGAAAACCCACCTGGCAGTTACTTACATTCTTTTTTTTTTTTTTCCCACTCGTTTTTAAGGAAGAGGAAAAGAAAGTCAACTTTCCCAAACTTAAAATATAGACTTTCCTTAAAAATAATATTTTGAAATCAGATTTTATAAATATTTTATCAAAGACAGGCTTAAATTTTGTTTCTATTGTTGTTCTTTTTCTTTGTTTTGTCTTAACAATTTCCATGAACACCAATGATCCTACATTTTGTATCCTACTGTTAGTGTTGAAGACAGTAGTTCAGTGGTTAGGGTTGTGTTTCTGAAGCTATCTATTTTTTTTTTAATTAAAGGATAGTTGATTTACAATGTTGTGTTCATTTCAAGTGTACAGCAAAGTGATTCAGTTATACATACATATATTTTATTTCAGATTATTTTTCCTTGTAGGTTATTACAAAATATTGAGTATAGTTCCCTGTGCTATACAGTAGGTCCTTGTTTGTTATCTATTTTATATACAATAGTGTGGATATGTTAATCCCAAACAAATTCCAAAAGCTATCTTTTGATTGCTGCTCCACTTCTCTCTCTGTCTAGATTCTACTGCATAATGCTTATTGGATACGGTGCTTTAAAATATTAGCCAAATGTAAATGTGTCTAATATAGTACATAAATTTAAGCATGGTCATTCAGATGTGTTTTAAAAATGATGATTTGTGCAGCAGAAACTCTACTAAAGACAAATCTAATATGTGTCCAAAAATAGTATATGTCATTATCTGTTCAGGAAGAAAATAAATATTTCATATTTGAAGGAAAGGATTAAGACCTTCCAAAATAGTATATAATAAATAAGGGTCTGTGGATGAGCTGAGTGCAAAATCAATCACCTCCTGGTTGCCAGGTTTGATGAAGTGGATATTTAATAATTTGGGACATTTACATTCACTCACCACTCAAATGAGCTTTGCAGAGAGTTTCCTAAGATTAGTATGGCACTTCTGTAAGTTGACAGTTCAATGCACAGAAGGAGTCACTTAAATGGTCCTCCATTTTTCCCTGAAGCGAAATTTGCCGTGAGCATATGTAACAGTCTGTACTCCTGCGTGAATACCAATTGTGTCGTTAGGTGCCTGGAGTCTTGAGTTGCATTTTCGAGACATGATTTTCAGCTGGAGCAGACTCGTATGTACCAATGTCAGATCTTCACTGTGGGTTTCATAGTTTGATTTTGTCTAAGTGATTGGTTTTGTTCTGGGAGCTTCCCTGGTATTCTCATCTATTCGGAGAAAGACTACAGCTTTTCTTTTCTTTGTTTGTTTCATCTGGGATGAACTTTTGAGAATCTCTTAGAGTTGGAAATGAAGAATCAGAAGAAACAGCAATACAAAAAGAAGGGTGGAACAAAAAAGCATAAAGTAGATTCTAAGACTTCATTCAGATGTTCAAAGTACTAATCAGAATGAATTATTCCCAGTAACTGAGAACCATAAAATGAACTCTGAGAATACCAAGGTTTCTGTTTCCATACCATTTGTCTTTGGGCAATATGTTTGTATATTCTATATCCTTTAAAGAACAATGATGACATAGGTTTAGAATGAGGTCTGTATTTGGGTTCCTGACTTAATATTTGTAACTATGAAACCTTAGATACTCACTGTCCTTATTTTTACCCTATTTTTTGTATTTCTCTATGCTAATATATCCACAAATGATATCTAAATGGTAAAATTTCCCATAAATATAAATTGTCAGAATTAGTATGTTATTGCCTGGTTCCTAGGAAGCCCCAGTAGAGGTTTTTTTTTTTTTTTTTTTTTTTTTTTTTTACTTTCTAATACATTTTAATTGTTTCTATAATATCCTACATTTATTTACAGGAAATACCAACCATAAAAAGTACAAAAAGTTAATCTTTGATTAGACAACTTTTTGGTAATGTAAGAAATATAATTGAGAGATATTAGAGTTTGTGAAATTAAGTAAATTCTTTAGCTAATGAAAATATATTAGCCTAATTATATCTTAAAACAGATAAGAGAAGAAACCATGCTAAGTCTTTCATAGAGAATAGCCACTTTAGCTTGTCTGTACATTCAATGGACATTTTTAAAAATATGTTTAAGATCTAGAAGACACTGTTCCCTCAAATTACCACTTTTTTTTTAAAGGTGAAATTTCAGTTTCCAGTTGTCCGTAGAGTTATCAGTATATAATGGAAAACTCAAGTTGTCAGCTCATAGGCAATTGTTAAATTTATTGCTAATCATCCACCTGATTCAGATCAGAAAGATGCTATGATTGTTAATATCTTATTTTAAGATTTTATTGTGTATCTCAGGAGATTGATGAGAGAAAATGATGTGACTGATATTAGCCTTGTTGTAACATATATGTTATATATATTTAATATATAACATATATAACATATAACAACATATATAACATATGTGTGTATATGTGTATATATACACGCGTGTGTGTATATATATATATATTTTCCTCTTCCAAATGTGATAGGGTCTGAAATGAATTCTGAATTCTTCAAATTTTATGTCCAGTCATTTCTTTCCATACTATCATTGTACTGAGTAAGTATGTATTTTTAAAATGCTATCAAGTCCTATTTCTATTTGGTTTGCATGCTCTTATTATAAATTGTATATCGATCAGACATCTAAAATTCTTCAGAATTGAAGGTGATAATTAAGAGGTCTTTATGCTGGATTTATAATTTTCCATTAGAAAATATGGCCTAGTAATGGGATTCTTCAAGAATTATTTGACTTTTTAAGTATAAGGTAACTTAGACTATTTTGAGGAAATCTACTATTCACTATTATTTCTTTCATCAAGAAAAGTGAATAATCTGGACAAAGAGTTAAAGTACATGGCCATTGAATTTTAAACTGGATTAAATCTTACTATTGGTTATAAAAGAGAAAAGCTTTTGAAAGGTAGTAAGCTTGCTATATCTTAAAACACGTCCATGAGAAAATTTTAGTTGACAAATAAAATATGCATTATGAAACTTGTTTGTAATAGATACAAGTTAATTATTATGACATGAGTTGGAGATCGGCAGGAGCTGGTATAATTGATGTCAGATGAATGTGGAAACTCTGTAGCATGAGCTCAGTCCCAGATGAAGTGACAATTGGAGAAATATAAAAGCTGTTGTGATGCATGTACATGTCCCCTGATGAAAGCCGATTGATTCCAAAAGTTGACATTAAGTCAGTGGGGGAAAAAATCTATAAAGATCCTTTTACAAAACTTTGAATGGAAGCAGGCTATTTTCTATCCTTAAGGTATGAAGAATGCCATTTGTTTGGGTGGATATTTTGCTACTATTCATTAAAGGGTCCATTGAGCCTTACATTCTCCACCTCTTAACTCTTATAATTGTTTCATATCCCACGATACAAAGTGTAATTTTTTATTTTGTTTTTTTTATTATCTTCTCCTCGTAGGAAAGTAGAAGCATATGCATTTTAGATTCTTTTATTTCATTACACACCAAATTAACATTTCTTCCACTAGCCTGGTTTTGATATTTCATTAATTCTAGGAATAGCAATGGGTAACAGAATGGGGCGCCAAAATGCAGAAGGCAAAGCCAAATCTGTCTCCTGCTTTTGTTCTCAACATTGGATCCATTAACTGTGAAAGGAAACATCTCCATTGAATTGAAACAGGAGATTTTTAGCTCTCTATTTATCCAGTCCCATTTACAAAGTCTTTACTGATTCACTGTCACAGATTTGTTCCTATGCTTATAGTTCCAATAGACAAATGCGCAGAGGTTATATATATCACAAACTCTCCAACAATTATTTTTATACTTGGAATTAAGGGATCTGAGTGGATCGAAGAATTGATGCTCTGCCTTTCTGATCTTTTGATTTAAAATGTACACCACACTAACTTTTGTGTTATTTCATGTAAGCATGTTAGCTTCTTCAACCTGACTAGTTTGACAATGCTTCATGAAGAATGTCAAAGGCAGGGATGAGAATTGAAGAAAATTTATATCCATTACACCATCTTTCTCACAAAAAAGGAAAATCAACAACCAAAAAGACATTCATCATGATCTCAGTTCATTCAAAATCTCTCCAGTGTTTATTCTCAATGCCTTTTTGTCTCTCAGTTTTTAATACTCAAATAACTTCTGAGCTCGTCTTTTATTTACACACTATTCCACCTTTGAAGAGAATTTAGTGTCACTCTCAGAACACTAAAGAGTTTGCTATTGAGTCTGGAAACTCGGCTTACTAAATCTTATTGACTGTTCACTCTTTTTCACGATTCTCTTTTTGGCTCAGGTCTCAAACCCTATAACAACTTCCAGAGATGGTCCAGTATTATTTTGGGTTACTTTTGTTTTAATAGTATTTTGTTTTAATAGATAATAATAAACAGCATTTCATTGCTAGCATCTGGCAAACTTTTGTTAAATATATATATTACTGCAGTGGTTTGTTATAAAAGGAATTAGTCTTGAGTTTCTGCAAATTATTTCATCACGACCCTAGTCTTTTCTAAACAATAAAACATATATATTTACTCACATGTCTATATATAATTGAATCATCTCATAGTCTTGCTCAAGTCCCTGCACTGCCAGAAACATTCCATGATATTCTTTTATCCTTAACTCATGACCATGTACTTTATGACCTTCCTTGCTTCACATCTTCACCTCCTTCTTAGGAAAAAAGAAACCCTTTGTTGAAAGCTGCTGCTGTTCTAAGAGTCAGCTCCCTCCACCTGGGACCTCCCCATTAAAAAAGCCTTTACATTGCCTACAGGCTGCCAATTAGTCGTCTGCCATAACTGTGGCTGCTTTTTTAGAGAAACTTTTTTCGTGTTATCTATTGTGTTAACTTACATGTTAAAGTTATAGGGTTTTGACCCACAAATTTCTAAAACTTTGCTACAGAAAAAGAAATATATCATAATATTATGAAATAAATCTACTTAAAAGGAATATGATATATTTCAACATATAGTAACATCTCATTTATCCAATTTATTTGGTAAAATAAAGTGTCTTCTATAAATAAATTTTCCAGATAACAAAGGCACTCTCTATTTATATACCTATTTTTAGTACATAAATTTGATTACAATGTTATTAAATAAATGACATGTTTTCTTATACTAGCAAAGTATGGCCAACATGATTTAACATTTCCTTAATGACTTGAAGGTCTTTATAAAAATCAATTGTTCTCTTCTGTATTATCCTTGAAACTTCTGCCTTGTGTGCCCTTATATTAAATGCCTGCAGACTGTTGAGGTTTTACTGTTTACTGTTTGTTTTGGTTTTGTGTGATTCTTCTTTGTTAGCTATCTGTTCTTCTTTGCTAACGTTATGCCAATTCACAAAAGGCCAGAAATCTCTGTACAAATTAGCACCAAAGATCCATGCTGGCGATTACAATTTGAGAAAACTTTGAGAACACTATTGTCTTTATTTCATCACCTTTTTCTATTTATTTTATTCAGATTCTTCTGTCTTTGTTCCATTCAGAGGGATTACAATAAGGGGGAAGGAACAGAGAAAGTTGTGATTATACATGAACCATGCTAAACAAAGCAGAAAAACGGCTTCTCTGTCTGGGGGCAAAGAATGGATAGCTAAAGATGTGGTTCCGTACTTGTTTGGCACCACTAGAGAGTACAAATGTATTTTCTTAGAAACTTAGAAAACTACCCCTATTGCAAGGTGTCTCCCCATAGAATATAAAGCACTTGAGGACAGAAGCTCTGTCTTTTCACCAACTATTAGATATTTGTGAGCTGATTTACTGACTGGCTGACTGACTGACAAGATGGCAGAAGTATAGGAGTAAAGTATTAATAAGGAGAAAGGCAGATTGGCAAACATCCCTTTGCCAAAAATGAGACCTTAGCTCCTCATTTTCTACATAAGCTACTAAAAGAGTCCTGAAAATGGTTGACAACAAACATGCTCTCTATTTCAGTTAAGAAGTAAGAATATCAAGGCCACTTCCTCCATTTGAGGGGGAAAAAATCCCTAAAATATGGATAAAATATCAATCAAAACTGTTTTTTCTGTGTATGCTATGGTAACATGAACAATATTGCTCTATTGCTTTTTTATTTTTAAACACAACTAGATTTGGTAGTTTGGCAGTATTTTTTTTTCCCTTCTTTTACTTTCTTTTTTTTTTTTTTCCTTTAACAAAGACAGCACCTTCAAACTCTTTTCATAACAAGGCCGGAAATCCTGCCAGGTTAAAAAAAAAATGTTATTGAAAACCTTTCTCCCCTTATAGGCCCATTTTGACAGGAAATCTTTGAGAGGCAACAGCAATGAAGTACCCAGAGATTTCATCTGTCTTCTTTTGCTTCAGGAAATGCTGAGCACAAGGCTCTCTATTAGGCAAATAGAAGGAGTACCAAATCCCCTTAACAATCATCTTCAGCCTGTTCCTGGGTTGACAGCTCTCTGTGTCCTAGACTGTCAGACAGGCCCAGGATCATATTACTGGGACCACTGTAAAAGTTTCTGACAGCATCACAAAAAACATTATATTGTCTCTGTTGGTTATCTGGCACCATAAATCTTGCATGGGTTAATCAGAATAAAATTTACTATACCAGGAAGGCATTAATTTGCAGTACTTTTGCTTTTTTTTCTCAATGGTTTTGACATAAAATTTCTGTCTGTGTGTTTACCTCTGTCATCTTATGTGACTGGTTAAATTTTAGCAGTCATTAGCTGCTATATTATAATATCCAATAGGATGACAGTGTTTTGTTTTGACAGACGTCAAATCTAAATTTTTAATACTTTCAGAAATCAAAATGCAAGCTTGTAGCAACACTACAGAAGTCTAAGCAGATGTACTTTAAAAAATAATTAAGATTAGGTAAAATGGGTAAAGTTCATACTGGAAGTTTTAAAAACAAATCTTTTATTTCATAGTTTTAGTCAGACATATTTCTTTTGGTTTACATTTGTTTATGAATTTTCTGTTAGTTCATAACTATATTTAATTAACACATTGCCTAGAAACTTTGCACAACTAACAAAAATAAGCTTGAATTTAGAATTGTAAATCAATTTGTGAATAATTTTAACAAAATTTTTTTAATAAATTTCTATGTATGTTTATCATACACTGTGTGTGAATTAACCATATTGTATATCTACACATCAATTAAATAATAGCCTATCTCCAAGAAAATAGAGGCAAGGGAAAGGAGATATAATTTCTAAAGTATTCCCTAGAGTAAATTAGATGACAATTCTGTGATTTTTAGTGCATTTGTGATGAGAAAACAAGTTGTAAAAAGGTTGATTGCTGTTGTTTAACAGTAGGCTTCATGTAATTCACATCATCTAGGCTTATATTTTGACAATTAACATTCAAAAACAATAATCAGAACAATAGATGCAAATAGATTAATAAGAATAGTATTCTGAAGGCAAGCAATGAAAAGGGTTTCCTAATCGGGCCCTCAGCCCCTAGTCCTATGCTCCACAAGCCCAGCCATCAAACAGCTGTCCCTGCATGATATTCTTAAAAGGCAAGACGTATTAAGTCACTCCTTTATCTAAAACACTTCAAAAATTTCTGATCCATAAAATGAACACACACACTTCTCACAATGGCTTATAAGACTCTTTTTTATCTGGCTCGTGTCTTTCTCTCTGTGCTCATCATCTCAACATAATTATCTCCATTATTGCGGTTTATTCACTAAAGTTTACCAAATCCCTCCTGAGTACAGTGACTCAAATATATTGTTATTAACTAAATGGTTAATATAAGTAGATTACAGGTATAATGAATATTTTGGTTGTCCTTTTAGTATTCATGCCTCCATTACTCCTTTCTCAAAGACTTTCTTTTTTTTTTAAATTAATTTATTTATTTTTGGCTGCATTGGGTCTTCGTTGCTGTGTGCATCTTTCTCTAGTTGCGGGGAGCGGAGGATGCGGTGCATGGGCTTCTCATTGCAGTGGCTTCTCTTGTTGCGGAGCTCAACCTCTAGCCTCGTGAGCTTCAGTAGTCGTGGCACGTGGGCTCAGTAGCTGTGGTGCAAGGGTTTAGTTGCTACACAGCATGTGGGATCTTCCCGGACCAGGGCTCGAACCCAGGTTGCCTGCATTGGCAGGCGGATTCTTTACCACTGCACCACCAGGGAAGCCCTCAAAGACTTTCAAATTTGTTCAGGTACCCTCTATTCCCCCACACAGACTTTGGGATGCACTGGAAGTTTTTCCCTGGTTACAGAGGCAGGTTTCACTCATCTATGCAAATTAGAGCACCCCTCTCAGATTAGGAGTGGGCCTGTGATGTGACAAGAGATTTTTTGGAGAGGTTTGTTGGGGGAATTTTGTTTTGGACCTCTTAAAGTGCTCTCAAGAGTGACTGACTTTCTGCTCTTCCTAGTGCTTCTGACTCTGATTACTATATTTATTTGCAAAATGGTTCAAGAGTCAGATAGAGTGGAACATTCTACAATGCAGAATGATGAACATTAGATGTTGCTTTTAGAGTTAAGCTCATGCTTAAAAATCATGATTTTTTATATGATTTCTGAATATTTGAAAATAACTAAAGAATTTTCGAAATCATATATTAGAAAATCTGAAATATAAACTATAATTAATATTAATAAATGCTCATTCACCTACAAAACTGAATAAAATTATACTTCTTCAGCATAATTAAAAAGTGCCAGCAGGGCTTCCCAGGTGGCTCAGTGGTTGAGAGTCTGCCTGCTGATGCAGGGGACACGGGTTCGTGCCCCAGTCCGGGAAGATCCCACATGCCGCAGAGCGGCTGGGCCCGTGAGCCATGGCCACTGAGCATGTGCGTCCAGAGCCTGTGCTCCACAACGGGAGAGGCCACAACAGTGAGAGGCCCATGTACCGCAAAAAAAATAAATAAATAAATAAAATAAAATAGTGCCAGCAGTTAACTTCCAGTTCAGCAAGGTGAATGTGGCATGAGTATCGTTTCTTTTCATTCACCCATGTCTCTGCTGTAATGCTAGTAGAGGAATGATAAAAGACACCATCCAACTACAACAAAAAGAATGCAAAGGCTGACAGCCCTGAGGTGAATTTTCAATATATTTCAGGAAGGTGAGAGGCTAATGGAAGCTACGACTGATAAAGCAAAGAGAGGATGCTGAAGCCTGGAGTATGCTCAGAGAAACGGTGCTGGGGTGCAGAACTGGTGCCCCCAGAACCCAGAACCCCAGCCAGGCTTCAGGCACAAGAGGGTTACTGTGAAAGAGAGAATGTAGTAGCCAGAGTTGGGGCTGAGATGGGGGTTAATTAAAGATCTGTTTATAGAACAAATGAATCCTTTACTTCTTTCCCCCCAGGTCTGTCTGTCTCTCTTTCTCTCACACACAGAGGGACACATAATTTGTTTAAAGAAAATGAATCACTGATGATAGCTGATCAGCCTGAGAGTCAAACACTCCAAGTACCACAGTGCCATGGTCACTGTCCATCTACAGCCCTGGTAGTGCAACATGCCAGTGGACAAGCTGCCCACTGTGCACAGTATTTCCAAACACGCTTACAGTTGTTTCTTTCTTAAATATGCATTTATTTTACCAGAACTAACAGTCATTTGAAGAAAACCTGTAGTGTAAAGAGAGAGACCAAAATAAAAATGGGAAAATGTACCCCAGAGGAAAAATAATTTTCTTCTGTTAAAATTCTCTCTCAGATAGGAAATGTAAAAAAATAACGTCTCACATACTTTGAGAAAGTTAAGTTACTACATCCATAAAAGAAAAATAAATTACTATGAAAAAAGATACACAAGGCAAAAAGAACCCTTCAAAACTAAAACTGTGACTAACTCCCAAAAGAAATCCACAAAATTGCAAAAATACAAAGCAAGAAAGTCAATTAAAATTTAAAATGAAGGGGCTTTCCTCGTGGTACAGGGGTTGAGAGTCCAACTGCCAATGCAGGGGACACGGGTTCGTGCCCCGGTCTGGGAAGATCCCACATGCCGTGGAGTGGCTAGGCCTGTGAGCCATGGCCGCTGAGCCTGCGCATCTGGAGCGTGTGCTCCGCAACGGGAGAGGCCACGACAGTGAAAGGCCCACACACCGCCAAAAAAAAAAAAAAAAAAATTTAAAAGGAGAAGACAAGACAATGGGAAATACAGAGATATGAATGTTCTATCCAATACTAGGCCTAGTATCCAAGTATTAGGAGTTCTAGAATTTGAAAAAGAAATAAATAAATAAAAGGAAATCAATTATCATACAAACAGTAAATGAAACTATCTCAAAACAGAAGAAATGCAAGGCCCAGAGAATGTTGATCATGGGAAAAATTATAAATACAAACAAATAATAACTTTAAACAAATTAAAAATAAACTAAATATATCATCATAAAAATTCAGGATACCAAAAATAAAGAGAAACCTCTGAAAATTTCCAGAAAGAAAAGAAGGAAGGAAGAAAGAAAAAGGAAGGAAATAAAATATTTCTTTAATTTAAAAAAGGACAAAAATCAGACTGGTATCAGACATCATCAAGTAATATCTGATGCTAAAATATAATGGAGAAATGCCTTTAAAATTATGAGGAAAATTAATTTTAAACCTAGAAATTCAATATTGAATGAAATTATCAAATCACATATAAGGACAAAAGAAAGACTTTTAAACACTTTGTGTCCCATGAACAATTTCTTAAAAAGTTAATGCTAGATGTTCTACAGCATAGTAATGAATTAAGTGAAGAATGAAGTCATGAGTCCAATAAGAGGCAGATCTAAATCAACAGCTTTTATGAGGTTGTATCTCAGCGTGGTGAACAGCTAACAGTCCTAGATTAATTAGTACAAGGAGGGCTTCAAGGGAAAAGTTGCCATAGAGAAACAAATTGGAAGGGAGGAGAGGAGGGATTAGTAAACTTATAGTGTGCACACTTAAGGACATGATGAACAGAGGGAAAAAAAAAAGAAAGAAAAAGTAAAATATATTTGTTGGTAGGGGTGGGTAAAATGATCAGAAACTTCAGAAATACCAAAATATTAAACAAGAAACACAATGCACATCACCTATCGATGCAAAGAACAATATTTACCACTATGCCCCAACACCTAGAGCAGTGTTTAGCACAAAGGAAACATGCTGCCTAAGAACTTGGGGAAGGAAGAAAGAGAGGGAGAGAGTGAGGGGGAAGGAGAGAGGAATGGAGGAAGGGAAGGGTCATGATAATGAAAACGCTGTACATTGATTTTCAACTCAAATTCAATTTATGGGCAAAATACAATAACCATAAAGTTACTAAATTAAACGTAAAATTTACCAACCTAAACAATGTAAAAGTACATAAATAGAGAGATACTAAGAATTTAAGGGACATTTAAGAACAGTGAGATCCTTATAGTATATTGTCAGACATCAAGAGATTCTCCCTTTAGTTGACAAAATAAGTAAAGATGATATAAGTATATAACTTTAAAATATAGTGGAAACTCAAAATACTGATCTGAATACTCTAAATTTTTATTTGTCATAGTAGGAATGTGATAGATAATGTTTACATTTTAAAGATCTGGAACAGTACAATTAGCAAATTATATAAAAGTAAGAAAACAACCAGAAGTCTAAAAAACAAAAATGATTAAAAGAGGTTACCTACGGAGTAGACCTGGGGGTGAAGAGAGGTGGGGCAAAGAACTATTGTTTCTCGTTAAATCTTCTCAATTATTATATATTTTACCCATATGCAGATATTTGTTTTTTTAAAGTTAGGTGAAAGTTCTATTTTAGTTTTCTACACGGATTTCAGTAATGCGAAATTCTAGTTAAATACCTCTTTTTCTATTTTGCCTTTTTAAATTAACAATTACAATGCTACACTTCAAATTAAAAGTAGCTAAGCATTAGGAAATTACTATATGGGTTAGGACTTTTTTTTTTTTTTTTTTTTTTTTGCGGTACGTGGGCCTCTCACTGTTGTGGCCTCTCCCGTTGCGGAGCACAGGCTCCGGATGCACAGGCTCAGCAGCCATGGCTCACGGGCCCAGCCGCTCCGTGGCATGTGGGATCTTCCCAGACCGGGGCACGAACCCGTGTCCCCTGCATCGGCAGGCGGACTCTCAACCATTGCGCCACCAGGGAAGCCCTGGGTTAGGACTTTTGGTTGTAAGCAAAAGAGATTGAGGTTGGATGAATAAACATAGAAGGAATTTATTGGAAGAACACCGGACTGACAAACTAATATTGAAAGAAAAATGTGATATACCTGGCCTAAGAAATGTCAGAAGTTACAATATCTCAGAGGGTGTGAGGAACTCACTGAGTCTGTTTGAACACTTCTATTAGAAAAACTTAGCTCACCCCCCTGCCATCCCTGTATCATTTTACTCTTGATTCACGGTCTTGGGAGATGAAAGTGTGAATGGACTACATTGAATCATATGTGTATCCAGTGTGGAGGGTGAGATGGGGTGAGGGAGATAAAATAATGGTTGCACCAGGGCTGTGTGTTCCGGGGAAGTAAAAGTAAAGTAACATAACAGAAGTAAAGTAAAATTGGTTTTATTACTAAAAGATGGTGACAAGATTCTGCATAGGCAAAAACAATTGTTCATCGCATTAACCTTAAATTTTAATTGTCCTACTTCAAGGGCTTTGTCCATGGTGAAACATACAGAATGTTTTCTGAGCTAAGAAACCAACTGACCAACAAAAACTACTGTGTACATAACACAAAAATAGAAAAGCATCCTGCCAGTTCTACCTCTAAAACACATCTCCCATCTTTTCACTTCCCTGTCTGTATCTCTGGAGTAGACCATCATTTTTCATCTCATCTTATAAAACAACCCACTAATTTTTCCTCCCTGCTTATACACTTGACCTAACCCCTTATGCTACATTGTCTACAAAGTTACTGGAATTATAATTTTAAAACAAAGATCACATCTCTCTCCTTAATTACCTTATCTTTTCCCTTAGAGAAATAGCCAGACTCTTTAGCCCCACACTGTTCTTCCCTCCCCCTCTGTACCTTTCTCACTTCTGGGCTCTTGTATTTGCAGCTCCATCTGCCCAGAATGCAGTTCTTCCAAGGCTTCCTGTGAGTGGCTCATTCTCACCCTTCTGCATAAAGTATTCCCCATTCCCAGGTACTCTCTGCTACATGACCCCATGTACTTCATTCATAGTACCTGTCTGGATTTGATGTTTTCTTTCTTACTAACTTGCATACTGTCTCCCTAGGCCCCATAAGAGCTACAAACTGGAAGAGGTCCCAAGCCTTCTCATGCTTGTTGACCACTGAATCTCCAGTGCTTATAATTGAGCCTGCCATTTACTAGGTACACAAAAAACAAAACAAAACAAAACCAAAGAAACTTATTGAACAACAAATGAATGTGTAAACTCAGTCAAAAATTGAAGGAGTTTATCTTCAAACTGCAAACCTGTGCTTATTAATAAATAACAAAAAGCCATCAACCATGTGTTAATGAATTGACCTATAATGTTTTGGATGCCACACTGTTGATATTATCCACTTTCTATACACACCAAGTCTTGAATTTTGGGAACTACATTTCCCAAAAACCCTTGCCAGCAGTATTCCATGTTAGTTCCTCTAAAGGGGACCACTCACAAGACATCTGGAAGTAAGAACACAGTCAGAAGCCATACTATTGCTTCTCTAGCTGTGGTTGACAGATGTGTAAATTTTCACACATGTAATTTTGCAACAGCTTCTGTGTGTTTAGATTTGAATCTGCCTCATTTCAGGAAGCAACTGTGATCATCACTGGCAATTTCATGAAGCTCCTGCAGTTTTCCAACTCTCTAAATGCTTAGTTACAAATTGAGAATTATCAGCATTTTCAACTGACTCGTACTCTTCAGTCATTCTAGTACTTTTTGTTTTAAATTTCTATTTTAAAACAGTTTTGAACTTCCAGAAAGTTGTAAAACTAGTATAGCAAACGCCTATACACTCTTTACCTAGAGGTCTCTTTCAAGCTTCATATATATATATATATATATATATATATATGCTTTGCATCTGGTTATCTTTCCAGTCTCTTTCAATCTGGAGCAGGGCCTCAGTCTTTCATTTCCATGACCTTGATGTTTTTGAAGATTATTGGGCAACAATTGTGTATAGAATGTTCCTCAATTAGATTTGTCTGATGTTTCTTCATGATTAGACCCGGGTTATGCAATTTTGGCAGGAATAGCACAGAAGTGATGCAGTGTTCTTCTCATTACATTCTATCTGGTAGCATTCACTGTTGATTTGTCCCATTACTGGTGGTTTAAATTTTGATCACTAGACTAAGATTGTGAATACCACAATTCTCCACTGTATTTTTTTTTTACCTTGTTAAATAAGTGTTTTCTATAGAAATATTTGACAGTAGATTACTACCTCTTTTCCCGTTGCACTTTCACCCAATAGTTTTAGAATTCATTGATATTCCTTGTCTAAATAAGCACTATGATGATTGCAAAATGGTGATTTTTCTAATTCAATCATTCCTTCTGTATTTATTAGTGGACATTACTGTAAGGAACAGCTTTTTATTCTCCTCGTTTATTTAGCCATATGGATTCAAGGATTTCTATTTTATTCAGTGGATTAAAATCCATTACAGTCGTCCCTTGGTATCCACGGTGGATTGGTTTCAGGACCCTCTGCAGAAACCAGAATCCATGGATGCTCAAGTCCCTTATATAAAATGGCATAGTATTTGCATATAACCTAGGTATATCCTCTGTACACTTTTAATCATCTCTAGATTACTTATACTACCTAATATGTAATGCTTAAAAATAGTTTTTTGTTTTTTTGGCCATACTGAGCAGCTTGTAGGATCTCATTTCCCCAACCAGGGATTGAACCTGGGCCTTTGGCAGTGAAAGCTTGGAGTCTTAAACACTGGACTGCCAGGGAATTCCCAGAAATAGTTTTATATACAACATAAATGCTTTGTAGATAGTTGACAGTGCATGGCAAATTCACGTTTTGATTTTTGGAATTTTCTGGAATTTTTTTTCAAATATTTTCAATCCACAGTTGGTTGAATCCATGGATTCAGAACCTGTGGACATGGAGGGCTAACTGTACTATTATTATTTTCTTTTGTGCTTATACTTCTTAGATTTTGCTGGTGGGAGGCCCTTCAATTTAGTTTTTTGTCAATTTGACTTGCCTTTAAAACTCATTTTTCTTTGATTATTTCATTACTTTTTATATACTTCATTATTTCCAGGGACATATTGTAGTTTTCCAGATCCAGCCGTAGAATCTGCCATTTCTCCAGGAGCCCAAGTTTATTTTTGTGAAGAGTTGTAATTAGGAACCAAGATCTGAGTGCCGGAAGTGCTCATGGCTTCTGGGGTGTTGCTGCATCCAGAACTATGAATTGGACTGAGCTTTGAAGTCTATATATGTGTATGTATATACACATCATGCCACACACACACTCACACACTCACACACACTTTATATTTTTTACATATCTGTCAATCATCTATCCATTATTTATTTACCTATCATCTATCTACCATCTATTTATATATCTATCCCTCCCTCTGTCTTAAAAACCATGAGTTTACCCCAATATCTCCAATTTCAATCTAACACCACAGGTTTTACTTCAGCTTTCTTCATTTCAATATTTGTACCTTCCTCCCCCTTCAGCGAGAAACCTGTTCCCATTATTCTCAATACATTTACTTAGTTGCTCCGTTCCCACACTGTAGCTAATTACTGGGACTGCCAGACTATACTTACTGCCTTGCTGCAAAACATCAACGTTGTGTAGGCTGTCATTACTGACTGCTCCTTGGACATTCCTGCCACCCTGCTCCAACATGTGAACCTTGTGCAAATTGTCCTTACTGGCAGCTATCAGACTACTCTAACTTCCTGTAACATGATACCATCCTCCAACAGGTAAACATCACTGCCTTTGCCTAATACCTTTTAGAGGAAGAAGCAAAGAGGCAGACAGTCTCTAGTGCATGCTTATAACTCTAATATTCTGTGGAATATTAGATTCTGTGGAACACATCAAGAGTGGGTTTTGGTTCCTTAACCAAAAGCTAACCATTATACTTTGCTATATAAATGTCTGTGCAAAAACTTTCTAGTGCATTGTGATTTTATTTACAAAATAAGTAAAACTGTTTGTTCATGAACATCAAAATTAGAAAAAAAAATACCTCAATAAGAGGAAAAAATTATGACTAAAATTATAATATGAAAATGGAAAATTTATGAAATTTTAAATTTATAATATTTGAATAATTCTCATTATAAATATTGCTATTACTAACCTAGCAGATATTCAAAACACTTTGGTATGCATTTTTCACTTAAAGTACTCAGTTAAAGCTAAGAATTTTGTCCTGCTAAGCTAATTCAAGGTCATTTGCTATATAAGAAAATGTCAGACTGTTTCAACTGTTAAAGATATATCAAAAATATCAAGTGCTAGCAAATATCAGTTGGCAAATTTTCGCTTATTATTTTACTGAATAACTTTTTTTTTATCATTGAATGAACGCTGAATTTTATTTTTGTTTCCAGGGAATGGTGTCTAGAATAAAAGTTTCTGCAAAAAGCAGAGTGTGACTACATTAAAGAACATGTTCATTATCTGCATGTCAGAACAGAATTTAACTAGCTTGAGGCGCAAGCTATACTATGTGTGAAAGAAAACCTTTTCCCAATCCTTCACTTATAACCTTCTATCTGTTCATCTTGTGCCACATGTCAGGTGAAAAATGAAACCTGAGTAAAAACAAACTTATGCTTTGAAATATTTCTGCTTAGTGAAGATTTTTCATCTGAAATATTTGCTCTCAAGGAAAATGGCCCCCAGCAATGCCTCCATATCTCTTTCCCATGGTTTTAAAATCCTTGGGATTTTAAAGTGATAAAATTAGAAAAAAATCTTGGCACCCCATTGACACAGTGATTTGAAAAATACATGTCTTGTTCTTTATAAAATAAAATACAGAAATGAATAAAAGCTTCAAAAAAGTCCTTTTAGCTTTCTCAGTCCTACTATGTATAAGACAAATTAAGTACTACAAAAAATGTTTGACTTAACGTGTACTACCTCTCTTACTTTTATACTTGAAGTTATTGTTAGTTTACCTGTTGCTAAATACCATCATGAGCATAAAGTCAAAAAAAAAGAAATCTCAGTGCCAAATTTCAGTTAGTATAATTCCAAGTGTTTAGGAGGTACAGAATGAAAATAAATAATGAAAATAAATAAGCTGAGGAAATCTGAGTTCTTCAATTCAATAAATATCAATACCTATGTACCTTGAAAGGTATTAGAGTAACTATGAAATGAATCTGGAAATAGTATAATCTGGAACCTCAAATGTTTTCAGTCAATAATTGGAGATTATTGGAAGTCAGTGTAACACAGACTAGCAACTTTTATAAGTGTCACAAAATTTCCTCTCAGTGGCAGGAGAAGTTGTATTTCCTCTCATTGCATCTCTATCTTTGAACTTGGAACGGCACCTTAATATAGAATATATATGGCCACTGGGAAATTTCAGGGCACAAAAAACACTTAGAACATTTGAGATTTAGGGATGATATTCTAAAATACTGTGGAAGAGTCGTAGAGAAATTCTTCCCAAACCATGCTCAAAGGGGAATGCAGCTGATGCTGGGAGGGAGAAAAAAAGAAAAGTATTTCATGGTCAGTGAATTTCAGAAATGCTGGGTTTATTAATTTTTTTTAATGAATTTTTTTTGTTTGTTTTCTTCTGTAGAACTTCTCTCTGTATCAGACATTTCCAAGAGAGGACTGTAATATGCTGGGTCAGATTTTGGGGAATTCTATGCTAATGAAAATATTCAGAAATAGCAGGCAAAACAACCTAAAATAAAAATTAATTTAACTGCTTTGATTTCCTGTGTTGTTTTTAAACATCTAACTCAAATGTCGCTTGTAGCTGAGCCAGTATCCGTGTTTTCTGTTGCCACATTTAAACACTGGAAACAAATGCATCAAAATGCTTGGTATCTTTTTATCCCTTACAGATGTCCTTGCTCCCTGGTAAAGAAACCATTGGAATGTTGCCATTTTAATTAGGCTTAGCTACCAAAAAGCCTTAACCTGTCATTGAGATGTATATTTGCCTGTTTTATTAGAGCTTGGAGGTGGTGGAAAGGAGCTTTTAAGTTTATAGAAATTATGTAATCATACAAACTTATTCCAAGATACGTTTTATAACTTAGAGTGAATTTGAAATATAATTGATGACTTTGAGGCTGTTGCCAAAATAAAGAACAGTTTTTTTATGCTATTTTTAATAGCCAGAACTTTATCTATCATTATTAAAGTGATTATTTCTTGGAACAGTGTCAGGTCGTATAATTTTTCATGTTAAAAAGAATCTCCAAGTCATATACCAGATACTTTTATTAGCATAAATATCACCAGCCATTAATTAAAGAGAAATCAGATTGAGAAAACAGCTTTGATAAGAGTGCTATTAGCTTGCTATAAGATAATATATCTCTGATTTTTAAGTAAATGATGGTAAGAACATTTGATATTATTTAAATATACCTTTTCCTTGCATGATTTCTTAAGAATAACTTTTGAATATATTGTCAGAATTATACTGTGTTTACAATTTTTTTTGGTTCTGCATTTTGTTTAATATAATAAATATTTATTTAAAGGTAAAAGAACATGGAAAGTGAAATATGTCATATGGACACATTAAACATATGAAGCAAATGAGCCTAATGCCTATTTTGAAGGATGAATATCTATATCAATACTTTTAAAAAAGGTATTGTGTTTATGATTTAATCAATGTGCTAGTGCCTTGGTTAAGTGAGAGCATGCAGTGGTATAAAGAGCAAGTACCACCGAGCTAGACTGCCTGGAGTGAAACCCTGGCTCCACCACCTATAGGATGTGTGTCCTTGGAGAACCTCCTATCTTCTCTGTGCCTCAGATTCCTCATCTGAAAGATTAGAATAATAGCATCTTCCTCACAGCATTGTTTTGAGGTTTAAATGTGTTAATACTTAAGGTAATATTTAAGTGCTCCAGGCATGAAGGGCCTAGAACAGTGCCTCGTACATGGTTATCATTAACTACAGTTGCTTTGCCTCCACAAACCTAAAATATATTTCAACAGTAGTTAGTCTCACCTTAAAAATTTAATTCAGTCTCTTTCCTTTAACTGCTATAGCTGCCTTTGGCTATTATTAATGAAAGCTCCTATAAGAATTAGTAAGATATTGCAGACAGCAGTCGCTTTAAGATTTTAAATTGTAACTTCACATGAGTGCTGGATCTAAAAGTACCAAAAATATTACCAAAGTTTAATGAAATAAAAATACTATGTCCTATTTCTAAACAAGCTAATAAGGTAATAGCTAGTTTTTCTTCTAAAGGTATTAAAGGAAACTGTTATTAGGTCATTGTTTTATATATATATTTTTTGTTTGTTTGTTTATGGCATAACACAAATACCAAGACATCTTACAATTTTTTTGAAGTTTTGAATTTTATTTTATTTATTATTTTATACAGCAGGTCCTTATTAGTCATCCATTTTTTACACATCAGTGTATACATGTCAATCCCAATCTCCCAGTTCATCCCACCACCCCCACCCCCCACCACCACTTTCCCCCTTGGTGTCCTTATGTTTGTTCTCTACATCTGTGTCTCAATTTCTGCTCTGCAAACTGGTTCATCTGTACCATTTTTCTATGTCCCACATATACATGTTAATATACGATATTTGTTTATCTCTTTCTGACGTACTTCACTCTGTATGACAGTCTCTAGATCCATCATGTCTCTACAAGTGACCCAATTTCATTCCTTTTCATGGCTGAGTAATATTACAGTGTATATATGTACCACATCTTCTTTATCCATTCGTCTGTCAATGGGCATTTAGGTTACTTCCATTGTAAATAGTGTTGCAATGAACACTGGGGTGCATGTGTCTTTTTGAATTATGGTTTTCTCTGGGTATATGCCCAGTAGTGGGATTGCTGGGTCATATGGTAATTCTATATTTACTTTTTTAAGGAACCTCCATACTCTTCTCCATAGTGGCTGTATCAATTTACATTCCCACCAACAGTGCAAGAGGGTTCCCTTTTCTCCATACCCTCTCCAACATTTGATGTTTGTAGATTTTCTGATGATGCCCATCTTAACTGGTATGAGGTGATACCTCATTGTAGTTTTGATTTGCATTTCTCTAATAATTAGTGATGTTGAGCAGCTTTTCATGTGCTTCTTGGCCATCTGTATGTCTTCTTTGGAGAAATGTCTATTTAGGTCTTCTGCCCATTTTTGGATTGTGTTTTTTTTTTTTTTAATATTCAGCTGCATGAGCTGTTTACATATTTTGGAGATTAATCCTTTGTCCTTTGATTCATTTGCAAATATTTTCTCCCATTCTGAGGGTTGTCATTTCTATTTCGTCTTGTTTGTAGTTTCCTTCGCTGTGCAAAAGCTTTTAAGTTTCATTAGGCCCCATTTGTTTATTTTTGTTTTTATTTCCATTACTCTAGGAGGTGGTTCAAAAAAGGTCTTGCTGTGATTTATGTCAAAGAGTGTTCTTCCTATGTTTTCCTCTAAGAGTTTTATAGTGTCTAGACTTACATTTAGGTCATTAATCTATTTTGAGTTTATTTTTTTGTATGGTGTTAAGGGGTGTTCTAGTTTCATTCTTTAACATGTAGCTGTCCAGTTTTCCCAGCACCACTTACTGAAGAGACTGTCTTTTCTCCATTGTATATCCTTGCCTCCTTTGTCATAGATTAGTTGACCATAGGTGTGTGGGTTTATCTCTGGGCTTTCTATCCTGTTCCACTGATCTATATTTCTGTTTTTGTGCCAGTAACATGTTGTCTTGATTACTGTAGCTTTGTAGTATAGCATGAAGTCAGGGAGTCTGATTCCTCTAGCTCCATTTATTTCCCTCAAAACTGCTTTGGGTATTTGGGGTCTTTTGTGTCTCCACACAAATTTTAAGATTTTTTGTTCTAGTTCTGGGAAAAAATGCCATTGGTAATTTGATGGGGATTGCACTGAATCTGTAGATTGCTTTGGGTAGTATAGTCATATTCACAATATTGATTCTTCCAATCCAAGAACATGGTATATCTCTCCATCTGTTGGTATCCTCTTTAATTTCTTTCATCAGTTTCTTATAGTTTTCTGCATACAGGTCTTTTGTCTCCCTGGGTAGGTTTTGTCCTAGGTATATTATTATTTTTTATTGAAATGGTAAATGGGAGTGTTTCCTTAATTTCTCTTTCAGATTTCTCATCATTAGAGTATAGGAATTCCATAGATTTCTGTGCATTAATTTTGTATCCTGCAACTTTACCAAATTCATTGATTAGCTCTAGTAGCTTTCTGGTGGCGTCTTCAGGATTCTCTATGTATAGTATCACGTCATCTGCAAACAGTGACAGTTTTACTTCTCCTTTTCCAATTTAGATTCCTTTTACTTCTTTATCTTCTCTGATTGCCATGGCTAGGACTTCTAAAACTATGTTGAATAATAGTGGCAAGAGTGAACATCCTTGTCTTATTCCTGATCTTAGAGGAAATGCTTTCAGTTTTTCACCATTGAGAATGATGTTTGCTGTGGGTTTGTCATATATGGTCTTCATTATGTTGAGGTAGGCTCCCCTATGCCCTCTTTCTGTAGAGTTTTTATCATAAATGGGTGTTGAATTTTGTCAAACGCTTTTTCTGCATCTATTGAGATAATCGTATGGTTTTCCTTCTTCAATTTGTTAGTATGGTGTATCATCACATTGATTGATTTGCCTATATTGAAGAATCCTTGCATCCCTGAGATAAATATCACTTGATCATAGTGTATGATCCATATAATGTGTTGTTAGATTCTGTTTGCTAGCATTTTGTTGAGGTATTTTGCATCTATATTCATGAGTCATATTGCTCTGTTATTTTCTTTTTTTGAAGTATCTTTGTCTGGTTTTGGTATCAGGGTGATGGTATCCTCATAGATTGAGTTTGGGAGTGTACCTTCCTCTGCAATTTTTTTGAAGAGTTTGAGAAGGATGGGTCTCATCTCTTCTCTAAATGTTTGATAGAATTCACCTGTGAAGCCATCTGGTTCTACACTTTTGTTTGTTGGAAGATTTTTAATCACAGTTTCAATGTCATTACTTGTGATTTGTCAGTTCATATTGTCTATTTCTTCTTGTTTCAGTCTTGGAAGGTTATACCTTTCTAAGAATTTGTCCATTTCTTCCACGTTGTCCATTTTACTTGCATAGAGTTGCTTGTAGTAGTCCCAGGATGCTTTGTATTTCTGCGCTGTCTGTTGTAACTTCTCCTATTTCATTTATAATTTTATTTTATTTATTTATTTATTTATTTATTTATTTATTTATTTATTTTGCGGTACGCGGGCTTCTCACTGCTGTGGCCTCTCCCGTTGCGGAGCACAGGCTCCGGATGCGCAGGCTCAGCGGCCATGGCGCATGGACCCAGCCGCTCCACGGCATGTGGGATCTTCCTAGACCAGGGCACGAACCCGTGTCCCCTGCATCGGCAGGCAGACTCTCAACCACTGCGCCACCAGGGAAGCCCCTCTAATTTTATTGATTTGAGTCCTCAGCCTCTTTTTCTTCATGAGTCTAGCTAATGGTTTATCAATTTTGTTTATCTTCTCAAAGAACCAGATTTTAGTTGTATTGTTCTTTGCTATTGTTTCTTTTTTTCTATTTCATTTATTTCTGCTCTGATCTTTATGATTTCTTTCCTTCTTTTAACTTTGGGTTTCATTTGTTCTTCTTTCTCTAGTTCCTTTAGGAGTAAGCTTAGATTATTTAACTGAGATGTTTGTTGTTTCTTGAGGTAGGATTGTATTGCTATAAAATTCCCTCTTAGAACTGCTTTTCCTGCATCTCATAGGTTTTGTATGTCGTGTTGTCATTGTCATTTTTTTCTTTGTATTTTTGATTTTCTTTTTGATTTCTTCAGTGATCTCCTGGATATTTAGTAACGTAATTTTTAGCCTCCATGTGTTTGTGATTTTTACGTTTTTCTTCCCTGTAACTGATTTCTAATCTCATAACATTGTGGTCAGAAAAGATGCTTGATGTGATTTCAATTTTCTTAAATTTACTGAGGCTTGATTTGTGACCCAGGATATGGTCTATCCTGCAGAATGTTCCATGCACACTTGAGAAGAAAGAGTAATCTGCTTTTTTTGGATGGAATGTCCTATAAATATCAATTAAATCTAACTGGTCTATAGTGTCATTTAAAGCTTGTGTTTCCTTTTTAATTTTCTGTTTGGATGATCTGTCCATTGGTGTAAGTGAGGTGTTAAGGTTCCACACTATTATTGTGTTACTGTCGATTTCCTCTTTTATAGTTGTTAGCAGTTGCCTTATGTATTGATGTGTTCCTATGTTGGGTGCATATATATTTATAATTGTTATATCTTCTTCTTGTATTGATCCCTTGATCATTATGTAGTGTTCTTCCTTGTCTCTTGTATCATTCTTTATTTTAAAGTCTATTTTATCTGATATGCATATTGTTACTCCAGCTTCCTTTTGATTTCCATTTGCATGGAATATCTTTTTCCATCCCCTCCCTTTCAGTCTGTATGTGTCCTTAGGTCTGAAGTGGGTCTCCTGTAGACAGCATATATATGGGTCTTGTTGTTGTATCCATTCAGTGAGCCTATGTCTTTTGGTTGGAGCATTTAATCCATTCACATTTAAGGTAATTATAGATATGTATGTTCCTATTACCATTTTCTCAATTGTAATGGGTTTGTTTTTGTAGGTCCATTTCTTTTCTTGTACTTCCCACTTAGAGGAGTTCCTATAGCATTTGTTGTAGAGCTGGTTTGGTGGTGCTGTATTCTCTTAGCTTTTGCTTGTCTGTAAAGCTTTCGATTTCTCCATCGAATCTGACTGCAATCCTTGCTGGGTAGAGTAATCTTGATTGTAATTTCTTTCCTTTCATCACTTTAAATATGTCATGCCACCCCTTCTGGCTTGTAGAGTTTCTGCTGAGAATTCAGCTGTTAACCTTATGGGAATTCCCTTGTATGTTATTTGTTGGTTTTCCTTTGCTGCTTTCAATAATTTTTCTGTGTCTTTAATATTTGCCAATTTGACTACTATGTGTCTCGGTGTGTTTCTCCTTGGATTTATCCTGTATGAGACTCTCTGCACTTCCTGGACTTGGGTGGCTATTTCTTTTCCTATATTATGGAAGTTTTCGACTATAATCTCTTCAAATATTTTCTCAGGTCCTTTCTATCTCTCTTACCCTTCTGGGACCCCTATAATGTGAATGTTGTTGCATTTAATGTTGTCCCAGAGGTCTCTTAGGCTGTCTCCATTTCTTTCCATTCTTTTTTCTTTATTCTGCTCTGCAGCAGTGAATTCCACCATCTGTCTTCCAGGTCACTTATCCATTCTTCTGCCTCAGTTATTCTGCTATTGGTTCCTTCTAGTGTATTTTTCATTTCAGTTATTGTATTGTTCATCTCTCTTTGTTTGCTCTTTAATTCTTCTAGGTCTCTGTTAAACACTTCTTGCATCTTCTCAATCTTAGCATCCATTCATTTTCCGAGGTCCTGGATCATCTTCACTATCATTATTCTGAATTCTTTTTCTGGAAGGTTGCCTATCTCCACTTCATTTAGTTGTTTTTTCTGGGGTTTTATCTTGTTCCTTCATCTGGTACATAGCCCTCTCCCTTTTCATCTTGTCTATGTTCCTGTGAATGTGATTTTTGTTGCACAGTCTGCAGGATTGTAGTTCTTCTTGCTTCTGCTATCTACCCTCTGGTGGATGAGGCTATCTAAGAGGCCTGTCGGTCACTGTTGAAACCCTTCTAACTTATACTGTTATGAACAAATACCTAAATCTAAAAATACAAATCTATATACTACCCCCTTGCCCCTTTCTAAAACAACTTCAGAACACTTAGCATAGTGTCTTTCCCATATTATTATGTTTGGGGATATGTATGTGTGTGTCTACTCAAAATTGTAAAACAAATCATTTTAAATTAAAATTTCAGTTTGACATTAAAATAAAAAACTGAAAGAAGAAGTATTTAAAACATCACCTTTGCCTATCATTGAAATATGCAGGATTGAGGCAGGAGATAGGCCCCAGGATGGGCAGCTGGAATTCATCCCCTGTGGACATATTATCCAAGATGAAATAGAAAAGAAGCTAAGCCCTGCCTAGATAAGAGATCACATATTTCTCATTCTTGAGGTCAAGGAGACCTTCCTGACTACACATGTGCAGAAAGGTTCCTTGAAGTTCAAAAAAGGGAGGGAACGTCACCCTCTAGTAGGTGATGTCAACCTACCCATAAGCCTCTTCGCTAGAATCCATCTTGGCTAAGAGATGCATGTACACACCAGGGAGGACCCTGAGATAAACCAAATACCCACTCAGAGCTAAGCAAAGAAAGATGATTAGCCAAAGGAAACCCAGAAGAAATGCCCCATATAAGTGATTCAAATTAACAGGAGGGTGCAACTCTGAGTCCACCCGTGTGCCTAGTCACACGTAATATTTTCTCCTAATAAATGCTTTACTTGTTTCACTATTTTCTGTCTTTGTGGGAATTTATTTCCACAAGCCAAAGGGCCAGGGCCTTGTCACTGGCCACTGGTCTAGTGGCTAGGATTCAGTGCTCTCACTGCTGCAGCCTGACTTCAATCCCTGGCTGGGAACTGACATCCTGCTTCAAACTGATTCAGGCTGAAGCCACCCTGAGATCAGTATCTCTATGATTTCTAGTATAAGACCAAGTTTTCCTGGTGCTTTCCTTATTCCCAGAGGCTCCCTATGTTCCATCAACCTAACCAAGCCTGACCTCATTCTATGCCACAGAACTTGTCTTGAATTTCACTTTACTTGTAAACTTCTCTTCCATAGTACTTGGAATGGGTACCTACTGGTGTATCTTCCCAGCCCGCATGCTAATGGCTGGTCTTTTCTACAAGTGCTGTTCTCCATCAAGGGTGAGTCACCATCAATTAGGCACTTACTTGATGACATCACCCCTGACCATAGCTTATTAGCACAGAGATGTTCTTCTGTTCCTTGTTGGAACAGTGATAGTTTTTATTCCTAAGGAGTTGGAACTGAAATGGAGGCTTTGATAATGGATGCACCCATACATATAAAGTCAGAATTTTGGCGTGTCACAGTTTCATCATGTGGTATGAAGAGCTGAGAGGAGTCTGTAAGGAAAAGATGGAAGCCAACACTGGGAAGAGTAAAGATGAAAAACACAGAGTGCAGGAATAGGCTTCTAATTCCCAGTTTCAGCCAGTTTCTGAGGTTTGTCTATGCATGATTTGGGGATCTGGGATACATCCCTTTCTTGCCAACAATATTCCCATTTTGTTAGTGTTGGAAGAGCCAAGGAGGAATTTTGAGAAAACCATACTCTTTGTAGTCCTAAAACATTTTCTGTGACTATAACCACTTCTGGCCTGGCACTACCCAAATAAAATCTGAGTTTTACCATAATGGCCAACAGACATGGATACAGGATCAAAATAACAATCCTTAATACCAAAGAATTTAAGATTTACAAAATGAACATCCATACATGGATAATCATCAAGATAAGTATCAATAGTTAAAAAACAATTTGTTTAATCAAAATCTCAAGCAGCAGTTTATTAAAGTTATAGATAAAAACTCTGCAAAATCCTTGCACTATCAAAAATACTGCTCACTTTTCAGGTCATTCAAACCCTTTAATTTCATGTTTGAGCACAGTGAGGATTGCCAGATTTAGGAAATAAAAATACAGGACTCAAAGTTTAATTTCAGATTACAAATACTAATTTTTAATGTAAATATGTCCCATACAATATTGGAGACATATATATATTAAAAAACGTTCTTTATTCTTTATCTAAAATTCAAATTTAACTAGGTATCCTGTATTTAATCTGGCAATCCTAAGTACAGTAAGTAATGCAAGTAATGTGCAATCATGTGCATCATCCAATATACATTTTAAGTGGGTAGACTAGTCACTAGGCAGTTAAATCAGCCAAGATGCAAAATGGCAACTTCTATCAAAATGTTCTTTCAGTGAATTGCACTGATGTGCAATACGTAGATGTGTTACTGTTCTCTTTTGAGGCGCAATTCTTTTTGTAGGGAGAGTAGGGGAAATGGGAAGACATTATACATGTTAAATTTAGTAAAATTTACTTTTTTATTTCTGGTATTAATAGCAATACAAAAGCCATTATTTAAAAAGTAGACTCATTTTTTTGAGAAATGCAGTAGCATGGTAAAAAGAGAAGAGCAGAGATAAGAAGAAAAAAGAAAAAGAAAAAAGAAATACAAGATAGGGTGATTTTTTTCCTAGCTGTCTGTTTGCTTGATAAATCCACATTGGATTAACCCCAAAGCAAATTTAATCATTTGGGCAGAAATTGGCAATAGCGGCTGAAAAAAATAGAATTTAACCAGAAAGTAGTCACAACAATTGATACTGTTTCTGATTAGAAAAAAACTTGGTTATACTGAGATTTATACCATATTCCAAAAGACTTGATCTTGTTTTTTACCTCTAAAAATTCCTCTCTTCCCCTGCTCCTCCCCACCTTCCACAAAAGAAAATAGCGTACAAGCATAAAGTGTGAAAAATAATGTATTCAGAAGGCTTGGCTCAAAAACAACAGCCAGGAAAGGAAAAAAGTCTATTCTACTGGCTTGGATTTTGGTCTCCTTTTGAAACAGGTAGTGTGGAGTCGTGATAGGTGGAAATGTCGTTTATAAAACTCCTCTTAATAAGAACCACTGCTATAGCAATTCATCGAGTGTCATTAGGTATGCTAAGTTGTGTTTCAGAGAATGCCATTTATCTGTCTGAATGCATGTAATAACGAACTATGATACTGAGGAATATTAATTAATTCAAGATAAATAAGATCACCACACTTTGAACTCAAGAATGATGTATATACAACAATAACATCATTCAAATTTGAACATAACATACATCATCACAAACATTCTGCTAATAAGGCATTACATTCTCAGAAATAAGTATGGACTTTTTCTAAATTGAGCCTGAAGCTCCACAAAGGAAAATTCCAGCATCATGATTTGCTCTCACTCAGTATGTATGGAAATTCTCCTTGTGGTAGCTCTTGGAAAGATCATCTTTTTTATGATTAGAACAGGGAATACAGGTATCTTGCTGACTAAATTGCTCTTTCTGATGTCTGATGTACCCACCCATTATGTTAGACTCTCCAGTACTAATATGTAGGTCCCTTTAAACCAGTAGGTTACACATCAAACTTCAGGTTTGAAGCTCTGGAAGATTCTCTAGGATCACAGGTTAAAATCTCACCAGGTCCAACGCAACCTTTCATTCTTCCAGAAGGGATAAATCAACCAGCACGTACTTCACTGTGTTAAGGTGTTTCAGATGAGAACTTATAAACTTAGACTCCTTTGCTTTGTAATGACATTAAAGATCTCATGGGGTGTTTGTTCTAAGGTTTGGAGACCGTCCTAAAACCTTGAGTAATTTTTGCTCATACTTGAAGTCTGCACTATGAGAGGCTTGAACATTCTTACATGTTATTAAGGTTTTGTGTACCCTATTAAGTCATAAAAATTAAATTCACTTTTAGCAAGTACTTGCAGAATTAACATTATCTGGAACTAGGGATTATCATGTACGTGGTGTGATTTGAATATCACTGTAGTCCTGTTCTCATCTATTGTGTGTTGCATGCGTTTTATACATCCTTCAGCAAAATAGCATGACAATTTGGCCAATGTCTGTGTTTTTAATAAGCCACAGTCTGTTGGTGTGAAACGCAGTTCTAGAGTCACTGCATATAACACATTTAAACCCTCTGGTAACTTCTTTGTGTCCAAGTCCCCAAAGACTTTTTGAAGACTTTAATAAAGTCGCTATCATGGCCCTGTGTCTGATTGAGTCTGCCTGGATTACCCCCTGCACTGCACTATATTATAAACATTTATCTTTTGATTTCAATTCTTCTTTTCATGACTTTTTTTTTTTACTTTATTGCTTTTAAACTACCATTTCCCCCATTGTTTATTATTAGTTGATCTGTCTTTCTGGCAAACAAATAAACAAGGAGGAAAGTGAAGGAGCAGTCAGTGAATGTGTGAATATGGAAAAAGGAAACAAATTCCCATAATCAGCATTCAGATGTTGCCTTTGATGATTTGAGTTTAGAGTTCTTTTTAGAAATCTCTGAGTGCTATCTGTAAGACTTTGTGTCACACGTTTTTTGTTTCATTTTTTTTTCCTGTTTGATTGAAAGCCACTTAGAGGGTTCATTTTCATCCCATTGTGAAGCCTGACCCTCTGAGATCATTCCATCAGAAAAATGTCCACACACCCGCTCACAAATCTCCATAGGGTGCCCTGGTAAAAACACACAAAGAATTGTGGGAAGGCATAGAAAACAAACTCATATTTACAATCTACATGAAATTACCTGGCAACATTTATTTTATAGGTAAAAAAACAAACACCCCCTATCTAAAGTATCTGAATAATTCCTCCTGGAAAGTCTTTGACAAACCCCAAATGGAGATGCTTCTTCCATTCTATTCATTTCCTCTCATACATTTGCATCCCCGTGGAAACACCTCCTCTTTCCCTTCACATATCATCATAATTAATTCCATAAGCTTCTTCCAGCTTGAGAATTTAATTTTTATTTTAATAGAATTTAATAGCTTTGTAATAGAGCAAATGCAGGGTGTAGTTCCTATGAATGGAGATGCCACATTTTTATGTACCAAAATGAATCTCCCATTTCTGTGTTTAGTATGACCTATGTTCTGTCTCAGAAGTTTTAATGTCATCTCATTCATCACTCAGCTTGCTTAGTCTCCTTTGTCTATCTTGTTCATTTTTTCCCCAAATCACTTGCTGATAGAGCTTAATTATTACTATAGTGTTGCCCTGCATTAGGTTTATATTTTCTTTGAAAAATAGTCTGATTGAGATGGTTAAATGATATATTGTTGTGATTTCATTTAAATGTTGGAGTCTAAGTAAATATAGTGCCTTGTAGCATTTTAGAGCTCTATCATATGGATAAACATCAAACAAACACACACACACATGCACACACACACACATATACACACACTTCATGAGACAAAAATTTTTTGTGTCTTATTTACTGCTTTATCTCTTAGGCCTAAATCAATGTCAAGCACATAGCACACAGCCAACAAATATTTGTTGAATAAATGAAATTACATATTAACCAATTCAGAGGCATTTCTACATATGTATTAACATATTTGAATTTTTTATAATCAAAAAAGTGTTTGTCATCAGTTTGATGAGTTAAACCAATACATGGTAAAATTCCAGTTACCTAATTCTCAATGACTAGGGCATTTTGTGCCTTTCAATTCAATCAGTCTCTTGAAGTTCACAGTAGCTTCAAGGTAAACTCTCTCTCCAATTAAAAAATACCATTTATATGTTCATTTAACAAATAGATGTTAAGAGCTGCATGATAGAAAACCTTGCAATGCACAAAATTTATGTACATGTTTTTTTATTAATAATTCTATAATAATTGAGTAGTGGAGAGATCAGATTTGAAGGACTTTAAATGATATAAAGTCTTAAGGCTTTTTTTAAAAGAAAACGAAAGCAGATAATTTCAGTGTCCTGTCCATAAACTCCTGTAATCTACTGTTTCTGTGTCTCTGGGATTCATTTCCAACTGTGAGAACTCGCTATTCTTTGCCTGACAGCTTTCTTGGGCCATTGGTGCCTCCTGTGTGTGTGTGTGTGTGTGTATGTATGGGGTAGGAAAGGTGCAGGACAGAAGTGCCAGGGGATTAATGAGCCAAGAACAATTCTGGAAGCCCAAGCCATACTCACCAATGACTGAAGGGCACTGGAGGAAAATTGAGGCAGTAGATGACTATCTCTGCTGGCTCAAAATTTATGTGGGATAAGTCTGAGACACATACCCCACACTGCACCATAGTTGCCCAGTGGGATTAAGCTTGCCAGGGATAACACCTTTGATTGGCTTCTCTCTCTCCTCTGTATTACTTTTTCACTCCTCTCTAGTGTTTTCTGGTATCACTCAAACAAATAAACTACTTGAACTTGAATCCTAGTCTCAGAATCTGCTTCTGAAGGATAAATGAAGACAGCTGATACTGAAAGTAGTCCTAGGAAGCTAGTTCTTTTTTTTTTTTTTATAGGGAGGCAGTTCTTAGAATGTGATTCTGGAATTGGATCTTTCATTGGCTGTGTGAGATAAGGACATCATTGCCATTAATAAGTGGAGTGATGTTTATGCCTGGCATGTTATAGCACAGAAATATTAGACTCCCACTTGTGGTGGGATGAGATACAGATAGAAGGGAATGCTCTGTTTTGTGCATTTTAGAGACACAGTGGAAATGACAATTATAAAAACTCTGGAGGGGTTGGTTTTCGCTACCTGCCATAAGAGCTTGGAAGGAAAAAAAAAGATAAGCTCAGATAAGCCAGCTATCAGCCTAAAGCATGGTATGAAATCCAAAAATGTATGGCTGCATTTAAAGACACCCAAATTCTTGTTGTTGCAGGAGAGACTCTTCTGAAAATCATGACTGTGATTTGATTAGCAGAGTAGTAGAATTAAAAAAAAAAAGAAAACCCAACGAAGCAACCAACCAGATAAAAAACCAAAGCCCCAGAAAGCTTCCTGTGCTTGGTTAGGGTGCTGGAAAGGACACTAAAGCCTCAATGGAGACATCTGGGTCAACACAGATGAAAATGTGTTGACATGCATGCCTTACTTGCTAACAGAGAGCAGCTTCCCCTCGCTTGGAGGTCACACAGAGGCTGCATTTGAGACCATTGCCTCATAGGATCATGCTTGACTTCCTCAAGATCTGTGTCCTGCTGCCTTCACTGCATTTAGACCAGTAACTAAAGACAAGTTTCAGCATGGCCCAATTGGGAAATACTATCTGTATTATGGGAAGAAGTGTGTTATTCAATAAAAGAGCTAAAGGATCTGGCCAATATGTTGCATATGGTACTGTAATATGCTTGAAAATGGACCCTGAGGTTCTGGAATAAGAATGGGGAATGAAGGATAAGTCTGGATGAGAGATATTTATTGATATAAAGACACTGTCCTGTGACACAGGATTTAATGTATTGGCCAGGACACCTGGGATTGGGGGGTGGGGTTGGTGCTAACATGAACCTTAGATAAGAATGATGGCCTACAGTAACAGAGGTGAATATACCTGGCTGCCTTGACCAGTATCGAGGAAGGATTTAAAAGGCTCTGAGAGATGCAGTGTGAAATAATGGATTTATTGTATTAGACCTGAGAACACACCTGCTACGTATATTCCCTGGAAAGGCTCAGACTACACTCTCTTCACTAAGGCAATAAGAAATATGCAAGTGAGGGGGCATCCTCTAGGCTGAGAATCTCAGTAGTAGCGGTCTTATAAAGGCCAGAGTGGACTGTAAGAAGTGCTCCTATGGGTTCTCTAAAGTCAGTGGGGATAGTGGGATTCCAGAACAGCAGAAACCAGGTAAATCATTTAGCCATCAGAGGTATGGGAGGTGTAAGTTAAAGGGAAAAATGGCTGCAAAAGCATCCTACCGGCTTTTAAACATGGAACAGCGTCCACTGCATAATTGGTAGGACCCAGTGTAATGTGAAAATTCTGGCTCCCTGTTCAAAATTATTAAAGTTTTTAGGTGGCAACAGGAGAGTATTTAAACCAATATGGAACACTTCTGAGCTAGGACCCCTCTTCCATTGCACATCCATGGAGCCAGCCCTGATACAGGGATCTATGGTAATGATAATAGGCCACAGTGTTCCTAGGGCTAAGACAGATGGGAAGTCAACAAAGATACTGTTTGACTTACGTAAACAAAAATATAGCAAGAATAGGCAAGATAAGGCTGGTGTTAACTGCCGCAATGAAAAAATCATAATCCCTCACTAAACTTCCAGACTTGAGTCAATTCTCAGACCAAGAACACTCAGCTCCAGGTCCTGTGGAGCCAAGACTCTGCAAAGCCACAGGCTAAGTGGAGACTGACTGATAACTCAGGTTGGAGTCCTGGCACTTTGAATTTGGAGCCTTGGAAGTGGGTGAGGGTGATTAAAATACTAGGACAAATTGTGTGGAAGGAGAAGAGACTATAATTAGTGATGGTGCAAGGAGTCTGCTGTCTGTGGATGGTAGTTTCTGACGCATCTCAAGATTAATTTATGTCCCATTATGAATACACTTGGAAAGCCACTTTTTTTTTTTTTTTTTTTTTTGCGGTGCGCGGGCCTCTTACTGTTGTGGCCTCTCCCGTTGCAGAGCACGGGCTCCGGACGCACAGGCTCAGCGGCCATGTCTCACGTGCCCAGCTGCTCCGCGGCATGTGGGATCTTCCCGAACCAGGGCACGAACCCGTGTCCCCTGCATCGGCAGGCGGACTCTCAAACACTGCGCCACCAGGGAAGCCCTGGAAAGCCACTTTTGAATCATCACCATTTTGTAAACTACAATTGAGGCCTCATATTGCTTAAATAATAAGTGAAGAATGGATGGCACATCCTTCTTATTTCTTGTATGGAGAGAAATGTTGGAGAGAAATGAGGTCCACCCTCTCTCTCCCCATCTAAATGAGCCCCAGGACAAATGACTGAGAGTCCCTTCTTGGTCTGGCTCCTGCCTCCCTTTCCAGTCTTTCTTTGTACGTACCCTTTACCTACTACTCATACGCAGTACAGCAGCAATACTGAATGTCTTCCACCCTTGTGTTACTCCTTCTCTCTTCTCCTGATCTTCCAGACATGCCGTTTCCTCCTTTTGGAATACTCCTTCTCTCTGTCCACTCCACTCCCCGTTTCCACCTACTGCTTAACCAATATTCACTGCTTACTCTCAAATTGAAAGCTTATATCCACAGGCTAGCTTAGATTAATTTAGGTCTTATCCATCACTTTATCCCAGGCTCACATTCTTGACTTATACTTATTTTCAATAAAAGATAATAAATGTACTTTGTATTTTGATTTTTTCTTCCATTTGAATAGATTTAATTCCAAATTTTATTTTAAACATCTTTTATTTTTCATCCTTTATAGAAGCTATTTTGAGAAATTATTTTGGGAAATAAAAGGAATCTTAGTACCACTTTTGGTTTACTAAAGATCTTTATCTTCCAACTATTATAATTATTTGTCCATTCTTTCTGCCTAAATTAAAAATAGACCTTAAATGTAGAAAAGGCAAAACATCATAGGAAAGCTTAACTTCTTATTTCTTTAAAATATTTTATTGACTAGTAATATTTATAATTCTTATGGAACTGCTATTTATTAACCACTTCTAACTCCATAAGCCCATCTCATTTGTTCCAAAGGAAGAAAAAGGGGTTGAGGAAAAATCTGGAAGATGAATTTTCTTTCCAGTATATTTATTGAAAATATTACAAACCACTGAGGTTGGGAACTAAAATCTCTAGCTCTGTGTTTTGACTTAATATCAGAATCTACCCTTTTGCCTATTAACTCAGTGTAATTAGTCAAGACAGCAGGAGTTTAGGATGAAGAAAGTTTGTATGTATGTGTTTGTGTGTGTGTGTGTGTGATTTTCAAATGTGTGTGCACAAGTGTTTTCTATGTGCACCTTTCTTGTGATAGTGGATTTGGGACATACATGCATTTTTGGTAATACAGAGAGGTATAAAAGATTTCTACTGAGGGGATGTCTTCGCATTTTTTTCTGCATTACTAGTACTCTCCAGCAGTAATTTCTAAATTGTGCCTTCTTCTGAATGTGATGGCTAGGAATGCCCCTTTTTGGAGATCATTATACAAGCCTCTGTATGATGCTTACTTATCTGGACAATGGAGAAAAACTGGATAACAAATGTGACCAAAAAAAAAAAAATCACTCAAAGTAAAAATTTAAATTAAAGTGGCCAGCCATTCCCAGGGTTCACCACAGACAAGGAATCATATGTGAAGGCTGTTCACCCTTATGCTCTGGTTACTGGCTTAAGTGAATTTGGGCAATTCACTTAACCTCTCCATGCCCCCATTTCCTTCTTCTGGCATCCTATGACACTGGTAGTGAATTTCCTTGCAGTAATGTGACAATTACCCGATTAGTGACTATTAAACTCTGTGAAGATAGAATGCAAGGAAATGCTTAATAAAATGATAAATAAGGAAAAAATGGACAGTAAAGGGCCTGTAGCCACAACTGGAAAAAATATTAAAGTTTACTTTGAGAGGAACAATGAGAGATGTCTCCTAACACTGTCTAATTGCTGACTGCCTGATCTTATAACTCAGAGCTTGGCCTAAGCTTTTATGGTGCATGACAACTGGGTCTTCTACACCTGCTTCATGGAGAGACTGCCACCCTAGCCAAGTTCCCAATCACAGCAGCATCTGAACTTTCCCCCTGAGACTCACTTTCATTTCATAGACACCTCTTGTTCAAAAACTAGACTTTTTTTTTGCAAAGACAGAACACTAAGTCATTTCTTTCCCCTCCAGAGCAAACTTCCCCTCTTTTCTCTCTAGAATGGTTTTATTTCTGTAGTTCCCTGTAGTTCAAAGGCAGAAATAGAAAATAATGGGATTTGGTTGAAGGGTTATAATCCTAAGAATTCCAAAACTTTTCATCCAAGGGCCATTTCTAAAGAGAGCTTTTATCCATCTGTAATTTCATCTGAGAGCTATTCAGCCTGACTCAGGAGGCACCACATAAAGGCTTTAATATTCACTGGTCTGCCACTGTCCCTTTGCAAGGGCAGAGACAGAGCCTCTGTGTGGTGCTTCTCAGCCCATTTGTGAGAGCATTCATTTGACAGAGGAAGAGCCTAGAGCTAAACTGGGAGGAATTGAAGGCTGTTTCCTTGACCAAATCTACTGTCAGAGCAGGGACTTCCCCATCTCTACCCACTGAAGGAGGCCTTAACGTTTATTACTAGTCAGGCTCAGCTAGGAAGGTATATTATTGAAGTAGGCTTATTTTCATTTAGGAAGGCAGCATGACAATAAGGAAGAGGAGATGGTGCTTTGTGACCCAAATGTCAGAAGGGATGTGATGACACAATACATACACACATACGCATACATACATACATACATACACACACACACACACACACTCATGCTTCACCATCTCATCTTTTCCAGTTTCAAGGAAACAATGAGATGAACCTCTTTTCTATGGAAGAACCTGAATGTGTCTACAGAGGTTGGACATGTGCTCTTGTCTATAGTCCATACCTCTGCCTTCCTGGCTATAACCTGGAGTCTGCCAGCCATTATTCAGAATGAATAGGGAAGCTCTGAGCAATTTTTTCCCATTACAGCAGGAAAATAATATAGGACAGTACCTTTTAGAAATACCCCCATAGCATCTAATGATTGTCTTAGGAGGGGATAAGAATAATTTATTTCCATGCAGTCCCAAGCCCTTAGGATGAACAATGAGGCCTCCCCAAGTACTTAGAGAACAGGGAAATAAGGTTGCCCTTGTGAGAATTAAATGACTTGAAAACAACACTTAGCAAAATGTTTTCTAGTTCCATGGGAACATACTAGAATATCACTTAATTAGTGAAATGGTCACATCTGCAGTCAGCATACATCATGTAAAAGGAGCAGCCACATAGCAAGTTGCCTTCAGAGGATCCAGCTGCCTGCAAAATCCAGGGGACAGAAAGAGAGACCAGGAGGTTGTGAGCTTGCTGATCACCAAGCCCCATCAGGTCTGGATGAACCATCCTCAAGACCTTTGGCCACATTCTGTTCTAATTGTGCAGTTACTAAGCAGCCCATTGATTTAATACTTCATCTTACCCGATACTTACATATGGAAAAAACTCCTGAGTAGGAGATATAAACACCTTAGTCACCAGAGAGAAATATTCCCTATTTACAAATTAATTACTTGGCTATCTACTTCACCTATTAGTTTCAAATTAGTTCTGATAAGTTTGTCTTTAAGAGTCTAATTATTTATGTGTTTACTTATAAAATTCTGCTTTCATACCTGTAAGACCAAGAACCATGGTGAATTCACTAAGGTAATGCCACCCAGGGAGGAAACTTGGAGGTCAGCCACTGCAACCTGGTGATTGTTCCTACATGAATGTTTTCTCCCATTTAAATTTCAATAATTCCTAGTATATACAGGTATGGTAAAGCATCTCTAGAAATTGAAATAATTATCATGTTTCCCTAACATATGAAGCTGATATTGTTGTTTATAAAATTGAGTCTTTTCCTCTGGAATGCACATTTTTTTCATTTAGGAATCTTGTTCCCAGAAATGTGCAGACTGATAACACCTGGTAATTCTCATAGTTAAAGGGCATGAGGAAAAACCAACTCCACTTTAACCAAGTTTGATTGATTAGGACATAAAGCAGGAATTGATTTGTTCTAAATTCTTTCCTAATCAAAACACACTCCCTTCAAGTATCCATTCAATATTTTTTTCCAAATTCCCACTATGTGCCAGCCATTTGCTGGTTTTTGGAGATACACTGGTGAACAAGGCAAACGCTCACAGAATTTGTGGTTCAGTAGAAGAGGTAAACATTAGGACAAACATTCCCAAGACAATCCATTGATAGGGACTGCAAGGGTGTTAAGTTCCAGGAAGAACACAAACAACATATTGCATAGAATGTAGTGGGGCTTATCAAGAATAGATTCTCTGACAAAGTAGCATTTAGGCTTGGCCTTAAAGGGTAAGTAGGAACCCATCAGGGGATGACATTGAGGAAGAGCAACCAAACATAGAAAAAAAAAAAATGAACAGAAATCTTGAGGTCAAAAAGAAATTAGTATGTTCCACGAACTTGAAGGAGCCCAGAGTAGCTGAAAATGAGAACTGTGAGGTGAGAATGGAGGTTTAATGCAATCTGCCTGCATAGCATCCCAGTTTCCATTGTGGATTTTATTTATTCTTCTAGCAACTACCCATTGAGGGCCTACTTTGAACCAAGAACTAACTGTTCCAGGTATTCGCCATGTATCAGGGAACAATCTCCTTGGGAGGGAGGCAAACAATAAATAAGCACATTTCTGGTATGTCAAAGGTGGTTAATATTGTGAAGAATAATAAAACAGACAAGGGAAATGGAAGCATGAGGGTTGAAGTTTGGGGACTATTTACATAGGGTTTTGAGGGATGGCCTAACTGATAAGTTGGTGTTTGAGCAGACGAGTGCCATGATTTAATTCCCATTTAAACAGCTCACTCTGGTTTTTGTGTTGAGCAAGATGATGAGGTGTGGGGTGGGGGAGGGAAGGGATATGGCAAGAAAACCACTTAGGAAGCTATTATCTTCAACTTGAAAGTAATGGGGAATAATTAAAGAGTTTTAAGTCAGAGAGTTATACTTCGTTAAAATATCATGATACATATTCTAATTATAAACCTCAGTTTAAAAATTAATTAATAATACAGGGGCTTCCCTGGTGGTGCAGTGTTTGAGAGTCCGCCTGCCGATGCAGGGGACACGGGTTCATGCCCTGGTCCGGGAAGATCCCACATGCCACGGAGAGACTGGGCCTGTGAGCCATGGCCGCTGAGCCTGCGCGTCTGGAGCCTGTGCTCCACAAAAGGAGAGGCCACAATAGTGAGAGGCCCGCATATCGCACACACACACACAAAAAAATACAAATACTTTAGTAAATTTAAGTACTGTCCTATCTTAAACTAATATATTAATTAATTACTGCTAAATTTCACTTTGATTTTTCTATTTACCTTTTTTCTTTTTTCTTTTTTTTCCATTTCCTCTAACTTGCAGTCATTTGGCCTGGATGCATCTTCCAACTCTTTTCTGGTGTTGGCATAAACTGGACTAATTCTAGCTCTAATAGCCCTACTAAGAAAACATTTGGTCTGTGTTTTTCCAGTCTCATTAAATCCCTTGGATCCCTAAGGCTTCCTTGTGTAACAGATAACTGCTGCACTGTAGTACAAGAAAAATCCGACTCATCAATACTGTCAAGAATTCTAATATCACTCATTCTGGGATTTCTTGCTCCCTCTGCTGGATTGTACAAAATTCTTAGAGTCATGGTGCTGCCAGAGATTGGAGAAATTTCCCTTCCATTCTGTCTGCATGTTGTGTGGCTCCTTCCTGAGCTCCCATGGGCAGTTTGAATGGAGATGACACCACTGATGGCGTTTAGTTGCTCAACGCCAAACTCAATCATGAGAACACAGCTCATCAACCAAAGCTTTGACCCTTTAGTGTTGGCTGCTGCTGCCCTCGCATCTGATAACCTGCTAATTCACTGCTGCTGTGTGTAAGAGAATTTTTAGCCATGGACTCTCTCAGAAACTAGCAAATTGTAGTCTTCATTTCCATAGACCCCACAGTCCAGTCTTCCAGGTGTCAGATTCAGACTCTCAGAAACTAAACATCTGGAAAGTCATGTGAGTACCTCTGGAATTAGATACCACTCGACTAACCAGACCACAGCATCTGGCCTGGTTTCAAAGACAAGTATAATAATGACTCTGTATATGTGTAGAACTCCTTTCATTTCAGTTTTCTACTAAATTAGCTAATAAGCTTTGCAAAGGATATGGACAGCATATACATTGACACTCCCATACCCTCCAGTGACATCTAAACTGCTCACTGTGGCTTGACTGAAATCTGGTGGTCAGTGCAGCCCACACTAAGTGAAGATTCAGCTAGGTTCAAGGATTCAGGACTTGAGCTAACTGCCTCTCTTACCACAAGGCAGGCAAAGAAGACATGTCAAGACCTAAATATCTCTCTAGAACCATAAGAAGGAAATTCTTGTTCTGTATTTACTTCTGTGTTCTCTTTTTTTTAAAGAGTAGTCAAATTTACAAAATAGTCCTGGCCCCATCTCCCACCCCCAGACAGCATCACCCCTTCCTTCTCCATCTGCTAACAAAGAAGGAAGAGCATTCTAAAACAGAAGGGAAAAATAAAACCCACACACAAATTAATATCTCCATAATTTACCATGTATCATTAGTATAAGTGTAAAATGATTTCTGGTTCGTGACATATCTTTCCTTCCTTCTTCCCTTCCAGCTAATATGAAAGAACAGAGGCTATTTTACCCACCATACATTCCTGAAGATTTTAAGTTGCTTGGCATACTAGGTCTGTGAGGTACCCTCCTCAATTCTCATTTCCAGTTGAGACAAAGCTTTTCTTGCAACTCTTTATATTCTTTCCACCACCAACTCTTCTGATTAACATCTAATCTCATACATTTATTTATTTATTATTTGTTTGTTTGTTTGTTTTGCAGTATGGGGGTCTCTCACTGCTGTGGCCCCTTCCGCTGCAGAACACAGGCTCCAGACTTATAGGCTCAGCGGCCATGGCCCACGGGCCCAGCCATTCCATGGCATGTGGGATCCTCCCAGACCGGGACACAAACCCGTGTCCCCTGCATCGGTAGGCGGACTCCCAACCACTGCACCACCAGGGAAGCCCTCATAAATTTACTTTTATACTTAATTTTGTTGATTGACAACCATTTTAGATCTGGGTCACCATAAAATACTGATGAAAGTTTATGCCTTTTAATTTTCAGGACATAAATTGTTAAACATTTCAACTGATGTATTTTTAGAAAAGAATGTGCAAAGACCTTTTCTCAGAAACCAACAAACTCCCTTAAGTCCACTCAGGAAAAGGAACTATAGGCTACACTAAGTGGAGGATGATAAAGAAAATATCATTTGAGAGGGAGTGGGGAGGGCTTCATTCATGAGATGATTACATTTCAAATATCTCCACTAATACTAGTTATAACTGTAGCTTCGACTTCTAGTCAGCCTCTGTCTTGGTTGGGCCTCTTAGGTTTTGTAAGCAAACATCAAGCTTACCTCAGTTTGACTGACTCTTATAGGTATGGCTCTGCTGTCCATTAGCTTAAAAATATCTACACTCCAAGTATTGGTTCTATTTGATACTCTATATTTATACTTGATTGTGAAAACTATTTGTGATGGATTAGCTGAACAATATGAAATCTTTCTTTACTCTGTTCTAATTTTATCCTTGGATCATTTGGGACTGCTATTGAACTGCTACTATGAATCTGTGCCTTAGTATCATGGCAGTTTGAAGAACTGGTATTGAAGGATGTTTATGAGTAAATATCTTCACGCTACATTAATTGTAAGGATATTGTTGAGGGCAGTTTTTCCCTTATCACACACTCTTCTTTTATGAGGCTCTATCAGAGACATTTTTATTGTCAGGTTTCAATAAGAAAAAAAGATTGCATCTCTGTTGTTCTTTTTTTTTTTTTTTAAAACAAACTCTAACTGAATTTTTATGACAGGCTGAATACTGACAGGTATAAGCATACACTGATGAACACAAAGAGATGTGGTCCCTAAACTCAAGGAACTTAGAGTTTAATAAGTGAGACAGGTGTGAAATATACTAACCTATAAAAAATGTGGAAATGAAGCTGTAATGTGTTCTGTGAAGAACACAATTGTGCCATTTTCAGAGCACAGAATAAGGACTTGACCCATTTGTGAGGTCAGAGAAGAAATGAAAGGGGAGATGGGAAGTCATGGGAAGATTTTCAGTGTGTTGGGAAAGTTTGATATGACTAAATTTATGTTCTGAAAAGAACACACATCTGCAGTGTGTTTCCCTTTTGGAACAGGCTCCTAGGAAGCACAGACCAAATTTCCAGCCCATTTTTCCCCAACTATGTAACACATGATGACATTGATTTCAGTCACTAACTTTATCCCTGACTCAATATTACTCTTCCTTCTCTTGATTTCCCTTTCTCTTATTTTTCTTGCTTAGCAAATTTTATTTTATTTTTCTGTACATATTTATAATTCATATAACTTTTTTGATGGGGGGAGATAGAGGTAAGATACTAATAATAAACAAATGAAAGAGAATATGTCCTAGTTCTGAAAACGTTGACAAGCGATTTGAAGAATTAGAGAAGGAGTATGGAAAAAAAATGGCTCTGAAAAATACAAAAGACAGATAAGAGAATAGGACTTGATAGATTATTTCACAGATAAGAAAATGTAATTTTTTTTTTTTTTTTTTGCGGTACGTGGGCCTCTCACTGTTGTGGCCTCTCCCATTGCTGAGCACAGGTTCCGGACGCGCAGGCTCAGCAGCCATGGCTCACGGGCCCAGCCGCTCCATGGCATGTGGGATCTTCCCAGACCGGGGCATGAACCTGTGTCCCCTGCATCGGCAGGCAGACTCTCAACCACTGCGCTACCAGGGAAGCCCAAGAATGTAATTTTTAAGCAAAGTTGGTTTGAACCAGTCAGCAGCTTTGGGATCTCAAGCAAACCCTGTGTCTTTTTCAATATAGATACACTTTTATCTCTTATATCTTTCTCTTTTGTTTCTGTTAATCTTGGGTCTCTTGTTCTTCTACTTTCTAAATTGCTTGCTGTTAGGCAATAAACTCAGCAAAGAAAGAGAACCTTGCTTTTATTTATTTATTTTTCTTTAACCCTGCCCCCTACTCACACCCCTGTTAGCATTCAAAAGCGTTCATTCTTTCTCATAGTTTACATTTGTCATTGGTAGGGTTGGTCTCTGGGTTTCCAAGCATTGGCATGTAAAATTGACAATTGCAATTAGTATTTCTTCTCTATTTTCCCTCTACTCCCCTTCCTTTCAATAGTTAAGAGAAAAAATAGTATCTTTTGGCTGTGAAAGAGCCAATGTTCCTATATAAAATGCTGATGAACACTGCCACCAGCTTACACAAAAGATGAGTAGAAAAGAGAGGATACATATTACATGGTTTTTAAAAAATTTTCTGATCATATTTTTATTTCGTCCCAATGTTTTGGGGATAAAACAGTAACATATAAACATATATGCAAATTTTCCTTTCATTAGTTAACCTGTTATAGCTCTCAGGTCTAATGAGGTCATCTTTGAAAAAACAAATGAAAGGAGCACTGCAGAGGCTGAGGGTGAGGTAAAATGATGCTGGGTCTCAGGAGCTGGAGGTTAACCTGCAGGTCAGTGAGAAACACTGAGCACCAGGGGAAAGTGGATGAAGAGAATTTAGGGTCTTTATGGAAGGTTTTCTTTTTTCCCCTGTGAAAGCAACTTTAACCTTGTAAAAGATCTACTTTTGTTTCGTTAACCTGGCTTTGAAGAAGAACGACCCTGAGAGGGAAACAATAGCAGCAGCGAAGTATAAAGGGTAAAAACTCTATGAGCCTTTTCACCATCTTCAGAGTCTCGTTTGGGGCAATAGCAAAGTATATCCACTAAGAAAAAGGCATCAAGATCAGTAAAACATGTTCCTGCTCTCTCCTCTTTTCAAGATTGAGCTCTGTGTTCACTTACTCTTTATGAGGGAACTTTCTGTCGCCCTGCTTCAGCTGGAAGGCATTTTTCTTTTTCTTCATTCTTGGAATATTTCCTTCTTTTTCCTTCCTTTTCTTGCTTCCTTTCCCTCATTTTCTCTTTTTATTTTAAAGCTGCTTTAAGAGCCTACCACCTGACAGCAGCATGGAAAGCCGGCAGGTGAGCTACTTGAGGGCCACAGGGTGGAGACTGCACCTAGTCTGCAGGGCTCTGTAGGGACACTTTGGAAAAGCTTTCGCCTGATGGAGCAGAAGCAGGCAGGTGTTCCTGCTGCACTCGTTACAGCTTCATTAATAGTTAGAAATCCTTGGTTGAGGTTTAAAAATCTGATATTTAGTTTCGTGAACACATACTCTGGACTAAAATTTATCATGATTATTTGATTTAATTTGGGAGATAGATGTATAATATTTGGACTTTTTATATTACAGTTATAATTTTTATTGACCTATAGACATATACGTGGATTGTGTGTGTAGAGATCTATCTGTCATCTGTCTATCTATCTATCTATCTATCTCTCTATCTATTTATATCAGGCATCTAGAGCAAGAAGAATATCAGAGCCAATGCCCCTGAAGGACTCACCTGGCCTCCTTTCTAGCACTGCTCCTCCTCCAGGTGTAGCCACTGTCCCAACTTAGAACACTAAGAATTTGCCTGTTTTATGTTCTTATATCAATACCTGGCTCCTGGTGCTTAGCATCAGGTTTGTGAGATTCGTACATACTGTTGTGGCAGCTGTAGATTGTCCATTCTCATAGTGTGTCACAGTGACTCTCAAAATGTGTCCCCAGAGCATCAGTATCAGCATCATAGAAACTAATTAGAAATGCAAATTTCTTCGCAAATTCTTGAACGCCCACTTTGACCTGCTGAATGATAAATTTTGGGGGTGAGGCACTGCTTTCTGTGATTTAACAAACCCTCCAGATGATTGTGACTCCCACTAATTTTCAGAAACACTGCTATATAGTATTCCATTCTCTGAATATATTGTGATATATTTATCATTCTACTGCTGATGGACATTTGGGCTGTTTCTGGTGTCAAGTTATTATGAAGATGTATGAATTTTCCAGTACATGCCTTTTGGTGATCATGAAAATGCACTTATTGTATGTGTATACCTAGGAGTATAATTTCTGGGTTATAGGATATGCCTTTGTTCAGTTTTAGTACATATTATCATACAGTTAATCTAAATGGTTACATTAATTTAAATTCCCCAGCTGTATACAAGAGTTGCAGTTTTTTAATATAGTCACCAAAAACATACTTGGTATTCATTTTATTTTTAACCACCATTCTGATGGCAGATAGGGTATCTCATTGTGGTTTTTTTGTTTGTTTGTTTGTTTTTGTTTTTTTTGCGGTATGCGGGCCTCTCACTGTTGTGGCCTCTCCCGTTGTGGAGCACAGGCTCCGGACGCGCAGGTTCAGCGGCCATGGCTCACGGGCCCAGTCGCTCTGCGGCATGTGGGATCTCCCCAGACTGGGACACGAACCCGTGTCCCCTGCATCGGCAGGCGGACTCTCAACCACTGCGCCACCAGCGAAGCCCTCATTGATGTTTTAATATGCATTTCTCTAATGACTAGTGATACTGAGCACTTTGTCATATACTCATTAGCCATTTGTACATCTTCCTTATTGAAGTATACACTCAAATATTTTCCCATTTTCCTATTAAGCTGTCTATTTTTTATCTCATTTTTAGATACAAGTCTTTGTCAGATAGATGCACTGAAAATATATTTTTCTACTTTGTGGGATGCAAGGCAAATATGGTTTTGATAACAAATATTCCCAAAGTATAAGTATAGACGAAAAGGCGACCTCATAAATTAAATATTTTTTTCAACATACTTTCTATTTCCTGATTATCCACTAACTTTCTATTTTAAGGAAACATTATTGCATGGAGTAGCAGAGCTTTGTTGCATTACGGACACAGCTGACTAGATGCTGATAAAACCAGACAATAGGTTATAAGGAATATTTGGGGCAGGTCAGTCTCTCCCAGAAAACTCTAAATACTCTAAGGCTTAGGCATGGGCATCCACATTTTTTCTGTATCTTATAATCACTGTCCCATTTTCTTTTAAATATGGTTCCTAGGTGACTGGCAAGTAGCCCAGTCATAGACCATGGATGATAAAGGGGGCATAACAAATCTGTGGGGAGAGGAAAAGGTTATTCAATAAACAGAGCTGGGGCAACTGGTTGGTTATTTGGATAAAAATCCATTCAGATTTTGGTCTCAAGCCATTTATGAAAGTATGTTCCAAGTGGAACAAAAAATTAAATGTAAAAATTCCAACCATGAAGAACTAGAAGATAATATTTGTGAATATTTTTCTATTTCTTAATGTGAAAGTAAATAGCAAAGGGAAAGATACATAGAGATAACTATATGACAATTTGAAACTTTTGAACTTCTAATTCCAAACTGAATTAACAGGAAAAGCAAACTGAACAAATTATTTTCAAGAACTATGACACAGAGTTCCTACTCTTAATCTTAAATTCTTAATATATAAGGATCCTGAACAGTTAGGAAAAACATTATGGACCCACTAGAAAATGTACAAAAAATAAGAAAAGTTTATTTAAAAGACATGAAATTCAACTAGCTTTTAAGTTAACAGTTGTTTAAAAAATAAACACTTTTTTTAAAAAGGAAAGGAAGAAAAAGTCCAAACACACATAGTCAAAGAAATAAAAATTAACCTTTTTAAAAATTGCATTTCCCATATTGCAGAGAGTTTATGCTCAAGTGTAGTTTGAATTAAGAAAGAAAAACTCTCATGGAGAAGCAAACATAATTTCTATTGTAACAAGGAGAGGAGAGAAAAGAGAAGAGAGAAAAGAGAGGTGATTCTGCAATTGCTAGGGAGTAGTGAAGAAAGAAAGAAATCTTTAGACAGGCTGCTGGCAGCCCTGAGAGGGTGGCTGTTTAGGCTATCAAAATAAAACAACAATAATTTTAAAAAATAAGAGGAAATAAAATAGCAAATAATTTGAAGAGGATCAGAGATGATGGGTGTCATTAATTAGAATTGAAGTGAAGAATATAGAGCAGTTCACATTTTTACAGGGAGAAAAAAATTTATTTGTTGTGTTCAAAATGATCCAGGCACTGTGGTTAGTGCTAGATCGACAAAGAGGAATGCAGCTCACCCCTGCCTTCAAGGAGCTTAGACAGGTTACATGATAATTTGAATAAAATATTGTTGAAGCTGTTACAGTGTTGACAACTTGAATAGGATTTTATTAAATTTGCCTGGGGAGGTCTTCTCTGGTGGCACAGTGGTTAAGAATCTGCCTGCCAATGCAGGGGACAACGGTTTGAGCCCCGGGCCAGGAAGATCCTACATGCCACGTAGCAACTAAGCCCGTGTGCCACAACTACTGAGCTTGTGCTCTAGAGCCCACAAGACACAACTACTGAAGCCCTCACACCTAAAGCCCGGGCTCCACAACATCAGAAGCCACTGCAATGAGAAGCCTGCACACCGCAATGAAGAGTAGCCCTGTTCACCACAACTAGAGAAAGCCCACGTGCAGCAGTGAAAACCCAGTGCAGCCAAAAATAAATACATTTATTTAAAAGAAAAATTTGCCTGTGGCACTTCAACCCAGCACCCTTGAAAACACAAGCTGCCTCTGCTGTGTGTGTGTGTGTCTGTGTGTTTTAGTTCAACCTAAAAACTGATATTTATAATGCCGACCCTGATTCATAAGAAGTGGCAAAACTGAGTTAGTATATTCTGTTAAAGATGACGGGGAAGTACAGGGAATATTTTTTAGCATGATTTGCAGCACAACTAATTTTAAAAACAATTCTGGCTCTTACAGAGTTAATCTCCAACTATCTCTGAGTCAATGGAGAGCTCTGCAGAGCTGATCGCTGCATATGTTACTTCAACACATAGGATTGATTGAAGCATTAAAGTGAGCTGCTATTCCACTTCCTTTGGGAGTACAGACCAAAATATTGGAAAAATGGGTGGCTGAGGGGATAGACACCCGCTTAATTTTTACAACACACAAATATACCACATGCCAATCACTTTAGGGAAAATCATACAGAAGGGAGATTCTAACACCTGATATTAAAGATACCACAAAAATCTGTTGTTTCAGTGAATGATTATTATGATTTAGATTGTTTTTTGCTTGATTCATCTAAGTAATTACCTCAAACCTCTGCTGTATTTTTTAATATCATGCTATGCTTTACTATTGTTACTACCTGGAGAATTAAGTAAAACATTGTAAAGTACCTTTGCTTTTTGCAAACTAAAATCTTTGTTTTTGGAAAACACTGTATTTGGTAATATTATCAAAAACATTACTTTTTTTCTAGAATTAGAAACAGCATGAACAGAGGAAATCTGAAAGTGTACTGATTCAAAAAAAAGTTTTCTGCTTCATGTAATTGATTCTCTGGGAAATTTTATGACAAATATTTATCCATTGTTTTTGTAGTAATCATTGCATCATGAAATTAAAACAGATTCAATACTGAGCATTTTTAAAACAATTATCCAACAGTGAAATTACTATATATTTCCTTCTAAAAACAAGTTGTATCATATGTACATTGATGTGAAAAATGACTGAACTTTTTTATTCTGTTCAGCAGCAACATTCATTAGACTCGCTTTTTAATTTCTTCAACTGGAGCACGTAAAATGCAAGGCAGGGCTGGGGGTTTAGGATGTGAACACGTGTATGTGATTCCTTTTGATCAAGAGCAGAGCTGACCCTTCTACCCACCCAGCTTTCCCTTTGTGCTTGTGTGTTCTGAACAGCCTTTCGGAACAGAGTCCCAAATTGCAATGATGTCCCAAATCACAGGATTAATGTGTCTACAAACAGACCTCTTATGCCTCCAAAATGAAGTACTCCTTGCTAATTTCTCTTCAAGACACCAGCTTAATTGCATTTTAAACAAATGGGCTGCTTTGCTGGCCAACTTTTAAATGAGATAACAGCAATGTTCACTCTCCAGCAGTGATGAGTGCCTTGCAGTAGATTCAAAACTCTGTTCAATAACAGGTTTAATCTCACACCAGCAGATTTACTGCAGAATAAACTGCCACTGGGCTCATAATTAGTAAAACAACAACAAAAAAATCCAACCTACTAAATACTATTTTCCAAAGCAGCAGGCAATGTTTTAGTGGAACATTTCAGTCCTGTTCTTTATGAGTTTTATTGATTTTATATATGATATTGGGAATTCATGTTATGATTTAAGATAATGTTCTTTATCGATCATGTAAGCAGTTGTTTAGCTAACCAGTAACAAAATGATACCCCCATTCACAGGATATGTGACATACACAACCAGGGAGACTACAGTGCTTCTCTCTTTAATGTTTATCTCTTCTTTATTTATTTTTTTTCCCTAAAAGCATGTTCACTGCTGGAAAACAACAGCCAAAAAGCATTTGTGCTTTAGAAACAATCTTCTCATAATTGTCTTTGTTGCAGCTATTAGTGGGCAATTGTGATTCAGTGAAAACCCCGTTCAACAAACAGATGTTACAAAGTATATTCTCTGCTTGCTGCATCAAAACAAATATTAATGAGGTAATTGGAACTATTAAGAAAAAAAGATAGGGCTAAGTACGTATTTATAGTCTTATGTATGAGACTATACCCTTCTAAAATTTCTCATTTATATTGCACAATAGTAAGATATTGTTATAGTGATACGCCAATGGACACATTTTTCATAATTGTCTTAAATATCTGTGCAAAAACCTGTATTACACAATTCTAAAAAGCTCATCTGCCATAAGAATGAACAAAAGCTTTTGTGTAAAAGTAGAGGGAAGCAACTACATGTATTTAGAAAAATCTATTACCTTACATACACCATACACAGATTTTTAACAATCTTACTGTTTTTTGTGTGTGTAAATATAAACTATATGTGTGATAGTCAAAAAAAATCTTATATCTTCAAAATATTTGATCAGTGTGTTCCTCCTGACATTTTTCAAACAGAAATAAGTTGTCTTTAGTACAAGCACTAGCTCACCTCCCATCACTCAAACATGTAGTAATGGCATGTGAGGCTAGTTTTATTTCTGGCATTAACCTTTAGATAATGAGTGTTACATCAAATGGAATTTGAGGAATCTAAGGGTACTGCTGTGAAGTTTATTTTTTTAAGACCCCCCAAAGCAAATTGAACCTCAGTGATTCAGACATCATATTCACAGACAATAACAGTTTTAAGAAATAACTAAAAAATACCAATTTACAAATAAAGCTTTTAACTCTATAGACTTACCAAGTGGTGATTTAAACAAGAATTACTCATTCTTGTCTTCATTTAAATTGCCCCTAATTTGTACTGATCCTGAAGATTAAAAGTTAAAAAAAAGAAAGGAAAGAAAAGAAAGTATTTCCAGTTCTATCTCTGACTAATTAAGCGTGGTATTTCTAAGCCGTAGACCCAAAGAATTTTAGTAGTGAACGGCCTCAGGAATGACCCAATTCCCATAACTCACAAAGGAGGAAACTAATGTTCAGAAGAGTGATGTGATAAGCCCAAGGGCACATTTTTCATTCGTCTCATCTATTATATAGGAGCAATGTTTATTCTTTTATCACATACCTAATAAATATCGTAGTCTACACTCCGATGCATCAGATTCCAAAGTCGTTGCTCCTAACCACACACGGTGGATGACCTCACCAAAATATGTCCGCCTCACAGATATTATACAACATCACATTCTTGTTCTGATCATTTCAATTTTGGCCTGTGGGCAATGGAAGGAGAATTTTTTATTAATGTGTTTCTTCAATTTTATTGAGGTATTATATACATGTAATAAAATGCACCCATTTCTAAGTATACAGTTTGATGAATTTTGACAAATACCTGTACAACCACCGTCTCCACCAAGATACAGAGCATGGCTTTCATTTCAGAAATTTCCTTCTGGTCCTTTTGCAATAAATCCACTCCCATCACCCACCATAGGAAATCACTAATCTAATTTCTATCATTATAGATAGAACTGTTCTAGAACTTTATATAAATCAAAGCAGAATTGTATTTATTAATCTGATTTGGCAAGTACTTACACGGAGCTTTCATGTACCAGACAATAAGTGCTATACAAATATTGTAATATTTAATTCTCATAACCATAATAAGGTAGATATTGTTATCTCCATTTTATACATACTAAAACAGAAGAGTCCAGAGAGGTTAAGTAATAGTCCAAGGTCAAACAACTAGTAGATAGTGGACCTGTAATTTTAACCCCACCAGTCTGGTTCTAGAGCATGTGCCTTAACCACTACATAATGCAGCATGAGAAAGATGATAATAATAGATAATAGCTAAATGCTTTTCTCTGCTGGACACTCTTCCAAGCACTTACAGATATCAACTCATTAGAATAATCCTTTTGTGTAGGTAATATTGTTCTCTTCATAGGTGAGGAAGTGGAGGCAGAGGGAGGCACAGGAAGGTTATAAACCAAGAACTTGACATATATTATGTCTGACTCTCCAAAGCCTAGAAGAGTAGCCTGATGTATGATAGGTGCTCAATAACACACATACACACACACACATACTATACATATTATATATCATATGTAATATATGACATTAACTATGTAATATATATCATACATAGTATATATTTTACATACATAGTCACATATACTATTTTTTTTTTTTCAGTACGCGGACCTCTCACTGTTGTGGCCTCCCTTGTTGCGGAGCACAGGCTCCAGACGCGCAGGCTCAGCGGCCATGGATCACGGGCCCAGCTGCTCTGCGGCATGTGGGATCTTCCCAGACCGGGGCACAAACCCGTGTCCCCTGCATCGGCAGGCGGACTCTCAACCACTGCACCACCAGGGAAGACCCACATATACAATTTTTGAATCTGTAATATATATCATTATTATATTAATGAATTAACTTGATAAATGAATCTTTTTTGTGTTGATTTTATTAGTATCCCCATTCTACAAATGAGAAAATAAAATAGGCGTTCAGAAAGAGAATGTTAATAACATTCCAAATTTATAAACCTAGTGAATGGATTGTTTGGTTTTGAAGGCAAGTATATTATTTTCCAAATAGCGCACGTTTTTCACTCTATTTTCCCACCATTTTTCAGCTACTCTGGTAGGTACATTTACAGCATAACTCGTTGTATATACTCATCACAAAGACCCTATGGAGAAGGTTTCTCACCAGTTTGCATGTTAGATAACTCATGTGCAGGGATTATGAGCATATTCCCCTGGTCACCTAGCTGGAAAGCTTATACTCTATGCTCAAATTCAGGTGAGGAATTGAGTCTGATGTTGACAAATTTGAAAATCTTCATTGTGTAGGGTACACAATGAAAGTGCTTGAGATTGCTGAAATAGAGGATGAAAAGGACTAACACAAAACTAGTCAAAGTAATTTATAACCAAGTGAGTATTTCCAAGTGCCAGAAATTTTATATACTGCATTTACTGAATCTTAGTCACCATCAGTTGTAAGACACATTCTGATTTCTGATTTGTTGAAATGTGAAAACAATAATGATTTGGAATTGATGATATATACAGTGTTATCTCTAACTCTTAAAATGACCCCATATGATTATTATCTCTTTTTCAGAGGAGGAAAACAAGGCTCAAAGAGGAAAAGTGATACATCTATGGGCCCAGATTTGGATTTGGGTGGCTCTGAAGCCTATCCTTTCATGAGGCCTGTCTCATCTATCATAGTTTTCTGCACTGACAGATTATTTTGCATATTTGAGCATCACTTCTGCAAATTGGGGAGATTCAAGGTTTATAGAGAGCATTCACTCTACGGGAAGTTTACCACTTTGCTAATCCAAATTACTGTCTGTTCGAACTTCTGAATTGCCTTTAAATTAGTATTGCACCACACAATCTGCAATTAATTTGTTTTCAAAAGATCTCATGTTTTTTGCTCCTGTGGTTTGCTCAGACATAACCTTCCTTTAGTTACAAATGGCTAAATCCACTTCTTTCCAGAAGATCACCCTGTCTTTCATGATCAGCTAACTGCTAATGCACTATGCCAGTAAGGGAAGTATTGTATTTTGGCAACATGTTCCCTTCAATGTATCTTATTTTTACAGTGAACTGTTATAAGATTTTAGTAAAAAAATTTAGTCAAATATTTTTTTGAAAATAAATATGTTCACATGTTCTGATGCCTTTTTTGTAATTTCAATTTTAAAGCAGTGTGAATTTATAGCTTCCCAAATATAACCCATCAAAAGAATGAAGACTGCTACACCCCTTGCAATTCCCATTTTGATCTTTCATCTCTGAATTCATGTCTCCTTGTTACTTTTACATATAGCAGGAAATGTTCATCTGATTCTTCCTCAGCTGGACGGGACTTTTTTCTGAAGTCAGAGCAAGGACTTTTTCTGAAGTCACAGCCATGACTTTACATCTATAATGTAAAAGACTAGATCTTCTAATGGTAACTTTTTTCATACCAAATTAAAAGTTTCTTGTGAAGAGACCTATGTGATTTTGTGGAAATAAACTCCTGACAAATAACTGACCATCTATCTAAGAGATATGATTTACTTAACATCCATAGAAAAAATGCTTCCTAGACTTGTAATCTATGCAAATAATGAAATCTTTATTTTTCTTCTCAGAAAACTTTCAGTTATACATAAACTTTGAAATGTGTGGTGATATCACCTTCTATGCTTAATTTTTTCCCCATTTTATTTCCTCTCTCTCTCTCTTGCTCTCTCTCTCCCTTTTCCCAGCTGCAGTTTATGAACCCAAATGAAAGAAGAAACATTCTAGAAATACAGCAAACTGAGACTGGACATTTCAGGTAGGTTTTCTTAATTCTTTAGGAATGTAAAGCTCCCTTACGTGTAAGCAACCCTTAAAAGTTGTCCATGCGGGCCTCCCTGGTGGCGCAGTGGTTGAGAGTCCGCCTGCCGATGCAGGGGATACGGGTTCGTGCCCCGGTCTGGGAGGATCCCATATGCCGCGGAGTGGCTGGGCCCGTGAGCCATGGCCGCTGGGCCTGCGCGTCCGGAGCCTGTGCTCCGCAACGGGAGAGGCCACAGCAGTGAGAGGCCCACATACCGCAAAAAGAAAAAAAAAAAAAAAAAAAAAAAAGTTGTCCATGCACTTGAATCTTCCTTGTTTTCATTCAGTCCCCATAATTACCTCAAGACACAGTCAGGACAAGCAACACCAGATATCAGGGCTGGCTTCGTGGGTGTGGACTTGTGCAATCGAACAGGGTACTGTGCTGGGAAAGGCCCAGCACTCTGTTTAAAATTCTACTTAATAGTATTTTATCAGAGCCCAGTATTTTCACTTTGCACGGGGCCCTCAAAATTTATGTAGCTGGTACTGTGAGTTATTCCCATATAATAGATAGGATGCTTTCTTTCTCTGTTCTACATGAGAGGAATACCTACCAAAGAGGAACCAAGAAAAGGGCAGATAGAGAAGTTAATTAGAGTAAACAGTTGTTATGTTTTGCTTTCATTCTTTAGCTTAAAATGTAAATTGGCAAAATATGAGACACATTCATATTCAATTACTATCTACCACCAAACATAAGCCATTATTTTTCCTCATTGAAAAATCCATACCCAAAAAAGGATGAATTGTCATATATTTGAATTCTCACAAAGTCTGTAATATTATGGGGTGGTCTTTCAATTATTTTATTTTGAACATTAGCTTGAGATAACTTCAAATTTCTAGTTTGTGATATATATATATCACATGATAGATTCCATTAAAAAAAGGCAAATAAATAAATTTAGTCATTTTTGGACAAATTACAAATTATCTCACAACTGTAAGTGTTGTATCTCACTGTAAAAAAGCCTTCTTAAAACCATTTTTAAAAGATAAATGGTAAAATTTTACCTCATAGAGATAATAAAATTATGCCTTCAGGATAATTAAAAAAAAAAAGGTAGAATGGTATGGGAATGGACGCTTGTAACTGCAAATAAAATTTCTAGTGACAGCATCGTATATGAATTCAAAATGAATTCAAACAACTTTGACAGAAGCTGTGCTCTGGAAGATTGAGGAAGATGGCTCAAAGGGGGACTCTGGTATGGGGAAGCCACCGATGTTAGAGATCATGAGAAAGGTTTGATAAAATTATTCCGTAAAATTCATGTGTGGACATAATTTATAAATTTACATTTTATTGTAAAATATTTAAATTTAAACATGTATAATTAAATTAATAAATATTGTAAGTACTGTTGTCATCTATTTAATCTACCTGCCTCAAGGTTTATATATTCAAATTGTTCCCTTCATCTCCCCAAAATCTTTCAGTTGGGAGAATGAGGCATTGCTGTGTATTCAGGTTTACCTTGTCTTTAAATATTTGCGGTAATCATAAACCTTTCAAAATCACATATTAAAGTAAGATGATTTTCCTGCTATTTTATGTTATTTGCTCTTTATACAATGTGGATGGTTGATTAGTATGGTTAATTGAAAGTTGAATATATTCAGGCATCCTCAGTTGAAAGGTTCTTTATAGCTACAGAGTGCCAAATTGAATTATTTTCATCTCTCTAGTCCAGTCCTGGGATGTGAAGCTCTCCGGGACAGCTTTGCTGAGATTGATTACATGCACACATCTGTATTCCTCCCAAAGTCCTTCATTCCTACCTAAATGAAAAGGAAGTTTGATCACCTGCCCGCCTCCCTCTCACGCGCTAGACACAGAGCAGGAGGCAGGTGTTTTGGAGAGGATGAGGTTACAACCAGAAGCAAGCACCCTGAGAATTTAAATCGATCTTAAATGAAAACAACCAAACAATCAAGACTGAAATAAACCCTATTTACTCTGCATAGATATTTCCTCTCTGCTCCTGTTTTAATTAAAAACATTTTTTCCCCTGAATGCTTCTATTCTTTTCTCTCCCATCTTTCTCTTCCTTTCCATTCCTACTGCCACAGTCTTATCACAAAATATTTTTACTCCCTGTCTACATTTCCTTCCTGCAGTTAGTTCTCACTTTCATATTTTTTACCCCTCATTTCAACCCATCTTCAAGATTGCTGCCCAGGTGCTCTTTCAAATGCCCAATTAATATCCTCTCAGCTCTTGCTCACACATTTTCTATGGCTCCTGACTGCTATGAATAAAATAAAATTTTGTTATTCACTAAACTGTGATCCCAATTCACTTTTCCAAATTTGCTTCTTACTATATTAGCAACCTAAACTCAACCAAGAGATACCTGAAGTGGTTCTTTAATATAATTGTTAATCACATTACCTTGTTGTAATTTATGTATCCTAGTGGAATACTTTAAGTCTTGTCTAGAACAAGGTAGAATAAAAAGGTAAAATACCTTAACTTTGAAATAACATATTTTCAGCTCTCTGGTTTTGTTCATGCTCTTCCCTCTGGAATACTCTCTCATCCTGGTATTTGCTATTGAAATCCATCCACATTTAATGGAGGCCCAGCCTATATGTCATTTCTTGTAGGATGAATTTCTTAATCAATGAAGTCAGACTCTTTTCCTCCCTCCTACCCTTGAACACTGTAGACCCCTCATATGATGGCTCACATAGCCTGGTATTACAGATAACGTTGAATTTTACCTACTGAAGCATATGCTGATTACACATAAGATTTATAGCCTTCAGTCTTAAAGTCTAGCACTGTAGCTTGCACAAAGGAGACGCTCAATAAACACACATTGACAGAATGACTGAAGAAATTAATAAAGTTGAATTTTATGCCTCTAAGTTTCCATTTAAATTATGGACTTATACTGAGGGCTTTTTTTTCTTTTTCTAGTAAGTCTCCTGTTTAAAAAAAAAAAGTAATTTCATGAAGTGGACCACTTTATGATATTTGTGTCATGGAAAGAATTCTACTTAGCAAGACATTCATTCTCTTGATACAACCTAGTTGTGAGATGGTGGGCAAGTCACTTAAAGCTTGGGAACTTCCTTTCATAATTAGGTACAATAATAATAGCTAACATTTAAATAGTCTTTACTGTGTGCCAGGAACTGTTCTAATACTTTATGTATATTACTCCATTTAACCTTCACCAACACTAAAGAGGCAGATACTATTATTATTACACTGTTACAAAACAAGGGAGAGGTAAGTTTTCAAGTTCACATAGCTGTTAGGTAGTAAGAAATGGGATTTGAACCTATTCCTTTTGGCTCCAAAGTCTGTGTGCATTCTATATTATCTGATAGTACTGGATGAAATAAACATTATGCTTGTTTCAATCACAAAACCTATGAATATTTGATAAATGTGTTGCTCTATTTCAGTCCTTAAGTATGATGGAACAGGTAAGGCAATATTCCTAAACTTCAGTAAAATCTTTTGTTATTCTGAATAGCTATGGTTAAAAATAAGATATGGATTCAAGATCATCTTCCCAACCATATAATCTGTGTTGCACAGACCCTGCATTTAGACGGGCCCCATGCTTGGTTTAATAAATTTTGAAATTCTTAATAATTTTTGAACAAGCACTCCAGATTTTCATTTTTTACTGGGGTCCATAAATTATGTAGCTGGTTCTGATTTAATGTTTTGGGGACAAATATAAATATTTTCTCAGTACATTAAACTAAACATTAAAGTCTTATCCCTCCACTCTCACTTCCCTTTCCTTCAAACACGCCTTGAAAGATATGGAATCAAGATCTTAAAACAGCTAAAAATCTCTTTTATAAGAAAGCAATAGAATTTCCTGAATAAGAGGTTAATATTAATATGTCCATCTGGTAGACAGATGAAATTTTTATCTCACTTTCCTCACCCTGGTTTAGTTAAGAATTGCCCCCTGTTCCCCATGAATCAAGGTATATGAATAAGTATTCTTCCTTCTTCTAACCCTGTGTAATTTTTGGAGCTGCTTTTTGTGTGTGTGTGTGTGTGTGTGTGGTACGCGTCTTACTGTTGTGGCCTCTCCCGTTGCAGAGCACAGACTCCAGATGCCCAGGCTCAGCGACCATGGCTCACGGGCCCAGCCGCTCCGTGGCATGTGGGATCTTCCCGGACCGGGGCACGAACCTGTGTCCCCTGCACCGGCAGGCGGACTCTCAACCACTGCGCCACCAGGGAAGCCCTTGGAGCTGCTTTTTACTCTTTTTTTTTTTTTTTTGAATTCTTCTGTACCCTCTCCTGGCTAGCCTTGGTTACCCTAGCCCTCTGCAATCTCTGGGCTATCTTTGGGACTCACGTTCATTCTTTCATTTCATAATGAACTCTGTTGAGTCTCTACTATAGTAGAGAAAGAGAAACACTGAGATGATGTGACCCTGACTGTGTATTTTGTCTCCCCATGATGATAAAATGTATAAAATGCATTTGAAAGACAGCCCAAGAATGAATACTATTCTGTAATATGAGCATGGTCTAAACACAAGAAACACAGATTAGGTCACTTTTTATAAAACACATCTTTCTACTAAGAACATCATTTAAGTTAAGATCCTTGCTATGTGCTGGAGAGGTGAAGATGAGCCTAGACAGTATCTGTCCTCCTGCATCTCCCCATACAAGGGAGGAGCTAGTCATACACTTAGTGATCACACACTCACATGAACTTGACAATATCAATGTAAGTAAACTACGTTATGGATCCACTGGGAAATAAAATAGGACACAGATACGTGCGAGCAGAAGAGATAATATTTGGGCTTCCTCTGAGGGTGGAGAAGGGCAGTCTTTGCAACAAATTCAAAAGACAAAGCCATGAAATTGCAGCATCTGTTTGTAAGAGTGAGTGATTTGCTGTAATTGGACCTGGGGTTCATGGGACTGGGAGTGTAGGTAAGGACAGATGCACCATGCAAGATGTGGATGATATGCTGTTAAAAGGGATGAATCAATAAAAGGTTTTAAGGGATAAAGAGACTTAAAAGAAATATGGGTTTAACATAGATAATACCTGCGGTAGACAGAATAATGACTCCCCCTCTCCCCTAAAAAGATATCCACATCTTAATACAAGGAATCCGTGTATGTATTAAGTTAGGCAAAGGGGAATTAAGTGTGCAGTTGGAATTACAGTCACTAATCATCTGACCTTGGATTATCCAGGTGGGCCAAATAAAATGACAAGTGTCCTTGTAAGTAGGACAGGAAGGCAGAAGAGAAAGAAACAGAGAAATTGAACCATGAAAAGGATTCCACCAGATGTTTCTGGCTTTGAAGATGGAAGAATCTAACCACGAAACAAAGAATGTAGGCAGCCTCCAGAAGCTGGAGAAAAACAAGGAAATGGGTTCTCCCCTAGAGCTTCCAGGAAGAATGTAGCCCTGCTGATAATTTGATTTTCTTTAGCCCAGTGAGAACAGTGTCAGACTTCTGACCCCGCCAAATTGTAAGATAATAAATTTGTGTTGTTTTAAGATAAAGAATTATTTAAGTTGTATAAGATAGTACATTTGTGCTATGCTGTTTCAGTAGCAATAGGAAACTAGTACAATATGTTAAATTCATAATAATATAATGAAATCCTGAAAAGTCAATTTAAAAATATGATTTAATAATCAGTAATATATTCTACTATCTATCTACCCTCTCCTAATTTTCATAAGTCTTGGTACACATTTCTCTGTGCTCCCTACTTGTGCCTGCTGCCTCCTACAGATTCCAGATTACTTAGATTTGTAATCACAGTCTTCTGCTTCCAGCTATATTCAGGACAGAAGCATAAATACCAATGCACATTATAGTCTAACTATAAGCTAATAAAAAAAAAAAAGAGGCAGTTACTGAGTTTTTTGGCATATCACCATCTTTCTCTTGGGCAGAAGACATTTCTTTTGCTTACATTTTTCTGTGCCTAGATTAGTATTTTTACTTGTAATCAAATGCAAAATAATTTGGATATGGCAAAAAAAATATTTAAAAGTTCAAAAAGGCATATGAGATACTTGACACATTGCCAAATCCATAATTGCAGATTTTGTTTATGCCATTCCTTTTGACATAGGGTAAGGCAGCTGTATAAAAACTCATTTACTTTAAGGTGGCAATTCTGTTTAGAATAATTAACTAGGGAGATTAATATTTACTTCTCTATCACTGTTGACATGTTAACTATATTGTATAAAATCCATTAAGTACTAAAGATTACTTCATAAACTGCAATATGTTGATTTACTTCTAAAACGCAGCTCATATGGTCACAAAGTGGCAGAAAATCTTTGTGTGTTTTAAAGGGCAAATGATTTTATTTGAGCATCAGGAACATGATTAGTGGCATTCCAGTTTGGAGTAATTTATCCTTGTAGTGGAATGACCCAAACTCTTCCACTCAAGAAAGCAGACTACCTACAAAGAAGTTGATGGTACTGTCCTCTAAGGGTGCCTCAGCCTGAAAAGTTAGTAACTGTTTGCCCAAGAGAGTGAATAAGAAGATAAATGTGTTCCTAGGTGCTGACAACACTAATTCCTTTTTGTGAATCAGGTGGGTGTAGTCTTAAGAACTATGTGGTCTGCTGGCTAAGAAAAAGCATCATGGCAAAACAGAGGTTATTGTTTCTGCCAGACATTCTCCAATAGTTATGCGTTCAGCATCAAATAAGCCAGAGAGTTGCATAATGCATCAATTTAATTAAAGCTGAATTTTGTCACTAATTTCTTCTGACTGTTGTGAGACCACTTCCTTGCACATGTCCCTTAGGATTATGACTGGATCTTTCTCTAGCCTTCATGGAAGTTTGGCATCAATTTGAAGGAATGCTTTCACAGACCATATCCCTCTCTGAGTTGCGATGTTGTGAAAATTTGAAGCCTTTATACAGGATTTAATCAAAAGTTTTGTTCCAAGGGTTTTCCGATGTGAACCAAAACAAAAGTAGTTTTTTGTTTGTCTTTCCTGTAGGTACATCTTTGAAGAGGTGGTAATTTCTCCATTCTGCCTAGAATAGTACGGAGAATCCTTAATTCTCTTAATAAGAGTCATAGCACTCAACTGGCTTTTCAAAGCTTAAGAATTTATCCTTAAAACTCTGTTAAGTACAAAAAGACTTTAGTCCTTTTGTCCTACAGGAAAACCTTGAACTAATTGTTATTTGGCTTTTAGCAACAGTCCCTCAAAGGCAAGCTCAAGGGAGATCTCTGAGGTGCCTGCCACGGGTCCTCTTCTATGGAAAATCAAATGTTCTCCTTTGATCAAATTAGACACCACTACCCAGTCACCTTCCCTGAATTTCACTTCATTGTTACACCGTTCACTTTTATCAAATACAGCTACAAGTATTGGCTATATACATTTAATTTCTGCTCTTTCTCCATAACAATGTGGGAGATATTGATCACCACATTGCACAGTGCTCTCTATAAATTGTTCTATGCAAGAAATCTCTCGTAGGAAGTTTCTTGAGAAACTTACTTCCTTCTTTACAATAAAGAGGGTGACGTATTTTCTGTATTTCCTTCTGCTTCATATCCTTCTGCATGTCTTATCCTACTGCTATCACTCATCACTTGAGCTGCCAGGATGCTGAGAATCAGGAAAGATGCTCATTCACACAATTCAACATATTGGACTGAGGTTGGAGATGTGGATTTATCCTTTAATTTTTTTGTCTTTGTCTTTATGTTTAGCAAAAGTAAAAGAGTACATACCTTAATACAATTAACTATTGTTTTGTTATTCTGGAAGTTGAGGAAGGAGATGCACTTAAGGCTAAACAAGAAGGAGAAGTTAAACATCTTTGGAATTGATATGTTAAGAGATAGATAAAGAAGGCTATAAGAGCAACATCAGAGCATTCTGTTAAAACAAATCCTGCTATTTTCTGGTATGGTGGCAGGAGCGAAAATAATAAAACTTAGCTAAATGCAATCATTAATGTATCCAACAATATTATTAAGACTGCACTATGTGTATGACAGAGTTCTTGCTCTTAGGGAGTTTTCATGAATATGAGTAGTCAGTTTAACTATATTATAGCATTTTAGAGGAAATACAGCTTGCCATAGGACCAAATAAGCAAGCACTTTGGATTTGAATTTAGGGTAGACTTGAAGAGGGAGCACTTTCAAAAAAGACCAAAAGGAAGACAACAAAAAGAAGGTATCCAGAGGAAAAGGGGAGGGAAGAGGGCTCCAGGGAAAAGAAAATTTGGCAAAAACTCTGAATTATGAGCAGACACAGAGAGTCCAGGGAACTAAAACCTGTTAACCAATGTGGTAGCCAGTACTTCTCTCTCAGAGGCATCGAGGTTAATCTAATCTTCAAGAGCCATGACTACACCTCTACTGTTGACATTAATTACCTTATTAGTGGTGATTGCATTATTCAGGGAGTAAAAATGTACTCATATTTAATCTACAGTGATTACAAGACATTGTTTAGACTATGTTCCCAATTATGTCTGTTTACATGTATGTATATATCTATAAGTATAACCTGAAAACAGTGACTTTTGCCAGTGTACACTTTACTTCATATCCTTTATATGATATATGTGGATATCTACAGAAATGAATAGCTCGTGTTCTTATGAGACGATGGAATCTCTTAAAGGTATTGTGGCAATCATCTAGGGAATTCAGGAACTCAGGTAATTTTTAAATGGTTTTGCTTGTATAACTTTAATAAAAATATGTTTTGGACTTAAATTATCTGGATACTGGCATATGTGTATATATATATATATATATATATATATATATATATATATATATATATATATATATTTATTTATTTATTTATTTATTTATTTATTTATTTATTTATTTATTTATTTATAGTGGGATTATTACAACAGGATAAAATCTGTGAAGATTTAGTGAGGTAGAAACCCAATGATTATATTGGGTGGAATTTTCAGTTACCGAGTCAAATTTAAAGAGGAGCCATTTTTACATTTTCTAAATACATTTTATTAAAGGCAAATTTTTACTGTTGCTTCTGTCAAAACAAAGTTTCTGATTTTTTTCACCCAAATTTTTACCATTCTTGGCCATTTCATTTTTTCTTAAAAGAGGACAGTCCTGGGCTTCCCTGGTGGTGCAGTGGTTGAGAGTCCGCCTGCCAATGCAGGGGACACAGGTTCGTGCCCCAGTCTGGGAAGATCCCACATGCCGCGGAGCGGCTGGGCCCGTGAGCCATGGCCGCTGAGCCTGCACGTCCGGAGCCTGTGCTCCGCAACGGGAGAGGCCACAACAGTGAGAGGCCCGCATACAGCAAAAAAAAAAAAAAAAAAAAGGAGGACAGTCCCCTTTCTATAGCAGAACCCATTTGTGAGGAGTGTTGGTGGTATATTAAGAGGACCTTTCACTTCCTGTGCCCTGCTTTTTTCCAACTCCCACAAGTGGGAGAAAGTTGATTGGATTAGCCTAAGAAGAAATGAATGTCAGACCATAGATCTTTCATCTTTTCAAAAATTGCATAATAACAAATATCACAGAAAAATATTTTGCAACTTAATATATATATATATAATTTATAATCACATTTTATATTCTATCATATTTCAGACTCTTAAAAGTATATTATTTATTTGGAGTTTGGGACTTAGGGGAGAATTATAGAAGAGTGTGGGCATTATGGGATGTATCACCTGGTAATAAGATGCTGTTTTTTTGCTGCATATATTCAACTTTCCCTGGACTTTGATGCTATATAGTGAAGCTGGCATTTTAAATATTTTCTTATGCACTTTGGTCAAACATTTGCACACAACAATTTATAGTGATGTCTTTATTGTTGAGAGATGAATCTGTGTAATTCTTTAATCTAACACTATACTGTGGTTTGGCAGACTTAATTTTTTAAATAACTCTGTAGATTCTCTACCTTGCTTTGAAACGTATAAAATACATGATGTAGTAAGCACAAAATAAAGTTGGCAATTATTTTGTACATTTGGAGTATGTAGATAGGCAAACTATGAAATTTAAGGACAATTTCAGTCACTTATGTACCTAAATTATTTGTATGGGTTTCTCCCATCAGTAAAATGTACCATAATACTGTCAGTTTTCCACATTATTTCAGGCTCTATAAATCTGGATAAAGGGGAAATTTTAAATAGAAAGTGAAGATAATATTTTATAGGTCACAGGGGACATAGTATGAATGGTTTAAAAATTATTACCTTCTAGATATTTCTTAAATTGATAGCAATTGGATATCATGACTTGGTAATGTCCTAGTATTTGTATTAGAAGGTGGGAAAACTGGGTTCTCATATCTGTATTTTACCAGTCACATAGCAAGTGGAATGGCTTAATGATAAACTTATCTGCCTGAAGACACATAATGCCATATTTTGTGGTCCATCGGAGCTATAACACAAGGGTCAGCAAAGTATGCCCTTTGTTACAAATCCAGCCTGCCACCTGATTTTGTAAATAAAGTTTTGTCAGAACACAGCCCTGCCTATTTATTTATGTGTATCGTCTCTGGCTGCTTTTATGTTACAAAGGCAGAGTTGAGTAGATGCAACAGAGACTGTGTGGCCCACAAAACAAAAATTATTTGCTATCTGGCCTTTTGTAAAAAAAATTCACTGACCCCTGCTATACCAGCTGTACTATTATCATGTTGAACACATCCTCCTATGAATGGGTAGCAGTCTCTGATAATTAATCATATGTTTTGTTTAAGCTCACCCTCTGAATTTGCCCAAATTCAACACAGGAAGATGTTTCTATGTAAGGAAGCAGAGATATAGCTGGTTATATTAGACCCGTTAAATAAATAGAAAGCAGATTTCTCATAGGCAATCAGTTTGCCATTTTTGTGAGCATGAAATTCATTTTATAATTTTAGGGAGGAAAATGTGGTCTTAAGCATGGGAAAATATTTTAAAATATTTTATATTCTGTAATGTGATCTAACTTCTCACTGTTTGTTTCAACTCAATAATAAAGTATAACTCCCAAATGTGAGGAATTTTCCTGGGCTGTGAAATTGATAAGATCCAGACTCTTCACATGGAAAATGTTCTCACGACTTCTCCCTTCTAATTCTCACCTCACTTTCTTTCTGAAAATTTGAAAGAAAAGAATATTCCCTTAAATAAGGGGCCTCATATTTACATGTTTTTTTGTAAACCAAATGCAGTTCATACGTTTATTTTACAAAGACTTACATAAATTGAACTGTCACATATAACAAATAAAATGGAGCATATCAAAATGATTCACAGACACTTCTGGTTCAAAAACAAAGCTACTTTCTCAAAGTGGGAATACTATAGTAATAATTTGACATGCAAAATTACTTTAAAAGGAAAGAAAATGATTTGTTGCTGTCCACTACTACATTCTCTCCTTGGTTCCAAATAATCTATTGATTTATTTCTTCATTCAGTAGAAAGTGACTGCATGCCACATTATTTTTTCTTCTTCTTTCCTATTCCCAGGGACAATTGCTTATCACTCTACAACTGTGTAATACATCCTTGAGCGTCCCTATCCTTTCCTTGGCTACTATTAAGAATCCAAGTGATTCATGAACAATTGTTATGTGCCTCAACCTCAGCCTTGGCCTCTCATCATTCCTTATATTAAACTAAATGTAAATTAGTTTTGCTAAAAGATCAACATCGGCCTTATTTACCTAAGTCAAATTAAAAAAAAAAAAAAAGTTGGGAACATTAGTGAAGATGGCACAAGGAATTAATGCTATAATGCATCCTCCTCATTCCTGAGTAGGAATGAAACAGAAAACAAGGCTAAATCCACATATCTCCTTAGTTTTAGGCCTAGAATAATATGGTGGTACTGGGAATTCAGCATGTGCTGAATACTGAGAATCAATGGAGCACCATGTCGACTGGGACCAGAACTTGAGGCTTGGAGATATGAACTAGAATGTGGCCCAACACTACGCTGTATGGACTCTAGGGGACTTGGGAAACTTGAGGACAAGCAGGAAGCCACCTGCTGGCCCAGTGACTGCATGTGTGATATTTTCAATTTTAGATGCTGTTAAGAAGTGTGTAGCATTTCAAAAATGTAAGTTATTCACTAAAACACCAGAAATACAATGTTCTAAACAATTGAAGGAAAGAAAGGGGGAGTATTAAAGGTAACCTTACCAACTCCAAGAGAACACAGGAAAGAATAAGAGGAGGAGAAAGAAGAGGAGGGTGAGGAGGAAATAAAAAGGATATAGACTGAAAGCACAAAATAGTAATTACAGAAAATCCCTGTGTTCAACTAAAAATAAGGTAAACTATTAAATGTATCTATTAAAAGACCAAAATTATCTGATTGGTTAAAAAAAACAGGATCAAGCTCTATGCTATGTACTTGATTTCCACTAAAAGAACCCTCTTCCCCTGAAAGAGTGAAAATTAAGAAATGAAAATACAAATATCTGGTAAATACTGAGAAAAAGAAAGCTACCCTAATAATGTTACTCACAGGTAAAATATTATTCAAAGTAATAAAATGGACAAGCAAAAATAATAAAAGGAATGGAATACCAGAAATATACAAAAGTTATAGTATATTCTAATTATATTTTCTGATTTCTACTAAGAAAAAAGATAAAAAGAATAGCGAATTCACAATCTTGTTTGTGATTTTAACATGCAATATTAGAAACAGTAGCTCAAGTAACTATGAGAAGTTTGAAAAACAAATTAGGAACCTTGACCTAACACACACACACACACACACACACACACACACACACACACATATACATAACATATAGACATATATAATGGAATCTTATTCAACTATGAAGAAAGGAAATCCTGCAATTTGTGATAATATGAATGAACCTGGAGAGCATTAGGCTAAGTGAAATAAGTCAGACAGAGTAAGACAAATAGTGTATGATCTCATTTATATTTGGAACCTAAAAAAATCCAAAATCATAGAAATAGAGAGTAAATTGGGGCTGCCAGGGGTGAGGGTATGGGAGAAATGGGTGAAGGTGTTCAAAGGGTACAAACTTATAGTTAAAAGATGAGTAAATTCTGGGAATCTAATGTACAGCATGATGACTGTAGTTAATATTGTATTGTACACTTGAAAGTTGCTAAAAGAGTAGAACTTTCTCACCACAAAAAAAAATGTTAAAGAAAAAAATGGAGGTGTTAACTAACCTTATTGTGGTAATCATTTATATATATATATATATATATATATATATATATATATATATATATAATCATCACATTGTACATCTTAAACCCACACAATGTTATACATCAATCATATCTCAATAAAGCTGGAGAAAAAAAAAGAAGAAAGAAAGAATAAGGAGAAATGCTAGTCCTAGTAAAATATATAAACCAGTAAAGTATATAAATTTATAGTAAGATTGATTACATCTTTCAGAGGAACCAGAACAAATACCTAAGATGTAGTTCTTTATATCATCTACGTCTAAATCCATGTCTGTCTACAACTATGTCTACATCTATAGCAATATTAGCTGTATACATAGATTTATACCTTTTAAGAGTTTTTGTTTGTTTGTTTTTGTTTTGTTGTTTTTGCCACACCACATGGTTTGTGGGATCTTAGTTCCCCAACCAGGGATCAAACCCGTGCCCCCTGCAGTGGAAGTGCAGAGTCCTAACCATCGGACCAGCAGGGAATTCCCTTTTATACATTTTATAGCAAGATTTCTCAACCTTGACACAATTGAGATTTGGAGCCATACAGTTGTTAATAAAGGACTGTACTGTACTGTGCATTGTAGGAGTTTTAGTGGCATCCATGGTCTTTACCTTCTAGATATCACTGGCATCCTCTTTACTCCAAGAGGAGACAACAATTTCTCTAGACATTGCCAAGTATCCCCCGGGAGGAAAACTAACTCCCAATGAGAATGACTATATCATCTGTGTTATCTATAGTTATGGATGTGTAATCTATATTCTTGTCTTTTACTATCCCTATGAAAAGAGCTCAGAGCTAAGAAACCAAAATCTATATACAATATTTGATGAATGACTTATCCCACCTGTTACTAGGATTTCTCTATAAATGGAGACAGAAATTTCTAACTTATCTTCCGTGTGGTCTGTTTAGGTGTTAAAAAGAGATAGTAGGTATGAAAATCTTTAAAAAATCCATATGTGCTAACAAGACAAAAATAAAACAACAACAGAAATAATAGTAAAATAATAATTTAATCCTGTAATTATTGTACTAACACAGGAATTAATGTTTTATATACATTGAAATGGTTTATTAAAAAAAGGACCAAAGCCTAGAGGCTTGATATGAAATCAAAACTTGGCCACTTGGTGATAGATATAACTGTGAGCAAATCATTTATTTCATAGTTTCAGAGTTTCAGTTCTTAATTGTTAACACTGGGATAATAACTCATACCTAGCAGAATTTTGGGGAGATAAAAATCCATTACCATGTGTGGATAAGAATATGGGCCTATAGTTGGTACAAGAAGAGATATTTTTGGAATTCAAGTCAACACCTCTTTCTTGTAATATCCCGAGGCATTTCCTTTTGAAACCTGACTTTTTCTTCAGTCATTTTGGTTACATTTCTTGGGGTTTCTCTATTCAATTTTCCCCAGCCCCTACCAATCTAGCAGACTACTTATTTTCCCCTATGTGGCCCTAAGTTTCTATTTTCTGGTGATACCTTCAACAGTCCTGTCATCCAAAAGGTTATATATCTCCTATTTGCAAATTTCAGAGTGGACACCCAATGACACCACATATAGAAGTAACATCAGCTCTAGTAATAAAATAATATTCAACCAAATTACGTTTCTGTAGATAGCTAGCCAGTACCATGTATTAAAATATTAAGGGCTCAAACCCATATGTGTCCTTCTTTGAAGAATAATATTCCTGCCGTGGCTACTAACAGTTAAACCTATTACTATGTTTATACTATAAATCTTTTATTTTAAAAGTCAGTGCCTAGGCTGTGAAAATTCTCTTTGTGGTTAAACTTGGCAGAAAGGTTGACACTCTAGAGTGATATTTTCCTCTCCTCAAGTTTAGATGGAAAACCATTAGTTTATTTTTAAGATCTTAGCAGGAAGACAAGGGGAGGGAGTGTCAACAGAGATGTTTCAGATGATTTTTATTGCTAGAAAATTGAATAACCAGTTGGCTTTATTTTATGCAATATGGTAACATGAAAACTAAATTTTGACTTATGTGTATTCCCTGCCATATATGATACCACTGACCAGACTAGTCGATTGTAATTTTCTCTTTTAACATTTAAAGGGGACTCTGGCTCATGCGCAGTTACTCATTTTCTTCAGAAATTTCATAAGGATTTTTAGTATGGAAAGTTATTGAGCATACAAGGTTCTGTGGATTGAAAAGCTCCCTAAGCATGCATTGACATGGAGGACCAGAGTTGTTCCAGTTTGTTATGTCAATGATTTGCAAATAATGGGTCTCTGGGAGATTTTTAAATTGCAGCTTTCACTCCAGGCCACGGTGCTTTTTAGGATGAGCTGAGTTGCTATGAGGCTTGGCACTCTTCAGTGCACCTTAAGCAGGGGCTCTAATACTTCGATTGAGATCATAACAGCTAGCCGTTACAATCAATCTCAATGACATATTTTTCTTTCATTTTTTTCTTTTAATAAAAAACAAAAAAAAATACTCAAAAGACAATATTAAAGTTGTAACTGAAGCCAACTACTGTGAAAAGCTTTCACTGAATGCCTTGAACACCATGAATCAAGTCTTTACAGAATGAAGTTTAAGCCACACGTTGATTACAGTATGAACACTACCGTGCCTCATTCTAACGGGGGTGAAATTGAAGCAGTTAAAATGGCAGCAAAAAGGCATGACTTGTACATGGAATCAGGAAATGTGGGGCAATCAAAGTATGCACTATGGATCAAAGTACATGAAGATTTTATATTAATATTAATGTTTCCTCAAACTATAAAACATTTGGTAGGTTCTAAGTTCTCAAAACTACACTTGTGTTTTTTACACAAACTGAGTTTTAACTGGTCAAACTGTCTAACTCATGATACATGAAGTTATCTAGTTTTCTGGAGTTGAGGGAATCAAGATAATTTTTCAGATAGCTTGCTTACTTATGACATCCTGAAGGAGATTCTGGTGGGAGGGTGATATGCAGGAACACCCCATGGATGTAACACTGACTCATCCATGTAAAATAAGACTGTAGAAAATACATTTTTTCCAAAGAGAGTCTTCAACTAGGTGTAATTTCACTTTATGGACTATTAAATAACTGATGAGTATCTATAGATATTATTTTGAACATGAATATCTGTATAATACACTTATGATTTTCAAGGGTTCCTACTGTGTTGTCTTGTTTTTACTTGAAAATTATGAGCTTCTTCACTGCAAAAATACCACCTTCTTTGTTATTTATCATTCACTCAGCATTGATCATAAAGCCTGGCACAGTGGATAACAAATTTGCTGAATTGGGGGCTGTTATTGAATGACTATTGTGCTTATACCAAAACATATGTCAACATTTCCAAACAGCTCTGGTCAAAATTGAAAAGGGAATCTTAGAATTATTTAGAAAGTTAGAAAGAGTCAGTGTGGATCAGACACTAACCACTATTCACAAACTGATGTAAAATCACAAATAATATACTCTTGAGAAACTATAAGCAATGGAGGTTGAGAAGAGAAAACAGATGCTTATGAGAGCATGAGCTGTTAAAAAGGGATTTTTAACTTACTATCTGGTTAAACCAAGAAAGAGCTTTCTCTTCCAGAAGATAGCAAGAAATGTTACAAAATGGAAAAGAAATATTCATGGAAGGAATAAAGATGTTCAGTAACTGGAATATATTGGTGGTAAGCTTATTTAAATCTTAGAGGAGAAAAAAGAATTTGCATGAAATAACTAACAAGAAAGACGAGTTGTGATTTTATTTGCCTTCTTTTTTTTTTTTGCCAGAACATTTCTTTGGCTTTTTGAAACCTTTGACAGAAAGGGTTTGGATATATTTTCCATAACAAACTGGCAGTGGACAGAGATGTCAGTAATGTGGTGAAGGGTACAAGTCAAGTTGAATAATGTAAATAGGAAATTCTGGCTAGGGCAAAGTTTGAGGTAACAGTGACCAAGACATAGAAGGAGGAAAGGACTCCATACATGATTTGATGAGAGGTGGAGTCACCAATACATAGTAGGAAGGGGCAGACAGGAAGACTTGGAAATGTGAAAAAAAAAAAAGAAAAAAAAAGACAACTTGGGATATGTTCTATGGAAATTCAGACTTTGGAAAAGGGGCTGAGGAGATGGAATAATTTATTCCATGCATTTTATTCACTACACTTGACACATAAAAAATCATAATAGAATTACTTTCTTCAATCAATGTTTCAAAATATCCCAGCAGCAAAAAATATGTATCAACCCCATTTTTCAAAGCCATATGGCCATGTGTTTAGTTTGAGGTTGAAGTTCCACTTCCATGTGTTGAGCAGAGTGAAAGAGGAATGCTTTTGTTAAAACTGCAGTCTATCTCCGACTTCTGGAAGGCTAAGCAGATATATCGGTCTTGAATTTTCTTTTTTTTTTCTCCCCTTGTTATTTTTTAAAAAGTTGTATATCTTTATGTCTACATCCTGAAATAATTCCCTAAGAGTTAGAAACAGGTGAAAAGCCTTTGTAGGATGATCCATGCTCTCAGCTGCTTTAGATTAACTATGAATAACATGCCTTTCAATGGAATTAGACCTAACAAGGTACACGTGGAGATGATGGGGCCACCTTGTAACCACATTGTCTAATCTCTGCTAGTTGGCATTTCAAACAATTGATTTGACCTTTGATTTTGATGGCTGACTGACACAAAGGATTTCCTGGCCCAGCCCCAACTTTCCTGAACATGGTGCTGTGACCAATATTTTAAAACTAATGAATAAATTAAATAAAAGGGAAGCCTCCCTAAGAAATGATGGGTGGGGTGCTTGATGTTAACAATCACTTTACTATTAGAATTAAACTGTAGAGTGAGAAACACTTTTCCTCTTACTATTGATTTTCAGAATTATTTTCGTATCTCAATTATTTTGGAGTTAAGGGCTAAATTTCACAAAAATAAAATTTGATCTGCTGCAGTACTATAGACATAGAAAAAATGAAACAGGAACACCAACACGTTCTTGAGGAGACATATTTTCCAAAAGCAAATAAAACTAATTGCACTTGTCTGTCTAGGGTGAAAGTGTTTTGAAGGAATGCGGTTTGGTCTCTTTAAGCTCTTTATAAATAAATAAAGGGGTCTAATTATTCCAGATTGTCCTCTTTAAATCAACAAGACTAAGAAGTGTACAATATGTAGCTCAATGTGGGTGTCAAAGTTAACATCGGTAGATGATTATCCCATTTTTAGCATTTCCTTCCCAGAAGAATTTTAAGGAGAGTGCTTATTTTTCAAGAGTACTTAAATACGACTTAATCCAGAGAAGCCTGTGACTATATGTTGGCAAGCTAATGTTTTGACAAGAAATAAATCAATGCATGTGGACATGGGTGATGCATGAATCTCCCCAATAAAGCATTTCGTCAAAATATGTCTTTCAAACCTATATGTCTGTCATAATTCCTAGGCCAAATGTTTAATGAACAGTTTATCTAAACACTACTGTCAAGAGAGACTGTTATTGGCTGTCAGCTTCCCACACGTAAGTGATTAATAAAGTGACAAACTCAAGATCAAACCTTTCACGGTCTAGGACAGATTTAGTAGTGAGTGTATAAGACATGGGTTTTTGAACATAGATTGTGCCCCCAGATCTGATCAGGCGAACATCCACTATTTAATATACAATATTTAATATACCCCCTCTGTTCTGTCAGCACACTGCCTAAAATATTTGAGAATAACATTTGGAAATTAGAAGATGGTATCTCACCATGTTGCCTGGACTAAAATAGAAAATAATTCACATGTGCATTAAAAAGGAATTCAGAGCTAGTTGTTGATCCTGAATCAGAATTAATGGTAATGTATTATTTTTAACTTACAAACACAAAATACATATAATTTATTATATTTATTGCATCCAATACATTTTAAGTAAATAAAAACATTTTATTCATTGAAATTTCATGAAAAGTAGAATCTCAGAGATTGTCAAGGAAATGTTAATGTTCCCTTGTTAAGAATAAATGACAATAATTTTTCCAGTGGACAACTTTCAAATTTTGAATATTATTATTTAACTTTATTCAGTAGTCAATAACTTTAAACTATTTGAAAATGTGACTGAATTCAAAGCCTTTTCTAAGTGTGTCAGTATTGCTTGTTATGACATTAGTAAACAGAAGTTAACAACATAAATTCATTTATTTATGAAAGATATGATACTACTATGATAAAAATTATATCAACTTTATCAGCTAATATATGGAGCATACCAATTGCACAAAATATATGTTTTCCTTCATATTTCAAAGAGATCTTTTTTTTAATGTTTAAATCTACAAAATTGTACTTAAAACATTAAGAGTGTTAAAATGTTGTCTTGTGAATTGAAAAACTATTTTGTTTCTGGCTGCATATATGTAAATTATGTAGAATGACATCTCAAGAAAACATAGGCGTTTATCTGTTTAATATACTATTTTCTATTTATAGATACATTGAGTTTGGACTGAAATGGCTTAACTGTCTCAATCCAGTTTGCATGTAAATAAATTAATGACACTAAACTATATTATCTTTTGTAATTACAAGAGACATTGTGACAAAGGTCACTGATTTCACAATGCATAATAGATAAATGTAATAGAAAATAAAATATTTAATTAACCTAATATCATTTAAATTATTTTTGTTCCAATTCAAATGAATTCAAATTAATGGCATCCTTTTTTTTTTTTTTTTTTTGCAGTACGCCTCTCACTCTTGTGGCCTCTCCCATTGCGGAGCACAGGCTCCAGACGCACAGGCTCAGCGGCCATGGCTCACGGGCCCAGCCGCTTCATGGCATGTGGGATCTTCCAGGACCGGGGCACGAACCCACGTCCCCTACATCGGCAGGCAGACTCTCAACCACTGCACCACCAGGGAAGCCCAATGGCATCCTTTTTTAATTTATTCATTCTGCAGCAAGTTTGTTTTATGTGGCATGTACTGATTTGAAAAAGGTAATGTTACATCAACTTCAAACCAAAAAAGCTAATGAATTCTAATGGATGAGGCAGCAAAAAAGCCTAGGTTTCAAAATGCTTTTGTTGTGAAAATCTCTCCTGTGCCTCTCATCAGGCATCAGGAACTTGTGAGTTCTGGTTATCACTAATTTGGGGAAAGACAGTCCAGCCAATGGACCAGCCGTGACAATAAGTGCTGGCCCCATGTGCCAAAGGTCCAAAAGAAATCCAGCATTAGGCCTAATAAGAATCAGGTAATGTACCTAATAAAAGTCAGGCAACAGGCCTAATGAATCTTAGGCAGTGCAACTCATGAAAACCAGGCAGTGGGCCTAATGGGAGAGAGGCAACAGGCCTAATGGAAATCAGGCAACAGGAATAATGAGAAATGCTATAGACTTCATTTTGGTTTGTCTCTCCATGGAAGTTTGTACTCTGGTCTCTTAAGCAGACCCACTCAGAAACATACTTGAGGAATATTCATCTAAGTGCAAAGCCATAGGAAAAGGAAGTGCAATAGTATATAGGGTAGAGCCAATGCACAATTTACCTGACTTATTGAATTTTTTAAGCACTATGAATTTGAAAACCATCAAGGTTAGCATACACCATCACAGTGGTAGTTTTTAACTAATATGTCACAACTCTAATTTGAGATTTATCCTGAGTTCCTGTCTGTTACCATGCCCTAGTCAGCCTTTTTACAGCTGTTTATTTATTTACGAGAATCTACATGGCATGTATAGACATGGGCCTAAAAAAAAACAACAGGTTCCAAGCTTTCTAGTATTTGATATTTAGATGGAAATGGAATTGTTTACATAATTTCCATGGTTCCTTAAATTTAAACGAACATGCAAAATATCAGGAGAGATTTCAGCCTTTCATTGATTCTTTCAGAAACTCTTCAGATGCTTCTGTGTAAGGTACTGAGTGACAATGGTGAAGAAATCTATATGAGCCTTTCTCTGCTGAGATTTTTAGTTCAGTGGGAGAGGAGGACAATAAATAAGGAGTTATAAACTACAAATTGTGGGAAGTGCTATAAATGAAATAAACAGAGTATTATGATAGGTTGTACTGGCACAGGAAGACCAAGGTTTAGTTGTGTGGAGGAAGGCCTCTCTAGGATGAGATGTGCTACAGACTGTGAAAGCAGGGACGAACATTTCCTGACCCAGACACACTGAAATCAGGACAGTGGCTGGCAAGATTGAGGGACTAAAATATCAGTTTGGGTCATCAATTGTCAATGAAATGGGCAATGTTAAACATAGTTTAGGGAATATATAGATATATAGATATATATGCACAGTTTAGAGATAAACATGCCTCAATTCAATTCCTGGTTCTTGTGTTTATTAATTTATAATCAAAGGAAACATATTTATCCTCTTTTAATGTTATTATTATTCTTGTACCTAGTACATAGTGTTATGACCTGTATGACCTATAATGGGTAAGGACTGAAACAAAATATATTTTTGTATTCTATCACTTATACATTTCAGTTTGATATATATATATATATATATATATATATATATATATATATTTAGTTAAAGTTAATTTTTTTAAATTGAAGTATAGTTGATTTACAATGTCATGTTAGTTTCAAGTGTACAGCACAGTGATTCAGTTATAATTATATGTATTAGATAAATATTTTTTAAATTTTAAGACAAAAAACAAAAAAGCTGAAGCCAACTTTTTCATAAGCAATTGAAATGTTGATTTTAATCTTTGCCAATGTAAATGTATCATTAGCAAGACAATATTATAGTAAATATGAATAATGAAAATTAAGTATAGGTCTGCAATGTGGTATGATGAAACAATCACTTTATTCTAAAATTATTTCTAATTTCTAAAATTATTTCTAAATTCTAAATTCTAAAATTCTAAAATTATGTCAGTGTTCCAGCAACAGAATCATCAAAGATTATGGCTGTATGCAAATGTGACCTAGAACCATATAATAATGCAATATGTATTGCACACAAAGTATGTAAAATTTTATGTTATTTCAATTATATTAATCTAATTAATCTAATTTTGCTTACATTGGGTCTAGAATTAATATTAGAGAAAAATAACAGCAAGTGTTTGGGACATGATACATTCTTTTCGACCTCAAGTTGAATTAGAACAAACCCCACAATAACACAGAATAATATGTCTGATGTGGTTTTCCTTCAAGAGATATGGAGTTTTTAGATTTTACCAAGTCCCTTGGAAGGTGTAGGGTTCTTCCAATGCCTGGAGTCAACTTTGAGCAACTTTGCAATTTACTGTAGGGGATCTTCAACAAAATACTGAAAATGGGAATGCTTTTGGGACAAGTAGGTTTCTCTAAGACGTCAATACGTGATTCCTGATGGGGAGAAGGAAAAGGCGCATAATATATATCTGTAATACTGCAATATGTTAAGAGGTATTAATAATAAAAAAATTTAAGTAAAAAAAATGAATCCTTTATCAATTTCATTGAGAGAATTAGGACTAGGTCTAAAGAACAACAAAAGTACATGAGAGATTAACAAACTCTCTATTTAGCCCTTTTATTTACACATTTATTCTGAAGTTGTTTTTTTTTGCTTGATGTAAGATGTTGTGACTTGCATAAAGTCATCCATGACAAAAAGTAAATGACTTTGTGTTTATAGTTCTAATATTGCCCTCTATCTACTTTCAGTTAATCAATCATTTACCATCCATCCTTCCATTTATTCAATAAATACTTATTCAGTGTCTATTATATGTCAGGTATAATTATATGTGTGGTGATACGGTCATGAACAAAAAATAAAAAGTGCCTGTTCTCCTTCCTCTGTTTTTTTTCCATATCTAATTTATAATTGATCCTGTATACTTCTTGTTGCATTATGCTGGGAGACATACTGTCTTTCAACAGTGTTCATACTGATCAGTGGCTTCAAATGTTTTCAGCTTAATCCATTCATTATAAAATTCCCCACTGGACTCTCTTCACGGTTTTAACAGTCATTGATGATTGTTGCCTAGAATCCATTATTTATTTGTTGTTATAAAATGGTAATGTTTTGATTCTTTCATTACTTCTGCATTTTATATAATTCTTTTGTAAAGAACAACTTTTCCTATGAATTAGTCTGTTTTCATGAAAAGAAGTTTGTTTAGGAAAGATAGGTGAGATGTTTGGTTCATACCCTATAATTGTGTTTGCAGAATAATGAGTTGATTTCCTGAGACAGGGAACCCAAGGTAGAGTATTTTTTTTCCTTTCAGTATCATTTTAAACTTAGGAGTTTAAACATATTTGATATGTTTAAATACATTACAGTCTTTGCTCTTTTTGATGGTTAAATTGTTCTGTTTTTAAAGTTAACTTCTAGGACTCTTTAAAAAGAAACTAGAGCTCCCTTTCTTTTTTGGTAAAATAGGAGCTTTCAGACTCATGGAATTCTCCCAAGTCTGGGGTGACCTGTTTCTCCAGGAATCCCTGGTTCCTTTGTTAAAAGTGGTATTAAGAGACCACATTACAGGTGCTGGGAGTATTCATTGTTACATGACTAGCCTTTCAGGAGACAAAACTAGGATCAATTTTGCTGGTTATTTTTTCTAAGAAACCAACCATAAATTCATACCGTTATTTTTGATTCAGATTTAAGATCAACTGGATTTAAAATTTTTTAAAGTGTTGATCTTTATTCCTATTGATCTTTTATTCTCGCTGGTGGAGACAGACAATTCAGAAGCCCCTAACGAGTGTTACATTTTATTTAATCAATGGTTAACCTTCATATCAGAGGTAGAAATAGAATATAATTCTTGAAGGTGCTTATGGTTTTTTCCTGGAGACACATTGGTCTTCTCAACTCTTCTTATATAAAATACTATTTCAGAAATAACATCTTCCTTTACTTAATATTTCATGGCAAGAGACAGTCAATTAAACATGATTATACCACCTTTAATCTTTTAAATCCTACAAAAATAAGTATTACATTTGGATGTCATTATCATCTTGAATTCATAATGGCCAAGCAAACCTCTCATAAAGATGACAGAATTTCTGCTAATTATCTAAAAATAATTAATGAATAGTCCTATAACAATTTATCTTAAATTCCCTTCTGAATAATTACCATTGTGATTCACTAAGAGAAAGAGGCAAAAGAGAAGACATACTTTATCATATCTCATTGTCCTTTTCTTCTTGAGATATTTAGTCATAATATAAATTATTTTAATGTGGATATATAATTTAATGAAAGGAAAATTGCAATGATGACAAATGTGTAAGATTTTAACTGCAAGTAATAATACTCAAAAAAATCTTTTATTAAAGCATGTAAAAAGCCATCTTAAATAATAATGGGAACTATGGAAAATTGTGGCCTTACTTCACTATTAGGAAAGCTCAAACTCTAAACCATCTATAATTTGAGTGAGGGTGCTATCAAGCAAGGTGGTGTTGCATATTGTGGACATTACAAAAAATAAATTCCAAAGGCATTCTTTCTTTTAAAAACCTGAATATGTTGCTATATATTAGCTGTCCATAGTCAAAACCATAGAAAAATATTTTCAGTTGTAAAATGTGTCAAATGTTGTACCTGAATGAGTATTCTATATTAAATAAATTTATTTGTAGGAGTTAAGCAACTGATATATTGGTGTAATATTGACCAACTAGATGAAAATTATAGTTTTTCACACACCTAAATTTTGCCTATGTTACAGAGACAACTATATTTCCCGGAAGGAGGAAAACATAATTAAAATTCAGAATGGTACTTTTTTGTTAACGTGACAGGAGATTGTTAATACCTAAAAGGTTGCACAGTAAAAACCCATGGAATCAAATATAAGAACAAAATTATGCTGGAAAATACTGAAAAGAGGACCAATTATCAACGTGTGGTGCAAACATTCACTAGTTCCAACATTGAAGTGGATGGAGCAATAACTAATATTCTGGATTATGTAGAGCAATAAGGTCTACCACTTAAATAAGATTTTATTTAATCTTTTTTTTTTTGTAGGGCAAGGTTCGAGTTTATTTTTTATTTTTTTATTAGTTTCTGCTTTATAACAAAGTGAATCAGTCATACATATATCTTTCCCACTTCCTTTCCCTCATGCATCTCCCTCCCTCCCACCCTCCCCATCCCACCCCTCCAGGCGGTCACAAAGCACTGAGCTGATCTCACTGTGCTCTGTGGCTGCTTCCTACTATCTATCTACCTTACGTTTGGTAGTATATATATGTCCATGCCTCTCTTTTGCTTTGTCACAGCTTACCCTTCCCCCTCCCTATATCCTCAAGTCCATTCTCAAATAGGTCTGTGTCTTTATTCCTGTTTTACCCCCTAGGTTCTTCATGACATTTTTTTTTCTTAAATTCCATATATATGTGTTAGCATACGGTATTTGTCTTTCTCTTTCTGACTTACTTCACTCTGTATGACAGACTCTAGGTCTATCCACCTCATTACAAATAGCTCAGTTTCATTTCTTTTTATGGCTGAATAATATTCCATTGTATATATGTGCCACATCTTCTTTACCCATTCATCCGATGATGGACACTTAGGTTGTTTCCAGCTCCGGGCTATTGTGAATAGAGCTGCAATGAACATTTTGGTACATGTCTCTTTTTGAATTATGGTTTTCTCAGGGTATATGCCTAGTAGTGGGATTGCTGGGTCATATGGTAGTTCTATTTGTAGTTTTTTAAGGAACCTCCATACTGTTCTCCATAGTGGCTGTACCAATTCACATTCCCACCAGCAGTGCAAGAGTGTTCCCTTTTCTCCACACCCTCTCCAGCATTTATTGTTTCTAGATTTCTTGATGATGGCCATTCTGACTGGTGTGAGATGATATCTCATTGTAGTTTTGATTTGCATTTCTCTAATGATTAATGATGTTGAGCATCCTTTCATGTGTTTGTTGGCAGTCTGTATATCTTCTTTGGAGAAAAGTCTATTTAGGTCTTCTGCCCATTCTTGGATTGGGTTGTTTGTTTTTTTGCTATTGAGCTGCATGAGCTGTTTATAAATTTTGGAGATTAATCCTTTGTCAGTTGCTTCATTTGCAAATATTTTCTCCCATTCTGAGGGTTGTCTTTTGGTCTTCTTTATGGTTTCCTTTGCTGTGCAAAAGCTTTGAAGTTTCATTAGGTCCCATTTGTTTATCTTTGTTTTTATTTCCATTTCTCTAGGAGGTGGGTCCAAAAGGATCTTGCTGTGATTTATGTCATAGAGTGTTCTACCTATGTTTTCCTCTAAGAGTTGGATAGTTTCTGGCCTTACATTTAGGTCTTTAATCCATTTTGAGCTTATTTTTGTGTATGGTGTTAGGGAATGATCTAATCTCATACTTTTACATGTCCCTGTCCAGTTTTCCCAGCACCACTTATTGAAGAGGCTGTCCTTTCTCCACTGTACATTCCTGCCTCTTTTATCAAAGATAAGTTGACCATATGCGCGTGGGTTTATCTCTGGGCTTTCTATCCTGTTCCATTGATCTATCTTTCTGTTTTTGTGCCAGTACCATACTGTCTTGATTACTGTAGCTTTGTAGTATAGTCTGAAGTTAGGGAGCCAGATTCCTCCAGCTCCATTTTTCGTTCTCAAGATTGCTTTGGCTATTCGGGGTCTTTTGTTTTTCCAAACAAATTTTGAAATTTTTTGTTCTAGTTCTGTGAAAAATGCCAGTGGTAGTTTGATAGGGATTGCATTGAATCTGTAGATTGCTTTGGGTAGTAGAGTCATTTTCACAATATTGATTCTTCCAATCCAGGAGCATGGTATATCTCTCCATCTATTTGTATCACCTTTAATTTCTTTCATCAGTGTCTTATAATTTTCTGCATACAGGTCTTTTGTCGCCTTAGGTAGGTTTATTCCTAGATATTTTATTCTTTTCACTGAGACATAAGTGTCACTGATCAGAGATACTGACTCTCCACTCTAAATTCCCACTGATGAAAACCTCTGACCCAAACAAGGTTAACTATCTTTACCCTTTATCCATTAACCATTTTCTTTATTCATCTGTTTGAAGATTAACAAGCTTAGTATAGTGAAAATATATTTTAGTAATAATAACCTTATTAATAGTGTTATGTATTTTAATCATAATAATAATTGTTAATATTATTAATTACGATTCCTGTGTGTTTTAATTTTTTTTAACTCTTGAGGGTACACTATCTCAGGCAATGTTCTAGCCACTTTCATTCTATTGTCATTGTTACAGTTACACTAAAGATAGGAAGAATATTATCTTCATTGTACAGGTGAGGGGACTGAGGAAAGTAAAACTAATGAGTGATTAAGTTGGAATTTGACTTTATGTCTGACTGAACCACTCTAGGAGGAGAGAGACAAAGAGAGCCAGAGGAAAGTGCAAACATGAGAGGAAGAAGGGCAAAAGGGTGATAATGAAAACATAATATATTCTATAGAAACATGCTGAATTTAGATAGATCTCATTTTCTCCATATACAAATAAAAAAATAACCAAAAAGTCTTCTATAAATATTTCTGTTGGACACAGTAATCAAATGTTACCCAGAATATGTAAGGAAATTTTCATGTTTCTATGCGTTTTAAATAACAATTTTTAGAAAATAGCTTTTGTATTCTTCACTTTTCAAATTCAATGAAAGAAATGTCTTTATAGGCTTAAAGAAAGAAAAAAACTATTTAAAATTATACTGAATTAGGCTGACAACAGCAACAGGAAGAAAAATCCAGTGAAAGGATCCAGAAATCCAATAAAAATTCAACTGCATATTTGAGGTGTGTGGAAATGATCTTACCAAAATTGTGATTTCACACCTCCCAATATACAGGAAGGAGAAGAAAAATATGAACATAATAGAAAAAATGTAATAGATAAGAAAAGAAAGAATTGACTAAATAACTCCAGTCTGTGAAAACTAATGTTCCTGAAGAAGAAATCAGAATAAACTAAGGGAAGCAATACTGAAACAATTTGAAACAATTAAATTATTAAAGAAAACTTTCATGAGATAAAACTTTTCTGAATGCAGACCTACTAGAGAATGGACTTAAGGACATGGGAGTGGGAAGGGTAACCTGGGACAAAGTGAGAGAGTGGCATGGACATATATACACTACCAAATGTAAAACCAATAGCTAGTGGGAAGCAGCCACATAGCACAGGGAGATCAGCTCAGTGCTTTGTGACCACCTAGAGGGGTGGGATATGGAGGGTGGGAGGGAGGGAGATGCAAGAGGGAAGAGATATGGGGATATATGTATATGTATAGCTGATTCGCTTTCTTATGTAGCAGAAACTGACACACCATTGTAAAGCAATTATAATCCAATAAGATGTTAAAAAAACTTTTCTGAAATTTCACATTAATTAGTGTCAGTTGTAAAAATAAGTAAATCAAACTCTTATTTAGATATTATCAGATAACTATTTAGACTTTAAAGTACAAAGAAAAGTATTCTAAATATATCCAAGCAAAAGGAAAAGACAAATGTTATATATACAGAAGCAAAAATCTTAATTTTAGAGTTATCTTGGGAGATAAAGAATATTAAAATAAATCAATTATTTTCTGCAGAAAATCAAGGGATAAACTCAAATATACAATCAAGATGTTGTTCCTATAGTAATGAAACAGGAAGATAATCTCAAATAACTGAGAATCCATAAAACACATTGCTTCTATCCCCTTACTGAAAAAAAGTTTTTTGAAGATATATATCAGCTAATGGGAAGAAGAATAAAAATAAAAACTCAAGATCAGGTAATTTTTTTTTCTATAAAAGTAAAGGAAAGTGTGGCAGCATTGCTTTCAGTTAAAGAAGTAGAGTTAAGTATAAAATATTGTTGTAAATATGGTAACAAAATGTAAGCAAATAAAAATTCTTGGGATTAATTATTGTGAATAAAAATCTTACTCTATGACTCCAGGGTACATTTACAAAGTATGAAAAGTTGACATGAAAGGAGAAAGAGAACTTAAAAGTATAAAATATTTTTAGTTCTTACTTTTGATTATCTGCTACCAAATAACTATAAAATATCAAAATGAAACCTGTAATGTATATAAAAAGAAAGTATAGAAAGTGATGATAAAGTATGGAGCAAACAAATAAATAAAACTAGAGAATATTATGACAATAGGTATAACAGATCTCAGAATGCCTATATCAATTGAAATACTTAGACAATGCATATTACCATACAAAATAGACAAAACTAGAAGACATGAAGACCCTAAATTATTAAAAATGATTAGGTAAGGCATATTGTAGAATACATTAATTTTTCATATATTTTCTTAAAAGATTTTTTTTAAAGCTACAATATGAGACCTACTCCCAAAACTCAGTTACAATATTTAACAAAAGTGTAGTGGACATGGGTGAAGATATTTCAGATATAAAACATAAAACAGTAAATCAGCAGTGCTAATTTTAATATAAAATTGAATAGGGAATGGTTTAAAAATGAAGGATAAATATAGTTCTGTTGATGAAAAATAAATAATAATAAAATAAAAATATATCAGCAGAATTAGTTTCATCCTTCAATTTTAAACCATTCTACTTTATACAAAATAAACAGTCCTTTGAAAAAAGCTGACTCAAAAAGCATACAGTTTTTTTCTTTATTAAACACATTCTTTAAAATTTATGAAATCAATCATATAATGCTCTCTAACTTTAAATTTTTGAATTATATTATTTACATTTCTAACAATTTTGAGGTCATGATATTCAGTGCAAGATAGTAAAACACACGATTTTAGTAAATTTTACTTCCGATAAAGTAGCATATGTGACCACCCCTCTACTCACAGCACATATAACTTGAAGGCAAAAATTTAATCAAAGAAGAAGGAGGAGGAAGAGGAGAGGGATGTGAAGAAGGGAAAGGAAAGGGGAAGAAAAATACTATCCAGATAACTGGAAACGTAGCAAAATGGGGGATTACAGTTGTAAAGAGTTTTACCATTAAAAAAAGAAAAAAGAATAAGTTTAGCTTGAGAACAGTCCTTAGCACATTTAGTGCTATAAGTGTGAACCATTCTTATTGTAATTATTAATGTTAATGAAATGAAAGATGCAATTTTTAACATTATGTTAGTAAATAGCTCTTAAAAGTATAGAAACATATTTGATATGTTAATGAAGAAGCAATACACAATATTGACAATTTAAAAGTTGCACAGAAAAAAGTGAATTATATGTTCAAATGATATTTGTAATTCCTCTATAATTGGTTTTCAGTCTGAAACCTACGTAACCTTGGGGTACATTAAGACTTTCTGTGGTATATAAACTGTGGAGAATTTTAAGGAAATTAACTGACAATGTTCTTTCCATGTTTGAAAACCAAGAAGCTTGGAGCTGGCTTTTGAGATATTTTATTTCATCCCTGGCTGAGCAAAAGCAGTAAAGGAAGGGATTTTTATTTCTGTAAAACAAAAGATCGTCACTTTAAATGTCTGCTTTAATTTTAGTTGGCTACTCCAGATGTTTAATGTTAAAACATATGGAGCAATGGAGGAAAATTAGTAAATATAAGTTGTTAGATATAAACCTGGCCAGAGTCAGGCCAAGAAAGGGGAAGAAAAGAAATGTTATTCTTAGTAATGTAGTTTGTTCTTGGTACTCTTTCTAGGTTGAAATCATAAGGGTTAAGTAGAGTATAGGAGTGATACTTGCACAACATATTAGAAAAATATTACTGTGTTTCCTTCTATCTCTTCTTCTGTACTCACATGTCATAACTAATTGTCTTCCATCATTTGACTTGTTCCCTTTGTCTATTAAAAGTGATTTGGGGATACTTTTTAGACCCTGCTGATGATTGTGTATGTTGGGCATAGTGTTTAGGGTTCTGGGACAATATAAATTATGGGAAAAATATGGGAGGTAGAATTTTGGTAAATTTTTATGGGTACACAGCATTCAAAATTCCAAGGAAGTATTTTATATTAAGTGTTAAACCTAACTTGGAAGAAGAGGCTTTTGTAACTATATCAGTAACAGAATTTTCAAAGCCCCTTACTCTTATTCCAATTCACAAGGGCTACAAGGAAGAGAAGGGAGAAAGAAAAAATAACAAAACTAGTATAAGTCCTTTGCCTTAAGAGTTTTCTCATTCTGTTATATCAGTGATATGCTTCAAATATTCTATAACCAGAAACCTAAACTACCTAGACTTTATATATTTTACAGTCTTCAACTTTGAGTTTCTTTCTAATTATTTGGAGGCTAAAATTGACCCCCAAATTGCCAAAGGTATTATGATGCAATTAGTATAAGAGATAAAGAAAAAGGCAAGCTGTTATTCAAACATTTACCTATTCAATAAACTATCCTGATATAAATGAGAGCTAATGGGATTTTTTTAAATGCAAGATTGTATGAGTTTTTATTTGTGAATATCATACATACATGATTATAATAGTGTACTTTAACATTGCTTTCTTCTTTATTTTACAACCGTACTCTTCCAGAACTAGAGAAAGCAAGAAGAGTAGGAGATGGAATCAGACAAGCCAGAGCTGTGGCTTTTGCTTTCAGTGAAATGAGGAGCTATTTGGGGGTCTTGAGAAGTGACAGAACTGACTCATATTTTAAAAACATTAGTGTGGCTCCTGAGTTGAGATGAGATTGTAGGTAGAAAAGGTAAAGACAGGAAAACCACCTAGAGGGCTCTTACACTATTCCAGGCTGGAGATATTGGTGGCTCATTTGGGATGATAGGAGTGTATGTAGTGAGACCTAGTCATGTGCTAGATTTATTTTGAAGGTAGAGCCATTAGACTTCTCAGTAAATTGGTTGTAGGATGTCAGTAAAAATAGAAGTAAAGGAAGACAAGAATTTTTTTTTTTCCTGAACAAGTGAAAGAGTTTCCAGTAATTAAGATGGGGAAAACTGGAGGTAAAGTTGGTGTCAATAGAGCAGATGTTCAGTTTTGGATGTGATGGATTTGGAATGTCTGTTGGCTATCCAGGTAAAGCTGTAAGTAGGCAGTTGGATATATGAGTCTGTAGTTTGGAGGACAGTTCTGTAGATATTAACAGTAGATATACATCTGGGAGTCACTGGCAAACTGATGGTATCTCAAGTCATGAAACTATGAGATTTACAAGGGAAAGTGTGTAGGCAAAGGATAGAAAGAACAAAACTCGATCCTCAGGTGTTCCAATATTAAGAGAATGGGGAGAAGAGGAGGGACCAAAAAAAAAGAAATTGAAGAGTGATACTGATACAGGAAAGAATTCAGGTGAGTGTGATGTCCTGAAGTAAAAAAAAAAAAGGGGAACAAATATCAACTTTGTCAAATGCTGTAATAGATCAAGATAAAGTGTGAGAATTGTTCACGGGATCAGCAGTGTGGATTCTATTTGTGACTTTGATAAGCACATCTTTGATAGAGTGCTGAAATTTGAACCCTAATTGATGTAAATTTAAGATAGGAGGAAAGGAACTGGAGACTAACCTGGGAGTTTTGCAACTAAGGGAAAGAAAGAAATGGAGCCTTAACTGGTCAGAAAATGGAGTAAATTTTTTTTTTTTTTGAGAGAGGAGAAATTACAACATGTTTATATGGTAATGGGAATGGTCCACTTAAGAGAAAAAAAGGAGACATTGATTATGTATTATCTTATCATCTATTTTCACAATAATCCCATAATATAGTTCTAATTGTTATTTTCATTATTTAGATGAAGAAGCTGAGAACAGGAAGTTTAAGTGGCATGCCCACTTTTCTATTTCTCATTTATGTTGTTCTTTCAAACCTTAAATTATATTTCCTTTTTTTAAGCTTATTTTGAAATATGTGGTTTACTTCCATTTGTTGCCTTGTATGTTATCATTAACTGAAAGACTGTTATTCAGTCTATTTTAAAATTTATTCTAATATTTTTGAGCCTTATTGTAAACATTGTCATTGTTGCTGTCATCATCTATGTTTAAATAAGAAGGGGTTTTCTGGACTAATAAGAATAAATTTCTGGGTAGTTGGAAGGCATCGGCCAGGGAATAGGCCAAGAAAATTTTTCAACCTTTATGGCACCCTCTTTTCTTACTATGAAGGTTTCAAAAAATAACCTCGAATAGTTAAAATAGTCATACTCATGGAAACAGAATAAAATGGTGGTTGCCGGGTCTAGGGGAAAGGGGGAATGGGGAGTTGCTATTCAACAGGTATGAAATTTCAGTTACACAAGATGAATAAGTTTTAGAGATCTGCTCTACAACATCATGGTTATAGTTAATAGTACCATATTGTACACCTAAAAGTTTAAGAGGGTAAACTCATGTTAGATGGTCTTAGAGCAATAAAAATAAATATATAATCACTGTGTAAACTCATTTGTGAGACTTGGGTCAAGAAGGATCTCCAGTTCCAATGCTGTGGTTCATAGATCTATAGGTCTTGCACTACAAAGCAGTGCTTTCCCCCTTGTACCTTGAATTTTTTTCTTAAGATACTTTCTGAGATAATTCTCCTCAGGACCACTAACTGTTCCCCTTCCCTCAGTTATCTAAAACTTCTTTCTCCCTTATTCCCAAGTCTACTTTCCTAGTTTATTTGGCTTCTACTCTTAGTAGTATTCCCTAAAGGGTGTGGCTCTGTCTTTTAGAATCAGAGAATTTACTAGAATTTTCTGAGATTACCATGGACTTTCCATAGGGAAAAAGAAGATTAATGTTTACCTACTTTCTGTCACACTATGTACAAAAATCAATTTCACGTATATAGACCCCAATATAAAAAGTCAAATGATAAAGATGTCAGGAAGAAACAAAGGAGAGCATCTTTGTGACCTAGAATATACAAATAATTTGTTTTTTAAGAGTACACATAATTATTTACTCTAGAATGAAGAACTTCTGCAAATCAACAAAAAATGGAAGACAACCTCATAAAAAACAGTTAAGAGACTTAAAACAGAAATTTTTTGAAAAAGAATATCCATATGGCCAGTAAACATGAAAATCTGCTCACCTTCATTAGTCATCAGAAAAATATAAATTAAAACCATAATTTATACACCCAATAGAATGGCTAATATGAAAGACACCCATTCTAAGTGTTGACTAGACTGTCAAACAACTGAACTCATATACACTGCTAGTAGAAGTGTAAGTTATTATAACTACATTGGAAAACTCTCCAGAAGTATCAAAGAAAGCTGCATATATGCATAACTAGTGGTTCTACTCCTAAGTATATATCCAACAGAAATCCATTAGTTTACAAAAGAGTTTTGCACAAGAATTTTCATAACCACACTATTCCTAACAGTATACAAAACTGGAAATCATCAAAATGTCCATCAATATTAAAATTAATAAATATATTATGGGTACATAAATACAATAGAATATGGCAATACATCATTTTGAATTCATGCAATAATATGGAGGAATCTCCTAAACAAAAACTTGGGCAAAAGTATGTAGACCCAAAAGAATACATGCTGTATGATCTAATTTATGTAAATTAAAAACAATAGAAGCAATTTATGGTGTAAGAAGTCAGAATAGCAGATGCACTTGTGAAGGGAGCAATATTGACTGGGCAGGGTAACTTTGTTCTATTTCTTGAATTTGACACTCCTTACTATGTGTGCTAACTTTGTAAAAATCCAGTGATTTGTACACTGCTAATCTGTAAGTTATATTTCAACAAAAATTTACTTACAAATACAAATAATAAATAGACAGCTGGTTATGGCCATAGGATGGCTAAATGTTAAAATCTGTTTAATCTTGTTAAAGAATGTATTATTTTATCTGTGGTGGGGGACTCTATGTTGCTGCTCTTGTAATGGAGTAACTGGAAGTGATGTGATTACTTTTAAAAAATGTTGAACATACCCTTTTGGATGCATGTAGAATCCACTCTTGGGAAATGTTTATTTGTTGAGGTCACATCTGCATTACTCTGGGCCAAAATCCATTGCACTTTTGGTATTATTTAATAAGAATATTGTTTTTCTGTTGAGAAGTTTGGACATGGCTAATTAAATGGAATTAGACTCAGTGTTACCCCTGTCTCTGCTGTCAAAATCCATTTTCTGCCCTATGAAAAGACTCATGAAACAGCAGCTAGTCTTCACTTACTTATTTCATTCAATTAAAATTAAATTACACAATTGAACTTTTTTTCTTGTCTTTTCTATATTACATTTTGTTAATTGCTTAATTGAAACTGAAGCCTGACATTTATTTCTTTCTCTTTAGGAAAAAAAAATAAAGAAAATAGAAAAAGAGAAAAGGAAATATAAGACACACTCACTGTTACTTACTTAGTTATTCAACAGGAAGCTCTAGAAAAACACTTCTGTTAGCAAAGAATAAAATAAACCACAACTTTCCCATGAAAATATTTATAAAAAAGATACAAGCATGATAGTTTTTAAGTTCATTGCCATTCCAGTTTCTAGGAAGGCATTTAAAATGTACCATATTCAACAAATATATCTAGTTATTTTTGCATATATATATACACATATATATATGTATATATATATATATATATATATATATATATATATATATACTCCAACTTGAGTTTTCTTAGTATCTTCATCATTTTCCAGTAGCCATTTTACACATGGAAATAGATAATGACTCTATCTATTGGTATTTATATATAGTACTGTTGCTTCAAAAACCTAGTCTCCTCAAATATGACAGCTAGCATTTGTACAGTGATTATTATTTGGCATTGTCAAATTGTTTTGTGTACATTAACTTATTTAATATTCATATTTATAGATGAGGAAACTGAGGCACAATGTATTTAAAAGATTTACCAGAGACTATATGGCTAGTAAATGGCAGAGCTGGGATTTTCATCCAGAATTTTATTTTAATTCTATTAATTTGTCTGTAAGAGTCACACTCTTAACCAATGTATTACAGTGACTCCAAATGGATTCACACAAGCCAAGAGGTAACTCTCCTCTTGAAAACACAGAATTTATTTATTTATTTTTTTATTAATTCACAGCTACTTACTGAGGTTCTATATGTTTCTGATGTTCTAGGTAAACATTGGTAAAACAGGGAAAGTCTTTCCCTCATAGAAATTAAAGAAAATAATCATGATAGATGTTAACTAAAATTATTGTGGTAATCATTTCACAATATATGTAAGTCAAGTTGTTATGCTCTACCCTTTAAACTTATATAGTGCTGAATGTTAATTATATTGCAATAAAACAGATAATAAAGGGGTGAAAATAAATGAATAAATATACAACTAAAGAAAAAGACAATTAATACACATGTAATCAAAGGAAACCTTATGTATCCTAATTAGAAAGAAAGAAGTAAAAAAAAAAGTCACTATTTGCAAATGGCATACTATATATAGAAAACCTAAAGACTCCAACAAAAAAACTATTAGAACTAATAAATAAATTCAGTAAAGATACAGGACACAAAATTAATATACAAAAATTTGTTGTACAACTATATACCAATAACACACTATAAGAAAGAAACAATTAAGAAAAATTAAATTAAGAAAACAATCCTATTTACAATTGCATCAAAAAGAATAGAACACCGAGGAATAAATTTAACCAAAGAGGTGAAAGACCTGTACTCTGAAAACTATAAAACATTGATGAAAGAAATTGAAGATGACAGAAATAATTGTAAAGATACACCATGATCCTGGATTGGAAGTATTAATATTGTTAAAGTGTTTATACTACCCAAAGCAATCTACCAATTCAATGCAATCCCTATCAAAATACCCATGGCATTTTTCACAGAACAGGAACAAATAATCTTAAAATTTGTACTGAACCAAAAAAGACCCTGGATAGCCAAAGCAATCTTGAAAAGGAAGAACAAAGCTGGAAGTATCACACTTCCTGATTTCAAACTATACTACAAGCTATAATAATTAATGTACTGGCACAAAACCAGATGCATAGGTCAATGGAACAGAAAAGGGAGCCCAGAAATAAATGCATGTTTGTATGGTCAATCTATGACAAAGTAGGCAAGAATTTATAATGGAGAAAGACAGTCTCTTCAATAAATGATGTTGGGAAAACTGGGCACACAAAAGAAACTAGACCACCTTTTTACACCATATACAAAAATAAAATCAAGATGGATTAAAGACTTAAATGTAAGACCTGAAACCATAAAACTCCTACATGGCCAGTACCCCTTTTGACATAAATTGTAGCAATATATTTTTGTGTCTGTCTCTTCAGGTAAGGAAAACAAAAGCAAAAATAAACAAGTGGGACTACATCAAGCAAAAATATTTTACACAGTAAAGAAGACCATCAGCAGAACAAAAAGGCAACCTACTGAATGGGAGAAGATATTTGCAAATGATATGTCCTGTAAGAGGTTAATATCCAAAATATATAAAGAACTCATACAACTCAAATCTCCAAAAATAAACAATCTGATTAAAAAAGGGTAGAAGACCAGAATAGAGATTTTTCCAAAGAAGACATGCAAATGGCCAACAGGTACATGAAAAGAAACTCAACATCACTAATCATCAGGGAAAGGCAAATCAAAATTACAGTTAGATATTACCTCACACCCGTTAGAAGGGCTACTACCAAAAAGACAAGAAATAACAAGTGTTGGTGAGATTGTGGAGAAAAGGGAACCCTACTACACTGTTTGTAAATTGGTGCAGGCACCAATTTATGGTGCAGGCACCAATTTATGGCAAACAGTATGGAGTTTCTCAAAAATTAAATATAGAACTACCATATGATCCAGAAATTTCACTTCTGGGTATTTACCTGAAGAAAACACTAATTTGAAAAAATATATGCACCTCAATATTCATTGCAGCATTATTTACAATAGCTATGAAATAGATACAACCCAAGATTCTATCAATAGATGAATGATAAAGAACATGTGGTATACATATACAATGCAATATTACTCAGGCTTAAAAAAGAATAAAATATTGCCATTTGTAACAACATGAATGGACATAGAGGGTATTATGCTAAGTGAAATAAGTCAGACAGAGAAAGACAAATACTGTATGATTTCACTTATATGTGGAATATATATATATATATTCTCTACCATTGACATATATATATACAAGCAAGCAAACATAAAACAGAAAGAGACACAAAGATACAAAGAACAGACTGATGCCAGAGGGCTGGGGCTGGGGGGATGGGTGAAATAGGGGAAGGGGAATAAGAGGTACAAACTACCAGTTATAAAATAAATAAGTCATGGGGATGTAATATGCAGCATAGGAAACATAATCAATAATATTTTGATGACCTTGTATGGGAACAGAAAAATAAAAGGCAGCTCTCACTTTGCTCAGTTCCAGAATACACAAATTTCAGTAACTACATTTATGTAAATAAAGCCAGCCCCTCAACAGCATGATTCAAATTTCAGGTACCATAATATACCAACTAAGACTAATTGCATAAAGTACAAAGCGGGCTGCTGGCTCTTTAGTCCACAAATTGCTACACAAGCAACAGATGCACATCATGATCAGTGACAATTCATGTTACTTCTTTCAAAGTCAGTGATTGATCACTGCTTATCTGTTTATTCAGTTCAAGTATATACAGTAAAGCCTTTAGATGTGTTGTTTCTTGTCTCCCTGTGATAAACCCACATGACATAGTACAAACAAATATGGTAGTTTGAAAGAAGGAATTCGGCAAAAAGATGAACATGCAGTGAAGAACCAAAAAGTGATAATGCCCACAGTAAAATTAAAATTGAATGTAAACCAGGTTATAGAAGATATAGCTGATCATGTTGAAAGCACTGCCATTTCAAAAACTCAAGATACGATGCCAGGGGAACTTAGAGAAGGTGAATTTATTGACATAAATGAGAAAAATGATTTTGATATAAAGGAAGAAGGTGTTCCAGAGTAAGTGACTTGAGCAAAAAACTTCATATTAAAGAACTCTTAAAGATGTTTCATGACATTGAAAGCACATAGGGGGACTTCCCTGGTGGTCCAGTGGTTAAGACTTCTTGGTGGGGGGTGTGAGTTTGGGGAGCAGGGGGTGTGAAAGCTAAGATCCCACATGCCTAACAGCCAAAAAATAAAGCATAAAACAGAAGCAATATCGTAACAAATTCAATAAAGACTTTTAAAATGATCCTCATCAAAAAAATGTTTAAAAAACAAAAAGGAAGCACATAGGATAAAATGTTGGGAAATAATCCAAACTTAGAAAAGAACATGACAATTGGTCAAGACATTAAAAAGTTGCTTGCTCTATAAGTTACATGAAGGCAAGCACTGTACAACAACTTTTAATAACAGTTTTACAAAGAAGTAAAACATTTTAATTGTTGACCTTTATTAATAATTAAATGACAGCATAGTAAGTAAATATTAGTTTTACTATATTTTCACTTCCCAATCCACTGATGACAGACAGTAAGAGTTTCTAATGTTTGATAAAATTTTTAAAGGTCATGGAAAATTGTAATTTTCCCTATTATTAAAATAGCTCTGTGTGATTTCAGCTTGCATGCTCATTTTTAGAATACCACACTATTGTGCAAAGCAAAAATTACCTGTACAAACGAAAGAGCTTACAATCCCTAATTCTCAACCAATATCTTTTTCCCTACTATTACTCCACTGGGGAAACAACAGTGAAAATATTGGGTTGGCCAAAATGTTCGCTCGGGTTTTCCCTAACATCTTAGGAAGAACCCAAATGAACTTTTTGGCCAGCCCAATAATATTTCCATAGCTCTTTTCTTAGACTATCAATTTCAGATCTTTTCATTTCCTGCTATAATAGATGAAAATTTTGCTTCTGTTCACTCTTGCCCTCCTTCCTTCTCCCAATATAGTTATGCAACCATTTTTAGTACAGCTAAAATTAATTTTCTTTGCATCTATGAATAATATAGCCCCATGTTTATTTCTTTTTTCTAAATTATACATAATATTTTTTTCTTTGTACATTGACAAATACAGTATTAAGGCCTTATCCATTCTTTGGTCACACCTTAACTGCCAACCCTGAAATTCTGACATTTGTATTTTTCCTGTTACATCACCAAAGTTAATTAAATTTATTCAGTTACATATTCATATGTATAGTATTATAGCACAGATCTGCTGGTGATGAAAATTTTCAGCTTTTACATGTCTAAAAATGCCTTTATCTTCATTTTTTGAAAAATACTTTTGCTAAATAAAGAATTCTAAGTTGACATTTAACAAAAAGAAAATTTAATTCAATACTTTAAAGTTGTTGCTCCACTGGCATTTAGCTTGCATTGTTTCTGACAAGAAATCTGCTGTTATCCTTATCTTTAAATCTCTGTAACTTTTTTTTCTATCTTCTTTTAAGATTTTCTTTTTATCACAGATTTTAAGAAATGTGTTTATGATGTGTCTTAATGTGGGTCTTTTTTCCCTACATATTTTTGTGCTTGAACTTTGTTGAGCTTCTCAGATCTGTGAGTTTATAATTTTCCTCCAATTTGGAAATATTTAGCCATTAATTCTTTAAATATGTTTTGCCTCCACTCCCTCTGGAGACTCTAATACATATAGTTGACCACTTGTAGTTATCCCACATTTCACTGATGCTCTATTATTTTTTTTTTAATTCTTTCTCTGTGTTTCATTTTGGATAATTTCTTTTACTATATCTTCAAGTCACATCTTTTCTCAGCAATCTGCCTTTAATCCCATACAGTGTGTTTTTCATCTCAGACATTAGTGTTTTTACCTCTAAAAGTTTGACTTGTTTACTGTTGTTGTTAATATTTTTATAACTTTATTTAACTTCTTGAACTTATAGAATACAGTTATAATATCTGTTTAATATTTTCTGCTAGTTCTCACATCAGTGTCTCCTTTGGTTGGTTTTGTTTGATTATTCTTTTTATTATGAATAATGCTTTTCTGCTTCTCTGCATTTCTTATAATATTTGATTGGTTACCAGCCATTGTGAATTTTACATTGTTTCTATTCCTATAAATAGTCTTGAGCTTTGTTTGGAATATAGTTGATTTACCTGGAATCAGTGCGATCCTTTCAGGTCTTGTTTTCAGGTGGGACAAGACCTGGGTTTAATCTAGGGTTAATACCTAGCTTCCATACTAAGAAGACAAGACCTTTCTTAATATTCTTATCAATACCCCCTGAATTATGAAGTTTTCCATGCTGATTGTTGGAAACAGACAATATTCTTTGTCCTGTGTGAACTCTGGGTACAGAGGTCTCTTAATCCTTTTGAGTGGTTCTTTTCCATCCTAGAGTAGTTTTCTCACACAAGTGCGTTAATCAGTTCTCAACTGAACCCTCCAGAAGAACTCTCTGCAGGTCAGCAGAGTTCTTTCTCCATGTATCTCTCTTGTGTCTGGCACCCTGTCCTGTGACTTCACTGCTTTGTCTTTTCTCGAATCCCAGCTCTATCTCCTTAATTCAGGAAGATTACAGGGCTTCCCCCTCCTTGCACCAGAGTCTGAAAATTTTCTCCAGGCAGCAAGTGGGAGCAATCATAGGTCTCACCTTGTTTTTTCAAAATTTCTCAGGAATCATTTTCCCTTATTCCTGACACTGATGACTTGAGTCCTGTTGTTTCATATATTATGGGTTTTATTCAGTTTTTTTAGACATGGAGATAAATTTCATTTAGTTACTCCTGGTTATTACTTAAATTAGTATTTGTATAATATAAGCAGTGAAATGCAATAGAAAATTAATTAATAAAGAGAGAACAACAACAACAACAACAACAAAAACCCTTGGTATTGAAACTTTTAAATGCCCAGAGACATAAACATGTTTCAAGGCATAATTATGCAAATAAATGGCAAAATTTAAGATAAAAGTGTCAACTCTTCAACCTCGTTTAGTATGAAGGAACATAGTTTGAACAAAAAATATTTTAATTCATAAGGACATCCCAGAAACCCTTATCAAGAGTACAGTGTAAACTTTACTAGTTTGGCTCATTAAATTGAAAATTGACTTGGAAAAGGTCATGGGGAATTAGAGCTTAGATAATCCATAATCAAAGCATTTAGCAATGGATTATGTCTCGTGAGCTCCCTAGAAAAAGAAATCTTAGTTGAAATTGCTGAACCCAAGATGGTATTCATTTGCCTAGCTGGATCATAATCTAGTATCCAACTACCTTGTTTAGTACATAAATACAAATGGTATTCAAACTCTTCTTTATCTAAATGTATAGATTACAAATGATATAAATTGATTTTCAAGAACATACATGTTATACAAGTCACACCTTTGGACAAGGATATGTAGATACCTGAAGTTTCATTTTACAAAAGCTAACTAGAGAGGGCACTCTAAATACAACTCATTGGTTGACTTTAGTAGAACTTGGATATTAATATTATTGGACTCTAGGGCATATTCTGGATAACTCAGTTAAATCACATGTAAATCTTAGCTACCAATTTCTCTTTTTTTTGAATGGTATTTTAATGTTTTCTTTCTTTGTCACCTTTAAAAATTTGTTTGATTTTTTTAAGAACACCCTTTAAAATAGTTCACTTAGTCTCAAAACCCTTGGACTCTATTTCCTAGAAAGATAGTATTTCTGACAATCTTAACCACAGTTTCTGTGGCTGCTGTGAAATGTAGCTAAAAACCCTTGTCCTTGTATTTTTTACTTTCCTAATACTATATCATCTTAAAACATTATGTAGGTATAAGGTTTTCCTATTTTTCATGTTGATCTTTCAGAATAAAATACTATTTCTAAATGTGTAAATTTGAATATAAATCAAAGTTTGAGGGCATGAATTCTCAAAATACCAGTCTGTTGTATCATGCACAAGTACACCAGACACTTACCTATTTTAATAAGCATGTAAAGATTAGGAGGCCTAGCAGTGGTCTAACTCTGAGAGGAAAGCAAGATACTGGTGTGACATGCTTCAAGGTCAATAACTAGGGAGCAGCATGGAAGTCCAAAAGATAGACAAAAAACAGACCTGAAAGAGATCATCTAGAAAGAAATAATTATTGAATGAATCTAACTAGGAAAAAATAATTGTAGATGGGGCAACATGGGAATCAAAGATCAGAGGAGAATTTGATTTTAATTCATCACTATACCCTACATTATCAACAAAGTGACATAACCTTGTTTTTGTGTAAGGCAATGCTTTTTGTAAGTGTGGTAAATGTATTGGGGTTATGCATTTTTAAAGGGTCCTTATCTCTTAGAGCAATATTCTAAAATATTTATAATTAAAATATATGATATGGGAATTTGCTTCAAAATAAACCAGAGGATGGTGAGAAGGGAGGGATTTGTGTAAAACAAGACTATTTATGAATTGATAATTATGGAAACTAGATGATAAGTTCATATTATTATGCTATTTTTTTAACTTCTTTGAAATTAAAGAAAAACAAAACAAAATGAAACTTGTTTCATCATATAAGTATTTTGGTTATGTAATACTTAGTTCATCATTTATATAAGAAAAAAAATGAGATACCTGCCTCACAGCATTGTTTTGAGGACGAACTGAGTTAATTGATGTAATGTGCTTAAAATATTGCCTATCGCATGGAAGGTGCTGTGTAAATACTACCTTTAAAGAAGATATTCTCCATTCCATGTCCAAACTTTTTATTTTAATTTATACTAATTTTTATATTTTTAATTTTTAATTTTACTTTATTTTTTATACAGCAGATTCTTATTAGTTATCCATTTTATACATATTAGTGTATCTATGTCAATCCCAATCTCCCAATTCATCACACCACCACCCCTGCCACTTTCCCCCCTTGCTATCCATACGTTTGTTCTCTACATCTATGTCTCAATTCCTGCCCTACAAACTGGTTCATCTGTACCATTTTTCTAGGTTCCACATATATGTGTTAATATACAATATTTGTTTTTCTCTTTCTGACTTACTTCACTCTGTATGACAGTCTCTAGATCCATCCACATCTCTACAAATGACCCAATTTCGTTCCTTTTTATGACTGAGTAATATTCCATTGTATATATGTACCACATCTTCTTTATCCATTCATCTATCGATGGGCACTTAGGTTGCTTCCATGACCTGGCTATAGTAAATAGTGCTGCAATGAACATTGGGGTGCATGTGTCTTTCTGAATTATGGTTTTCTCTGGGTATATGCCAGTAGTGGGATTGCTGGGTCATATGGTAATTCTATTTTTAGTTTTATAAGAAACCTCCATAGTGTTGTCCATAGTGGCTGTATCAATTTACATTCTCACCAACAGTGCAAGGCTGTTCACTTTTCTCCACACCCTCTCCAGCATTTGTTGTTTGTAGATTTTCTGATGATGCCCATTCTAACTGGTGTGAGGTGATACTTCATTGTAGTTTTGATTTACATTACTCTAATAATTAGTGATGTTGAGCAGCTTTTCATGTACTTCCTGACCATCTGTACATCTTCTTTGGAGAAATGACTATTTAGGTATTCTGCCCATTTTTTGATTTTTTTTTTTTTTTTTAATATTGAGCTGAATGAGCTGTTTATATATTTTGGAGGTTAATCCTTTGTCCGTTGAATGACTTTGCAAATATTTTCTCCTGTTCTAAGGGTTGTCTTTTTGTCTGGTTTGTAGTTTCCTTTGTTTTGCAAAACATTTTAAATTTCATTAGGTCCCACTTGTTTATCTTTATTTCAATTACTCTAGGAGGTGAATCAAAATAGATCTTGCTGTGATTTATGTCAAAGAGTGTTCTTCCTATGTTTTCCTCTAAGAGTTTTATAGTGTCCATTCTTACATTTAGGTCTCTAATCCATTTTGAGTTTATTGTTGTGTATGGTGTTAGGTAGTGTACTAATTTCATTCTTTTACGTGTAGCTGTCCAGTTTTCCTAGCACCACTTATGGAAGAGACTGTCATTTCTCCATTGTATATATTTGCCTCCTTTGTCATAGATTAGTTGACCATAGGTGCATGGGTTTATCTCTGTGTTTTCTGTCTTGTTCCATTCATCTATACTCCTGTTTTTGTGCCAGTACCATACAGTCTTGATTACTGGAGCTTTGTAGTGTAGTCTGAAGCCAGCGAGTCTGATTCCTACAGCTCTGGATTTTTTCCCTCAAGACTGCTTTGGCTCTTCGGGGTCTTTTGTGTCTCCATACAAATTTTAAAAGATATTTTGTTGTAGTTCTGTGAAAAATGCCATTGGTAATTTGATAGGGATTGCATTGAACCTGTAGATTGCTTTGGGTAGTATAGTCATTTTCACAATATTGATTCTTCCAAACCAAGAACATGGTATATCTCTCTATCTGTTTTTATCATCTTTAATTTCTTTCATCAGTGTCTTATAGTTTTCTGCATACAGGTTTTTGTCTCCCTAGGTAGGTTTATGCCTAGGTATTTTATTAATTTTGTTGCAGTGGTAAATGGGAGTGTTTCCTTAATTTCTCTTTCAGATTTTTCATCATTAGTGTATAGGAATGTAAGGGATTTCTGTGCATTGATTTTGTATACTGTAACTTTACCAAATTCATTGATTAGCTCTAGTAGTTTTCTGGTAGCATCTTTAGGATTCTCTATGTATAGAATCATGTCATATGCAAGCAGTGACACTTTTGCTTCTTTTCCAATCTGATTCCTTTTATTTCTTCTTCTCTGATTGCCATGGCTAGGACCTCCAAATCTCTGTTGAGTACTAGTGGTGAGAGTGGACATCCTTGTCTTGTTCCTGATCTTAGAGGAAATGTTTTCCCTTTTTCACCATTGAAAATGATGTTTGCTGTTTGTTTGTTGTATATGGTCATTATTATGTTGAGGTAGTTCCCTCTGTGCCCACTTTCTGGAGGGTTTTTATCATAAATGGGTGTTGAATTTTGTCAAAATCTTTTTCTGCATCTATTGAGATGATCATATACTTTTTACTCTTCAATTTGTTAATATGGTGTATCACATTGATTGATTTGCATATATTGAAGAATCCTTGCATCCCTGGGATAAATCCCACTTGATCGTGGTGTATGATCCTTTTAATGTGCTGTTGGATTCTGTTTGATAGTACTTTGTTGAGAGGTGTTGCATCTATATTCATCAATGATATTGGTCTGTAATGTTCTTTTCTTGAGGCATCTTTGTCTGGTTTTGGTATCAGGGTAATGGTGGCCTCACAGATTCAATTTGGGAGTGTTCCTTCCTCTTCAAATTTTGGAAGAGTTTGAGAAGGATGAGTGTTAGTTCTTCTCTAATTGTTTGATAGAATTCACCTATGGTCCTAGACTTTTGTTTTTTGAAAGATTTTTAATCACAGTTTCAATTTCATTACTTGTGATTGGTCTGTTCGTATTTTTTTATTTCTTCCTGGTTCAGTCTTGGGAGGTTATACCTCTCTAAGAATTTGTCTGTTTCCTCCAGGTTGTCCAATTTATTGGCATAGAGTTGCTTGTAGTAGTCTCTTAGGATGCTTTGTATTTCTGCGGTGTCTGTTGTAACATCTCCTTTTTCATTTGTAAATTTATTGATTTGAGTCCTCTCCCTCTTTTTCTTGATGAGTCTGGCTAATGGTTTATCAATTTTGTTTATCTTCTCAAAGAACCAGCTTTTAGTTTTATTGATCTTTGCTCTTGTTTTCTTTGTTTCTATTTCATTTATTTCTGCTCTGATCTTTATGATATCTTTCCTTCTGCTAACTTTGGGTTTTGTTTGTCCTTCTTTCTCTAGTTCCTTTAGGTGTAAGGTTAGATTGTTTATTTGAGATTTTTCTTGTTTCTTGAGGTAGGCTTGTATTTTTATAAACATCCCTCTTAGAACTGCTTTTGCTGCATCCCATAGGATGTGGATCATCTTGTTTTCATTGTCATTTGTCTCTAGGTATTTTTTTTATTTCTTCAGTGTTCTCTTGGTTATTTAGTAATGTATTGTTTTGCCTCCTTATGTTTGTGTTTTTTACACTTTTCCCTGTAATTGATTTCTAATCTCATAATATTTTCATCAGAAAAGATGCTTGATATCATTTTAATTTTTTTAAACTTACTGAGGCTTGATTTGTGACCCAAGATGCGATCTATCCTGGAGAATGTTCTGTACACACTTTGGAAGAAAGTGTAATCTGCTGTTTTTGGATGGAATGTCTTATAAATATGAATTAAATCTATCTGATCTATTGTGTCATTTAAAGCTTGTGTTTCCTTTTTAATTTTCTGTTTGGATGATCTGTCCATTGGTGTAAGTGAGGTGTTAAAGTCCCCCACCATTTTTGTGTTACTGTCAATTTCCTATTTTATAGCTGTTAGCGGTTGCCTTATGCATTGAGGTGCTCCTATGTTGGCTGCATATATATTTATAATTGTTACACCTTCTTCTTGGATTAATCCCTTGATCGTATGTAGTGTCCTTCCTTGTCTCTTGTAACTTTTTTATTTTAAAGTCTACTTTATCTGATATGAGTATTGCTACTCCAGCTTTCTTCTGATTTCCATTTGCATGGAATATCTTTTTCCATCCCCTCACTTTCAGTCTGTATGTGTCCCTTGGTCTGAAGTGGGTCTCTTGTAGATAACATATATATGGGTCTTGTTTCTGTATACATTCTGTGAACCTGTGTCTTTTGATTGGATAATTAATCCATTCACGTTTAAGGTAATTATCAACATGTATTTTCTTATTACTTTTTTCTTAATTGTAATGGGTTTGATTTTGTAGGTCCTTTTCTTCTCTTGTGTTTCCCACTTAGAGAAGTTCCTTTAGCATTTGTTGTAGAGCTGGTTTGGTGGTGCTTAATTCTCTTAGATTTTGCTTGTCTGTAAAGCTTTTGATTTCTCCATTGAATTGGAATGAGATCTTTGCCAGGCAGAGTAATCTTGGAGTAATATTGTAGGTTATTCCCTTTCATTGCTTAAATATGTCATGCCACTCCCTTGTGGCTTGTAGAGTTTCTGCTGAGAAATCAGCTGTTAACCTTATGGGAATCCCCTTGTATGTTATTGGTCATTATTCCCTTGTTGCTTTTAATAATTTTTATTTTTCTTTAATTTTTTCAATTTGATTACTATGTGTCTTGGTGTGTTTCTCCTTGGGTTTATCCTGCCTAGGACTCTCTGTGCTTCCTGGACTTGGGTGGCTATTTCCTTTCCCATGTTAGGGAAATTTTCAACTATAATCTCTTCAAATATTTTCTCAAGTCCTTTCTCTCTCTCTTCTCCTTTAAGGACCCCTATAATGCTAATGTTGTTGTGTTTAATGTTGTCTCAGAGGTCTCTTAAGCTGTCTTAATTTCTTTTAATTTTTTTTTTCTTTATTCTTTTCCATGGCAGTGAATTCCACCATTCTGTCTTCCAGGTCACTTATCTGTTCTTCTGCCTCAGTTATTCTGCTATTGATTCCTTCTAGTGTATTGTATTGTTCATCTCTGTTTGTTTGTCCTTTAATTATTCCAGGTGTTTGTTCTTTAGTTCCTCTGGGTCTTTGTTAAACATTTCTTGCATCTTCACGATCTTTGCCTCCATTCTTTTTTCTGAGGTCCTGGATCATCTTCACTAACATTATTCTGAATTATTTTTCTGGAAGTTTTCCTATCTCCACTTCATTTAGTTGTTTTTCTGAGGTTTTATCTTGTTCCTTCATCTGGGACATAGTCCTCTGCCTTTTCATCTTGTCTATCTTTCTGTGGATGTGGTTTTTGTTCCACAGGCTGCAGGATTGTAGTTCTTCTTGCTTCTGCTTTTTGCCCTCTGTTGGATGAGGCTATCTAAGAGGCTTGTGGAAGTTTCTTGATGGGATGGACTGGTGGTGAGTAGAGTTGGCTGTTGCTCCGGTGGGCAGAGCTCAGTAAAACTTTAATCTGCTTGTCTGCACATGGGTGGGCCTGGGTCCTTTCCCTGTTGGTTGTTTGGCCTGAGGTGACCCAACACTGGAGCCTGCCTGGGCTCTTTTTTTGTGTTAACGGTGGACTCTGGGAGGGCTCACGCCAAGGTTACGTCCCAGAACTTCTGCTGCCAGTGTTCTTATCCTCACAGTGAGCCACATCCATTCTCCACCTCTGCAGGAGACCCTCCAACACCAGCCGGTAGGGCTGGTTCAGTCTCTTATGAAGACACTGCTCCTTCTCCTGGGTCCCGATGCACACACTACTTTGTGTGTGCCCTCCAAGGGTGGAGTATCCTTTTCCCCCAGTCTCGTTGAAGTCCTGCAATCAAATCCTGCTAGCCTTCAACATGTGATTCTCTAGGAATTCTTCCTCCCATTTCCAGACCCCCAGGTTGGGAAGACTGACATGGGGCTCAGAACCTTCCCTCCAGTGGGTGGACTTCTGTGGTATAAATGTTCTCCAGTTTGTGGATCACCCACCCATCTATTATGTGATTTGATTTTATTGTAATTGTGCCCCTCCTACCATCTCATTGTGGCTTCTTTGTCTTTGGATGTGGAGTATCTTTTTTGGTGTGTTCCAGTGTCTTCCTGTCAATGATTGTTCAGCAGTTAGTTGTGACTCTAATTCTCTCGCAAGAGGGAGTGAGAGCACATCGTTCTATTCTGCCACCTTGAAACAATCTCTCCATGTCCAATCTTTTAATTTTGAGATAATTGTAGATGCATATGTAGTTTTAAGAAATAAACAGAGAAATCTCCTGTAATATTTACCCAATTTCTTGCAATGGCAACAGCTTGCACAACTATAGTATAATATCACAACCAGGATATTAATGTTGATATTATCAAGATACAGAATATTTTCATCACTGCAAGGATCCTTCCTGTTGCCCTTTTCAAACTATACCAATTTTTTGACCCTCTTTAAACCCTGACTACCACCAATCTGTTCTCCATTACTTTAGGCAGTCTTTTTAAGAATGTTTATTAATGAAATCATACTGTATGTAACATTTTGAGATTGATTTTTTTTTTTTTTTTACTCAGCATAATTCTCTGCAGATACCTACAGATTGTTGTTAGTATTAATAGTTCATTAATCCTTATTGCTGAGTAGGGTCCCATGGTATGGATATTCTACAGCCTATTTAACAATTCACTGTTCCCTAAAGAATATCTGGGTTATTTCCAGTGTTTGGTGATTATGAATTAAGCTTCCTTAAACATTTTTTTTTCTTTTTTTTTGTGGTACGTGGGCCTCTCACTGTTGTGGTTTCTCCCATTGCAGAGCACAGGGTCCGGATGCACAGGCTCAGTGGCCATGGCTCACGGTCCCAGCCGCTCTGCAGCATGTGGGATCTTCCCATACCGGGACACGAACCCGTGCCCCCTGCATCGGCAGGTGGTCTCTCAACCACTGCACCACCAGGGAAGCCCTCCTTAAACATTTTTGTACAGATTTTTGTGTGAACACAAGTTTTCATTTCTTTGGGGTAAATGCCCAAAAGCACAACTGTTCTGTCATATTGTAGTTTCATATTTAATTTTCTTATATGCTGCCAAAATGGTTTCCAGAGTGGCTTTAGTGTTTGAAATTCCCATCAGCAATGAATGAGTGATCCAGTTTTTCCACATTCTTTCCAGCAAGAATTGAATATTGTTCTGACTGCTTTTTTTTTTTTAATTTAGTCATTGTGATAAGTGTGTAATTTCTCATTGTGGCTTTAACTTTGTAGGAGATCTTTTCATATGCTTTTATCCATCTGTATATTCTCTGCAGTGGAATGTCTTTACACGTCTTTTGCCCATTATAATTGGTTTGTTTTTTAATGTGTTTTAAAAAGTATTTTATCATCATTGTTCATTTGACATTAAACAAATATGTACTGTATAATACTAAGTGACGGACCCCGTTCTTAGGTACATTTGTGAATAAAGCATTGATCTCAGCACTTATGAAATGTATGTTCTAGCAGGGGGAGAATGACATATATTTAACATGTTCAACAGTTGCAAGTACTACAGAAAAAAATTAGAGCAGGGAAAGGGGTATAGGGGAACATGGGTGCAGGTTGAAATTTCAAACACTTTATTCATGCCTAATCACATATGGGTATGCAGGCACATTTGTCTTTTGAACAATAGTAAGGAAATGTAAACATTAAAAACAAAGTTACTAATGTACTGTAATGCTATCCCAACTTGAAAATTGGGTTGCTGGATTTGTAGCATGTTGGAGAATTATGGGATTGTAATAACTAAGGTTTATTGAATGTTAAGCACCAATGACTGCATTTTACATACACTACCTCATTGAATCTCCACATGAAGGTGCAATTTTATATCTCTAAATGTGTTTTTTTAGTTAATTTACCCATGACCCTACAGTACTTGTTTTTTGAATGAAAAATATATGGATACCCAAAATTTTAATAGTGGCTTAATTCTATGTGGTAGTGTTAAGAATATTTCATTTTCAATGTTTAAAACTTTTAAATATTACTTGTTTTATCATGTTTCATGTTATTTATAGAGTTAAATGTTTTCCTAAAATACTGAAGTATCTTTCTACAACTTCTCCTTCCATTTCATTTATGACCTCTTCCTCAGTCCATTCTCTAAAAAATATTGAACTTTGATAATCCTTTCCCAACATTCCTCTATACTAGATGATCTATGACTTCATTTACCATCAGTCAAAAACTGGTTGTGAGAAGAAACATTTCCAGACACTCAGCATTTGTACATTGTCTTATAAACTTGGTCAATTCTTTACATGCCTGACCACAAATATACAAGCTCATGAGTCTCAGGACCTTGTCTTGAGCTCCAAGTCCATATTCAGCTGCCTCATGGGTTCTGTGGGTTCAAAAGCAAATTCTTTTCCCTAAGGAATGGACATTAAAACATTTTGGGATTTGGGGAAAAATATAACAGGATTCATTTTAACCAACTTGATAAAAATATTGATTTTCTTGACTGTGACTCATTTAAATCTGATTTTGAGAATCATTTGTTTAGCTATTTGGGGAAAATAATCATATATGAGGCCTAAATATTTAAGTTAGATCAAAAGCTATTGCATTTTACACTAAATCTGTTTGCCCAGTGTTTGACCAATTTTAATACAGATTTTGTTTCACCAGCAACTTTCTTTTGTCATAACTTTGGTTAATCAAAAATTCCTTTTAGGGGCTTCCCTGGTGGCGCAGTGATTGATAGTCCGCCTGCCGGTGCAGGGGACGTGGGTTTGTGCCCTGGTCCGGGAGGATTCCACATGCTGCAGAGTGGCTGGGCCCATTAGCCTTGGCCACTGAGCCTGTGCGTCCGGAGCCTGTGCTCCGCAGCGGGAGGGGTCACAACAGTGAGAGGCCCGCGTACCACAAAAAAAAAAAAAAAAAAATCCTTTTACTTATTTGCTTATGCTGTGTTCTCTTCCTTTCTACATTATTTAAGATATCATTACCCATTTCCCAGCTTGAGAAAGTAGGACTTCACAAATTATATTTATACCAAGACTAAATATTCCATGATTTGGTTTGTAATCAAACCATTATTTTAATGCCTGGATTTTTTTTTTTTTTAGTGGCTCGTGTTTCTGCATCTTGCTTTTATCTCCTTTAATCTAGAAATACTTAGTTTCCTATACAAAGACAAGTTGTTCCATAACTCTTCTTATTTTTGTCATCAATTGTCAAATTGAGTCATCTCTCCATAAAAGCCTTAGTATGAATTTCCCTACAAAGGTCAATATTAGGCTATGAAAGTTTGGAAATTTTCTAAGATTAGTCATCTGGTACATGGCAGAACATGCTTTTCAGCCAGAGTCTGATTCCCAACCACAGGTTCTCTCTACTTTGTTATACTACCACAGGATAATTAAGAGATGAGGTTTGTCCACCTGCCTCTATGGGCCAATATATATGGGTTTCAAATACTAATTTCATGCTAAGATAACATTGGGAACATAGTGAGATGGATAAAACTCTATTTCACAGAGCTCATGTCAAGGATAGCACTGTATGTTTTGGAAGAAATACAATAAACCATTTTCAGTGCTTTCAAAAATGGGTGAGCAAATGTGGGACTATGGTTAAATTATGCAGTACAAGGTAAAAGATTCCACCATTAGTCCTCCTACATCACTTATCCCATACACAGAATTCAGCCACTTTTGTAAATTAGTAGTGAGCAAATATTATGAAGTATCAGTTTGGAAGGGTAAAAGGTGATTTGCTTACTGCGACTGACATCTGTCTGAGTGCGGCCTGTACTCAGCTCTGCACTTTGTAGATTATGAGAAATTCCCATCTGAAGAAATGAATCCACATCTACACCTCTGCTAAAGCATTTTTCCCGACAATGTATAAATCTATCTTAAATAGCTAAAGTTTCAGAGAAATGGAAATCATGATATAAGCCTACAGTTAATATTTTAGCAAATACAGAAGGAAACTTAAAGACAGTTTCTTGATCACAAGAAGAAAAGTCAAGCAGACCAAAAGTTGAAATTTTTTGGCCAAATTGAAATTTTAAAATAAAATTGAAAACAAACAGATTACCAGTAATATGGTATATGGTGTCTGTTTAATGTTCTGTAACAGATGGTTCTTGTAAGCTTGATTAAGAGTGCTACAGGCTTAAAGATTGCATTTATGAGTTGGATGGTGGCATTAAGAATGTATTGACTTCTTCCAGGATGCTAAGAACATAAATATTGGAGTATAATCCACTTTCAAAGATCTATGAAAATAGTTAAACCATGATTAGACATTGAGGGAAATCTTCCAGACTAGACTTTCTTCTCTATCACAAGTTTCCACAGCAAATCAGGAAAATGAAGAAGACTAGCCTGAGGAGTAATAAAAACAAAAATATTGCAATGTTAATTGTGGACAAAGCCAAGATTTATTTTTGGTATTAGAAATATGTCACCCTAAACATACAAGGACACATTTAAATTCACTGACAGATAGTCAAATGTAGAAATATTAAAGAAATCTCAGTAGCACATTTGTAAGATTAGGAGGAAATTCTGAGCATATGTATAAATATATATAATATCACTGGAGCAGGCTTGAATATTCAGTCAAAAAGTAAAACACCATTTTTGAAATTTTAGCTCAAAGTCTTTTATAAGTAAAATATTGAACTTAGTAATCCACTCCTAGAAACCTGAAATGAAAACTACCACAGCAATCATAACACTGTCCTATGTTCTCATTTTCTATTTTAATAATAATATTTTCAGTCACAAGAGTCAGGTTGATACCCTCAAGTGAAACCAAGAATTGAAATAATTGCATAGATAATTTAGACTAAACATATTTTCCTTTACCTGAGACTTCCACATCATTGAGAATTCTTTTGATTGGAATCATGGGAATGCTATCCACCTTCTCAAAACATAAGCATTATTTGCACATTTAATGGCTAACAACAGCATCTGGAAAAGCCTCCTCTGTGTAGTTATTTATTCACTTCCATATTTTAAAAGGGATTTGAGGAAGAAAAAATTCTGGATTTCATGCTACCTTTCCAAAGTATATTGTGACATGAAACTAGAAGCTAACAGTTTTGCTACAGACGTTAGCCTAGTGACATTTAACCAGGTATAAGTGAAACATACTTATGGTGAAATCATCATAATTAATGATGATAGAAATTCTGGTAAATATGATCATTCTATTTACCGGGGTGTGGTTTCACAATTTAACACAAGATAGTAAGCATAAGCACAATAATTTGATTACTCATTTTACTAGTTGGAATTCTCCTTAGATCAATTTCTAACAGGATTTGGATTACTTTGACTCCATTGCTTTATAAGTCTTCACTCTCAATAACTATTTCAATGTTGGTAATGAAAGTATTTAGGTATTCACACTTGCACCATTCCTTGAAATCTTGTCCATTAGTTTGCTTGAACCTCATAAAATATTAACTTGTGTTGTGTGCAGCAAGGAGACCAATAAAACACCAATGTGTGGTGACTAAACCATTAAAAAATGTCCTAGCACCCCTTCTATAATATTCTGTGACATATAGGAATTTCAGATTTGTCTGTTTTTAACAAGTATGAAATATTCTTTGTTCTTAATATACCTCTTCACTCTCTTTGAGAGAGAAATTGCCCATACATGCAAGAAAAAGAAAAAACCACTGGATTCTGGTTTACTAATTTATTTTAAAAAATAAATTTGGAGAAAATTCTGCTTATTTCACTTCCTTACCTTATCTTTTAGTAATCAACAGGTGATTGCCATTAGCAGCCAAAGAACTAAAGCAGTGTTCCATTAATCTTCAATGCCTAAGAAATAAAAGGTTCTCCATTAAAGTGTATAAACAGAAAATCAATGCATGTTAAACCAACTTTTTAAGGTACAGCTTCTCTTAGATACCAAATTTGGATAAGGAAAAAAAGAATTATCCTTGAACAAGATGAAAAACTACCAATATAGAATTGAAGGATTTCTATTTAAAACTCAAATTAGTCTGCTAATTATGGCCATATTACCAAACTAAACTGAAACCAGTGAAGTAAAGGGAGGAATCTATTTATAACCAAACCAAACTAAACCAAACCAAACCAAAACAAACAATAAAACTAGAATTAGCAAGCAAAAATCATAGTGGTTTTCTACTTCTACCACCATCTTTTGCTCCAGAAATTGATGGGCCCCCTCTTCTGAGTGAGCCAAAACAAAAAACAAAAAATAAGAAAGAATACACCCAAATATACGAATCTGAAGTTGAGTGGTAAGCAAGTTTCCAGGAAAACCTAGTCAATGCCTCATGGTCATTTCAAGCTTTCTATGAAAGTGTTCAAATGCAGATTCCACTTGATGAATAGAATTCAATAGCAGTTTGAAAACAGGTATATATCTAATTGGGCACTTTGTGGTGATTGAATGGACCCAAACTGCCAATGTCTCTGAAAGGAGAATGGTAAATAAAGATAACATAACTATTGTCGTTGACTATACATGTTGTCATTGGATTATCTTGTACCCAGTTTCAGACCTTGAAACATTGAAGGTATGAAGAATCCTTGAGAGAGAGAGGAAAGAAGGTGATAGCTTTAACTTTTAAAATGCAAAGCATGACTTTTTCAAATTGCTTACTAGCTCCCACTACTCGTTACTGCCCACCTCCCTCCCCCTTATTCTAGTTAGAATGTCAGCCATGTTCCTCTTGCCCAGCTGTTTTAGGTAGGTAAATGTTTTAGTGCCCGTTGAATCTCTCTAACCTGCAGAAGAATAAAACAGAAAAACAACATAAAAATAAGCAACCACACCTTTAAAAATCATTTTTGTGACAAAGTTTCTTTATAAATTTGTATTCAATATATGAATTGCTTTAGATTTAAGCATTGAGTCATTTCATATTTTAACCCAGTCACTAACTCACTATTAAATCTTAATATTAAAGGAGCATCTCAATTTCACCACCTGTTTACATACGTTGACACTGGACATGGAGTGAGTTATGGGAGTAGATGTTTATAAAGAGCTCTGAGACCCTTTAGTAAAAAAAAATATATATATAGATATATGAAGTATATTGTAGATATTGGAAAAAAACAATGCAAATGTCCCATTTCTGTAATAATTGACAGGTTGATAGGCTAACCCATAATTTTAGCTTCATTCAGATTTGCAATAAAAATGAGATCCAATCTAAATACTCTTAAATAGAATATGTAGAGCTTCAGTGGTAATGATGTTCTTAGATTTCCCCTTTTTATATGATATTTGAGAGATCACATAACATACTCAGTGACATTGATTCTGGGAGAACTCAATTTCTACACATCATTCAACTCTTCATCAAGGTTACAAGAAAGGTGGAAAAATAGATCAAAAGAGACTAAAGGAAGTCGATAGCTTGGCATAAAATGCCACATAGCTATCCACTTAGGGCATAAGTCAATATAGTTGTGCATTGTTCATTCCCCTTGTTAAACAAGAAAGGAGAGAGAAACCTCAAGTTAGATTTCAGAACATTTATATCTTTTATAACTTCTCTTTGTAAATCTTTATGGACAAATGTGTTTTTTATTAAAATATGAACATTCTAATTTCAAATGCACAAATTATTCTTTTAAACAAAATGATCCTTATACCCAAACATTTGTAAATGCTACCTCTTAAAGGCTAAGAATGTTGTTATGATCTTGCTCACCTATAGACTATTCTCCGAGTCAAGAGTTCAGAGTAAGACATGCATACCTGTCTTGACTTAAGTTGTCTATAGAGAATTGGATCAACGGTATGCCAAGGTCTCCACTGCAGACCAAGTATTGTTTTGGCAAATTTTCACAGCTTTAGGTCCTAGCTTATAACTTTCTGTAAAAACCCAGAGTAGAATAGAAACATAAATACTCATATTCTTTTATTTAAGTGCTTTTTATTATATTATTAATTCTATTCTGACATCAAACTGTATGAAAGCTTTTACTTTTTTTTTTGGTCCTATTTAAATTAACAAATTGGTTAATTACCACTGTAGAAATAATAATCACACTATTTTTTCATTTCTGCATTTTTTTGAAATTAGGTTTCAAATAAATGTTCCTCATTTGATAAAGATAATTAAATCTGGAATAAGTGTAATGAATCTGTGTGCTTGTCATATTGATTAAATAGGGATTTTTGGTATGTATTTGCTTTCTATTGCTGCTGTGACAAATCACCATGAACATATGACTTGACACAACACAAATGCATTATCTTATAGTTCTTTAGGTCAGACTTCTGATATAGTTTTAACTGACCTAAGATACAGGTATCAGCAGAGCTGTATTCCTTTCTGGAGACTCTAGGACAAAATCTGTTTCCTTGCTTTTGCCAGCTTCTAGAGGTCTGCATTACTTGGTTTGTGGCCCCCTTTTAGATCTTCAAAGCTAGCAACATAAGGTCAAGTTCTTCTCATGCTGCCATATTTCTTTTCTTTTTCTCTGAAGTCAAGGAAGGTTCTTGCTTTTAAGAATTTGTGTGATTAGATTGGGCCCACTTGGATAATCCAGGATAATCTCCCCATCTCAAACTTCTCAACTTTAGTCATATATGCAAATCCCTTTTGCCATGTAAAGTAACATATTCACAGGTTCTTGGAATTAATTCATGGATCATTATTCTTTCTACTATATAATAATGGTCAAATTTTGTATGGGCATTATATTGATCTTTTAAGTAATCAGCAGTGTCATGATCATGCAGCCTACCTTTGTTCTTAACCATGTATTTGAAAACTTCTTTGACCACAATTATGTTAAGAACTTCCCAACATTTCCAAAGTAATTCCAGACCTCTTAAATTAAAAAATGAACCTCTATTATTTAAATACATCAGCTTTGAGCTTTTTTCAATTTCAGTAAGAATGAACAAATGGATAAATACTATTATTTTGGAAAACAAGCATATTATCAGGATGTATTTAAGATTATAAGAAGAGAAGGACTGGGTTTTAGCCTGCAAATGTCATGCACTGTGTCATCTTCAGAATGTCTCTTAAGCTCTTCAGGCAGTAGTTCCTCACACACGAAATGAGTAAATTAGATTATGTGATCTCTTAAAAACTCTTGAATTATAAAATTCTATAATTTCATCACTTCATGAATACTATTAAAACACTAGAGTTGAGATAACACTTCATATGGAATGGTGGAGTGAGGCCTCCATAAATCTACTTCTCACTAAAAGCAACAGAAAATTGGTAAAAACTGGCAAAAGCAACTTTTTCAAACTCTGGAAGTTAGCCAAAGACTTGAAAAATATGAGGAGTGTTTATTCAAGAAAAACCGCTGACTTTTGGTAAGAGCAACAGGGTTTGTGGCATTATAACTTTACCTCTTCCCATCGTGCTCTCCTCAGCCTTGCAAAACTTGAAAATCAGCAGCTTTGAAAGTATAGTAACTGTGAAAACCAAAAGCTATGTAAGTATTGGAAGGGGAAAACCAGGTTTGGACCTCAAAAGGTCTATCCTTAGACCATTGTCAATATTTGATCTATTTGACAGCTCCCTGAAAAAAACCCATTTATATCATGTTGTCTTTATTTTACCTGGTTAGTAATTTCCCTAAATAAAGAAAATACCTATCCCCAAAGTGTTTGTGGAAATTTTTCAGCAAAAATTGTTTAACATGGGAGCTGCCTAAGGCTGCAGTATCAGTTTAGATTAAATAAGAACTTGGCTAAAAATTTAAAAGGAAGATCTGGGGAACAAGATGTCCACAGGGGTTTTGAAAACCTCTGACATATTTATGGAGGGCTAAAAGTTCATACACATATGCAGGGCTGGGTGCATGTCCAGGAGAAGACTGAGAAGGTCTCAATCTCTCACCACTAACAGATTTTGAGGTCTTGCCCAAGTAAGAAGTAAAGAATATGTGAGGTTATAAAATTCCTGAGTGTTGATTGTAAGTCCCAACAAATAGAGCTTCTCAATAAAGAGTGATGGTTCAAGGAAATTAAGGAAATCTCTGACTGATCATTAATTGATCACTAAGTTAACTAAGGAGAAATTTTAGTGACTACATGCTACAGGAAATGCAAACTTTACAGAATTAGCTCAAGAAAATTATTAACTAACTAAACATGAGCCACAGTATTAGCAACAAAAACAACAACAAAATAACCACAGCAACAATCAAACCCTGGGGGCAGGGTTTGATTTCCAGAGTTGCCACATTACAATATCTCAAAGGTCTAAAATGTCCAGCTTTTGGCTAAAAAGATATGAAATTCATAAACAGGAAAGTATGGCCCATACATTGGGAAAAAAGCAGTATACAGAAACTGTCCCAGAAGGCGTCTAGATGTTGATCTTCATAAACAAAGACTTTAAATCACTCCTTTTAAATATGAAGAAATAAATAAGCCATGTCTAAAGAATTAAAATGAATTATAACCACAATGTCTCACTAATGTTATATATCAATAGATAGAAATTAATCCTAGGGTTGAAAAGTACAATAAATAAAATGAAAAAGTCATTAGAGGAATTCAACAGAAGATTTGGGATGGCAGAAGAAAGAATCAATTAACTTGAAGTCAGGTCAATTGAAATTATCTAGTTTGAGGAACAGCAAGAAAAAAGAAGGATAAAAATTAGAGTCTCAAATCTTTTTGGCATACCAGCAATTGTACTAACCTATGCATAACAAGAGTATGAGAAGAAAAGGGTTAAAAAAAAAGGAGAAGAAAAAAAAATTGAGGAAATACTGACTGAAAATTTCCCAAATTTGATCATAAAAAGAAAAATAATTATTCTACATAGCCAAGAACCTCAACAAACTACAAATACATTAAACACTAGGACAACAACACCATGGCACATTATAGTCAAGCTGTCATAACCAAAGATGGAGCATCTTGAAAATAGCAAGAAAAAATAACACACCAGGTACAGAAGATCTTTAATAAGATCTTTCAATGACTTTTCATCAGAAAACATGGAGACTAGAGACAGTAGGGTGGCATTCAAAATGTTGAAATAAAAAGACTGTCAACCATGAATTCTGTATCCAGAAAAACTGTACTTCACAATGATAGACATAAACAGAGACTGTGTCACTAGCAAACCTGTCTTATGAGAAACACTAAGGGGAGGCCTTTAGGATAAATTGTAAGGGCACTAGATGGTAACTCAAATCTGCACAAAGCGAAAAAGAACCCAGTAGTGTTAACCATATTGGTAAATATGAGTTACAGTATAAATGTATATTTTGTTTATAACTCCTTTCTTCTCTTATTTAAAAGTCAAGTGGAGCAAATCAATATTTATAAAATTTTGTTGATGGGCTTAAAATGTTTTATACAGTTTAAGGGAATGATGAAGGGGGTGAAGGATGTGAAGAACGGGGTGAGATCAGAGCTTTATTGGAGTAGAGTTTTTGTATGCTGTTGAAATTGTCAGTATTAATTTAATGTAGCTTGTTTTAAATTAGGTTGCTAACTTAATCTTCTGGCAACCACTAAGAAAACAACTAAAAATATTGTAAATGTAACAAAAAGAATATTACATGGTACACTAGAAAATATCTGTTAAACAAAAACTAAGGCCGTGATGAGGGATAGATAGAGAATGCAAACTGTGGAAAACAATTAGCAAAATGACATATGTGAAGCCTTATTTATCAGTAATTGTATTAAATGTAAAGTCATTAGACATTCCAATTAAAACACAGAGATTGGCAGAAAGGACAAGAATTCATGATCCAACTTGTACATATATAACAACCATACTTTAGATACAAATAACAATAAAATGATTGCAAATTAAAATAGATTCACAGACATAGAAAACAAACTTATGGTTACCAAAGAGGAGAAGGAGAGAGAAAGGGAGAAATTAAGAGTATGGGTTTAACAGATAGAGACTACCATACATAAAATAGATAAACAACAAGGATTTACCATATAACATAAGGAATTATATTCAATATCTTGTAATAACCTATGATGGAATATAATCTGAAAAAAATAACTGAATCATTTTGCTGTACACTTGAAAATAACACAATATTGTAAATTAACTTTTCTTCAAAAAAATCATCAAAAAAAAGAAGAAGAAAAGATTAGAAAAAGATATAGTCAAAGTAAAAATTGACAGAATTGAATAGAAATAGAAAATTCAACAATAACAGAGACTCAATTGATCCACTTTTAATAATGGATAGTACAACAAGGCTTAAAATCAGTAAGAATATTATAAAATATCTAGACCAACAGAGAGCTATAGAAGACTCCACCCAACAAAAACAGAACATGCATTCTTCTTAAATGCACATAGAGCGTTCTCTAGGACTGATTATATGCTAGGCCATGAAACAAGCCTCAATAACTTTAAAAGTATTGGAAACATGCAAAGCATATTCTCTGAACACATGGAATTTAACTAAAAATCGATAATAGAAGAAAATTTTGGAAGTTCACATGTATATGGAAATTAAACAATATGCTCTAAAATAACCAATCAAAGAAGAAATCACAAGAGAAATTTGAAAATACTTTGACATGAACAAAAACAAAAATACAACATATCAAAACATATAAGGTGCTACAAAACCAGTGCTTAAAAGGAAAAGTAGAACAGTAAATGCCTATAATTAAAAAGAAAAAAGATATTAATCAACAAACTAAAAAACCATCTTAAAAATTGGGGTGGGAGGGAAGCAAACTAAATATAAAGAAATCAAAATAAAGGAGATATTGGAGCAAGAATGTACAATATACAGAATAGAAAAACAATAGATAAAATCAATAAGTCCAAAAAGTTGTTCTTTGTAGCATCAATAAGCTGATCAACTTTTAACTAGACTAAGAAAAAGAAAGATTCAAATTAATAAAATCAATATTAAAAGAGGGGACCTCACTGCTTTTCTTTAAAAAAAATTTTTGAAAGAAATACTTTGAACAGCCATACACCAACAAATAAAATAACTTAGATGAAATGGAAAAATTCCAAAAAACATACAAAAAACCAAAACTGACTCAAGAAGAAAGCAAAAATCTGAATAGACTTAAACCAAGTAAGGAGATTGAACAAGAAATTTGAACATTTCCCACAGGAAGATCCAAGGCCCAGAGCACATCACTGATGAGTTCTATCAAACATTTAAAGAATAATGAATACCATACTTTCAAATACACTTCCAAAGAAGAAGAAGAGGAGGAGAAGGTGGGGAGAGGAGGACTGAGTACTTCTCAACTCATTATTAGTTTGATACCAAAATCGGGCAAATACATCACAAGAAATGAACACTAGACAGATAAAATATTTCTTATGAATAGCAACAAAATTCCTCACAGAATACTAGCAAACAAAATCTAGCCACATATAAAAAACATTATCCACCAAGTCCAAAAGGGAATTATCCCAGGAATGCAATAATTCAAGGTTGTTTCAACTTCCCCCCAAAAAATCAATCAATACATTGAACCATATGTGGTGGGTGCAATGGTGACCCCTCCAAAAAATATGTCCATATCTCAGAACATGTGAATGTAATATTATTTGGCAAAAAAGATCTTTATATCAAGCCAAAAAGTTTATGGTATGTTGTTATAGCAATCTTATGAAAATAATACACCATATTAATATAATAAAGAATAAACCCCATATGGTGGTTTCAATAGACACAGAAAAAATGTTTGAGAGTATGCCACATCGTTTTATAGAAAAAACACTCTGTAATCAAGGAAGAGAAGGGAACTCCTTCAACCTGAAAAAAGCATCATAAAAACATCAACATATACACACTACCAAATGTACAATAGTTAGCTAGTGGGAAGCAGCTGCATAGCACAGGGAGTTCAGCTCGGTGCTTTGCAATGACCTAGAGGGGTGGGATATGGAAGGTGAGAGAGAGACTCAAGAGGAAGCAGATATGGGGATATATGTACGCCTATGGCTGATTCACTTTGTTGTACAACAGAAAGTAACACAGTATTGTGAAGCAATTATACTGCAATAAAGATCTATTTTTATAAAAGCAAACAAACATATAGCTAACATCGTACCTAATAGTGAAAGACTGAATGCTTTCTTCCTTAGTTCATGAACAAGATAAAGACATCTGCTCTCATCACTTCTATTTAATATATATTACAGGTTTTAATCATAGGAATTAGATAAGAAAAATAAAGAGGTAAAGCCATCTTTATTTTCAGGTGACACAATTTGTATATAGAAAATCCTAAAAAATGTGCTAAAAAAACTATTAGAACTAATAAACAAGCTCAGCAAAATTGCAAGGTACAAAATCATTGTACAAAAATCAATTTTATATCTACACACTAACAATGAACAATTTAAAAATAAAACTAAGTCAATTCTATTTATAATAGTATCAAAAAATAAAATATTTAGCAATCCATTCAATAAAAGACGTTTAAGACTTGTACACTAAAAACTACAAAAAAGTTTTAAGGGCCTCCCTGGTGGCGCAGTGGTTGAGAGTCCGCCTGCCGATGCAGGGGACGCGGGTTCGTGCCCCGGTCTGGGAGGATCCCACATGCCGCGGAGCGGCTGGGCCCGTGAGCCATGGCCGCTGGGCCTGCGCGTCCGGAGCCTGTGCTCCGCAACGGGAGAGGCCACAGCAGTGAGAGGCCCACATACCGCAAAAAGAAAAAAAAAAAAAAAAAAAAAAAAAGTTTTAAAAATTAAAGATATAAATAAATGAAAGATCATGCCACATTTATGGATAAAAGATTTAATATCATTAAGATGAAATTATTTCCCAAATCAATCTACAGATTCAACATAATTCCTATCAAAATTCCAGCTGCCTTTTTAAAAAAAGAAATTGATAAGCTGATCTTAAAATTCACATGGAAATTGAAAGAACCCAGCCAAACATTCTTGAAAAAGAACCAAGTTCCTGGACTCACACATTCTAATTTTAAAACTTACTACAAAGCTGCAGTAATTAAAACAATGTGGTACTGACCTAAAGATAAACAGATCAATGGAATAGAATTTAGAGTCCAGAAATAAACTTTTCCATTTATGATGAATTGAGTTTTAACAATTACTGCAAGACATTTTAATGTAAAAAGAATAGTCTTTTTAACAAATGGTGTTGGAACTATTGAATATCCACAGGCAAAAAAAGAAATTGGACTCCTACCTTACATTATATATAACAATGAACTAAAAATGGATCATAGACATATATGTAAGGGATAAAAATATTTTAGAAAACCTTATAGAAAAATGTAGAAGTAAATATTTATGACCTTGGGTTAACTAATGGTTTCTTAGATATGACCCTAAAAGCCCAAATGGGAAAACAAGAACAGAAAAATTGGACTTCAGCAGAATTAAATAATTCTGTGTTTCAAAGGTCACAAAAAGAAGTTAAAAAATAACCCACAGAATGAGAGAAGTACTTGTAAAACAATGACAAACCATTTCACACCCACTAGGAAGACTACAAAAAACAAAAAAATACCAAAAAAAAAAAAAGACAATAACAAATGTTGGCAAGGATATGAAGAAATTGGAACTCTAATACATTGCTAGTGGGGTTGTAAAGTTGTGCAGTCACTTTGGAAAGTAGTCTAACAATTCCTCAAACTGTTAAAGATAAAGCTACCATGTGACCTGAGAATTCCATTCTAAGTATATATTCAAATGAAATGAAAGCATGTATCTATCCAAAAGCTAGTAAATGAATGTTCATAGTGACAATTCCCAATAGCAAAAGGTAGAAACAAATTTTCAACAACAGTGAATGGATAAACAAATTGTGGAATATCCATACAATGGACTATTCATTGGCAATATAAAGGAATGAAAGACTGAATGACATGGATGAACCTTGAAGATATTATACAAAGTGTAAGTGAAAGAAGACAGTCACATATTATATGATTCTATTTATAGAAAATGTCTAGAATGAACAAATTCATAGAGACAGAAAGTAGGTTAATAGTTGCCTGGAGCTGGGCAATTGGGGAGATGGGGTATGACTGCTAATAAGTATGAAGTTTCTTTTGTGGGTGATAACATGTTCTAAAATTAGATTGTCATAATGATTGCACAACTCTAGGAATATGTTTTGTAAAAAGCCATTGAATTGTACACTTTAAATGGGTAAGTTTAATGGTATGGGTTTTTTTTTTTAAGATTTATTGTTTATTTAGTTAATTTATTTTTGGCAGCATAGGGTCTTAGTTATGGCATGCTGGATCTTCCTTGAGGCATGCAGGATCTTTAGTTGCAGTGCAGGGGTTTCTCTCCTGTTGTGGTGTGTGGGTTTTCTCTCTCTAGTTGTGGTGTGCAGGCTCCAGGGCACGTGGGCTCTGTAGTTTGTGGCACGCAGTCCCTCTAGTCGAAGTGCGTGAGCTCAGTAGTTGTGGTGCACAGGCTTAGTTGCCCCGCAGCATGTGGGATCTTAGTTCCCTGACCAGGGATCGAACCTGCATCCCTTGCCTTGTAAGCCTGAATCTCTACCACTGGACCACTAGGGACAAACATTGGATAGGATCCTTAAGGGAAATATAAATAAAATGTTAATGGAGAAAATGTGCAACCAGATATTTTTATTGAGGGAATCATGCTTCCCTGGATCTTGTAATATTCTTGTAAGACTGATAAATATTAATATTCAAAGAAGGAAGGTAAAAATATTTCATAAGGGTGGGGGGAGTAGAATGGCAAGATTTTGGATTGCTTACAGAAGGTGAGTAGTCTGATTCAGCAGATATGTTTAATATGAGGAAGGTACTTATTACAGAATGAAGTATGGAAAAATGGTTTAAAAACCACAGGGTGGAAAGACCAGACGCCTAGAGAAAGGAATATATTCCTTAGTTCAGGAAGTTACAAGAATAACCTAGATGCAAAGCAAGAGCTGCAGGCATCCATTTTCTTTTAATCTCTAAATCCCTTAGATTAAGAAGACAGGAAAAGGCAAGAGTACCAAGAAATTGTGGGTCTTTAATATCATAAATCACTGCCATCAGTTGATCTTCTGAGAGAGGAGGACTTATCCACTAGTGATCTGAAGAAAAGACTGGAGGAAAGAACATGAAAGAAAAGTAATTGCCCAGTTTTGGGAGACAAGGATCACCCTTCCTAAAGCAAAACAAAAGTCATTTATGTAGCAGACACATTTGTGATGCAAAGGATGGTTGTCCTATGTTGTAAACAGAATCTGAGGTCCAAGTTCATCATATAGCACTTATGTGTCCACAGCCAAGTCATTTAACCTTGTAAGCAACCATTATTACACATGCAAAATTTTATAATATCAACTACTCTATGTTTTTAGAGGCTTAACAGCTTAACACGATGCCACACTCCTACTATAATTAATAATAATCATACATATTTCCAACTGCCCTTGGCAAGATCATCATGTCCAGTCACCCTACACAAAAGATGTCACAATACTGGCTGCAGGAGAACAATCATGAGAAGGCTATTATCAGAAATGATTATCCAGCTTCTTCTAATGGCCAGTATCTCCAAAAGTCCCTTTACGTAGGAAATGTAAATGTAACCCTATTAAAATTCTGAGTGAGATATGTAGCTTCACTTTCACCACTTTTTTTTTTTTTTTTTTTTTTTCTGTACGCGGGCCTCTCACTGTTGTGGCCTCTCCCGTTGCGGAGCACAGGCTCCGGACGTGCAGGCTCAGCGGCCATGGCTCACGGGCCCAGCCGCTCTGCGGCATGTGGGATCTTCCCGGACCGGGGCACGAACCCGTGTCCCCTCCGTCGGCAGGCAGACTCTCAACCACTGCACCACCAGGGAAGCCCTCACTTTCACCACTTTTGGTAAAATGGTACTGAGGTCCTAGTTTATGCAATAATAAATGAGAAAAAAAGAAAGAGTGTGCTAATTGGATTAAAAAAAATACACTCTTTTTTAGTTGCTATGATTTTTTACCAAGGAAATCTAAGAGAATCAATAGATAAATAAGTAAATCTAGCAAATAAATTTGGCATAAATAGGAAAAACAAATTAATATCTTCCATATACTGTCAATAAATATATATGAACTATGAGAGAAAAAAATAATATTCACAACAGCAATGAAACATATCTAGGAATAATTCTAAAAATATATTTTCCTTGATAAAATAAAAGATTATAAAGAGAAATTAAAGAAAATCTAAATATAAAGAGATATGTCAAGTCTATGGATGGAAAGGTAAACTTTTCTAGAGATATCAATTTTTTTCAAGTTAGTCCATAAGTGTAATGCAACACCAATCAAAATCTCTATAGCAATTTCATGAAATTTTATAAGCCAATCCAGAAATTCATATACCAAAGAGCAAAAAAAGAATAACAAGGAAGAGTTTTAATAATAATAAGGTGAAGGGACTTCTTCACTAGTAGCTAAAACATTTTAAGGCCTTAAAACTCAAGACATTATGCTATTTAATCTGAGATAGATGAACAGACCAGTAGAACTTTAAAAAGAGCCTAGATTTTTCACTTATATAATCTAGATATATGATGGAGATGGCAGAGGAGAAAACACCAGTTATTCAATAAATAGTTCTGTATCAATGATTATCTGCACCACATACTATACAGGAAAAATGGATTTTATTTGTAAAAGTGAATAGCAAAATTTTAAATTTCTAGAATAACCTAGGAGAATATCTTTTTCAACTGGTAATATACACGGATTTTGAAACAAGACTCAGAAACCACAGTCGTGAAGGAAAATATTGATATATATGGCTATATTAAAAAAATAATAGTAACAATAAGTAAAGTGATGTTAATGCACCATGAACATATATATAGCCTGGGAGAAGATATTTGCACATCATATGGTTAACAGAGGAATAATATTCAGAATATATAAAGCATTTCTGTAAGTCAAAAGCAAAAGACAATACAATCAAATAAGAGGCAAATGATTTAAAGAACATATTACAGATAAGGTTGTCTTCCCTTGAAATTAGAAAAATGTGAATTTAAAAGTACAGTGTTATACTCAACAACTTGGAAAAAAACAAAGATCATATGGGGAGAATGTGAAAAAACGTAGATTTATATCCCAGAAAATAGGTAAATAGTCATATTAGTAAGAAATTTGATAATATGCAGGAAAACCAGAGTATACACTTCAGTCTAGTAACTCCACTCCTAAAAATGTTCATTGCAACATTTCTACAAGGAAATACAAACAAGACAATTCATTGCAACTTTGTATGCAAAGGTCAAAACTGGGAACAACTACCCTTCAATAGGAAAATGAATAGGTAAACTGTGGTGAATGCTTGTGATTGAATATCACAAAGACATTAAACTGAAAAAAATTAGAACTGTGCATATCCACGTGGATAAATTTCACAAATAACAAAATTGAATGAAAACTCAAATTAATCTATAAAATAATGTATTTAGTATGATTCACTTCATCTAAATCTGAGAACCTATAAATTGATAATATACATTATGGCTATACAAATACACAGTAAATGTAACAACACACATGGGGATGGTATATACAAAACTTAAGATGATGGGTGTGTCAAAGTAAGGAAGAAGGGCAAAATGGGATTACAAAGAGATACATGTATCAATAGAATTTCCAAATACATCTGGAATGTTTTATCTCTTAAAAAGAAGTTCTGGAGAAAATATGACAAATATTAAAATTTTACAAATCTTAGTATTGGGATACCAGCATTTATTAAAATATTCTTTAAACTTTTTGGTGTTTTGAAGTTTTCTATAATAAAAATAAAAAAGAACTCAGGTGAACTTTGAGCCTTTGAGGTGAGGAGAAAAGCAGTATTAAGGATATACAAGTAATTCTAAAATACCAAGAAAGGAGGTTGCAATTTTTAAGACCAAATACTGCTCCCTTTCAAAAAATAAAGCTTAAAATACTAAATTTAGGAATCTTTATACTTTCTTGCTTTGATCTCTAGTTCTAATCCAAGATTCTCAGTTTTATTATATTTTTATTTCAGAATGTGATCCAAACTCTAGCACCTTTACTGAATTCTAGATGTCCGTACATTTGTTTTTAAATGGACAAAATCTGGTTTTATAAATATCAAATGTACCAGGCCTCCAACAACTGGAATGTGGTAATAACAAGCCCTTTTACAGCTTATAGGGATTAATGTGTTGTTTTAAAGAGTTCAAGTGTAGATTAAAAATATATAATATATTTGAGGTTGATAAGAAAGGATTCACCTTTGAAATACATTAGCCCAGACAACTGGGAAGATATTTCAGCCTCTGACTAAATGAAGATATACTGAACAAATTGGCTCAGTAGAAAAACATCACTGTAAGTGATAAGAAAAATGGGCTCTGGCACATGGAACTGGATGAAGAGAATGTATATTTATGCACTTGCCATGAGTCATTTGTGTGAGACAGCTCTATGAATGCCATTTGAGATCAGCTTTAACTCTGAAGTTTTTAAATTATATATATATATATATATCATCTATGAATTAGAAAGGGAAACTATCAATTTTGATTATCTAAGAATAGTGCATACTATGTTGCTTAAAGTGTCTTATTACTTGGAGAATCAATGAATGGAGTGAATGAAAAACAGAATCCAAATTTAATAAGAAGTAAATTGAGTTCAAAGAATACAATGAGTTGTAGGAAATAGTTGTGCTGTGTTGTCTCTAAAGATGGTTTAAATTCAACAGAAAAAGGACAGGCAATACCAAAGGTGCCAAACCAGAAAGCTAACAAGACAAGAGGCATGTGCCAGGTACAATTAGCTCCCTGTCAGAGTTCATAGAATGCACAGTGTTTTAATCCCAAAGTCTTTCCGAGCTCTGCTCTCAAAAAGGACATTGGGGCAATTGAGATTCATAGGCAACAGACACCCTCAAGTATAGAAACACAGGTATATTGACCTTAACTGCTTGGTTTGATATAAAAGACTGGATAAAACTGTCAATGAAAGATGATTTGCCCCATATCTCCAGAAAACAACTCTTTAATTGTGCAGTAAAAGTGCTGGAGTGCGAGAATGACAGTGAGAAAATCAGAAATCTTTTCTACGTCTCCTCTTAGATTTATGCTTTTTCACCTATTGTGAAATAAATATAAAGCAATACAGTCACTCTGAGTGGCATTATGGAGCTTAGTTTATAAGTGCATAGAAGGCTTTGAATAAATTCTCAACGCAAAGGTAACATTACTTATTCATTTAGCGAATACTTTTACAGCCTTTACAATGTGCCAGGTTCTGGTGTAAAAGTTCTAGAAAAATGGCTTGCCTAATTCTTATTACAACCCTATTAGGTGGGTATTATAATTTTCACCTTAAAGAGGGGAAACTGAGGTGAAATGTGTAACTTGCTCAAAGTCACACAGCTGAACAGGCAGTTTATCCAAATCCATGATCTTAACCACTACTATATATCTTCTAAATAAGAAACCTGATGCTTACAGTTGAGCTCTGAGAGGAAGTACTATAAGGAAGGGTTTTGGAAGGAAATAAAATGGGAAATGGGGAGAGATGTACTGGAGAGAAGAAAAACAAAAGATGAATATCATGGAGAAAAATGAAATGATTCTCCCTCCCTTCTGGAACTTTTGCAAGACTTTTATTTGTAGTCCAGAATAATAAGTCTGGGAAGCAAGATACCCAACTGTCATCCCTAAAATGTTTGAATATAAGACTGAAAAATGAATGTAAGGACTTCAAAGAAGGAGAAAAATAGGCAAACCTTATTTACCATCTTCTGTCATGGTAATAATATCAAACAGTCATAATAATGGAAATTTAGTGATGTGGGTAGAGGGCTTTATTAGACTCCATTCTTAACCACTGAATTAATGTTGTTAAAACATTCTATTTAATAACTCATTAAATAGTAGTTCTGGTTTAAAATGCTAGAAAGCCTGGTATTTGGAGTAAAAACCACTATTTCAGAAATCACACGCTCTAAACAAACCAAACTATTCATAATATTCAGGATCTTTCAGAGCAGTTATAGGAAATACTAACTTCACATAAACCTGTATTAATCACACGCTCAATGAATTACTCTCTACTAGATGCTTCGAGGTTACTGAAGGAGTTAATAAATGTAGTTTTTGTTCCAAAAAAAAAGCTTACAGCATAGTATGTCAGAATTTTTGCATAAATAAAGTAGGGAACAATTCAAGAGTGAGTATAATGTAGTTTGGTATATATCGTACCCATAAAGCCTGCAGGTATTGGACACAACTAGAATGAATGAAACTGTTTCTTAAAGGAAATAACACTGTCATTGGAGGAAATACTGAATTTAAGTTTAAAAGGATGAGAAACAAGATAGAAAGAGTAAATTTGAGTGATGATGATATAAAGTGTGGGCTCTAGAAGTTGACTTATTCGGTTCTAACACTATATACATGAACTTGAGCAAGTAATTTAACTTGTTTCTTGTCTTTCAAATAAAGATAATAATAGCAACTCTTTCAAAAGATTTACATAAGATTTTAAAGAGGCCAACTTAATATTGAGAATCAAGAACAGTGATAGCAAGAAGGGTATTAATAAATGTTAGCTGTTAATATTACTATTAAAACTTACAGAAGAATAAATATGAAAGAAAATTACGAGATGGGTTTATAAGTTATTACCATTTTGATTCATGATCATTAATTTCACGAACTTCAGTAAATTCATGATCATACAATGGAAACTGCATGTAGCTAGAAGAAATACAGTGAGTTTAGCAAAGATTAACCTAAAAAAAAATCAAATGAGCAATCCAAGGCCCATTCATGCACTTTCCTTTCTCTCCACTCCAGTTCTTTTTATGCACATGAGCTGAGAATCTCAGTTCAGGGGAAGGAAGAAAGGGGGAGGAGAAATAGTAAGTCTAAAGAGATAGTAAACTTGAACAGTGCTGAAACAGAATATCCAAACAACTGTCAAATGTATAAGAAGACCGTTTTATTAACCAGATGCCACCAGGCCCAAGAAACCACAGAAGAGCGTCCTCAGCACGACACGTTGCTTTGCTTTGACAGGTCTGATTTATGAAGCAGATGATTTGTTATTTATTGATCAGAGAGACTGATTCTACTCACAGAGTTAAGAAGAAGCTTGATAAAAGTCAAGCATGCATCTCATTTGGTTACAAGCAAAAATACTGTCTATTGGCTTGCTGTGTCAACTGACTTTGATGCTACAACATCCAGATGTTCAACATGTGCAAACTTCAGAAACAAAACAAAACAAAACAAAACAAAATGGGCCTCTCCTGCCACAAAAGAAAGAAACACATTCAAAACATGTCCCATAGAAAAAAGAACTCATCAAGACCAAAGAATATAGACTGAAATGCATCTTTCATAGAAAATAAGAAAGATTCACTGAATTGTTTTTCATTATTTCATTTATTTAATGATTATTTCTTGAGGGCTCTCTATGTTTAAGGCATTGTGGGAAGCACTGTCTTGACACTTAAAATGTCCTATATACAAATTCAGAGTTACAGGAAATTACTAGCTCACATACATTTTTACCAAAATGCTCAAAGCAAGCCTGATACCTTTTCATCTTCTACAATATCAAAGCTTCTATTAAGTTAATTATTTTTTTACTCTTGGTATCATAACAGTTGCCATTTGTTCTTTCTTATTCAGGAAATTCCTTCAGCTTTGTTTTTCTCTCCAATCAGTCCAGCGGAAAGCTACGTATAACTGGGTTTTGAGATAAGACACATGATTACTTAGTCTGGAAGCATGGGACATTTTATATTCTAGTTTAGTGTATTTTAATTACGATGCTGAAGTTTGCACAACATGAGTTGTGCTGCATGGTGATTTTATGTTTCCAAAAGCTATTAATGATCAAAAACATTAACCTCTACTTTGTCACTTGAGGGTTTATGGATTTTTCCCCCTTTCCTAAGCATGCTCTAAAAACATGAAAGAGAAATATCTTATCTGAAGTTAGGTGTTAAATCTTTTTCATTTTTTTTTCCAAAAGTTTTCTAGGAATAACCTCATGCAAGATGGAGTGGTAAATATGTTTGAGGGTAATTTAGTCTCTCCATTCATTTCGGTTAGTATTAGAAAAACAGATTTTCTCTTCTGTCTCACAGTTGTCTCAGCAATAGATGGCATGAAGTTATCGCCCAGGTCTTTCGGTTTAACAAAACTAGTTAAACAAGCACCACATCATGGATAATACAGTCATTATCATTATAAGAGCACTAAATTGTAAACTTGATAGCAAGAATCTTAGGCAATTATAATGAGCTGCCACATTTGCAGTACTGTCACACAGAGGCTTGCCTTCGAAAACAAAATTTCTCAGAAACCAGAAATTCACCAGTTTGTTTGTCTTGCTCATAAAGTACAGCGGAATATGGTGCAAAGTACATGGGCTATGGAATTAGGCAAACTTGGATTTCATTTTCAGTTCTGCCTCTTAAAATAGCATCCATTAACCTCTTTGAATCTTTTCTTTCTATTGGTTAATTTGGGATTGTGGTTCCTAGACCTAAAGTTTGTTGGATTGATGTTGGGATTAGACGATGTGTTTTAACAAGATAATCTTACAACATGGTTAGAAACATGCTGGCCTCTGGTAAATATTTAAAAGGAAAACTCTTAATTTCTTTTTCATTACTGACCTTATAAGTCTAAGAAGATTAAGTGGATAATTGAGAGTGTCAAAGAAAAGTCAAAACAATCAGAATTTTTGTGTTGCCATATTAAACAGCATTTGTTTTTCTGAAGAAGAATATTGCCCTTCATTAGTCCACAATTTGATTGGATATAAAATCACCCAAAATTCAGAATTTGGTTATTGCATCTCTGGAGGGTAAGCTAACTTACATCTAATTTATTTGAAAGTTAAATAAATGCCAAAAAAAGCTCTATACAATATCATTTGTTATTTTTGTACTTTGAAGTTAATTTGCTAGTAAATATAGAACACAAAATATCACTTTATTAAAGATTTTTCTTTAGTTGTCCATACCCACTTATTCATTCAAAGCATTTATTGAGTACCTATTTTGTGTCAGACAAAGCAAAACAGCAACACTATCTTTTGAACATTGTGAAATATTGCTTAAATTGGATGGCATACCTGACCTCTTAATTTGAGTACATTCATTTAATATTGTAACTTGAGAATCAGGAGGGAATTAACACAGACTGTGGGCAGGCACTCTGCTGTTTGCTTTTCCTGTGATATCTCATCTAATCTTTAAAATAACCTCATAAGGTCAGTGTTACTTTCCACATTTTACAGATGAGGAGTTGAAGTTAACGAAGTTAAGTTTTAAAAGTTTAAGATGATACAATTAGTGGCAAAGCTGGGTTTGAGCTCAGGTTAAGGCACTAAAGCTATATCTTTTTTTTTTTTTTTTTTTTTTTTTTTTTTGTGCGGTACGCGGGCCTCTCACCGCTGTGGCCTCTCCCGTTGCGGAGCACAGGCTCCGGACGCGCAGGCTCAGCAGCCATGGCTCACGGGCCCAGCCGCTCCGCGGCATATGGGATCCTCCCGGACCGGGGCACGAACCCGCATCCCCTGCATCGGCAGGCGGACTCTCAACCACTGCACCACCAGGGAGGCCCAAGCTATATCTTTTTTCACCAGGCCTAGGAACAGCAGGATTTCTACTACTGTGAGAGAGAAGGCAGAAAGTGTTTGTAATACTTTTAGACAATAAGTGTCTAGAGTTTCAGAAAATTTAAATGTGAAATAAATTGGAGAAGGATAAAAATGTCTTTATTCAGAAATTCTAATTCAGTAAAAATATATTATTCTGTGCTTCATACTTCCAATTATTCTTTTCTTATAATTTAGTATAGAAATAATCCCTAAATATATGGAGTTTAGTAGAGTACATCAGTTTAATTATCAAATGTTCACTGACTACTGTCTGGACATTCAATAATACAACATTCAAATTTTGGTTATGTAAAAATGAGCAAAAAGATCTTTATTGTATAGAATCTGAAATTTTTCTGATATGTGCATTATTTGATCTGGGTGATCAACACATGGGAGTGAGTCACTGGCTAGAAAATGTGTGGCATTGTTGTCACTTGCTTCTAGTGGCAAACATATTTTCAGGAGAATATTTTCAAATTTGGAGTTGTTGAAGTTATTTGGAGTCATTCATTGCAAATATCAAGGGTGGCTGTATGTAGCATAGCATAGCACTAATATAGGTCCTATGGAGGATGCAAAAACAGTGTGAGGTGTAGGCCCCACCTTCAATAAATTTACCATCCAGATAAAATATAATTTTGAGGAAATACAGAAAAAAATTTATTTACACAGATAGATCTTTCACTTTTCAACCTACTTTTCGCTTACCTTCTCATGTCACTTATCTTGTTCCTCTAATGTAATCATGTTACATGGCTATGTCTTTGACTACACTTTTCTCTCTTTGAAGGTAAAAGTCATAGAAGAATAAAAGATACAAAGTCACTCATCTTTGCATCCCCAATCTTCAACACAGTGTCTAGAATCTTATGAATTAATGAAGAACTTTATGGTTCTTAAATGGAATAACATCTGTGTGCATCTTCCTCTACCCATCAACTTATAATTTTATTAAAAATAGAGGCCATGTTTAAAGTTCATTGTATTTCATTCTAAATTCCAAGTTCTGAAATAATTTACTATAGATATTAAGTGTTTAATAAGTATAATCTATCAATCATAGATATTGAGAAGTCTCATTAATATTAGTAGACTATGAAGAACACACAATTCTCATTTTTGCTTCCATGTGTGACCTTGAATTAATCATCTGATATTAGTCTTTACATTCTAGTTTACTTTCCCCTGAGGAGTTAAGAAGTTCAAAGCTGAGAATTATCTAAGTTATTATTAATTTTTAAACTTTTTATAATTAAATAATGCCTTTAACCACAACGTGGGCATTACTCGTCTGATCCTAGCATCTGATAGACCCAGAATTCATGCCTTGGGAGAAAAAATCAAAAAAGACAATTTAGTTTTAACTCAAATCTTGAACAATAGAAAACAGATGAGTATAAAAAGTCAAAAAGCCCAGAAAGTTCCATTTGTCATGCTATAGTATTCTACTCCCAAAGAAAATGTCATGAAGTGAAGCATCACATTTATATTCCTGAGAATAATATTATCATACAAAAACTGATCCATTTTTTAAAGTATTTTTGAATTTGATCAAAGGTAAAATTTGAAAATAGCTTTTTACTAAGGAAAAGGACAGATTCTGCCTCCAGACTAAATATTCATTTTTTTAAAGAAAAAATTAGCAAATACTGAAGGACTAAATAACATTTTTTATGGTATAAATTAACAACACTAGTAACTATTCTATAGAAGACTGGTGGAAAGTCTTTCAAATTCTCAGGCTATTATTAAATATTACATTAAGTGAGAATCAAACTAATCTAAAACATGCATTAGATGTCAAATTAAACCAAAACAATGTCACTTCAAATTCAAAACATGGCCAGAAACGCTATGGCTTAGAAAGCGCAATAAACCGTCACAGGGGGAATTCTATACATAAAGCAGATCACCAAATCTAAAGAAATAATACAAACTACAGAGGCAGCTCTCTGACAGGTTTCTCCCATTTTAATGAAACAAGTTTCAGTGGAAAACTTAAAAGATTAAAAACTCACAACAAAATAACTCCCATACATTTTTCTTAGGGCTGTCTCTACAGCCCCAGATGAAGTAGAGATTTGGCAGTTTTCCAATAATGGGATCAGTGGAGACAGTCAACCTAAATGGAACACAAAAGAACCTACATTTTCTTTATTAGTTGTCTAGCTCAAACCATATATTGGCTAAATATTCAGTTCATGTTGTAATAGGTAGACATATACAAATCCAACTATATTTGGCTCCAGAGTAATAATTTCCAGAAACAATACATCCAGCTTTAGCAACTCTCTGGCCATAAATTCCACCTCATTGTATTGGAGTTATGCTACTTTTCATGGTTTAAGAAAATCTATGGAATAGTTTCAGAAGGATAGGTGTTAACTCTTTTTTAAATGTTTGGTATAATTCACCTGTGAATCCATCCAGTCCTGGACTTTTGTTTGTTGGGAGTTTTTAAATTACTGATTAAATTTTCAGTACTGGGAATTGGTCTGTTCATATTTTCCATTTCTTCTTGGTTCTGTCTTGGGAGATTTCTAAAAATTTGTCCATTTCTTCTAGGTTGTCCATTTTGTTGGTGTATAGCTGCTCATAGTAGCCTCTCATGACCTTTGTATTGTTGTGGTGTCAGTTGTAACTTCTTTTCCATTTCTGATTTTATTGATTTGGACCTTCTCCCTTTTTTTCTTGATGAGTCTGGTTAAAGGTTTATCAATTTTGTTTACCTTTTCAAAACATCAGCTTTTAGTTTCATTGATCTTTTCTAATTTTTTTAGTCTCCATTTCATTTATTTCTGCTCTGATCTTTATGATTTCTTTCATTCTACTAACTTTGGGTTTTGTTTGTTCTTCTTTCTCTAGTTGCTTTAAGCATAAGGTTAGGTTGTTTACTTGAGATTTTTCTTGTTTCCTGAGGTAAGCTTGTATCACTATAAAATTCCTTATTAGAACTGCTTTTGCTGTGTCCCATAGGTTTTGGATTATTTTGTTTTCATTTTCATTTGTCTCTAGGTAATTTTTGATTTCCTCTTTGATTTCTTCAGTAATCCACTGGTTGTTTAGTAGCATGCTTTTTCTTGTATTTGTTTTTTTTTAATACATTTATTTATTTATTTTTATTTTTGGCTACGTTGGGTCTTCATTGCTGTGTGTGGACTTTCTCTAGTTGTGGCAAGCAGGGGCTACTCTTCATTGCAGTATGCGGGCTTCTCATTGCAGTGGCTTCTCCTGTTGCGGAGCACAGGCTCTAGGCATGTGGGCTTCAGTAGTTGTGGCATGCAGGCTCAGTAGTTGTGGCACATGGGCTTAGTTGCTCCCCGGCATGTGGGATCTTCCTGGACCAGGGATCAAACCCGTGACCCCTGCATTGGCAGATGGATTCTTAACCACTGTGCCACCATGGAAGTCCCTCTTGTAGTTGATTTCTAACTTCATAGTGTTATGGTCATAAAAATGCTTGATATGATTTCAGTTCTCTTATATTTACTGAGACTTGCTTTGTAGCCTAGCATGTGATCTATCCTGGAGAATGTTCCATGTACATTTGAAAAGAATATGTATTCTGCTGCTTTCAAATGGAATGCTCTATAGATATCAAGTAAGGCCATCTGATCTAATCTGTCATTTAAAGCCTATGTTTCCTTATTTATTTTCTGTTTGGATGATCTGTCCATTGATGTAAGTGGAGTGTTAAAACTCCCCTTATTATTGTGATACTGTTGATTTCTCCTTTTATGTCTGTTAACATTTGCCTTATATATTGAGGTGCTCCTATGTTGGGTGCATATATATTTACAATTATTATATCTTCTTCTTAGATTGACCCTTTGATCATTATTTAGTGTCCTTCCTTGTCTCTTGTAACAGTCTTTATTTTAAAGTCTATTTTGTCTGATATAAGTATTGTTACTCTGGCTTTCTTTTGATTTCCATTTGCATGGAATAACTTTTTCCATCTCCTCACTTTCAGTCTGCATGTGTCTCTAGATCTGAAATGACTCTCTTGTAGGCCACAAATATATGGGTCCTGTTTTTTGTATCCATTCAGTCTATGTCTTTTGGTCAGAGCATTTAGTCCATTTACATTTAAGGTAAATATTGATATGCATGTTCCTATTGCCATTTTGTTAATCATTTTGGATTTATTTTTGTAGGTCATTTTTCCCCTTCATTTTTGCTCTTTTCTCTTGTGATTTGATGACTATGTTTAGTGCAATGGTTGGATTCCTTTTTCTTTTTGTGTATATAGCTATTATAGATTTTTTGTTTGCGCTTACCATGAGGTTTTATACAGCAGTCTCTCTCTCTCTCTCTCTCTCTCTCTCTCTCTCTCTATATATATATATATATATATACACACACACACACATATATGCTTGTTTTAAATTGCTGATTTATTTATTTCAAATGCATTTTACATACCCTGTATTTGTACCCTTAACCCCTCATGATTACTGTTTTTGATATTATATTTTACATCTAATTGTTTTTTGTATCTCTTAACTGCTTATTGTGGATACAGATGATTTTATTACTTTTGTCTTTTAATCTCCCTACTAGTTGTGACCCTTTGTTTTTTACTTAGAAAAGTTCCTTTAGCATTTGCTGTAAAGCTGGTTTGGTGGTGCTGAATTCTCTTAGATTTTACTTGTCTATAAAGCTTTTGATTTCTCCATCAAATCTGAATGAGAGCCTTGCTGGGTAGAGTATTCTTGGCTGTAGGTTTTTCTCTTTCATCACTTTAAGTGTATCATGTCACTCCCTTCTGGCCTGCAGAGTTTCTCCTCAAAAATCAGCTGATAGTCTTATGGGAGTTCCCTTGAATGTTATTTGTAGCTTCTCCCTTGTTGCTTTTAATATTCTCTCTCTATCTTTAATTGTTGTCATTCTGATTACAATGTGCCGTGCTGTATTCCTCTGTGGGTTAATCTTGTATGGGACTTTCTGTGCTTCCCAGACTTGAGTGACTGCTTTTTCCCAGGTTAGGGAAGTTTTCAGCTATTATCACTTCAGATATTTTTTCAGGCCATTTTTTTCTCTTCTTCTTCTTCTGTGATGCCTATAATGCAAATATTAGGACTCTTGATGTTGTCCCATAGGTCTCTTAAACAGTCCTCATTTCTTTTCATTCTTTTTTCTGTTTAGTGGCAGTGATTTCTACTACTCTGTCTTCCAGCTCAGTGATCCATTATTCTGCTTCATTTATTCTCCTATTGATTACTTTTAGTATATTTTTAGTTTGTTATTGTAATTTTTTAATTCTGTTTGGTTGTTCTTTATATTTTCTAATTCTTTTTTAGAAACTTCTAATTTCTCACTCTGTGCATCCATTCTTTTCCTGAGTTTTTTTTATCATTTCTACGATCATTACTCTGATGTCTTTCTTGGGTAGATTGCCCATCTCCACATCACTTAGTTCTTTTTCTGGGGTTTTATCTTGTTTCTTCATCTGAAACATATTCCTCTGTCACCTCATTTTGCCTAAATTGCTATTTGTATTTTTATGTATGTGGTAGGTTAGTTATGTTTCTTGAACTTGGAGAAATAGTCCTCTTTAGGGAGATGTCCTATAAATCCCAGCAGTGTATTCCCCTCTCATCACCCAAGGACCAGGAGCCAGCTGTTCCCAAGTATACCCATTGATGGGTGGAGCTGGGTCTTGGCCCTCTGGTGAGCAGGGCTGTGCCAAAGGGCATGTCTAGAGGTGACAATGGGCTCAGGAAGTCTTTAGGGAACCTGTCTGCTCATGGATGGGGCTGTGTCTCCATCCAGTTTGTAGTTTGGCCTGAGGCATCCCAGCCCTGGAGTCTACAAGCTTTTGGGTAGGGCTAGGTGTTGGTGCCAAGATGTCAGCCTCCAGGAGAGATCACACAGAAGAATACTACCCAGTATGTCCATCACTAGGGTCTATGTCCCCAGGGTGAGCCACAGCCACCCCCTCCTCCACAGGAGACTCTCCAAGACAAGCAGGTAGGTCTGCCTCAGGCTCCTATCAAACTATGCTTTTGTCCTTGGTGCATGTGAGATTTTGTGTGCAACCCCTAAGGGTGAAGTTTCTATTTCCCTCAATCCTGTGGGGCATCTGCTATCAAACCCCATTTACCTTCAAATCCAAATGCTCTAAGGGCTCCTCTTCCCACTGATGGACACCCAGGCTGGGTGCCATGACATAGGGCTCAGAACTCTCACTTCTTTGGGAGAACCTCTGTAATACAATTATTATCCAGTTTGTGGGTCACCCATCTAGGGTGTTCTGGGATTTGATTATATCACAAGTCCATCCCTTCTACCCACCTCTTTGTGTTTCTTTCTTTATATCTTTAGTCATAGAAGATTTTTTCTGTAGGTTCCAATCTTTTTTCATAAACAGTTGTTCTGCAGTTAGTTGTGATTTTGGTGTGCTCCTGAGAGGATGTGAGCTTAGGGTCCTTATGCTCTGTCATCTTGGTTGTTATCCCAATTATGAATGTTCTTGATGAAGTTTTGTTTGCAGCTCTGTTTTTTTAAAACTGGAATATCACTGCTCAACGTGCTCCTTGCTCTGCACAATCGTGAGCACTTGAGCCCACTGCCAAAAAATGTAGCTGATCAACAAAGAAACTGCCGAATGCCACTACTTAAAATCTCTGGAGCCTGAGAACAGCATTAAAGAGCTTCCTGTGTCACTGAAAAACATTCATCCCCATCATCATCCAGGCTGATATCCGAGAACAAACATCCTCCCAATATGTTTCAGTCACATTAGCCATTTAAAGGATATTTTGTACAGATTCCTCTGACTTCATTGCTTCCTCCATTTTCTTCCCTTGGCTGAAGTCTATTCTTTCACCTTAAAAAGAAATAAAAACATCACTTCTATTGACAAGATAAGGTCACAATGGGCAGCTCCACAGAACACAAATAAAGTACAGAGAAAAGAACATTTCTGAATTCATTCTATGAGGACACCATCACCCTGATACCAAAAGCAGACAAAAATATCACAAGAAAAGAAAATTACAGGCCAAAATCACTGATGAACATTGATGCAAAAATCCTCAACAAAATGCTAGTAAACGAATTCCAACAATACATTAAAAGGATCATACACCATGATCATGTGGGATTAATTCCAGGGATGAAAGGATTTTTCAATATCTGCTAATCAATCAATGTGATACACCACATTAACAAGTTGAAGAATAAAAACCATATGGTCAACTCAATAGATGTACAAAAAGCTTTTGATAAAATTCAACACTCATTTATGATAAAAACTCTCCAGAACGTGATCATAGAAGGAACATACCTCAACATAATACAGGCCATATATGACAAACCCACAGCTAACATCATACTCAACAGTGAAAAGCTGAAAGCATTTCCGCTAAGATCAGAAACAAGACAAACAGTCCCACTCTTGCCACTTTTATTCAACATAGTTTTGGAATTACTAGCCAAAGCAATCTGAGAACAAAAAGAAATTAAAGGAATCCAAATTGGAAAAGAAATAAAACAGTCACTGTTTGCAGATGACATGATACTATACATAGAAAATCTTAAGGACACACACCAGAAAACTACTATAGCTCATCAGTGAATTTGGTAATGTTGCTGGATAAAAAAATAATATACAGAAATTTGTTACATTTCTACACACTAACAACAAAATATCAGAAAGAGATATTAAGAAAACAATACCATTTACCATCACATCAAAAAGAATAAAATACCTAGGAATAAACTTACCTAAGGAGGCAAAAGACCTGTACTCCAAAAACTATAAGACGTTGATGAAAGAAATTGAAGATGACATTAACAGATGGAAAGGTATACTTTGTTCTTGGATTGGAAGAATCAGTATTGTTAAAATAAGCCTTCTACCCAAAGCAATCTACAGATTCAATGCAATCCCAATTAAATTACCAATGGCATTTTTCAGAGAACTAGAACAAACTTTTTTTTTAAATTTGTATGGAAATACACACACACACAAAAAAAGAATAGCCAAAGCTATCTTGAGAAAGAAGAAAGGAGCTGGAGGAATTAGGCTCCCTGACTTCAGACTATACTACAAAGCTAGAATAATCAAAACAGTGTGGTACTGGTGCAAAAACGGAAATATAGATCAATGGAGCAGGATAGAAAGCCCAGAAATAAACCCATCCACTTATGGTCAACCAATCCACAACAGAGGCAAGAATATAAAATGGAGAAAAGGCAGTCTCTTCAGTAACTGTGCTAGGAAAAGTGGATAGCTACATGTAAAACAATGAGATTAGAACATTCTCTAGCACAATATACAAAAATAAAATCAAAATGGATTAAAGACCTAAACATAAGAGCAGATATTATAAAACTCCTAGAGGAAAACATAGTTATAACACTCTTTGACATAAATTGCAGCAATATATTTTTGGATTCATCTCCTGGAGTAGTGGAAATAAAAACAAAAATAAACAAATGGGACTTAATTAAACTTAAGAGATTTGCACAGCAAAGGAAACCATAAACAAAACAGAAAGACAACTATTGAATGGAAGAAAATATTTGCAAATGATACAACTGTCAAGAGGTTAATTTCCAAAATATACAAACAGCTCATATGGCTTAATATCAAAAAAACAAGCAGCCCAATTAAAAAATGGGCAGAAGACCTAAGTAGACATTTCTCCAAAGAAGACATACACATGGCTAATAGGCACATGAAAAGGTGCTTAATATTGTTAATGTAATTGAAAAATGCAAATCAAAACTATAGTAAGTTATCACATCATACCAGTCAGAAAAGCCATCATTAACAAGTCTACAAATAATAAATGCTGGAGAGGGTGTGGAGAAAAGGGAATCCTCCTACACTGTTGGTGGGGATATAAATTGGTGCAGCCACTTTGGAGAACAGTATGGACGTTTCTTAAAAAGCTAATAGAGTTACCAAATGTCCTGCAATCCCACTCCTGAGATATATCTAGAGAAAACTCTAATTCAAAAAGATATATGCACCCCAATGTTTATAACAGCACTATTTACAATAGCCAAGACATGGAAGCAACCTAAATGTCCATTGACAGATGAATGGATAAAGAAGACGTGGTGTATACATATAGGGGAATATTCTCAGCTATAAAAAAGAATGAAATATTGCCATTTGTAGCAACATGGATGGGCTTGAGATTATCATACTAAATAAAGTCAGACAGAGAAAGACAAATATCGTATCACTTATATGTGGAATCTAAAAAAATGATACAAATGAACTAATTTACAAAAAAGAAATAGACTCACAGACATAGAAAACAAATTTATCGTTACCAAAGGGGATAGCAGGGGGTGGGGAACATAAATTAGGAGTTTGGGATTAACATATACACACTACTACATGTAAAATCAACAATAAGGACCTACTGTATAGCACAGGGAACTATATTCAATGTCATGCAATAACGTGTAATGGAAAAGAATCTTAAAAAAAAAATTATATATATATATATATATATATATATATATATATATTTATAAAACGGAATCACTTTGCTGTACACCCAAAACTAACATAACATTGTAAATTAACTATATTTCAATTAAAAATTGTTAAAAATAAATAAATAAAATGTACAAAAAAGGAAAATTTATGAAGGATATTAAAACAGTTTTGTTATGCTGAAAATTATACTCTATTATACCTAATTCATTGATTAGTTCATTATAAAACAGTTATAATAAAACAGCTCCAGGGTATCTAGAGAGAGAGAGATTTTGCTATGTGAAATTATCAATAGTAAAATAAAAATTAGTGTTTTCTCTATCACCTTTTTGATCATAAGAGAAAAAGTATTTCAAATTTAAAAACATTAAACATAATTTCCATCTTTTTATTTAAAATGTTATTTTTTTGTTTGTTTAAAAAGCAAATTATTTTTGCTGCTAAAATAATGATTTAAATATTTCAGGAACTTGACTTTTATAAATATAACCTACACTAAGTTATTACTGTTTTTAAGACACAGACCTAGTTGAAAATGGACTTGAGGATATGAGGAGGGGGAAGGGTAAGCTGTGACAAAGCGAGAGAGAGGCATGGACATATATACACTATCAAATGTAAGGTAGATATATAGTGGGAAGCAGCCGCATAGCACAGGGAGATCAGATCGGTGCTTTGTGACAGCCTGGAGGGGTGGGATAGGGAGGGTGGGAGCCAGGGAGATGCAAGAGGGAAGGGATATGGGAGCAGATGTATATGTATAACTGATTCACTTTGTTATAAAGCAGAAACTAACACATCATTGTGAAGCAATTATATTCCAATAAAGTTGTAAAAAAAAAAGTTTATGCTTGACATGTAAAAGAAATTATTACTGTTTTTAAAACTTTCCAAGGATCACATAATTTTATATTTTTATTAAGAAATACTAAATTTCACAATGTCTAAGAAAGTCAGTTATTTTGCCTATAAGGCAAGAGAGGGATGCAGAAAAATATATAAAGGTCGTTTTCCTGAATTTATATTAATTTCTCAATCTCAATTTATATATCACATGTATACAACTGATCATGGACAGTACCGAGTGACTTAATGTCTTGCTAGCAATGAACTGAACCTCAATTTGTTAATTCTATCCTTGAAAAATATATTTTTTCCAGAATATTTTTTTTCATTTCTTGTATGATTTTTAATCTCAAAGTGTCCATTATAGATATAGCTTTGTTAGTCATTTGGGTAGATGTGAGCCCTATTAAGGAGCAAAAGACCCCAAACAGACTGTTTTACTCTGACTGACTAATTAGGCGGCAGGTAACTAATTTAATTGAATTAGGAAGGATTAGGGAATATATTTAGTAAAATTGAATGCCCAAAAGAAGAGATGGCTAAATATATAAATGATAGGCTTAGGCTAGGTCTTGGGCTTATCTGCTCCCTAAAATGAAATTAACTTGGTCTTAAATCATTTATATCATCCTCATCATGTATGATTGACTAAGACTGTTTTGAGCAAGCCATGGAAAATATTAGAGGCTCTAACTTATACTCATTTTGAGAGGATAGCAAATATTGATGCCACCATGTTGTGTTCCCATGAAAAATGCCAAACACATGTGTACAGCATCCCGAAGGGTGTGGCTGAATATTCTCCCTCAAATATTCAGGAAAATAAAGCAAATTCTACAATACAAGATGAGGCAGGCTGAAGTGTTCTATGTTATCCCCAACATGTCAATTGTGTCCCATATATTAAAGCATATTAGAGTATGAGTAAGTGAGAGTATTGCAGGGATAAACATGTGTTTGTCACAATTTGTTAATTATTTTAAAAATTATTTAGAAACAGTGGTATTTGAGTTCATTAGTAACTATTTGTTGCTCATGGTGTAACTGATGTCATTCAATATTTATGTAGCAACTCCTTGTCTGAAAACTCAGGAAAAGAAAAATACTCTAGAAAGATAGTACTGATGTTACTAAAATACAGTAGAGTTTGAAGGAGTGGTGATCTGGTTATTGAGGCCACTTAGGGAAGACAATTCCTTTGCTGAAAGGATTGAGAGAGTTGGAGATTGGTGCTATTATGGAAGTGAGGAAGAGGGTTTTAAGAATGAAGTGATGGAGGGTCAAAATAGAAGAAGTATTTCAAGCTATAGAAAGGAAGGAAAAGCCAACATGTTAAATCATGCAAGAAGTTTTCAGTGGAATGCAAATCGATAGAAATTTATTGACTTTATTAACTAGATAGTCTGAAAAAAATACCTATTTTAATCAATGTTACTACTCCCTTGACATTCGTCTTTAATTTCAACAGTTCCTAGAATCAATAAACTTTTTTCTTCCCCATCCTTCCATTCAAAATTAAGCTCTTGTCTTTGACACTCATTTTGTTTTTATCTTGCAATATTTCTCAAAGTCTGCCTTGACTGATACAATGGTATATTTTGTTCATGACTGTCTCCTCCACTAAATAGAAACTCAGAGCAAAAAACATGACTTTGCCTATCTCAGCCATAGGTAGAACTAAAAATTTGCCTAGTTTGTCTTCAGTTTCTTTACATTCTTCTCCAAATTTACGTGCATACAGTTTATCCAACTGAACAATAGTTGCAATGAATGGAAAAATAGAGGAAATTATGTCAAGTGTGTGATGGTGCAGGAAGCTTTCTCAGCTCAATTACATAAATAGCTTACTATGCCTCTGTTTTGGTTGCTGAAAGGCAATACAGACAGACCAGAAATAACAAGGCAGAAATTATTTTCATGGATTCAGGATACTCAGTTTGTGCTTGGAAGTTATGTTCGTAGTGGTTTATCTGCTCAGAAATTGCAGAGAGCTGAAAATACAGGGACTTAAAATGTAGGCATAAGAAAACAGAAGAGAACATGTTTTCAGCTTAAGAGAGACCATTTATCAAGTGGCATGAGCTGCTTTATGAGGAGTGAGTTCCCCATTATTTAGTTTTCAACAGGAAAATGGATGAACATTTGTCAGGATTATAGAGAGAATTTTTGAACTGAGAAAATGGATATCCTCTAAAGTGCTTTATTATACTAATATACTATTAGGATGTACTATTTTGAAATTGACCATAGCATTTGTATTTAGAAAATTTCATGGCAAAATTTGAGAAGTAACTAGGTATAAAGAGTTGAGAAATGATTTTTTAAACTAATTTGCCATTTATTTACTCATTTTGTGCCAGACGTTATTTTACTCCTGGGACAAACATGGTATACAAAATAGACAAAGTCCCTGTCTTCAAGGGCCTCACAGTTGATACAAAAAATATATTTTGAACTTTATTGACAGTTCTTATAAGAAGTAAAGTTTTGAAAAAATGTGTGTAATATATGTAATAAAAGTATATATATATATATATATATATATATATATATATAGGACCTGTGCCAGACACACTGCCTAAATATTCACTGGTTCACTGGTCAGTTGGAAAACACCACAAAATTAGTAAGACACAAAAATGCAAAGAAAAAACCTAGCTAAAGAAATTATGAAATGATTGTTGCATTTTAGAAGAGACACAGAAACAGCATGAATCAATAAAATTATCCATCATCATTACTATATTTTTTATTCTCTCAACAACTATATGAGCTGCGTAGTCATTGTGATTAACTGACTTTTCTAAGGTCATATCCCTAACCAATTGTGAAGACAGAAATGTAACTCATTTTTTTCCTTTGAGACATAATCAACTCCACTGACTTTGAATGATTATATGCATGCCTCTGTCTTTGAATGACTATATGCATGCCTATGTCTATATACATTTTTATCTACAGATTATAAAAACAGAGAGGGTAAAAAAAATCCAAAGTTACCCATTCTTATATTTAATTCTCTTTTTTAAAACAATAATAATATAATCATATATGATTTTGGTTCAGGAACCCATAGTAGGAGGGTAACTTTTAGTAATAGAATCAGATGCCTGGAAAGAACTTTGAGATCTTCAAGTGCAGTGTTTCTCAGAACACTTAGGGCTGCATTCATAATCTCAGAGAGTCTATAAAGTCAAAACTATTTTTTTATGTCCCTATTATGATTTTATTAACTGTTATGAGTTTGTTTTTGTAGGTCCTTTTCTTCTCGTGTGTTTCCCACTCAGAGAAGTTCCTTTAGCATTCGTTGTAGAGCTGTTATGGTGGTGCTGAATTCCCTTAGCTTTTGCTTGTCTGTAAAGCTTTTGATTTCTCTGTCAAATCTGAATGGGGTCCTTGTTGGGAAGAGTAATCTTGGTTGTAGTTTCTTCCCTTTCCTCCCTTTAAATATATCATGCCACTCCCTTCTGGCTTGTAAGGTTCCTGCTGAGAAATCAGCTTTATCCTTGTGGGAGTTCCTTTATATGGTATTTGTCATTTTTCCATTGTTGCTTTCAATACTTTTTCTTTGTCTATATTTTTTTGTCAATTTCTTTTCTACGTGTCTTGTCATGTTCCTCTTGGGTTTATCCTGCCTGGTACTCTCTGTGCATCCTGGACTTAAGTAGCTATTTCCTTTCCCATATTACGGAAGTTTTTGACTATAATCTCTTCAAATATTTTTTCGGGTCCTTTCCCTCTCTCTTCTCCTTCTGGGACCCCTATAATGCGAATGTTGTTGCATTTAATGTTGCCCCAGAGGTCTCTTAGGCTGTCTTCATTTCTTTTCTTTCTTTTTTTTTTTTTTTTTATTCTGTTCCATGGCAGTGAATTCCACCATTCGGTCTTCCAGGTCACTTATCCGTTCTTCTGCCTCAGTTACTGCTATTGATTCTTTCTAGTGTATTTTTTGTTTCGGTTATTGTATTGTTCATCTCTATTTGTTTGTTCTTTAATTCTTCTAAGTATGTATTCTTTAATTCTTCTAGGTTTTTGTTAAACATATCTTGCATCTTCTACATCTTTGCCTCCACTCTTTTTCTGAGGCTCTGGATTGTCTTGACTATCATTATTCTGAATTCTTTTTCTGGAAGGTTGCCTATCTCCACTTTATTTAGTTGTTTTTCTGGGTTTTTGTCTTGTTCCTTTATATGGTACATAGCCCTCTGCCTTTTCATCTTGTTTATCTTTCTGTGAATGTGTGTTTTGGTCCACAGGCTGAAGGATTGTAGTTCTTCTTCCTTCTGCTGTCTGCCCTCTGGTGAATGAGGCTATCTAAGAGGCTTCTGCAAGTTTCCTGATGGGAGGTAGATCTTGGTCTCAAAACTATTTTAATAATAATACCAGGACCGGGCTTCCCTGGTGGTGCAGTGGTTGAGAGTCCACCTGCCGGTTCAGGGGACACGGGTTCGTGCCCTGGTCCGGGAAGATCCCATTCCGCGGCTGGGATGTGAGCCATGGCCACTGAGCCTTTGCGTCTGGAGCCTGTGCTCTGCAGTGGGAGAGGCTACAACAGCTCAGGCCCACGTACCTCAAAAAAAATTAAATAAATAAATAAATAAATAAATAAATAAATAAATAAATAAATAAATAAATAATACCAGGACCTTATTTGCTTTTCTCACTCTCATTCACTTACAAGTGTGTAGTGGAGTTTTCCAGAGATTACGTACATGTGATAGTGCAATAGATTGAATACAGAAACAGTTATGAGAATCCAACTGTCTTCTATTAAGTAAGATATTAAAGAGATTACCAAAACTGTAAAGCAATGTCATTCTCACTATGTTTTAAAACTATAGATACTATTTCAAAATTACTATTTATATTTATAATTGTTATGTTCAAATAAGTGAATAAATAATTTAGTTAAAATATTCTTCATTTTATTTTGTAATGTAGTAAGTATCCATTGCTATAACCCACATACACAAAAATTCTTTGGATCTTTAGTAATATTTAAGACTTATTCATGGTCCATATTTATGAAATATGGTTCTGAGATGAAAAAATTTGAGAGTTGTTATTCTAGTAAAATTCCTTGCCTATCTGGTAGATTCTGAGTATAATACATACACCAAGCTGTATTTTTCTTCTAATGAGTGGACCTCATCTTTTCTCAAAACAAACCTACCTTTTTCTAGTCATAGTAATCAGTATTTTCATACACTGGGTCAAAATCTCTTTCTTATAGTTTTAAACCACTGATTCAGGCATTATCATTTGGGGGAAGGAAGAATTTACTGAATAAATTAACTCATAACAATCAGATGAAACTTTTTTTGGACAAGTGTATTACGTTGTTGGCTACTGTTAACTGCTGGGCCACTTTCCTTCGTTCCATTCATTTATGAAATTAGAGTTTTTATATCATGTAGATTTCTGCATTTTATTGTCTAAAATTACTTCTTTAAAGAGACTCATTTTAGCATGAAGCTACTATATCTAAGTTTACAGTAGATATGATTGCAATGTTTTTTTAAATTTTATTTCAATGTCACAAAAAAACCAAACAAAAATTTTATCTAGAAATAAATTTAAAGTAATTTGATATTCTTGATGAAGGGATTCAACTGTTACTGGCCAAAAGCCAAGTAGTTGTCAAATGGATATTGGCAGTACATAAAAAATGAAATCTCTTGCTATTTCTGTTCTTGTCTCTGAACATAAATATTATACTTTTTTTTTAGCGAAATGCATAGATTATAAGAACAAAACATTATTTTGCAGGGAGGAAATGATGTGTCATTCAACCATTAAAACAATTCTTTATTAACACATATAACCATTTTCCAATTTAAATTTCCATCATCAATTATTCATGGATTAATTAGCTAACTAATTAATCTTCTTCTGTACCAACTTAAAAACAACTGTTTTCAAAAAAGGCAAGAGTTTTCTTAAACTATACTCTTTCCTTTTATTTTTCTGACATTAGATGTCTGCAGATGTTATTGTTAGCTTAAAAATATATGGCTTTCAGGGTTAAGGATTTAAAAAAGGACTTATGACATTACTTTCCTATTTTAGAGTGAGTTCCTTGGCAATTCAAAGTGGAAACCCACAAGGTAACCACAGGAGGTAACACCTTCCTGGATCAATATTTGTGCATCAGATGTTATAAGAATGTTTTGTAAGGTTCATAAATAAGGAGCTTTTTTTCCCCCTCAGACTCAGAAAATGAAATTAAAAGGAATTTGGCTTTCAAGAGACTTGCCTTTTCTGGAGCAAATAACTAACCAAAGGAAGACTTTGAATTCATCAATTAAAGACAAATGTTAGTAAAAAAGAATGCCAGAAATATTCCTTATTTGAGGTGCATTTTCTTCCCAGTCAATTGGGGGTTTATAAAACTGTCATATCTAACAAAATCAAATCCACAGACTTTTACTAAGTGTCAAGTTTGATTTAATTCTATTCAACAAACATTTACTAAATACCTACTATTTATGCACTAAGAGTATGCTATGATCTGGATTTGAAACCATGAATAAAATACAAGCCTGGCCCTCTAAGATCTTATGGTCTGGTGTAGGAGCAAGACAACAACAAAAATGTCTTTGTAATTTAATAATCTGTGAATTTACCCGAGGCAATGATGGTTGGACTGAGGGTTGTAGTATAAGAAAGTGTCCTTGAGGTGAAGCAACAATGGAAGGGTATTCTAGAGAGAAGAAGTAACCTAAGAAAAATAAATTTTTGTTGACTGACATGATGCTCTCAGAGGACTAGGAGATGCTAAGCCTGGAAACAATGGAAGATGAGACTTAGAAGGGAGTAAAAGGCCAATTTTAGATAGCCTCATATGGCATGCTGAGCAACCAAGTTCAATAAGAGTTGTGAGCCACAGAAGAGTTCTGAGCAGGAAGCAGTATGATTAGGCTAAGCCTCACTAATATATAAGAAGATTGCTCCTCCCACCCTCACCCAGTCCCTAGATCAGCTGTCAGGTATGCCATACCAAATACTTGAGGGAAGGGTGAGAGTGCCACCATGAGGAAGGGTTGACAGTGGAACTGGGCCTTATTCCTTGGCTTACCACATACTCTAAAGTAATTCTTTGTTAAGTGGATTCCCAAATTCTACTATGTTAAATAGTAGAATTATAATGCCTTCTAATGAGATGGAAACTTGAAGCTCTACTGTACTAAAAAAAGATTTCCTGGTTACCTCATGGCATATTACTTTAAAAAAGCTGTAGGGCTTCCCTGGTAGCACAGTGGTTGAGAGCCCACCTGCCGATGCAGGGGACACGGGTTCATGCCCCAGTCCAGGAAGATCCCACATGCCGCGGAGCGGCTGGGCCCATGAGCCATGGCCGCTGAGCCTGTGAGTCCGGAGACTGTGCTCCACAATGGGAGAGGCCACAACAGTGAGAGGCCCGCATACCGCAAAAAAAAAAAAAAAAAAAAAAGTGTCAAGGTCATGAAAGACAAAGAAAGACTGAGGAAATGTCATAGAGTAGAGGAGACAAAAGAGACATAGTCACTAAATGTAATGTGGGATCTTGGATTAAATCTTGGAACAGAATAAGGACATTAGTGGAAGAACTAGTAAGATCCGAATAAAGAATATAGCTTAGTTAATAACATCATACCAGTGTTAAACTCTTAGTTTTGATAAATGCACCATGGTTATGAGATGTTAACATTAGAGCAAACTGAATGAAGACTATAAGAGAAATTTCTGTATGATCTTGAAATTCTTTTTAAGTCTAAAATTAATTCAAAATAACCTTTTTAAAAAAATCTTGTCAAACTGCATATTTAAAATTGGTGATTTTAATTATATGTGTTATACCTAATAAAGGTAATTAAAAAAAAGAAATTGTTAACTTTGTTAGGTATGATGAATATTGTAGTGATCTTAAAAATTATTTACCTATTAGACATACATCCTTAAGTATTTATAGATAAATGACATGATATGTGGGGTCTACTTTAAAATACTTGACTCCAAATAAGAGCAGTTATAGACAAAAACAAAAATTGTTGGAGGGCCTCCCTGGTGGCGCAGTGGTTGAGAGTCCGCCTGCCGATGCAGGGGATACGGGTTCGTGCCCCGGTCCAGGAGGATCCCATATGCCGCGGAGCGGCTGGGCCCGTGAGCCATGGCCGCTGAGCCTGCGCGTCCGGAGCGTGTACTCCGCAGCGGGAGAGGCCACAACAGTGAGAGGCCCGCATACCGCAAAAAAAAAAAAAAAAAATTGTTGGAGTTAGGTGGTTGACACACAAGTGTTTTTAATACTATTTCTTCTTTTCTGAAAGTTTATTTTCCACAATATAAAAATTTTTAATAGAGCTGTTGAATGTTTTTAATTTTCAAAAAGGCAAGTGTTCCAAATTAATGATTTTTATTCTAATGATAAGTGGTTATCAAGAACATTTATCCTAGCAAATATTTTTGAAAAACAAAATACACCTCTTCCATTCAAGGTAAAGATGATATTTTAATGAGTCAGAACCTGTTTTTTCAAAAGCAACTTGTGTTATAGAGAGAGTATTGAGAAAGTTTGGAAGTGTTTTCATCATTATATGATTTTGTAAATGAAAATGGTGTTTGTCTTTCATTAAAATTCTCATATCTTAATGCTATAAAAAGTTGGAAACAGAATTTTTAAACAGTTTTTAGAAAACCTGCCAAATGTAAGGTGTTATTGGGTATTACTTAATCCTTTGCAAAAAAGAAAAAAGAAAACAAACCAAAAAAATATGCTGTTTCCCATCAGAGAGGATAGACATTAACAATAAAATTTTAAAAATAAATTTTAGAATAATTTTTTCAGAGGAAATGAAAATGTTTTAATAAAGGTTTTTTTTTCCCATCAATCTATAGATCTTTAGAAGTATTTTTTCCAGCTGTGACAGCTATTTAAAGGAAGTATTAAAAAAAATTGGATTTCTAAGTAGACCTTTAAATAATTTTTTCAGAAGATTTAAATTAAGATTTTAAAAATAATTAAATATATCAACTACATTGCTAAAAACTAAAAAAATATTTTAGAGAGATTCAAAATATTTTGACATCAATAATAAACAAAACAATTATTGAATTCTTTTCTAAATTCTCATTTTGTGTTTGGTTTTTAAGATATATGATATATTAGACCAGTACTATTTTCACATAAATTTTAAATGTGGATTTCTGTTTCTGCAAATATGGTGGACTAAACAAACTGAAAATACTTTTTCTACAGGATGCCTAGAAGAGGTAAATGTCATATAATAAACATCCTTTTAAATATATAACTATATTCCCCAGAAAATAAGGAAAACACTTGAAGTAAAAAAAGAGAAGAGCATGGTGGAGAACAAGTAAGGAGTTGCTGTGCTAGATCTTTGTAAGCTCAGAGCTTGTGATTTGACACCTGAGTAGGAATGGAAACTGAGGCCACCATCTATAAAAGTCAGACTCTTTGAAAAGTAAGCTAAGACAAAGACTTCCAAAGAAGACAGTAAGGAACCTTGTGTGTTTCAGCATAGAAATTGTGTAAAGGAAGAAAAAAAATGTTATCCTTAAGAATTTCTAACCACGGGCCTACTAACACAGAGGTCTGTTATCTTTGTACTGATTTTTTTCCTATGTGATAATCCTGGAATGCCCCAAGACAAGAAATAAAAAGTTGTCTCAGTACAAATTTTTGCCCCAAGCATGAAAAGTTGTCTTAGGACATTTATATTCTTGGAACTTTGGCAGAAGCAAAAGCCATGCTTTGGAGAGACATGCCCTCCACATAAGTTTTACAGAATTCTGCAGAAAAAGTTTCACTGGAGATGTGCCCAAAAATGAAAGTCATACAACACATTAAAAATATTCAGTCATGACAAAAAGTCAGCAGACAAGATAAGCAGAAGGTTTAGACCACCCAAGAACTTCAGATAATGCAACAATCCATAAGAAATCATAAAAAAACAAAATTATAGTCATAAAAGTTCATTAAAAAAGAAATAGAAACAAATGAAATATATGACACAATGAAAAAATAAAGATGTATCAAAGAATAACAGAGAACTTCTAGAAACTGAAAATTAGTATTAGAATATAATTTAAATGTAAAAATGTATCATATGAGGGGAATGCTGAAACGTTTTTAGTGTAGTGTTGCATAAATGAAATGTTTAGAGTTACCTGGCTTACAGGATTAAGGCAAATAACATAAATGTGTGAAGTAGGCTGGTGGCAAGTCAAAATGAATAAGTGGATATGCATGACTTGTGTGAAGAGGCAGTGTTTACACAGTTCTGCCAATTTTTGGCTTGGAGATATGTGGACACAGTGCTAATACCATATAGTGTCATTTCTCAAGAGAAATTATAAATTCCAAAATTTAATGTGAAATCTAACAATTTTAAAATATTGGTAATGATTTCAAGTTTTTAAAAACATTTATGTAGGCCTAAAGAAACATAACAGTGACTACTATGTAGCACTTCTTGTTTGAAGCATTGATCAAAGAGAAGGGACCTATTAACAGATTGAGAAAGAATGGTCAGAAGTCCAAGAATAATAGATGCTAAGAGAGTAGAGTTTTTCAGGTAGGGTTGAGTGGTAAACAATCTTCAGTATGATAGGAAAAGAAAGAATAAGGACTGGATTTATTCCACTCAATTTTGAAATGTGTGCTTTAGTAATTTTTAGAGAAAAGTTTCAGTGGAGTACTGATAACTAAAACAGTATGTCAGTAAACTGATAAATCATTAATCAGGACAATGGAGTTGGTATCATCTACTTTTGGCTCAGTAAAGAGGTACTGACTCAAGATCAGAAGACATTATTTGTTAATCTTGTATATATGTTTTTTTAAGAAGGAAGACACTGGAACATGTTATTGTGTGAGGGCAAAGATCTAGTGGAGAGAGAGAGAAAGGAAGTGATTTAAGATGTAGATCAGATCCAAAGCATTGGCTATGAGCAGGGGTAGGGTCCTTTGTCTTCTAAGACTAGAGAAAAAGATGGGTGCTTTTCTAGTAGGAGGTGGGAGTAATATTTGAGGTAAACCCATTTGGACACTGATTTTCTCTGTGTTCTTGATGAACTAGGAGACCAAATCAACAGTTGATGAGGAGGTTAGGGCTTGGCCTTAAAGAGTGATGAAATAGAAATATTCACTGCAAATATTTGAGTGAGAGCTCTAAAAACCAAAGAAGAATTGAAGAAAATGAGTACGGATGTAGATAAATCTGTTGTGAATCTGAGGTAATTAAAGTGAACAAAGTGTTGCAATGTTTAAAAGAATCAAAGAGTAAAGAGTAGTATAAAGTAAAATAATGATAAAAATTACTCATGGCACAACTCACCAATCATTTATATATATATATATATATATATATATATATATATATATATATATATATATATATATATATATATATATATATATATATATAATGTCTCCTTACACAGATTTAGTCTCTTATCTCAAAAGGTAACAAGTAAATAATTTCCTGAGTCTCATTTCATTAAATTATATTTTTGCCTGCATAATTAATACACATATACTATTGAAAATGACACAAAACAGGATCATAATATACACACTTTCAACACCTCCAAGACTTTCCATAGAAATATATCAATATCTCCTACATTCTATTTAATGTTTACATGGAAAACCATTAGATGAATACATCATAATCATATGCCCAGTTATTTGCCAATGGTCATTTAAATCGTTCCCATTGTTTTTGATATCCAAAAATGATTGAAAAGTCCTTTATATCAATCCTAATTTACTTATGTAAATATGTTTGAAGGATACATTTTTTCCAGTGGAATTTATAGTTAAACAATATTTCTATTTTAAATTTTGATTGATAATCCCAATTTATCCTCCACAGATATTACACAAATTTACCCTCACATCTACAGTGTTTGAGAATTAATTTATATGATTCCTCATCAAGACTGGGCAATATAAAAACTAAGTTTGTTTTGCCACTAGGAGAGAAGAAAATGGTAACTTCTTTTAATTTGTTTCATTTATAGTGAGTGAAGAAAGTGATGATGAATAAGACATGGTCCTTAATCTGCCTGGGATTTCAGTCTATTGAAAGAGGCAGATAATTAAATAAGAAATTGCATTAAAGCAAATCCAAGAATAGAGGAAGTCCAGAATGTTATGAAAATACAAATACATCTGACTAAAACATGGTGGAACAGGAAAGACTCACTGTAAGAACTGATGACTAAGCTGAGACCCAAATGATTAATATAATCTAGGAAGATGAGATTTGAACAGATTTTTTTTTCCAATCAGAAGATGAAGGTTTGCAAGGTCCAACTGGCAAGAGAAAGTGTTTTTATATGTCAGACCTAGATATTGCTAAAATAGTGGATATTAGGTGCCTTCACTGCCTGTGTTAAAAAACATTTATTTATTATGTTTCCAACAATTTTTTTATTGTCAACCATGCATCAAACATTGTGCTGGGAATTAGGAATATTCTGCAAGACTGGCATGATACCTCTCTTCACAGAAGTCAGATCTTAATAGGAAGAAAATTAAGTAGGCAATAATAACCATGCATATTAATTTAATACTTTCTTTTTCTCCTCAAGCTACAAAGACCATTTCCCATACCCTTAGATCCTGAAATTGTTCTTGTCAGATCTTTTGACCATCATTTTCTAAATCTTTGATATTCATTCACCTTTCTCATTCTGTCATGCCCACTAACATATTTTTAGATGCATGGAAACAGTCACTCTATTGATTGCTTCATTCATTGCCAGTTGCTCTGTTTGGTCTTGGCCTCTTCTACTTCTCTATTCATCTTGAACTGCATTGATTATCATATAAATTACTCTCTCACTCACAGTACTTATCTTTAGGCCTAATTACCTAGAAAAAAGTGAATCCCAATTAATCCTGAACTCTGCTATCTCACGTTGGAGGTTGAATTCTGCAAGAAGAGTTCCCACAACCATGAAGATTTTTGTTAGAACAACTTCATGTTCTTCAGCCTTAGCTGGACTCATGGCACAGCTCACCAAGCATAAAGTGGTGACAGTGTATGTCAAAATGTATTAATGTGCTTTCTCTCTTAGAGTTCCTTTGCCATAAATTTCTCCCTAAGGAACCAAAGCCACCCATGAGTGCTGTGATACATGTTTTGCAAAGAGAAAAAAAAATAGAATCAATATTTAGCCTTTTACCTTAAAATTAGGATTTTGAAGCTCATTTCAAAAAAAAATACAGTTGTGGAAGTGAAGACATGATTTATAAAAGGCAGGATTTCTAGTAAGGAGACAACCACTAAAACCATTCTGTAAGTGAAAAAGCATAATTCTGTAAGTGAAAAAGCATAATTCAGTAAGAGCTTGTCATATTATTAAAAATGATTAGCAGATTAGGAAGAAAGCAGATGAAGAGATGGGCTACACAGGCACAAGAGAGCACAGTGTGAGAATAGCTTTACCTAGTGCCCAGGAGATAGGGTAGGATCCCGTGGTTCTCTGGCGAAGGCACTCATCAACAGCTAACTGCATATCATGTTTCTAGGATTTCACAGGCATCTGTGTTTCAAGACTTTCTCAGCTCATCCAAATACTTCCATTTCCCCTCATTCACTTCAAAAGCTCCTGAAAACTGTAAGCTTCAAGAATCAATAAGAGGGACTTTGTGTGGCCAGATAGGGCAGTGGATATAGAAGGAAAAGCTCCCAGCACAATTCCTTGCTTGCATTAAAAGGAAACAGCTTAAGATTTCCTCCCAGATCTTGGAGAATAGGGAAATCCAGACCCTCATTACTCAGTCACAGGATCGGGCACATCGTAAGGACTCAACAAATATCTATTGAATCTATGCATGTGTAAATGAACATATGGAAATATGATGAGGGTCTAGGCCTGGAAAGTGATATTGCAGGAACAGACATATTGTCAGGAGATGAATAGGATGAGGAGAGATAGAGGACTTACAGCTGAGGAGCATGATGTCAAAGGAAGTAGCTTTTATATGAGGGTAGAGGAGAAGCTGCTTTGGAAAACAATAGGTTCCAGGTGCTATACTTAATGTGGGTACTGGTAGAGAAGGAGCATACATACACACATCTCTATGCACATTAATGGATGCATTTACTGGACCAAATGTAATGGGTGGAGAAAGGGTAATGAAGAAAGGAGAGGGTATGAAATAGGTATTCATTCATTTAATAAACATATACTGGACACCTAATATACTCCAGGCATCAAATTAGGCTCTGAGAAATGGCAACAAACAAAACAGATGTGGTTTCTCTGCTTTTGTGACAACCATCTATTGAAGAGAACTGACATTAAACAAATTCAATTTATATTAAAGCATGAAATAAGTAGTGAAAACTTCTATGAAATAGGAGAACACTGTCATTTGAAAAAACAAGATTGTAAAGTGGTTGAGAAAGGCTTCTCTAGGAAAAGGAACAATGAGCTCAGGCGGAAAGAAGGGAAAGGAGTTATCCAGGCAAGGAGAGTTCAGTAAGCTTTTTATTAAAAATATTATATGTTGGCAAGTAGAAAACAAGCTGAAGGAATTTGTACCAAAGTAAATATATATTTACATAGACATATCTGCACATACCTACTTACAAAAATACATACACCTGTATATATATGTGTGTGTATACATATATATACACACATAAACCTATATTATGTGTGCCTACATATCCTTATATATACACATGGATATGGATTTATTAAAAACATTTATCCTTCTGCAATTGTGGTAGCTCACTGAACAGTCTACAAGCAGCTGTTGTTTTTGCATCTTGCAACAGTCTACAAGAAGCTGTTGTTTTTCAGTTTGCATCAACAAACTGCAACCCACAAAAATGAGCTAGGACCTATGCCTTTAGACTGGAATTCCTGTTCTTCTCATTTCACCCAGACCCCACCTTTGATGATTTTGCAGTCCTGCAGAAGAATTTGGCCTACTTTCTCACAGAGCAAAGCACACACCTGGCCCAGGATCCAGAGAAACTGAAGGATGATCAGGAGAGAGCTGGAGGATCCACCGCACGGCTGCTACCCCACTTCAACAAGGTAAGCCAGGAAACCTGTAAGAATGTGTTTTGAGATGTAACACAGTTTCTTACCCTGCAACCAGTCTTACAAATGTAAAATGAATATAGATGCTGCTTCCTATTCTGCTTTCCAAATCCCATGCATACCCACAGGTAGCCAGGGAAGGGAATTCTGAGAAGTGTAGTTCCAGCTTAGTCAAATTGACACAGTACAAATCCACTAGAGTACTGATCCTTATTATTTAAAATAAATCCTTTCTGTAGGTCTCTAAGTGTAGAAGAGACAATTGCATGACTTTTATTGCTAAGAGTTGAAGCTAGAAAGTTGAGAAACTTGACCACATGCCTTGGTATTGTGATGAGAGCAGGCTCAAGTGTAAGACACATAGAGAGAGAATATTAAAATTTTAGGAATTCTAGTCTTAGAATAGAGGATATCTCTCTCATCCAGTTCTCTTATTGAGAAGGGGTAGTCAGTCCATATAGTCTTGAGCAGGCTGTTCTCTAAAGGAAATGGGGGAAGAAGGGAAATAAAGACAATCATAATCATACCAATTTAATAGAGAGTTCATCTGGAGAGTACAACAAGGAAATAAAAGAGCTTTATACAGCCAGATAATGTTTTCCATAATACAGCGAAAAAATCCATCCCTTCATGAAGCTTCTCCAAACTAACCCCACTTGGCTTCTTTTAGTTTCAGTCACCCTAAACTTCTTCCTTTCCATTTCACTGAATACTGAACACTTACTAAATGTCTCTTTACAGCTGTGGGCTTCCATCTGGCAGATGTTTCTGTCACTCAGGTTTATAATTTTATAGGTCTACCTTGCGTCTTCATGGGGCCATAAAGCTCCTCAAAACAAGCACTGGGCTTCTTGATCCTTTTACAATATTCTTTTGGATCTTGCTATCCACATGTGGGTCACTTAGGAAATGCTGTTGACTGACTTAGTAATGGATTAAAGGATTGTCCTGCATGAAGATACTGTTGACTCAATCTGAGCAATCTGAAAAGTTCTTGCTTAAATGAAACAATGCAATAAAAGGCCATTTAAATAAAAGTTATTTAAGGAGTTGTTATACTGGAGTATTTTATAATTTCAATGTGAGAAATCCTTTAGGTTCCAAAAGATTTTTTAAATTGTTTTGGTTTATTACATCAACACATCCTTATTATCATATTCTATTCTTAAAAGTTTGTTTCCCTTCCTCATAAAAAGTTTCTGTGAACTTTGCAAGGAAGAAACTCTGCCTCATTCACTCTGCCTGCAGTACTACTGGTAAATGTTAGTTCTGGTTTATCACTAGGTTTTTAAACCTGCTGCAACTTTCTCTGTAAATTCTTTCCTGCTTCTTCCCCATCAGAAGTCACTTTCCCTTTCTGATCTCATAGGAATATATATATATATATATATATATATATACTGAACTTATTGTCCTATATTCTGCATGTGTGCTGGTATATTTCTCACATGGTAAACAGGCCACCATGGCTGGGCACTTGTGTCTTGAATTAAGTGATATTATAAAGCACCCACAATCTTAAGCTATGTATGCTTTATCTCCTTATACAGAGCCATGAACTATTTTTTTTTTAAGGAATGAAAAGAATGAGGATAATAAAGGAAACTGGATCCTGGGAAAACAAATGTTCTCCACCAGACCAAACTAGTAATAAATTATATAGCCCTAAATACCTGAGAATGCCTGGAGTAGATGAGAGACATATGTTCTGTTACTGGCCTCAGTCACATCTCGTTCCATTGTTTAATACTTATATTATTTTGAATATGCTAATTCATCTATCTGAGCTTCATTCTCTTTCTCTTTAGAATAGATATATTGCTACCAAAGTCCTAATGATGTTATAATGAATATATAACTTATCATATAAAATACCTAGAATATCACAAAGCACTTACAGACTCAAAATTCATAAGTGTTACTTCTGTCTATGATGCTCCTTTATCTTTTCTGTTCCCAGACAAAACGTAGTCATTTCTAAGGGCCCAACTCAAATCCCTTTTTCTCCTGGAAGTCATCCTGTTATACACACGATTTCTCATTCCTTTATATTTCTAATGTACTCATAGTATTTCCCAATGTGTTTCAACTTTTTGAAGAGAATCCCTTTTTAATGTCAAAAGGGTTATTTTTCCTATATAATAATACTTGATTTAAGAATCTATTAATTTAGGCAATGCATATTGACAAAAAACCCTGCCATTAATTAAGATCACCATCAACTATAACATCATCAGACACAGATGAAGCGCTCTTTGAGACATATACAATTGTGTATTTAGTCTATGGGCATGCCTAGGGTACATGAAGATTTATTGACTGGGTGGAAAACTGTGAACCATCACCACCTTGCTCTATCTCCCCACAGCTATACTCCTTGCTATCTGCATCTCGCTCTTCTCCCACCTAAAACCATTCATGGTTATATTACTGACCCCATAGTTTGTTAGTAACTGGACTATATTTTTCCACCAGTTTTTACCTGCATGTTGTATATACATATATACTCCATTTGTTCTAACAATAGTTAATGAACATTAAATATGGATTTTATGATCACAGTGGATTTATAGTTTATTTTTTTCATCTATTCACTATTAGCCACATACTATAGTGGTATTCAATAAATGTTGAATGAATGAATGAATGCAGGGGTCTCCAATATACTTCATCCTATACAGGAAATATAAAATTTAATTAGTTATGATTGTTGGCATTGAGAAAGTTATATTTCAGTTTGCGTGAGGTGAGGTGGGAGTTTGGGGAGATATATTAATTTGGATCTTTCAAAAGGCAAGTTCCAAGATGGGATTAATTATTCAAGGATTTTATTTGGGGAAATGTCCATGGAAGAAAATGAGGAAGAGCCACAAAGGAGCTGGGATTACTGTCAGACTGTGATGTAGGTTAAATTCCAAATGAAAGAACAAGAGAAGGAAGGTTGAGAAGAAGCATCCTAGATTGCCTTACAGTATAAGGAAAGTTCAGCAAGGCTAGTAAGAGGCTCTTCAAGCCAAAGTCAGAAGACAAAGGTGCCCCATTTCTCCCAGGAGTGAGCCTGCTTTAGCATCCCTGTGACGTGCTGTCACTGACCATGAGCACCTTGAAAGAAGCATGGCCTTAGAGCAAATGGGGCAGTAGATTTCTAAGTGCAGCCTCTGGGGCCTGTCTGCAAGGTGTAGTCTCATGTATGTCACAGGTGGTTCATAGAGGTACACACACTTAGTAAAATAAATATAATTCAAGTTACCATACATGTAATTTACAAATATTCTTTGTACCTGCGACTGACTAGCATATGTGCACAATACCTGCCACTGTGTGTAGTCCTATAAACATAATACATCTTTTGTGCAGGGCCCTTCTTCCAAACACATATTTTTACTTTATTTTTACTCAACATAGTTTAACTCAACCAGAATGCTACATTATTCTGCTGATGCTTTCAGAAACCAAATTTTCTCTTGAGCCTTAGTTCCTCCATGTATAAAACTAAAGATAAGTCTGGGGCTTCGCTGGTGGTGCAGTGGTTGAGAGTCCGCCTGCCGATGCAGGGGACACGGGTTCGTGTCCCGGTCTGGGAAGATCCCACATGCCACGGAGCGGCTGGGCCCGTGAGCCATGGCCGCTGAGCCTGCGCGTTCAGAGCCTGTGCTCCGCAACGGGAGAGGCCACTACAGTGAGAGGCCCACGTACAGAAAAAAAAAAAAAAAAAAAGTCTGGATGATCTTTAAATTTCCCTCTCACTTGAAGTTTGTTGAGTGCCTACTATATATCAGGTTTTGTACCATGAAATTTCAAATACATTATCTTCGATTCTTAAAAAAAAATCACTCAAGTATATATTGCTCATATTAACATTTTTGTTTGGACAGATGAGAATTCAGACGAGCTTGCCCGAGATCACATAGCTAGTGGTGGATCTGAGATTCAAAGCAAATCTAAATGAGTTATTTCATGTTTCCTGAGTCAAATGAGAAAAAAAAAAAAAAGACTCAAGCTCCAGATTCCTCCCATTAATTAAGAATAGTCATAAATACATCAACAGTGGTTCTCAAATTTTAAATCATATAAGAACATCCAGGAGCTTGTTAAAAATGCATATTAATAGACCTATTCCATGCTCATAGTGAATGTTCGATGGACCTTCAAATCTGCATTTGAAGAATTATTCTGAGAGATTCTCATGCAAGTGGTCAGATGAACCATGCCCTAGAAAATATGAGCATGGTACACATTACTGCTAATTAAAGAAAAAACAAGACACGGTCATTGCTTCAGGATGACAAAGAGTATAGTTGATAAGGACTGTGAAGATATCAGAAGGCTACGCTACCCACTTATACCCTGCTCACCATACATGTAATTTCAACCTTTCTCCCCTGAAATTGCTTCCAAATAGCTACCCTAGGGAAATAAAAACAGATTCATGGAAAAAATGTTTACATAAAAATTGTGATTGTAATGTGATATATTACACTCTTTTTATATCATAACAATCCTACATAGTATTCTAATACAATTTGACACTATACTTCATATGCAGTAAAAGTACAGGAAGAAAATACATCAACTCATTAAGGATGGTTACTCATGAGTGATGGCATTATGGGGTTTTTTATTTCCTTCTTTGTAACTTTCTATGATTTCCAGATTCTCAGTAATACACACATATTCCCTTTGATTTCAAATATTTTTTTTAATTGCTAAACTTAAATTTAACAATTTCTCTATTTGAAATGTACAATCCTAAAACATCAGAGCAGCATACTTGATGGAAAGTTTCACTGTCACACATATATTCAGACAGAGAAATTATTCCAATCTATGGAAATAAACAGTGACATTGATTTCTACAATGTTTTTGAAAATAACTTCGTTTTTCTTCTACAATATGCTCTGGTCTAATGAATATTTAACTATGTGTAATGAATACAACTAATTACAGTAGTTTTCCTATAAGGTTATTAAAATACTAACTAGAGTGTCTTGGGAGAATTCTCAATACCCATTTCTACATCAAATACCTTTTTCTATCATTGTTTTCCAAAGAGCCCGGCCTGTTTCTGAGATCTGGTAAAGAATTTTCTCAGTGGAGAAAAAGTGGCAGATTTCATTATTTTGATGTTTCCTTTTTAATTTGCATCTTTAAAGAAGTGTTACTTCATTCCAATTCATGAGTTTATTCGCTTGCATTAAGTTTGATGTATCTCGAATTTCATGACAGTGCATTTAAACTATTCAGTCACATCTACCTCTTTTGGGAAATTTTGACATCTTTCTGTAGTGTACTTGTAAATTTTTTGTGGTATTCCCTTTCACTTTCAGTAGTAAAACATCAAGCCTTTGAATGTGGTAGCTTTGGCAGTTGTCAAAGTAAAAAGCCATGTATGTTTCCAAATGTAACTGATGTTCTTCCAGCGAAATGAAAGCTTCTACTTAATGAAGAGTAAATTAATCACATTATTTTTATGTATTTCAGAGAAGTAAATTACTACAATTAAATTACTTGTAGAGATTAGGTTTAAACAGCAACAGGTATATTATTCAGAAATACATTAAGAAAACTATTTGAAAACTTAAATACTAGAAATATAATTGAGAAGCATAATCCCAGGAGAAAATACATGAGCATTAAATGAAATTAGCATACTTCTAAATAACGGAATTTCTGGCAACTATTTCTCCAGCCTGAATATTTTTAATATGAATAGTAATGTCCTGAAAAGCAAGAGTTATTTTTTTCTTATTTCTAATCTTATATATTCCCCAATATCTTCCTTCATTATCTAATATTTATTAAGTGTCCACACTGTTAGGTCTCTATCAGTCATACATATAGTGCAAACATGTTAGAGTACATGAGTGTTAGTCAAACAATCCAGATATTGTAAAAATATAAACTGGTAATATTGTATAGCATTTTAGTAGCTGTATAACCTTTATCTTCCCCTCTGTTTTTGTTTTGTTTTGTTTTCAGGTAAGAAAAAGAGAGCTTTCCCTTTTTGAATAAGATAGCCTTGAGCTCATATGCTATATTTCTTTTATATATACTTACATATGGAAAAGATACTTGAGTGCCAATTTCCTTATATAGAGAGGAAGACAATAATATATACCTATTTACTGACTGTTGAGAGGATTAAATAAAAAATAATGTAAAGTACTCATGCAAGATGCATATGCACAAGGATATTTAGTGTAGCATTTATTTTTTGAATCAGCAAAGGTTATACACATCCCAAATATCCATCAGTAGTAAATTTAAAAAATAATACAAAGAAGTATTATGTAGCCATGAAAAAATAAATTCTTTACGTATTAATATGAAGTGTTCTCCAAAGTAAAATATATATGAAAATAATGTGTTAGGAGAGTGTGTATAATATGCTAAAGGAACTACTTTATGCAAGAATTTTGCCTAGTCTATTTCTCCCATGTAATATTTACCTATTATTAAAATTGATTCATGTCTCTGATACTTTTATAAAGATTTTTAAAAATTGGAAATGATTATCACAAGCCCACACCATATTAGAATATTAATTTATCTCAAATACTGTTTATGCTATTTCATAATCATTTCCATTTAATATCTGTAAATATTTGTCTGGGGACATAAAGTTAGCATTATCATATAATTGTAAATTTGAGAATATACAAAATATAATTCTATATAAATATTTAGGGACTTCCACAAATTGTTTACTTGACATAGTGGAGCCATTCTTATTTACCATGTAAACTCAAGCTTAAGAACCTTTGAAAGCATATGTAAAGAAGAATGGCTATATCAGCAGAACTAAGGCAAGTTCCACTGATTAATTCACACTAGGTAAGAATATACCCTTAAACTATTTAATTGATTATTAGAGAATTAAACTAACCTAGATAAATTTCTAATTTTCCATATCTAACTTATGCTATATACAGAGTCAATTACAGGAGATTACTTTATGAAAAGAAAAGTATGTAAACAGGGTAAGGAAGACTGTGGAGTTTAGGAATTGCTCCTATTTTGGGGAGTTTCTCAAAAGTAGATTAATACTTGGACCCGGAGGAAGATGGCGGAAGAGTAAGACGCGGAGATCACCTTCCTCCCCACAGATACATCAGAAATTCATCTACACATGGAACAACTCCTACAGAACACCTACTGAACGCTGACAGAAGACCTCAGACCCCCCAAAAGGCAAGAAGCTCCCCACATACCTGGGTAGGGCAAAAGAAAAAAAGAATAAACAGAGACAATAGGATAGGGACGGGACCTGCACCAGTGGGAGGGAGCCGTGAAGGGGGGAAGGTTTCTACACACTACAAGCCCCTTCGCGGGTGGAGACTGCAGGTGGCGGAGGGGGAAAGCTTCGGAGTAGCGGAGGAGAGCACAGCAACAGGGGTGCGGAGGGCAAAGCGGAGAGATTCTGGCACAGAGGACCGGTGCCCTCAGGCACACACCAGCCCGAGAGGCTTGTCTGCTCGGCCGCCGTGGCGGGCGGGGCTGGGAGCTGAGGCTCGGGTATCGGCTTTCAGTCGGAGCGCAGGGAGAGGACTGGGGCTGGCGGCAGGAAGAGAGCCTGAAGGGGTTAGTGCACCACAGCTAGCCCGGAGGGAGTCCGGGGAAAGGGTCTGGAGCTGCTGAAGAGGCAAGAGACTTTTTTCCCTTTTGTTTCCTGGTGCGCGAGGAGAGGGCATTAAGAGGGCTGCTTGGGGAAGCGCCGGAGACAGGCACGAGCCGCGGGTAAGGCGCGGACCTCGGAGACGGGCGTGGGCCGCCGCCGCCGCCGCCGCCGCCGCCGCCGCCGCCGCCGCCCGCCGCCGCCCGCCGCCGCCGCCGCTGCCGCCGCCGCCGCGGGGCCTGTGTGCGAGCGCGGGTCACTGTCCGCCCCGCCTTCCGGGGGGCCTGTGCACCCCGCCACTGCCGGGGTCCCCGAGACCCGGGGACGGCTTTCCCGGGAAAGCTCACGGAGCGCCACGGGCTGCTGCAACGTCACGCCGGCCTCTGCCGCCGCAGGCCCGCTCCACACTGCGCGCCCCTCCCTCCCCTCTGCCTGAGTGAGCCAGAGCCCCCGAATCAGCGGATCCTTTAAACCCGTCCTGTCTGAGCGAAGAACGGACGCCCTCCGGCGACCTACGCGCAGAGGCGGGGCCAGGTCCAAGGCTGAGACCCGGGAGCTGTGAGAGCAGAGGCAGGGAAATCTCTCTGTGCAGCCTCGGAGGGAGCGGATTAAAGCTCCACGGTCCATTTGATGTGCCCTGCGTCTGTGGAGTGCATGAATGGACAGCGAATCATCCCAAATTGAGGAAGTGGACTTTGAGGACAAGATTTAAGACTTTCCCCCCTTTTCCTCTTTTTACAACGAATTATTCCAAATTCAGGAGGTGGACTTAGAGAGCAAGATTTCAGACTTCTCGCCCTTTTCCTCTTTTTACAACGAATTATCCCAAATTGAGGAGGTGGACTTGGAGAGCAAGATTTTTGATTTTTCCCCCTGCTCTCTTTTTGTGAATGTGTATGTGTAATCTTCTGTGTAAGATTCTCTCTGTATAGCTTTGCTTCCACCATATGTCCCAGGGTTCTATCGGTCCGGTTTTTTTTGTTTTTGTTTTTGTTTTTTTCAATAATTACTTTCTAATTTTAATAACGCTACTATATTTCATACTTTATTCTATTTTACTTTACCTGCTCTTTCTTTTTTTCCTACTCTCCCTTCCTCCCTCCCTCCCTCCGCTCCTCCTTTCCTTCTTTCTTTTTCTTTCCTCCCTCCCACACTTCTTTCCACTTTCTTTTTCTTTCCTTCCTCCCTCCCTCCTGTCTTTCTTCCTTTCCTTCCTCCCTCCCTCCCTCCTTTCTTTCTTCCTTCCTTCCTTTCTTCCCTTCTTCCTTTCTTTCCCTCTCTCTTTCTTTCTTCTACTAATTCTTTCTTTCTACTTTTTCTCCCTGTTATTCTGAGCCGGGTGGATGAAAGGCTCTTGGTGCTGCAGCCAGGAGCCAGTGCTGTGCCTCTGAAGTGGGAGAGCCAACTTCAGGACACGGGTCCACAAGAGACCTCCCAGCTCCACATAATATCAAGCAGCGAAAATCTCCCAGAGATCTCCATCCCAACACCAGCACCCAGCTTCAGTCAACGACCAGCAAGCTACAGTGCGGGTCACCCTATGCCAAGCAACTAGCAAGGCAGGAACACAACCCCACCCATTAGCAGAGAGGCTACCTAAAAACATAATAAGGCCATAGGCACCCCAAAACACACCACCAGACGTGGACCTGTCCACCAGAAAGACAAGATCGAGCCTCAACCACCAGAGCACAGGAATTAGTCCCCCCCACCAGGAAGCCTACACAACCTACTGAAACAACCTTAGCCACTGGGGTCAGACACCAAAAACAACGGGAACTACGAATCTGCAGCCGGCAAAAAGGAGACCCCAAACACAGTAACATAAGCAAAATGAGAAGACAGAAAAACACACAGCAGGTGAAGGAGCAAGATAAACACCTACCAGACCTAACAAATGAAGAGGTAATAGGCAGTCTACCTGAAAAAGAATTCAGAATAATGATAGTAAAGCTGATCCAAGATTCTATTTCCAAGATCCATAATCTTGGAAATAGAATAGACAAAATGCAAGAAACAGTTAACAAGGACCTAGAAGAACTAAAGATGAATCAAGCATCGATTAAAAACACAATACATGAAATGAAAAATACTCTAGATGGGATCAATAGCAGAATAACCGAGGCAGAAGAACGGAAAAGTGAGGTGGAAGATAAAATAGTGGAAATAACTGCTGCAGAGCAAAATAAAGAAAAAAGAATGAAAAGAACAGAGGACAGTCTCAGAGAACTCTGGGACAACATTAAACGCACCAACATTCGAATTATAGGGGTTCCAGAAGAAGAAGAGAAAAAGAAAGGGACTGAGAAAATATTTGAAGAGATTATAGTTGAAAACTTCCCCAATATGGGAAAGGAAATAGTTAATCAAATCCAGGAGGCACAGAGAGTCCCATACAGAATAAATCCAAGGAGAAATACACCAAGACACATATTAATCAAACTGTCAAAAATTAAACACAAAGAAATCATATTAAAAGCAGCAAGGCAAAAACAACAAATAACACACAAGGGAATCCCCATCAGGTTAACAGCTGATCTCTCAGCAGAAACCCTACAAGCCAGAAGGGAGTGGCAGGACATAATTAAAGTGATGAAGGAGAGAAACCTGCAACCTAGATTACTCTACCCAGCAAGGATCTCATTCAGATTTGATGGAGAAATTAAAACGTTTACAGACAAGCAAAAGCTGAGAGTGTTCAGCACCACCAAACCAGCTTTACAACAAATGCTAAAGGAACTTCTCTAGGCAAGAAACACAACAGAAGGAATATACCTACAATAACGAACCCAAAGCAATTAAGGAAATGGGAATAGGAACATACATATCAATAATTACCTTAAATGTAAATGGAATAAATGCTCCCACCAAAAGACACAGAGTGGCTGAATGGATACAAAAACAAGACCCATATATATGCTGTCTACAAGAGACCCACTTCAGACCTAGAGACACATACAGATTGAAAGTAAAGGGATGGAAAAAGATATTCCATGCAAATGGAAATCAAAAGAAAGCTGGAGTAGCAATTCTTATATCAGACAAAATAGACTTTAAAATAAAGACTATTAGAAGAGACAAGGAAGGACACTACATAACGATAAAGGGATCGATCCAAGAAGAAGATATAACAATTGTAAATATTTATGCACCCAACATAGGAGCACCTCAATACATAAGGCAAATACTAACAGCCATAAAAGGGGAAATCGACAGTAACACAATCATAGTAGGGGACTTTAACACCCCACTTTCACCAATGGACAGATCATCCAAAATGAAAATAAATAAGGAAACACAAGCTTTAAATGATACATTAAACGAGATGGACTTAGTTGATATTTATAGGACATTCCATCCAAAAACAACAGAATACACATTTTTCTCAAGTGCTCATGGAACATTCTCCAGGATAGATCATATCTTGGGTCACAACTCAAGCCTCGGTAATTTTAAGAAAATTGAAATTGTATCAAGTATCTTCTCCGACCACAATGCTATGAGACTAGACATCAATTACAGGAAAAGATGTGTAAAAAATACAAACACATGGAGGCTAAACAATACACTACTCAATAACGAAGTGATCACTGAAGAAATCAAAGAGGAAATTAAAAAATACCTAGAAACAAATGACAATGGAGACACGACGACCCAAAACCTATGGGACGCAGCAAAAGCAGTTCTAAGGGGGAGGTTATAGCAATACAATCCCACCTTAAGAAACAGGAAGCATTTCGAGTAAACAACCTGACCCTGCACCTAAAGCAATTAGAGAAAGAAGGACAAAAAAACCCCAAAGCTAGCAGAAGGAAAGAAATCATAAAGATCAGATCAGAAATAAATGAAAAAGAAACGAAGGAAACGATAGCAAAGATCAACCAAACTAAAAGCTGGTTCTTTGAGAAGATAAACAAAATTGACAAACCATTAGCCAGACTCATCAAGAAAAAAAGGGAGAAGACTCAAATCAATAGAATTAGAAATGAAAAAGGAGAAGTAACAACTGACACTGCAGAAATACAAAAGATTATGAGAGATTACTATAAGCAACTCTATTCCAATAAAATGGACAACCTGGAAGAAATGGACACATTCTTAGAAATGCACAACCTGCCAAGAGTGACTCAGGAAGAAATAGAAAATATGAATAGACCAATCACAAGCACTGAAATTGAAACTGTGATTAAAAATCTTCCATCAAACAAAAGCCCAGGACCAGATGGCTTCACAGGTGAATTCTATCAAACATTTAGAGAAGAGCTAACACCTATCCTTCTCAAACTCTTCCAAAATATAGCAGAGGGAGGAACACTCCCAAACTCATTCTACGAGGCCGACATCACCTTGATACCAAAACCAGGCAAGGATGTCACAAAGAAAGAAAACTACAGGCCAATATCACTGATGAACATAGATGCAAAAATCCTCAACAAAATACTAGCAAACAGAATCCAACAGCACATTAAAAGGATCATACAGCATGATCAAGTGGGGTTTATCCCAGGAATGCAAGGATTCTTCAATATACGCAAATCAATCAATGTAATACACCATATTAACAAGTTGAAGGAGAAAAACCATATGATCATCTCAATAGATGCAGAGAAAACTTTCGACAAAATTCAACACCCATTTATGATAAAAACCCTGCAGAAAGCAGGTATAGAGGGATCTTTCCTCAACATAATAAAGGCCATATATGACAAACCCACAGCCAACATTGTCCTCAATGGTGAAAAACTGAAACCATTTCCACTAAGATCAGGAACAAGACAAGGCTGCCCACTCTCACCACTCTTATTCAACATAGTTTTGGAAGTTTTAGCCACAGCAATCAGAGAAGAAAAGGAAATAAAAGGAATCCAAATTGGAAAAGAAGAAGTAAAGCTGTCACTGTTTGCAGATGACATGATACTATACATAGAGAATCCTAAAGATGCTACCGAAAAACTACTAGAGCTAATCAATGAATTTGGTGAAGTAGCAGGATATAAAATTAATGTACAGTAATCTCTGGCATTCCTGTACACTAATGATGAAAAATCTGAAAATGAAATCAAGAAAACACTCCCATTTACCATCGCAACAAAAAGAATAAAATATCTAGGAATAAACCTACCTAAGGAGACAAAAGACCTGTATGCAGAAAATTATAAGACACTGATGAAAGAAATTAAAGATGATACTAATAGATGGAGAGATATACCATGCTCCTGGATTGGAAGAATCAATATTGTGAAAATGACTCTACTACCCAAAGCAATCTACAGATTCAATGCAATCCCTATCAAACTACCAATGGCATTTTTCACAGAACTAGAACAAAAAATTTCAAAATTTGTTTGGAAAAACAAAAGGCCCCGAATAGCCAAAGCAATCTTGAGAACAAAAAACGGAGCTGGAGAAATCAGGCTCCCTGACTTCAGACTATACTACAAAGCTACAGTAATTAAGACAGTCTGGTACTGGCATAAAAACAGAAAGATAGATCAGTGGATCAGGATAGAAAGCCCAGAGATAAACCCACGCACATATGGCCAACTTATCTTTGATAAAGGAGGCAGGAATGTACAGTGGAGAAAGGACAGCCTCTTCAATAAGTGGTGCTGGGAAAACTGGACAGGGACATGTAAAAGTTTGAGACTAGATCATTCCCTAGCACCATACACAAAAATAAGCTCAAAATGGATTAAAGACTTAAATGTAAGGCCAGAAACTATCCAACTCTTAGAGGAAAACATAGGTAGAACACTCTATGACATAAATCACAGCAAGATCCTTTTGGACCCACCTCCTAGAGAAATGGAAATAAAAACAAAGATAAACAAATGGGACCTAATGAAACTTCAAAGCTTTTGCACAGCAAAGGAAACCATAAAGAAGACCAAAAGACAACCCTCAGAATGGGAGAAAATATTTGCAAATGAAGCAACTGACAAAGGATTAATCTCCAAAATTTATAAACAGCTCATGCAGCTCAATAGCAAAAAAACAGACAACTCAATCCAAAAATGGGCAGAAGACTTAAATAGGCATTTCTCCAAAGAAGATATACAGACTGCCAACAAACACATGAAAGAATGCTCAACATCATTAATCATTAGAGAAATGCAAATCAAAACTACAATGAGATATCATCTCACACCAGTCAGAATGGCCATCATCAAAAAATCTAGAAACAATAAATGCTGGAGAGGGTGTGGAGAAAAGGGAACACTCTTGCACTGCTGGTGGGAATGTGAATTGGTACAGCCACTATGGAGAATGGTATGGAGGTTCCTTAAAAAACTACAAATAGAACTACCATATGACCCAGCAATCCCACTACTGGGCATATACCCTGAGAAAACCATAATTCAAAAAGAGACATGTACCACAATGTTCATTGCAGCTCTATTCACAATAGCCCGGAGCTGGAAACAACCTAAGTGTCCATCATCGGATGAATGGATAAAGAAGATGTGGCACATATATACAATGGAATATTACTCAGCCAAAGAAAGAAACGAAACTGAGCTATTTGTAATGAGGTGGATAGACCTAGAGTCTGTCATACAGAGTGAAGTTAGTCAGAAAGAGAAAGACAAATACCGTATGCTAACACATATATACGGAATTAAAAAAAAAATGTCATGAAGAACCTAGGGGCAAAACGGGAATAAAGACCCAGACCTACTTGAGAATGGACTTGAGGATATGGGGAGGGGGAAGGGTAAGCTGTGACAAAGCGAAAGAGAGGCATGGACATATATACACTACCAAACGTAAGGTAGATAGATAGTGGGAAGCAGCCACAGAGCACAGGGAGATCAGCTCGGTGCTTTGTGACCGCCTGGAGGGCTGGGATGGGGAGGGTGGGAGGGAGGGAGATGCATGAGGGAAGGGATGTGGGAACAGATGTATATGTATGACTGATTCACTTTGTTATAAAGCAGAAACTAATTTAAAAAAATAAATAAACTTTACTTTAAAAAACAAAACAAAACAAAAAAAAAGTAGATTAATACTTAACATAAAATTTTTAACTACAACTTGCAAACTTTCAGACATATATTCACTTCCTCATTCTTTAAAAATACAAACATTTCATATTTTAAACAATACTAAAACTTCCTTGTCACATTAAAAACAAAAGGAAAATATGTTCTCTAAAGTTTTACCTTATCTCTTTTTTTCCCCACATGTCAGCCTTTCAGGAAGATCAGTAAATTAAATTTCCTTTGGAAAAATTCTTAGAGTAAATCTGAATATTTTAAAAATCAAGTAGCACTTTTACTAAATTAAATTATTTTTACCATTTTTTCCCCACAGAAATGCTTCACTTTAAGAATGTGCTAGACATAAAATGCCAACAGTATAAAAGAGATCATTCACAGTATGACTTATTCAAGACACAAGAGGGTTTAGTATCATACAAGTATGCTCATCATAAGATGACTTTAAATTTTGAATTGCTACAGTATGTTTAAAATAAAATTTACTTTACAAAGTCTTGGTTTACATACTTGGCTGTATTAAATGCATGTCTAGAACATTTATTTTAAAGGAGGGAAATTTGTTACCCACAAATTAGTCAATTCTATATTAATTTAATATATAAGTATATACACTTTCATTTTAAACACATATGGAAATTTGTGGTAAACTGTGTTTTAATTAGTTATAAAGACAAGTACTGTCCAATATGCAACCTAAAAGATCATGCAAATCAAATTAAATCATTTAATGGCTTAAAGAGCAATTTAATACAGTTTGTCTTACCTTTTTGTTTAATATGTGTATGTGCATGTGTGTGTATTTCCTAAACTGTATGATTAAAGGAGAAAGTCTAAGGAGAATTCATTTTCATACACATATTGAATAGGAACTAGAGAAAATTTTAGGTAATTTATTTGGAAACTTTCTTGCTTTTACAAACAAAAATAGTTTTATTATAATATCTCTGTAGCATTCTCAGTTGGTTCATTCACTTGGTAGGGAAAGAACTTTGGAGAAAGACAATTTCTTTTAAGGAAAGCCAATTCTACCAAAGTGTATAACTGTGTTCACTGAGCTTACAAATAAAGCTAAGAGATAAATAAAACAGTGATTTGAGAAATGGGTATTGGTAATTGGGGAATAAGATTGTATGAGTATTGAGGAAAAAGTAAAACATTTTGAGGCCAAATGATATTTTAAGAGATTCTTTAAAAAAAATTAAATACCTCTTTCACATATTTTAAATATATATTTATAGAGAGATATGCACTGTCACTTAACTCACTCCGGATGCCTCTCCTTAAAACTACAGGCTGCTCGATTAGGAATGCAAGTTCAGTTTAATACTAGTGTAAGCAAAGCATAATGGAAATAATACACTAGATCTTGGATTATCTGCAACTCCACAGCAGACCACTGAAAATAATGCTAGAAAATATAGCACTGCATTTAGTTGTCTCCAAGTTACAGAACCATCACTAGCTCTCTTAATTGAGGTAACCAGGTGATTCCCTGGAGAAACTGTTAATTGTGGAGGATCTATAGACAGAAGGGTGTATTTTATAAACTCATCCTTAGAGACCATCTTCCATGTCTTACGATAAAATTGATTGTAATAAACTATATTTCAAATATGTTGCAACATCCAAGGGAATGCTTTAGTAGTCATAACAGAAACATTACTCCAAGAAAAACGAATCTTCAAACATGTTTCATATGAAGGCTCTGCAAAATATATCCTTCTAATTTCTCAAATCTCTAGAAGTTCAAAATCCCATCAGGTTTCTTCGAGTTGCAAAGAAAAGCTATTAACTTTCATTTCCTTTCAAGACTGCATATTTGTGTAGGTCACTTTTTAATTTAAATTGCTTACCTAACCTATAAAATGCAGTTAAACTGAGCAATTGTTATCAATCATGACTCTAGAAATGTAACCTTTTATTTTTATTACTTGTTAAAACTGTAAAACTTTATTCAAATGTCACATCTTCCCTACCCTCATTTTCATAAAGAGAAAAGCTGTTTTACTAAATAGTATGAATACCATTTATTAATGACTATTATTGCTGAAGTTTTGGGAAGTTTCACCATAAATTTCAAAATACAGAGTAGGCTGTATCTATAACATGTGGCCTGTGTATGCTATTTTGTTCTGGTGGAAACCATTGTCATCATAACTTATAACTGAATTCTAAAATAGTAATTAATAAAATATTTGCAGAGAAGATTTTTAGCACTTTAATACTTCAGAGTTTTACTGAGGCAGATACATAAATTAAAGTAGAGATGTTTTTGCCTTCTCAGGACATTTTCAAGTTTCATGATTTTAAAATGCCTATTTTAAAAATAGTATTTTGTTATAGGGAAAGCACAATTTTATATCTAACTCCAGAATCATTCACATGCTTATTGTAATAAAATGGCCTGGAAATTGAAAGAAACATTCAAATAGTATGCATATTAATTTCAAGATGGATAGGGACAAAAGCAGAACATTTTAGTTTTTTTAAAAACTAGCAAAATTATGTTTTGTGCTCCAGAACCAGAAAGAGGTAAAGCAAAGTTTTCAGAAAAGATGCAGCTTGGAGCTAAGAGAGTCTAAGAACCATTGACTCGGTTGAAGATACCTAAAAATAGCAAGATATATGGTCTCCTTAGAATATAGAATTTAAGGGCTTCCCTGGTGATGCAGTGGTTGAGAGTCCACCTGCCGGTGCAGGGGACATGAGTTTGTGCCCCAGTCTGGGAAGATCCCACATGCCGCAGAGCGACTGGGCCCATGAGCCGTGGCTGCTGAGCCTGCATGTCCGGAGCCTGTGCTCCGCAACGGGAGAGGCCACAACTGTGAGAGGCCTGCATACCTCAAAAAAAAAAAAAAAAAAAATATATATATATATATATATATATATATATATATATAATTTAAAACTTTCTTGTCAAGACTGAAAGCTTCACTGTAATGCACATTGTATAGTCTAGTTAAAGAGTCATTGTTGGTGATCTATCTTTACCTTTGATAAAAATACATTTGTGAAGCAAAGAACTCCATCTCATAATTCCACCAAGGAGCTCTGCCCACACTGCAGAAAAAGAATGTTCATTAAAAAAAAAAAAAAAAAGTACAAGGAGATCAGTCAGCTATTAGCTTATTTGAGAGAATTCTTTATTGTCCAGTTTGGAGAGTAGGCAGTAAACTTCCCTTTCTTAGTAAATCTCTTTCATTTCACACATTTTTATTTAATGTCTACTATGTTCCAGGCACTCAGAAGACCACAATGAATGAAACAGACTAAAGTTCCTACTTCAAGGAGCTTACATTTTGGTGACTAAAACGGCATAGAAAATGTTGAGAATGAGGTCGTTGAAACTTTAATTGGGGACTCTAGAACTGATGTCACTGAGAAAGTCATCTTTGAGTAAAGATCTGAAGGAAGTAGGGAGACAACCATCTGGATATCTGGAGAATATCTGGTCACAGGGTACAGCAAGGGCAAAGGTTCTGAGTCAGAGGCCTGATTGTATTGTTGGAGGAAGAACAAAGAGGCCAGCGTGGCCAAAGGTGAATGAGGTAGAGGGAGAGTACTAGCAGACAAAGCCAAGGGTGCCAGATGGCACAGTGCTTCGCAGGCTCTTGTATGGTTTGTGCTTTCATTTTGAGGCAAAAAAAAACAAACAAAAAAAAAAACAAAAAAAAACAAAAAACTATTGAAGAGTATTAGGAGAGGAGTGAGATAATCTAACTATGTTTTTAAAGGATTACTTGGGCTGCTGAGACAACAGCAGTCTGCAAGGGACCAAGTATAGAAGCAGAAAGATAACTTAGGAGACAAGTGAACCAACCAATATAAGAACAACAAAAACTTGAACCAGGATAATATTAATGAAGTATTGTGAGGCAGTTGAATTTTTAAATATATTTTGAAGACGGAACCAATAAGATTTCCTGATGGTCCAGATGTGGCACGTGAGACAAAGAGAGAAGTCAAGGAGACTTCAAACAAGGTTTTGGAATTGAGCAACTGGAATAATGATGTCATGGGAAAGGCTGCAGGACAAGCTGTTTTAGGGGAAATATCATTTGATAAATTTGTGATGTGTAGAGATTAAAATGCCTAGAACACACCCAGGTAGAATGTCAGTTAGGTAGCACAGTACATGGATCAGAATTATTAGTGCACAGATTATATTTAAAGCCATGAGAATTGATCAAATCACTGAATGAGGTAGTGTGACAGAAAAGAGAAGCTGTCCAAGGACTGAGAGTTGCTTATTTCTTGCAGGTTCAAAGAAGGTAAGGAAAAAAGAGAGGGGATAAAAATGTTTAATTAGTTCAGCTTCTAATAGTGTAGTTTAGAATTTACTTTAGGGAATAATCAATTGATTACTTTTTGGTTGAGTTGATTCATTTTCCAGATAAGTTGACCAAGTGGAAAAATCTGTATTTTAAAATGAAACGTTGGGCTTCCCTGGTGGCTCAGTGGTTGAGAGTCTGCATGCCAATTCAGGGGATGCGGGTTTGTGCCCCGGTCCGGGAGGATCCCGCATGCCGCGGAGCAGCTGGGCCCGTGAGCCATGGCCGCTGAGCCTGCACGTCCAGAGCCTGTGCTCCGCAATGGGATAGGCCACAACAGTGAGAGGCCCACATACTGAATAACTAAATAACTAAATAAATAAATAAATAAATAAATAAATATGAAAAGTAATGTCAGTCTATTGGGGAGATAGATAAGAAAATTACTGAAAATAGGATTATAGTATGGTGCCGAAAGAGCTATGCAAGAACTTTGAACAATGTGTGGTATATATAGAGTGATTTACCATAACCCTTATCAGACTGGGGGTTTTGAGTAAACCATATTTAATGAAGTTGATTTGGACTGTTTTAAAAGAGTTATCCGGTGTTTAATGCACACATGGTATTTTAGGTCACAGTAACACCCATGTGTGAAAATTCAAAAACTTGGAATAGTTGATTTATATGTTTGAAGTAACATATATATATGAATGAAAATGGAGGAAATGAGACTGAAATGGAGGTAGAGCTTACATTTACTGAAAGAATTTATCCTTAAAATTATAGTAACTATGGAACTTCAGTTTTAAAATATCATAGTCTACAGGATGGCTGTATTAGTCAGGGTTCTCTAGAGAAAAGGAACCAATAGGATACATATGCATAAGAGGAGACTTCTTCGAGGAAATGGCTCATGTGGTTATGGGGGTTGAGAAGTCCCACAGTCTGCCATCTGCAAGCTGGAGACCCAGGAAGCCTGGTAGTGTGATTCAGTCCAAGTCTGAAGGCTTGATATTCAAAGCGGGGAGGCTGCTGGTGTAAGTCCTGGAGGCCAGATAACCAGGAAGGAGGGCAGAAAAAGACGGACATCCTAGCTCAAGATAGAATTTCTCCTTCCTCTGTGTTTTTGTTCTATTTGGGCCCTTAAAGTACTGGACAATGTCTACCCACATTGGTGAGGGTGAATTTTCTTTACTCAGTCTACTGATTCAAACGCTTATCTCTTCCAGAAACATCATCACAGACACACCCAGAAATAATAGTTTACCAGTTATCTGGGCATTCCTTAGCCCAGTCAAGTTGACACATAAAATTAATCATCACAATGGCAGATAGATATCAGAAATTAGGCTTACTGTAGGATGAACAAGTAGAAAGTTCTATAGCATTTTGGGCAAGAAATAAAGAGTGTCTGAACTAAGGAAATAGAAACTGGGTTGGAGAAAAGTTTATACATTTAAGAAATATTTACAAGGTAGAATGTGTACACTTGAGAAATAATATGGTGTGGAAGAAAAAGAATATAAAGGAGTTCAAGAGTGCAGTTTCTGATTGGATGAATAAAATACAGAATAGGGAAGATGTTTGAGGGAAGAAGGATGAACTTAGTTTTAAACATACTGAGCTGTAGGTTTCTTTGTGACTTCTAATTAAAGTTGTATAGTAAGCAGTGTATATTAAGTCTGGAGTTCAGCAGAGAGTCCAAGACTAGATATATATATTTTGGATATATGCTTTGGGTGTTTTCCAATAACTGGAGTTAAAACAACATATTTAGATGAGATTGTCTAAGATGAGGAGAAGCTAAAGATAGAACAAAGGATCGAAGCCTGAGAATTCACCAATATGAAAGGGGTTTCTCAACAAGTAATATTTCTATTCTCAGTGATTGAAGAAGTAGAAAATCCTTCCCAAAAGGAAATGAAAGTTGTTTCCATTTCTCCATTCATTCTCATGCCCTTCCTAACTTCCCCATAATTCCTAAAACTGTCCTTTTTTTTTTTTTTTTTTTTTTTTTTTTTTGCGGTACGCTGGCCTCTCACTGTTGTGGCCTCTCCCGTTGCGGAGCACAGGCTCCAGATGCGCAGGCTCAGCGGCCATGGCTCACGGGCCCAGCCACTCCCCGGTATGTGGGATCTTCCCTGACCGGGGCACGAACCCGTGTCCCCTGCATCGGCAGGTGGACTCTCAACCACTGCGCCACCAGGGAAGCCCTATTTTCTTTTTTTATGTCAATGTTTTTTTTTTTTTTTTTGCCTATACGGCAACAATTTCCAAACTTATACTTTTCCACATTTCCATTCCCTTTTTGTTATAGAGACACAAATATTGCCTAGATGTTAGCAAAACCTAGACCCATTCATGCATGAGAATCTTAAGGAAAGTATAGCTTGGAGCGTAGCTACATAGAAAAGGTCCCATGATGCTTCCTTCACCAAAATACATACACTTGAAAGGAAACCTTAAACGATATCAATTATGTCTTAGGTTATTCTTTCAGCTATGGGACATAAGTTACAACTTTCATTAAATCTACATGTAACCTATACAGAGATTTTATATTTCTTCTATGTGTTAAATTTTTGCAAAATTCAGTAAAGCAAATAAGCCTAATATATATATATATATATATGAATCAAATAAAACAAATAGGACACTATTGCCATGGTAAACCAATCATGAGCAATTTAACTTTGCACCTTCAGTATGTTATAGATTGACTCTGCTGGCCAATGGTTAATGAATTATAAATGCCTTACTTCATACTTCCCCAGTCTTTCTATAGCCTCTTCAGCAATTAAGTTTGGCTATTCCAGTCAATTCCTTGTGACAGATTTTATTTGAAAGCTCAGACTGACAGAACACCTCATCTCTGCTCCCACATTTACTTTGGGGTTTAGGTTACAGTGTATCCATTCACACTAAATATTCAGACTTTTCACTTTAAAACATTCTTGTGGTGCTCTGCTTCTTTCTTGCTCTGGACCAGAAGTCTTTCAAAGACACATCAGAGTAGGAGTCAAGCAAGCATATTTTAAAGTGACAGGTCCATATCCAAACTCTATGGTCTTAATGAAATCTTTATTCTAAGAACTGAACTTTTTAACTCCACTAGAGCCACTGTGGTCTCCAGCCTCTCTGTTAATCATTTCCAAATCAAGTTCATGGACAAGAGAAACAGCTCTAGGATACTCACGAGATGAGGCTGAACCCAGCAGTCAGTGGAAGCAGGTACATCTGAGCACACTAAAGCACTTTTTCAAATATGCCTGCAATTGTGAAGAGCCTCTTCGGGTTTCAGTTATGAGGAAGAAAGAGAGAAAGCTGGTTTGCCAATAGAAGTTTTCAAAGGCCCTTGCATTACTAAATAAAGTTTAATGTGGAGCCTGTGGGCATTTATGCAATTCATACATTTTGGTATGGTGCAATTAGCTTGGCAACATTTGCTTGTGGAAGACATGGCTGCTAACAGCAAAGGATTGCAGGTCAACATCATGATTCACTGCCAGAACTGCCTGGACACTGCTTGCATAATGCTTGGAGGCAGTCCAGGCACTTAGTCCCTGAAGAAGTTTATATGAATCATGCTCATCAAATTAACCTCAACATTTTAAAACTGTGGCAATGAAAATGGTTAATCTCAAACTTTCCCTGTTGTATGAACTTTTGCCATTTGCTTACTGCGGTGCTTTCTCTTTGCTTGCTTAGAATTGATCACATGTGGGAACTTATCAGTGCAAAAATGGCCAGGTACCACTTGGAGTGGCAACCTAATATTTCTGTAGAAGCTATAAACCTAACTCAAGTGCAGAGACAGTTGGAATCACCAGAGTCAGGCATTATAAAACAGTCAACTCAGTCTCACAGTACAAACTTCTGAGTTCACTATTCAATACTCAGTCTGGAGGACAGATGCTAAGCTGTTATTGATGCTCATTAGTTAGAAGAGGATATATAAGTTAAATCACTATCATATTGGGAGTCTCTAGACACTTTGACCCATCTATGTTGCTTGGTATATTATTACTGTAATAAAATTTGTAGGAAGACTTCTCTTGGTTATAGAAGTTGTGTAGAGTGGAGGGTAATCATGTGAGCAGTAGAGCCGGACTTCCATGAGCTGAATTTTAACTGTATGATCATAGCCAAGTTACTCTCTGTGTCTTCATTTCTTTATCCATAAAATGAAGTTGTTGTGTAGCCCTAGGTGTAAAGCATTTAGAAGAGCATCTAACACACTGTAAGTACCAAGTGAGTGTTAGCTATTATTGATCTTGCTTAAGGGTCGTTTTTCATTTGTTTGATTCCACAAACCCATGAAAAGAAAAACAAACCTACATGGCTTGGGGGTAAAGCCATTGGTTACATAGTAAGGGCTAGATCTTGGGGTCTCATCTGGCTTATTTCATAAGGTTGCTGTGAGATTTAACCAATGTAAATAAAGTACAGGGTCTGAAAACTAGTAGTGATAAATAGTCTTATCAATAGTGCTATTATTAATGTTAATATTTTCTACATAACCTAAAAATGTTACCCAATTATCTGTAAGAAATGGATTTCATTATAAAACAGCAGCAACAAAATCATGAAACATTAGCATCAGAAGGAAACCAAGAGAAAATCATCCCAAACTCCGAACACAAGAAATGTTTTTCTTTTTCACTTCTCTGCTTTGGTTAAAAACAACAACAACCAAAAAAATAAAATAAAATAAAACCACAAAAAAAAACTACTTTTGATCTCCTATGAAGATATAATCACACCTTTATAAAGAAGCCCATTAAAGTAGAAATATTTTCACATATTTTCAAGTTACTTCTTTTATTTATCTGAAATTACTCTTATTTTTTAACCCATTGTTTCAGCTTCTGCCTTAATGATCCTCTTAAAATCCTCTAATTCCTCCTCTATATTGTGTCCAATGGTCTACCTTACACCCATAAGGGATTTTATTTTTCCTCCAGGCTAAACATTTCTAGCTCCTTTTACTAATTCTCAGATAACCTTGTTTCCACTTTCTCCTTCATTCTAACTGCCCTCCTTTGAGTGTGTTCCACTTTGACTCTTTGTCTCCTAAAATGTAATGCCTAATAGAACTTAATACTCCAAATGTAGTCCCTTTCAGCACATGGTAAAGGGGAAATGTTACTTATTTTCTTGGACAGTTATATTTCCATTATGTAGCCTAAGATGAAATTTGCATTCCTGGCAGCTGAATCACAATCTTGACTACTTGACAAGCTTATAGTCAAGATGATCCTAAATATCTTTCATACATTTTGCTCTTATGTTTTTTACCATCTTGCACTTTTGCAGCCGGGTTTTAGAACCTAAAAAATAGGGTGCATTTATCCCGAATAACTTCCAACCCATTAAATTCAGCCCTTTGTTCCATCCTGGCTATATTTTGTTTCAGATTCTTATTAGTTAACCCTCCCAGCTTTTTACCATCTACTTATTGTGAGAAGTTTGTTATCACTGATGTCTTTGAAATACCTAGAATGTTGAAGGTTATAGACTTAGTGGTTGATATCAATCCTTTAAATAATACTTTTTGAGTATGATCATTCACCAATTATAAGTTTTCTGAGTATTTTAACATCTAACTCAGTTATACTCAGAGATTTCATGGGAACTCTAGTTAAATACTTATGGCTGTAGCATTCCTCTTCCTTACAAATAGTAACCCTATTATTAAAACAAACAAATCACAAAAACAAAAATAATCATATGCTGACAGTACCTGTACCATAAATCACTCATCTAGAAACCTGAAGAAATGCCTTATGAGAAGGTTCAGTGCATGCTACTCACCATCCCACTCATCTCCCTTGTCTGGGCTCAGTAGAGGAAAAATGAAGACATTCTCTTTATTCTATGGAAAGAAAGATGAGCTCAAGCAGAGACTCCCTGTGAATTTTCAGAAAATGACACATCCCTTACCTTCAGAATTATATTTTTATTGTGACCCATGAAGAGGGACACTGGAACATAGTCTATATTCTGGTCAAGTGACAGATACCTCATCCTGACTTTGGTGTGTTCTTATAAATTTCTGAGAATGAAGTTAGATATCCCTTGCCTAAAAGGATGTGATTTTTGTTTATGGATAAGAAATTTATTTCAAATATTTTCTACTTTACACTTTGAGGTAGTTACTCATTTTACACATATGGAGTACTCAATGTATATCTATATTTTGTACTAGTTATAAAGGATTTAAATTTATTTAAAAACACAATGACTTTTTGGAGCTGACAATCTAACTTGGAAGATGAACACATTAGCAAATAAGTATAAGGCAATGTTGTAAATACTGTACAACAGAGCACACATAAAGTACTAAGTAAGTGTAGCAGGACTTGTAGCACTGAGATAGAATGTCAGGGGTAACCACATGAAGGATGAATACACTTTTGTCAAGGTTTAGGGGAAGGAGATATCCATTGCTTAAAAACAACATTTCAGGCAAAAATGCAAAATAAATACCTAGTCTTCTACCTACCTAGGCTATTGGTCCACTAACACTATCCCCCAGATCCTTGCAATATATTAATTATTTTCCCAGTTTTTGTCCTTGTCACCTAAAGTCTATTCTGAATGTGGTAGACAAAGAGATCCTTGAAAAATTTAAATCGGATCATGTCACTAAAGTGCTCATACTCTTCCACGACTCATATAATACAATTAAAGAATAAGTATGTTAGAATAATATTTCAGAACAAAATCAAATAATAATAATCAAATAAAAAAGTAATATCCCAGAATAAAATCAATCCTGAAAATGTCCTCCCCTCACCCCCACCCCCATCCCGGCCTTACAAATCTGCAATCCCTAACTTTACTAACATTCTGACCACATATCTTTGAACCACTCTGCTTCAGACCACTCTACTGGTTGCCTTGCTCTTTTTCAAACATTCCAAGCAGCCTTTCTCCTCAGGACCTATGCATCTGCAGTTTCCTCTGCCTGGAACACTCTTCTTACAGATAGCCATATTTCTCCTTTTCATCCTGCTCTAGTTTTCTCCACAGCACTTACTATCATCACGGGTCATTCTATACACTTACTTATCATGTATTGTCCATTTCCCATCACAAGAATATAAGCTTCACGAAGACATGGCTTTTGTCTGTTTTGTTCTATACTGTATTCCCAAGTATTTTCACGGGACTGATGTATCAAAGGCAGAATCAGAGGAAGGAAAGTTGCTCTGGTGCCATTTTATGAAAACTCTAGTATTATATGTTAGGAAGAATTGACTTTATCTTTTAGGCAAAGAGAAACTGTTTAATGACATGGAATCCTTTGGAAAACAGAAGTGAAATCTTTGGACTTTGTGCCCTCAGGGTCAACTACCTTTCTTTTCAGGTGAAGCTGCACCCTAATATTATTCCTTTTCAAAGTATGCAAGCCCTGAAGAGGAAAGTCTGCTGTAACTAACTGGGCTTATGAAGACTTTAATATTCTATACTGGTATCCAAAATAGCTGATTAAACCTACCAACTCCTTTGACTGTCTACTAAGAAACCACTGAAGCATATGAAACTGGAATTATTGCTATTTACATATTTGAATCAAGGTGAGAAATTCAAAGAGTCATAAATTAACATAATTTTAAAATGAAGTAAACCTGTTTTTGTGAGTGTGGAACAACATGAAAAAGGAATTTACATATTACAAGGATAACAAACCAGCTATAAAGTAAACTTCTGATGTCAACACAAAGATTTTCAAGTAAACCATAATAAACACATAATTTTAGTTACGATGCTGACTTTGTTGTGCATGTTACTAAAATATGTGAAAACAAAGTCTGCCAACAAGGGCTGTGTGTGTGTTTCTTGCAGCAACAAAAGGGTATGTTAAGTAGAATGTGAGAAAACAGCAGTTGTAACCCAGCAGGAAATCAAAATTCAAGGTGAGATTCTAGGGAAGATGAGACATGTGTCTTCTCTATGAGCTGAGAGCTATGAGTTACAAGAATAATGAAAATGTTTTGTTGGTTTCAGAAACTACCAAAATTACAAGAAATACTCCCAATAAATTTCCTCAGTTACTTGGCTCATTATTTTCAAGGTCAATATTGAGTGGCCACATGACCTCATCTCATTAATTGCTTAGTCATTTAGTAGATGTTCAGTCAGAAGATGCATTTCTTAGATTCTAAAGGAAAAGGTAAATGAGAGCTGTATTCATGAAGAGCTACATTATAATTTGCATAACCAATTATTTCCATACTTTTAGCTAACCACAAGTTGCAATATATACAGCCCTCTCACATTTTTCTTCCACTCCCATCAAAATAGCAATACAATTGTATTATTTCCTATTTAGAAATAATAATTGTATTATTTCCTATTTCCTATTATATAATAGGAAAAAATAATATATAAAGGAAAGAAATTTCAAAGGAATTTCATGTAAAAAATGTATATTGAGGAAAAGCATTACAAATTTTTCTTTAGACAAATATAAATAAATTCATGGATTTTTTTTAATACAGACATTTTATCATTTATATGTGAGAGTTTGGAAATGGTAAGGAAGTTAGGAACTACCTCGTGTTATCTTCTGAACAACTTTAAATGTTAGGAAATAATATCTTTTCTTTTTTTACAGTTGAGGAAACAGTAATTGAGAGAGCATAGTGACTTGCTCAAGGCTGCAAAGTTAAAAAAGAAGTAACATTGAGTTATGAACCCAGGGCTTTCTGAGTCTAGCATTTTTGAAATCTCTAATAGTGTAGATAATATTATGTGGTGTGCACCTTTCTGAAGAACAAGTTAATAACCATCATTAGATTCTTAATGACATAAATCATGTGAAAGATACTATAGTCCTGTTTTTTTCTGGGATTACAAGGTAAACGCAGTGCAGGTGAAAGATGAGCCAGGCTGGCTTAATCTGACTGGTCTCAGGATGCCTCCAACATCGTGGGGTAGATTAAATGAGTTTGAAAGCTTTCTTCCTTGGTGCAGGGTTGATATCTGCCCAATAGGAGTGGGTGTGGCCAGCATCTGTTCTGATTGGTTGAGTGTCTGACCTAATGGTTCAAGTTTCTGTCCCGACTGGTTAGTGCCTTCACCATGTTCATTGAGACATATTTTGAAAATCGAATAAGTTTTCTCAAATTTTAAACAATAAAAACACCATTCCATATTATAAACATTATTTCCAGTCAATCCCACACTCCAGCTTCCTATCACCATCCAGAGATTTTTTTTTTCTTCGTGGTATCTCATCCAAGGGTCTCAGTTCTCTGTGGGGATACTTGTGTCAACATTCATTTGAAAGTCCTCAGGTAAAATCAATTCCTATATCTGCCCCTAGTGATACTTCTCCTAAGAATGTGTGTACTCCCCAGTACTCAGCATCATTTCTTTGAACACTAAGATTGCATCTTAAATGAAAAAATAAAGGTAAACATCCCAACAAAAACATACCCTAATCCTTAAAGAATACTGTAAAATTGTGTGAGATAAGAGGGAATAAATAATATCACACAGTGAGATAATTTTGAGATATTTATATACTGTAGACCTCAGCTTGCTGAGAATGGTGTTCCAACAGTATCTCTCACTCCATTCCCCTTGGAACCATCACCTTTAAAAGCCTCCTCACTGAATAGGGAGAATTTTCTTCATTTTCTCTCCTGTATCTTCCACTGTTGTAGAAATCAAAGTCACCTTAGCTAAGCAGTAGGCAGATGAAGGGGGAAAAATAGCAATATAAAGATAGAGCCCTTCTTACATATAACTAGAATATGCAACACGGCATTCTGTACTCTTAGCTTCTTAGTAAAGCCTGAAAATCTAAAACTGTCATTATTCTTTTTTGTTGAGAATTGCCTTTTCAGCTAGTTTCTTCTTCCTTTATTCTTTTCTTCCTTCCTACCTTCTTTCCTTCCTTCCCTCCTTCCTTTTCTCCCTGTCTTTGTCTCTCTTCCCTTCCCTTTCCTCTCCCTCCCATATAATGGTCATTTAATTCTCAAGACACCTCACAAGTTAAGAATGGTCCTCAATTTTTAGATGAAACAAAAATGGAAGTCAACAGGTTAAGTAACTTGGACAAAACCAAATATTTAGTAAGTAGCAGAACTAGAATTGAAACAGGTGATCTTCTTTTAAACTATTATTTCATGACTATCATTATGAAGGAATAAAAAATACTTTTTTTTGCATTATCTCCTTAACATGAACTGACTTTTTTTTAAGATGATAGCATTGAAAAATCTAAGAGCAGATACTAAAAAAGAGTGAGGTCTGAGATTTCACAAAACAAAATCTCACCAATTTCCCAGCGTCAAACCACTAAATGCCAGTATGTGCAGAGTTATCTGATAAAAGATCATTTTCAGGTAGTTTCCATCTCAGTTAAACAAGGTAGTACCATAATAGAAGTTTCCTTGCTTAGAAAGTACAATCGGATTTTACCACTGGGAAAAAAATATTGAGAGACACTTTAGAATCTTTTTCCCTGAAAATTCTTGAAGTATTTTTCCCCCTGAGACTGTGTATATTTTTCTACACAAACAGGAATTTCAATATAACTATATTTCAAAAACGCTTATTAACCTTCTAAATTCCTTTTGTAAATAGTTACATAATCTTAGAGATAAACAATACCTCATGTGCATTAAGTAACTCGTATGTGAAATGCTTTCCATTTAACCTTCAAAGTAATCCTTTGATGTAGGTACAATAATTCGATTATTTCAATTTTACAGATAAGTTAATGAGGTAAATTCTTTGGTATCAGTAAGCTGAAGGATAAAGGGATAGAGAGCTGATCCAGTTAACCTGACTCCTCAAACACACTTTGTTTACCATTACACTGTATCACCAAAGAGTCTATTTAAATTTTAAAAATAATTCTTTAAGATTAATAACTGTATTTGTTTAAAATATTTATATTGTTTCACTTAACATGATTATTTTAGTAAATCTCTTCTTTATACTTGGACTAAAAAATTTTTGCTTTACATTTCAGCATAACTTACCCCTTGAATATGATAATTTTTCAAAGTGTTAACCACATCATTGATAAAAACATAACAGTTTTATAAGTTATTCCAAAGTCTGTTCCAAAATTCAAAGAAGCACTTTAGTATGTTTTTATCTTAATTGATAGCAATCAAAATAGTTATATATTTCTTTGGTGTTTTGTTTTCATGTAGGAATTGTTGAAGTACAGGAAAAAGAGGAAAGGAACTGCTAAAACCTCAGAAAAAGCAAAAATAGAAAAGATGGAATTACTGAAGAAATATTTCACAAAGGGAAAAACACCTTGTTCTCATGTATGGGAATTTGCATGATGAAGCTCCATATTTTAAGTTTCAATAGTCATTAATATAAAAATGTTACAAATTACTAAAAAGTACTTCTTAATTTAGCATCAGAAAATGCCAATTTATATTGGCATTAAATTTTTAATATAAAATTGTGGTTTTTTTGAAATAATTTAAAGGTGGAGTACCTTTCCATTCCTATCTACTTACTCCCAAAATAAAACCCCACAATCACAATCAATGAAAATATTTCTCATCTCTCTTATATTTAGAATATGTTTTTTTGAGAGACAGGTTTTATCATGGTCTTATTTTCTCATTTTTGTATGTTACAAACCAGGATTTTTAAAAATACCTTTCGATTAATGTGATTTAAAAAATCAAACATTCAGAATAGAGTGAGTTGAGTGGTAAGTCTCTGTTACTTCTCACTTTCCAAATATTCACTTCCATATCTGTATTAACTCACTCTGTCAAAGAATCCATCACAGCCAGTCAAAGGGGCTAGTTCAGAACAGTATATTATGTGAATGAGATGGGTCTGACTGAATGACAGAGATTAAAAATATATATATTTGGGGCTGGGGAGATATCGTGCTGCTCAAATGCACTGAGAAGATTCATAAGGGGAAAATATTCAAGGTGATGTGAGCAAGTTTGTTCCTATTAGAGTTAGGTTTTTTGTTTTGTTTTGTTTTTTTGCAGTATGCAGGTCTCTCACTGTTGTGGCCTCTCCCGTTGCGGAGCACAGGCTCCGGATGTGCAGGATCAGTGGCCGTGGCTCATGGGCCTAGCCGCTCCATGGCATGTAGGATCTTCCCGGGCCGGGGCAAGAACCCATGTCCTCTGCATTGGCAAGCAGACTCTCAACCACTGCACCACCAGGGAAGCCCTAGAGTTAGGTTTTAAATGGTGTTATAAATTTCATTTGGCATTTTATCCCAAGAACTAGAATCACATCATTTACCAGAACTTCTCTTCACTGTCTACTCTTCTTTGTGACACTTGCCTAAGAGCATTCTCAAACATGTAGGCAGGGCCACTTTTTTTCTAATTAATCAAATAATAATAAAGCATAAGTAATGTCTATAATCTAACAGTATGATAGCCTCATGAAGAGTAAAAATATGCAAACTGCATTTACTAATGAAAAAGCTTATGATTGCTTCCTTGGACCTTCTTGTAGTCTCTGGTGAGTAAATGTTCCAAAGTTCACTCTCAATCTCCTACCCACTTGCATAAAGTGTTCCCTTGGTCATGAGTATCCTGGCCCTAATTTGGCTTCTGTAAGCTGGGTTGCCTCTGCCTTTGGCTCTGTGCAGAAACTAGGTTACTTTCTGCTTGTTTTGCTTCTGTTTTCTCTTTTTTTTCCAGCTTTATTGTCATATAATTGACACATAACATTATGTAAGTTTAAAACGTACAAAGTGTTGATTTGATACACTGATACTTTGCAAAATGATTACCACTCTAGGAGTAGCTAATACCTAGATCACATTATATAATTTCCATTTTTTTCAGTGGTAAGAATATTTAAGATCTACTCTCTTAGCAACTTTCAAGTATATAATACAGTAATATTAACTAAAATCATTATGCTGTACATTACATCCCTAGGACTTATAACTAGAAGTTTGTGCTTTTTTGACCAATATCTCCCCCTTTCTCCCACCCCGCAGTCCCTGGTAATAGTTATTTTAGTCTCTGTTTCTATGAGTTCAGCTTTTTTTCCACACATAAGTGAGTTAATACAGTATTTGTCTTTCTCAGTCTCACATATTTCACTTATCATAATGCCCTCAAGTTCCATCCATGGTTTTGCAAATGGCAGGATATCCTCCTTTCTCATGTCTGAAAAATGTTTTTTTATTGTCCATTCATCTGTTGATGGACACTTACGTTGTTTCCATATTTGGCTATAGTGGCTAATGCTGCAATGAAATGGGAATGCAGGTGTATCTTTGAGATCCTGCTATTATTTTATTGGATATATATCCAGAAGTGAGATTACTGGGTCATATGATTGTTTTATTTTTAATTTTTTGAGAAGTTCTTACATTATTTTCCATAGTGGTTGTACTAATTTACAGTCCCATGAACAGGGTTCAAGTGTTCTTTTTTCTCCACATCTTACCAGAACTTTTACAGAAGGTGTGTAGCATGTTACTCTGATACATTTATATATTATAATCGATGTAACATTTATCACATAACATTATTATGGTACAACATTATTATCCATATTCATTATACTGTGCCTCTACCCATTCCTCAATCAGATTCACTTTCTTATTGAGCTGTATGTGTTTTTAAATGTATTTTAGATATTAACCCTTTATCAGATATATGATTTGCCAATATTTTCTTCCATTCAGCAGCTTGCCTTTTCATTTTGTTGGTTTCCCATGCAGAAGCTTTTTGGTTTGATGTAATCCCACTTGTTTATTTTTGCTTTTGTTGCTTGTGCTTTTGGTGTCAAATTCAAAAAATCTTTGTCAAGACCAATGTCAAGATACTCAAGGTACTCACTATCTTTTCTTCTAGGAGTTTTATGGTTTCAGGTCTCATATTCAGATCTTTAGTCATTTTTTTGGGGGGTGGGGCTGCACCATGCAGCTTTCGGGATCTTAGTTCCCTGATCAGGAATGGAACCTGGGCCCTCAGCAGTGAAAGCATGGCATTCTAACCACTGGATGACAAGGGAATTCCCCTTTAGTCCATTTTTAATTTTTCTTTGTATGATGTAAGACAGAGGTCTAGTTTTACTCTTTTGAAGGTGGCTACTCAGTTATCCCAGCACCCCTTATTGAAGAGACTATCTTTTCTCCATTGATATTCTTATGGGTTTATTTCTGGGCTCTTATTCTGTTCCATTGATCTATGTATCTGTTTTTATGCCATTTTATCATACTGTTTTGGTTACTATAGCTTTGTAATATAGTTTGAAACTGGGACGTGTGATGCCTCCAGCTAAGTTCTTCTTTCTCAATATCATGTTGGCTATTTAGGGTCTTTGTAGTTCCATACAAATTTTTAGGATTATTTGTTCTATTTCTGTGAAAAATGCCATGGAATTTTGACAGAGATTGCATTGAGTCTGTAGATCTCTTTTTATAGAATAGACATTTTAACAATATAAATTCTTCCAATCCATGAGCATGGAGTATCTTCCCATTTATTTGTGTCTTCTTCAGTATTTTTTCATCAATGTCTTATAGTTTTCAGTGTATAGATCTTTCACCTCCTTGGTTAAAGTTATTATTAAATATCTTATTTTATTGATGCTATAGTAAATGGAACTGTTTGCTTAATTTTTCTTTCTGATAGGTCATTAGTGTATAGAAATACACCTGATTCTGTACATTGATTTTGAATCCTACAATTTTACTGAATTTGTTTCTTAGTTTTAACATTTTTTTGGTGGAGTCTATAGGTTTTTCCACATATAATATTATGTCATCTGCAAACAGAGGTAATTTTCCTTCTTCCTTTCTAATGTGGATGCATTTTATTTATTTTTATTTCATAATTGCTCCGGCTAGGAATTTCAGTACCATGTTGAATAAAAGTGGTAAAAGTGGGCATTCTTGTCTTATTCTTGATCTTAGCAAAAATGTTTTCAGCTTGTACCATTGAGTATGATGTTAGCAGTGGGCTTGTCATATATGGCTTTTTTATTATATTGAGATACATTCATTCTATACTCAATTACTGAAAGTTTTTATCACAAAAGGATGTTGAATCTTGCTAAATGTTTTCCTGCATCTATTGAGATGATCATATGATTTTTATCTTTCATTCTATTAATGTGGCATGTCACATTTATTGATTTGCATATGTTGAACCATTCTTGCATCCCAGGGGTAAATCATACTTGATCATGGTATATGATCCTTTAAATATATTTCTGAAAATTCAGTTTGCTAATATTTTGTTGAGGATTTTTGTATTTCTATTTATCAGGGATATTAGCCCATTTCTTTTCTTGTAATGCTCTTATCTGACTTTGGTTTAGAATAATACTGGCCTCATAACATGCATTTGGGAGTGTTCCCCTTCTTTGATTTTTTGAAAGAGTTTGAGAAAGATTGGTATTCTTCTTTAAATGTTGGATAGAATTCACCAGTGAAGCCATCTGTTCCTGGACTTTTCTTTGTTGAGAAGTTTTTGATTACACATTCAATCTCTTTACTAGGATTGGTCTGTTCAAATTTTCTATTTCTTTGTGATTCAGTCTCGGTAGGTTGACTGTTTCTAGGAATTTATCCATTTCTTCTAGGTGATCCAACCTGTTGTTTCCTTATCAATGTTCATAGTAGTCTTTTAGGATCTTTTGTATTTCTGTGTTATCGTTGTAATGTCTCCTCTTTCATTTCTAATTTTATTTATTTGTGTCTTTTTTTTTTCTTGGTAAGTCTAGGTAAAGTTTTGCCTATTTATTTTTAATCTTTTCAGTAAACCAGATCTTAGTTTTTTTTTTTTTTTTTTTTTTTTTTTTCTGTACGAGGGCCTCTCACTGCTGTGGCCTCTCCCGTTGCGGAGCACAGGCTCCGGACACACAGGCTCCGCGGCCATGGCTCGCGGGCCCAGCCGCTCCGCGGCATGTGGGATCTTCCGGGATAGGGGCACGAACCCGTGTCCCCTGCATCGGCAGGCGGACTCTCAACCACTGCGCCACCAGGGAAGCCCCAGATCTTAGTTTTATAGATGTTTTCTATTGTCTTTTTAGTCTCTGTTTCATTTATTTCTCACTCTGATCTTTGTCATGTCCTTCCTTCTACTAACTTTGGGCTTAGTTTGTTCTTTTTAAAGTTCCTTGAGGTATAAAATCAGGTTGTTTATTTGAAACTTTTTAAAATGTAATATTTATTGCTATAAACTTCTCTTTTAGAACTGCTTTCCTGTATCCCTTAAATTTTGGTATGTTGTGTTTCCATTTTAGATTACCTCAACATATATATTGAGTTCTGTTTTGATTTCTTCTTTGATCCTTTAGTTGTTCAGGAAATGTTATTTAATCTCCACATATTTGTAAATTTTGCAGTTTTCTTCTTGTAATTTATTTCTAGTTTACTACTATTGTGGTCAGAAAACATGCTTGATATGAATCCAATTTTCTTATATTTATTGACTTGTTTTGTGACCTAACATATGATCTATCTTGGAGAATGTTTCATGCATGTTTGAGAAGAATGTGTACTCGGCAGCTGTTGGATGGAATGTTCTATAAATGCTTGTTAGGTTCATTTGACCTAAGATATAATTTAATCCAATGTGTCCTTACAGATTTTCTGTCTGGATAATCTATTCATTGTTGAAAGTGGGGTATTAAAGTCTCCTACTATTATTGTGTTGCTATTTCTACCTTCAGAGCTGTAATAGTTGCTTTACATATTTATTTGCTCTATGTTAGTACATAAATATTAACTAATGTTATATCTTCTTGATATAACAGTATATTTGGGGAAGTTTTTTTTTAAATAATGTATGCATGTAACTATGACCTACTGAAGACATTAAATGACTATCATATAAGATCAAATAAGAATGTAGATACCATTCATTGATCATCCTTTGTATGCCAGGCACCATCTTTGTCAGTTACATGTTATCCTTATAATAATCTTAAATAGTAAGTATTATTATCCTCATATTTCAGAGGAGGTTAAACAAATTACCTGATGTCACCCATCTAGTAAGTAGTAGAAACAAGGTTTGTACCTAGATTTAGTTGATCCAATAATAGTTTGCTTTCTAGCATAAATACATGTCTACAATCTTGGATAAAGCATTACCACCACATTTGAAAATTCTCTGATTTTAGAACTACCACTGAGTGATGAATTTCCTCATCTGGTGAAGTGCTCATTAATGGACTTAGGAAAGATAGAAGGCCTAGAGGGAACAATATACCTGACCTTCTTTTTCTTGTCTAAAGAGTGGGCCAAAATCTCCAGCCCTGCATTTAGATACATTCTATTGATAGTTTCATTTGGCTTCAAATCTAATTGAAAAATGTCCTACAGCCTTGAAAGAAATTAGATCCACTTGTGTATCTCACTAAGAAATATCCTTCAGTATGTAACAGAAAGTATGTAACAGGAAGAATATTTCAGAATTTCTTTGTTGGCATAGTTAGTATGGTAAACACACACTAGTCAAATAATATTAAAGGCAAAAATATCATTATGCATTATACAATAGGTTAATTTAACCTATCGTTTGACATAAATTTCAACTTGAACATATCATTCCACAGATACCTTTGTATTTGCTTGTCTTTTGATATATTGTTCCAATAACAAGACAAGGTGTTACTATTTCAGTTCCAAAAACTAATGCAGAAAGCACATAGAGAAAATTAATTCTACTTTCAGAAGGAGGGAAACATACTACAAAGATAAGATTTCTTCTTCGTATATAGAGTTATGTAATGCCTTCAGTTTTCTAATAATGTTTCTGATTGTTCTTTGTTTACTCTTTCTTTACTTTTTTTTGGTCTCATTATCTAAAATTTAAGCTCCTTGAGAGTAGACAGGTTAATCTGTACCTTCAAGTTCCATTCAAAATAATGAACATTTGTTGAGAACATACAATATTACTAGCTAGTAGTATTATTTGGATGCATATGTTTAAAGCATTATGATTTAGGAGTTAAATTTTTAATGTAAGAAAATGTGGAAGCAACTCAACTAATTAATTAAAACAAAGCACTCTAACATGACTGACACCAACAACTAAGTATGGTCATAGTTTTGGTGAGAAGTCATAAAGCATTTAAGAGTTTATCTCCTAAATATGTGGACTGGCAACCTAAGCTTCTCAAATTCATTCGATATTTTAATCAACCGTATGCTTAGTGGAAGGAATACACTGTAGTTAAAGTCAGAGCACAACAACTGTAACTGGAATTTTCCACTTTTCTGAAGAATGACAAATAAATTATAACACTATTCAGGCTCAGCTAATGATTAATTATTAATCATAATATTTCAAAAATATTTTTCAAAAGGACTCATTTTCAAGATGAATCCTACTATTTTTTTTCCTTTTCATGGAATTTAGCATCACATATTTATTAAATCAAAATAGGAATTTTATTTTTAATACCTATAGACACTTAGATATGTTCAAACCAAATTGAATGAGAAAGGGAAGTATGAGCATATTTCATACTATACATTTGCAAACTGTGAAATATGCTTGGATGACTTTCCTGGAAAAGATCCACAGTTGAAATTATACTCCAGGATTTTTCTGGGTGAACCAAACAACTTGTTGTGAATGATAATCTAGAGTCATTTTGTGGATAAAACAAATCTTTGTTTTGAGGGAATGAATAGTTATGTTGCAGCATATTTCACACCATCCAAGAATATGGTCAGCAAACCTTTTTATGAAAATTTCATTAAATTTACCTAGTTATAATGGTTCTTTGAAAAACCTAAAGCTGAAAATTAAGAGAAGCCATGCACCTGGGCATTGACAATACTTTAATCTAATAATGCCAATTGAGTTCCATTGAGAAGTTCATAATGGCCTTTATTTACATTTAATTAGCACTTCTCTGGATTAATTCCTCATTTTATAAACCTAATATAACCTCAATTTTGGAAGATGTGAATCAAATATGATAACAACATGTACCTGATTGTTTTAATTAATGTGTCTAAACTGAACATGCCACCTCAAATTCATAAAGATCACACTTTATTCTACCCTTAGACTTCTCATCATGTTAATTGGCTGCTCTGCTAGAAAATTAACTTTATATTATTCTGACTCTGTGGCAAGTAGTACAATTCCAGTTGGTTATGATGAGCATGGAGAGTAAACATATAAACTTTATTTCAGATATTTATTTATTTAGGCTAGAGGAAAACAAAAGTATTAACATTAGTTAATTCTAAGTGATAAAAGTATAGATAATTAAAAATGATATTCTATATTTTCCAGAATTTTCTATAATGAATATTTATAACTTTTTTGAAAAAGATTATATTACATATATAAACCAGATATATGCTATATGTTTGTGTGTGTGTATATATATATATATATATTTATATATATAATTTTATTTTTTAAATCTGTCTTGGGAGTCCAAGGAAAACATTCATCATTCATGTCTTCTGCTCATATTCTAGTTGATTTCCACATTAATGTAGGTGAAGGTGAGAAACAGCTCAAGAGACATGAGACCATGTGAACCTTAATGGTTTGGATAAAGGACAATAAGAATGATGAATGTGTGAATGAATGAATGATGTTTTATGATTCTTCCTTTTGGGAAAGGAACTGGGAACCTCAAATACAGAATGGTAATATCTTGTCAAAATGTCCTTTTTTTACTGAAGTTTTTTTCTTTATTTAGCTGTTCTCATTGGATTGGACTCAAGATGACATAGTTGCCATCAGATTCTAAGATTAGAATCTGTTGCCACTAATATAAGTAAGCATCTATCAGTTATATCAGAGGCATATTTAGAGAGACAAAGCATTCAAAATCAAAACAGTATATCAACAAATAAAAAGTAGCAACCAAAGGAATGTTATAAAGTTTAAAAATTCTGGAAAATAGTTTTTGATGTCATATCCTAGTTGGTTCTATAAATCGGGACTCATGCCAAAGCCAACCAGAATTAGTGCCAAAAAAAGCCTAACATGTAACATAAATAGGTTCTTGTGATAATATTCTCTCTGTTTCAAAAACTTAAAGAGTAATGTTGTCAGATTACAGGAGTAATTGTTTCGCTGTCAAATTTAATGATGAGATTTTTAAAATTTCAGTATTATTACTGGAAAATGCAGTGGGCTGTGTTTAAATTTCCAAGTTTATTCTTTTTTTTTTTTTTTTTTCAGTACGCGGTTCTCTCACTGATGTGGCCTTTCCCGTTGCAGAGCACAGGCTCCGGACGCGCAGTCTCAACAGCCATGGCTCACGGTCCCAGCCGCTCCACGGCATGTGGGATCTTCCCGGACCGGGGCACGAACCTGTGTCCCCTGCATTGGCAGGCGGACTCTCAACCACTGCGCCACCAGGGAATCCCCCCAAGTTTATTCTTAAGTGAAGCTTTTAGTCTATATATGCAAGAATATTATTTTTTAAGGTTTTATCATCTTATATGCTTAATTGCCCCAGTGATCTCTTAAAGTGTCATTTCCCCTAATCTTTAACTGTCATCTTTAATTACATACTATCGTTAAAGTAAACTTCTATGCTTTGGGGCTACAGATAGGGAGCCAGGGACAGATTGTTCTCTAGAGAAAATAAGGAGGAAGCAATGATTAAACAACTATAAGAACAAGTGGGGCAAAATTAATAAAGCTTCATAAAATGTTGAGTAACCAACATTCCTTTTACTCCACATTTGATAACGATGTTTCTTCTACTGTGTCAAGTATAAATAAAGACTGTGTACCCACATTAAATGAGTCTTCTGAGTCCATTGGGATTAAGTGGGAGACAGCAGCCTTGGAACCAGGCTGGAAACCTAGAGACTTGGATTCTAGTTCGAGTTCTATCTCTGCTTAGTTCTGTAACTTTGGATAAAACATAACTTTTGAACCATCACCTTTTTTTTTAATCTGTCAAGACTTAATTGATATGGGTAATATTTGGGTATCCCTTTGAATCCCTATATATAAAACTTTGGGGGGATATGAATGAGTAATCCCACATAAAGGCAGACTTAAACCCAGTTGGTTACCAACTTGCAAGAGTATATAATGTGATCTGTTGATTCACTTTTCATCAGTCCTTGTCTTGTTGATTGCCATTAGCTGATATTGCTACAGTTCTTTTTCACTTGAGTTCAATACTATGATCTGTATGTTTATAACCTATACCATGCACACATTGCACAAGTAACAGAGGAGAATCCATAAAGACATTTTAGAAAGGAGTACCATTTGATGAGTTGTCATATTGAAAAAAGAGATAGAACACAGATCACTGGGAATTATCCTAACTATATGTGACAATTATTACACCTTCCTTCATGCCCCAAAGTTAGAGCTAATAAGCAATCTGTGGGTGGTTTAATATTGCAAAATTACTATTTTCCAGCAAAAATCCCCTTTGTGATACTCTTGATACTATATAGCCTGGAATTTTGAAGTTTCCCCATGGAGGATAGAAATTGTGTATAATACCAAATGGTGTTGACCCTTTATTGTCAGAAGTATTTAGGTGCCCTACTTGAGAGGGTGGAGAGTAGTACAGCATTACAGGTAAGAACAGGAATTTGGCAGTGAGACCATGATGTGAATTTGACAAGTGACTAACTTTTCTCAGTTTTAGTTATATTATCTGCAAAGCAGGGATAATAATATATTAACTTCATAGAATTGCTGTAGTTATTAAATGAAATTAAGTGAAAAAAATAATAAAGTGCTTATCATCCTGACAGCTCTTAAAGGCTTTTATGTAAATGAGAAAAGCAAAGAAAAACATTGCAATATTTGAGAACAAAATGGAGGTTTTCTAGGTGTTCATTGTTTTTTTGCTTTTTGCTATTAAAGCTTTACTGACATATAAATAAAATACCTTAAAATTCAATAAAGTGTACAAGTCAATAGTTTTTAAGGTATTCATAGGCTTTTGCAACTGTTAACCACTATATTATTGTAGAAATTTTTCATCACTCCCCAAAACTCTCCATCCCTTAATATATTTTCTGTCTCTGTGCATGTATCTATGGTGAACATTTCAAATGAAGATAATAGTACAATATGTCCTTTGTGACTGGTTTCCTTCTCAACATAATGTTATCAAGTTTCATTCATGCTGTAGCATGTATCAGTACTTCTTTCATATTACTGAATAATATTCTATTATATGGATATATCACAATCTGTTTATCCATTCATCAGTTAATGAACATTTGGGATATTTCTACATTTTAGCAGTTATAAATAATGCTTTTAAGAATATTCATGTACAAGATTTTGTGTGGATATATGCTTTCATTTTTCTTGTGTATATACATAAAAGTGGAACTGCTGAGGATCACATGGCAAGTTTACGTTTAATATTCTGAGGAACTGCTTATCAATTTCAAAAAATGTACCTGAGATTTTGATAGAGAATTCATTGACTCAATAGAACAATTTGGGGAATCTTGCCATTTTAACAATTTTAGTCTTTTGATTCATGAACATGAAATATCTTCTGTTTATTTAGAACTTCAATTTCTTTCAACAAAGTTTAGTAGTTTTCAGAGTACAGGTTCTGCACTTCCTTTGTTAATTACTAAATTTTAAAATGATTTCTGATACTATTGTGAATGGAATTGTTTCTTTAATTTCATTTTCAAATTGTTTATTGCTAGTGTATAGCAGGTAATTTTGTGTATTGATCTTATATTATCCCACTGAACTTGATTATTGGTTCTAATAATTTTTTAGTGATTTCTTTAGAATTTACTGTATAAAAGATTATGTCATACATGAACAGAAATAGTTTTACTTCTTTCTTTCCTATCTGGATGTAGTTATTTCTTTCTTCTTCTCTAATTGGTCTGGTTAGTATTTTCGGTACAATGAAGAATAGAAGTGACAAGAACATCCATTCTTATCTTATTCCTGATCTTAGAGTGTAAATGGTGATCTCTCATCCTTAAGCATGATGTTATCTATAGGATTTTTGTAGATATCCTTCATGAAGTTGAGGAATTTCCCTTTTATTCCTAGTTTTTGGAATGTTTTACCATGAAAAGGTGCTGGATTTTGACAAATACTTACTCTGCATATACTGGGGTTATCATGTGGTTTTTATTCTTTATTCTAGTAACATGGCATAACACAATAATAGATTTTAGTTGTTAAAACAACCTTACATTCTTGTGATAAATCACACTTGTTTATTATGTACAGTCTTTTACATCCTACTGGATTGAGTTTGGTAGTATTTTGTTGAAGATTTTTAAATTTATATTTACTTGTAATATTGGTCTCCAGTTTTCTTTCCTGTAATTTCGTTGTCTGGTTTTTATACTAGAGTAATATTGGCTTCATAGGATGAATTGGAAGTGCATCTCTTAGCCAATTTTTGGAAGTGTTTGTGAAGAATTGATATTAATTTTTTAAGTATTCATTAGAATTCACCAGTGAAGTATCTAGGCATGGGCTTTTTTTTAAATGGAATGTTTTAAATGTATCTATTCAACCTCTTTTTTATATCATAGGTCTATTCAAATTTTCTATTTCTTTTTCAGTCAGATTTGATTTTATATGTCTCTCTAGGAATTTATCTGTGTCATCTAAGGCAGGGGTCCCCAGCAACTGGACCGCACAGCAGGAGGTGAATGGTGGTGAGTGAGCAAAGCTTCATCTGCTGTTCCTCATTGCTCCCCATCACTCACATTACTACGTGAACCATCACCCCCTCCACCCATCTGTGGAAAAATTGTCTTTCACGAACTTGGTCCCTGGTGCCAAAAAGGTTGGAGAGCACTGATCTCAGGTATCTAGTTTTAGGCATATATTTTTTTGATTTTATTTCTTTGTAATCCTTAATGTCTAAAATGCTGATAATGAGGTCCCATATGTCCTTCTTTTTTTTTTTAAACATCTTTATTGGAGAATAATTGCTTTCCAATGGTGTGTTAATTTCTGCTGTATAACAAAGTGAATCAGCTAAACATATACATGTATCCCCATATCTCTTCCCTCTTGTGACTCCATCCACCCTCCCTATCCCATCCCTCTAGGTGGACACAAAACACAGAGCTGATCTCCCTGTGCTATGCGGCTGCTTCCCACTAGCTACCTGTTTTACATTTGGTAGTGTATATATATCCATGCCACTCTCTCACTTCATCCCAGCTTACCCTTCCCGCTCCCCTGGTACTCAAGTCCATTCTCTATGTCTGTGTCTTTATTCCTGTCCTGCCACTAGGTACTCTACAAACTTTTTTTTTTTCAGATTCCATATATATGTGTTACCATACAGTATTTGTTTTTCTCTTTCTGACTTACTTCATTCTATGACAGTCTCTAGGTCCACCCACCTCACTACAAATACCTCAATTTCATTTCTTTTTATGGCTAAGTAATATTCCATTGTATATATGTGCCACATCTTTATCCGTTCATCTGTCAATGGACACTCAAGCTGCTTCCAAGTCCTGGATATTGTAAATAGAGCTGCAATGAGCATTCTGGTATATGACTATTTTTGAATTATAATTTTCTCAGGGTAGACGCCCAGTAGTGGGGTTGTTGTGTTGTATGGTAGTTCTATTTTTAGTTTTTTAAGGAACCTCCATACTATTCTCCATAGTGGCTGTATCAATTTACATTCCCACTAACAGTGGAAAGGGGTTCCCTTTTCTCCACACCCTCTCCAGCATTTATTGTTTGTAGATTTTTTGGATGGCCATTCTGACCAGTGTGAGGTGATACCTCATTGTAATTTTGATTTGCATTTCTCTAATGGTTAGTGACGTTGAGCGTTCTTTCATGGGTTTGTTGTCAATCTGTGTATCTTCTTTGGAGAAATGTCTATTTAGGTCTTCTGCCCGTTTTTGGATTGGGTTGTTTGTTTTTTTGACATTGAGCTCCATGAGCTGCTTGTATATTTTGGAGATTAGTCCTTTGTCAGTTGCTTCACTGGCAAATATTTTCTTACATTCTGAGGGTTGCCTTTTCATCTTGTTTATGGTTTCCTTTGCTGTGCAAAAGCTTCTACATTTTGTTAGGTCCCATTTGCTTACTTTTGTTTTAATCTCCATTTCTCTAGGAGGTGGGTGAAAAAGGATCATGCTGTGATGTATGTCATAGAGTGATCTGCCTATGTTTTCCTCTAAGAGTTTTATAGTGCCTGGCCTTACATTTAGGTGTTTAATCCATTTTGATTTTATTTTTGTGTATGGTGTTAGGGAGTGTTTTAATTTCATTCTTTACATGTACCAGTCGAGTTTTCCCAGCACCACTTATTGAAGAGGCTGTCTTTTCTCCATTGTATATTCTTGAATCCTTTGACAAACATAAGGTGACCATATGTGCGTGGGTTTATCTCTGGGCTTTCTATCCTCTTCCATTGATCTATATGTCTGTTTTTGCGCCAGTTCCATACATCTTGATTACTGTAGCTTTGTAGTAGAGTCTGAAGTCAGGGAGCCTGATTCCTGCAGCTCAATTTCATTTTCTCAAGATTGCTTTGGCTATTCGGGGTCTTTTGTGTTTCCATACAAATCATGAAATTTTTTGTTCTAGTTCTGTAAAAAAAATGCCATTGGTAGTTTGATAGGGATTGCATTGAATCTGTAGATTGCTTTGGGTAGTATGGTCATTTTCACAATACTGATTCTTCCAAGTTCCCTCTTTGCCTACTTTTTGGAGTTTTTTTTTATCATAAATGGGTGTTGAGTTTTGTCAAAAGCTTTTTCTGCAACTATTGAGATGATCATATGTTTTTTCTCCTTCAATTTGTTAATATGGTTTATCACATTGATTGATTTGTGTATAGTGAAGAATCCTTGCATTGCTGGGATAAACCCCACTTGATCATGGTGTATGATCCTTTTAATGTGCTATTGGATTCTGTTTACTAGTATTTTGTTGAGTATTTTTACATCTGTGTGTTCATCAGTGATATTGACCTGTAGTATTCTATCTTTGTGACATCTTTGTCTGGTTTTGGTATCAGGGTGATGGTGGCCTTGTAGTATGAGTTTGGGAGTGTTCCTTCCTCTGCTATATTTTGGAAGAGTAGGAGGATAGGTGTTAGCTCTTCTCTAAATGTTTTACAGAATTCACATGTGAAGCCATCTGGTTCTGGGCTTTTGTTTGTTGGGAGATTTTAAATCACAGTTTCAATTTCAGTGCCTGTGATTGGTCTGTTTATATTTTCTATTTCTTCCTGGTTCAGTCTCAGAAGGTTGTGCTTTTCTAAGAATTTGTCCTTTTCTTCCAGGTTGTCCATTTTATTGGCATACAGTTGCTTGTAGTAATCTCTCATGATCCTTTGTATTTATGCAGTGTTATTTGTTACTTCTCCTTTTTCATTTCTAGTTCTATTGATTTGAGTCTTCTCCCTTTTTTTTTTTCCTGATGAGTCTGGCTAATGGTTTACTAATTTTATTTATCTTCTCAGTGAACCATCTTTTAGTTTTATTGATCTTTGGTAAGTTTCCTTCATTTCTTTTTCATTTATTTGTCATCTGATCTTTATGATTTCTTTGCTTCTGCTACGTTTGGGGTTTTTTTGTTCTTCATTTTCTGATTGCTTTAGGTGTAACGTTAGGTTGTTTATTTGAGATGTTCCTTGTTTCTTGAGTAGGACTATATTGCTATAAACTTCCCCCTTGGAACTTTTGTTTTTGATGTATCCCATAGGTTTTGGGTCATAGTATTTTCATTGTCATTTGTTTCTATGTATTTTTTGATTTCCTTTTTTATTTCTTCAGTGATCTCTTGGTTATTTAGTAGTGTATTGTTCAGCCTCCATGTGTTTGCTTTTTTAGTTTTTTTCCTGTAATTGATATCTAGTTTCACAGTGTCGTGGTTAGAAATGACACTTGATACAATTTCAGTTTTCTTAAATATACCAAGGCTTGACTTGTGACCCAAGATATGATTTATCCTTGAGAATGTTCCATGAGCACTTGAGCAGAAAGTGTAATCTGCTGTTTTTGGATGGAATGTCCTATTAATAACAATTAAGTCCATCTTGTTTAATATATCAATTAAAGCTACTCTTTCTTATTTATTTTCATTTAGATGATCTGTCCATTGGTGACAGTGGGGTGTCAAAGTCCCCTACTATTATTGTGTTACTGTCAATTTCCCCTTTATGGTTGTTAGTATTTCCCTTATGTATTGAGGAGCTCCTATGTTGGGTGCATAAATATTTACATTTGTTATATCCTCTCCTTGGATTGATCCCTTGATCATTATGTAGTGTCCTTCTTTGTCTCTTATAATAGTCTTTATTTTAAAGTCTATTTTGTCAGATATGAGAATTGCTATGCCAACTTTCTTTTGATTTCCATTGGCATGGGATATCTATTTTCATCTCCTCACTTTCAGTCTGTATGTGTCCCTAGGTCTAAAGTGCAGCTCTTGTAGACAGCATATATATGGGCCTTGTTTTGTATCCATTCAGCCAGTCTCTGCCTTTTGGTTGGAGTATTTAATCCATTTATATTTAACGTAGTTATTGATATGTATTTTCCTATTATGATTTTCTTAATTTTTTGCATTTGTTATTGTAAGTCTTTTCCTCCTCTTGTGTTTCCTGCCTAGGGAAGTTCCTTTACCATTTGTTGTATAGTTGGTTTGGTTGTGCTGAATTCTCTTAGCTTTTGCTTATCTGTAAACTTTTTAATTTCACCATTTAATCTGAATGAGATCCTTGCTGGGTAGAGTAATCTTGGTTGTAGGTTTTTCCCTTTCATCACTTTAAATATGTCCTGCCACTCCCTTCTGGCTTGCAGAGTTTCTGCTGAAAGATCAGCTGTTAACCTCATGTGGATTCCCTTGTATGTTAATTGTTGCTCTTCCCTTACTGCTTTAAATTTTTTTCTTTGTATTTAATTTTTGATAGTTTGATTAATGTTTCTTGGTCTGTTTCTCCTTGGATTTTTCCTGTATGGACTCTCTTTGCTTCGTGGACTTGATTGACAATTTTCTTACCCATATTAGGGAAGTTTTCAATTATAATCTCTTCAAATATCTTCTCAGTCTCATTTTTTTTCCTCTTCTTCTTCTGAGACCCCTATAATTCGAATGTTTGTGCATTTAATGTTGTCCCAGACACCTCTGAGACTGTCCTGTATTCTTTTCATTCTTTTTTCTTTATTCTGCTCTGTGGTAGTTTTTTCCACTATTTTATCTACCAGGTCAATTATCCATTCTTCTGCCTCAGTTATTCTGCTATTGCTTCCTTCTAGAGAATTTTTAATTTCATTTATTGTGTTGTTCATCATTGTTTGTTTGCTCTTTAGTTTTTCTAGGTCCTTCTTAAACATTTCTTGTATTTTATCCATTCTATTTCCACAATTTTTGACCATCTCTACTATCATTATTCTGAATTTTTTTTCAGGTAGACTGCCTAATTCCTCTTCATTTGTTTGGTCTGATGGGTTTTTACCTTGCTCCTTCATCTGCTATGTATTTCTCTGTCTTCTAATTTTGCTTAACTTACTGTATTTGAGGTCTCCTTTCTGCAGGCTGCATGTCGTAGTTCCCATTGTTTTTGGTGTCTGCTCCCAGTTGGTAAGGTTGGTTCATTTGGTTGTGTAGGCTTCCTGGTGGAAGGGACTGGTGCCTGCTTCTGGTGGTTGAGCATGGATATTGTCTTTCTGTTGTGCAGCACCACATTCATTGGTGTGTTTTGTGGTGTCTGTCAACTTATTATGATTTTAGATAGCCCCTCTGCTGATGGGTGGGTCTGTGTTCCTATCTTGTTAATTTTTTTGGCATAGGGTGTCCATCACTGTAGCTTGCTGGTGGTTGAGTGGAGCTGGGTTTAGCATTGAGATGGAGATTTCTGGAAGAGCTGTTGCTGCTTGATGTTACGTGTAGCTGGGAGGTCTCTGGTGGACTAATGTCCTGAACTCATCTCTCACACCTTAGAGGCACAGGTCTAACACCTGGCCAGATCTCCAAGACCCTGTCAGCAACACAGCTTAGAAGAAAAGGGAGAAAAAGGAAAGAAAGAAAGAAAGAAAGAAAGAAAGAAAGAAAGAAAGAAAGAAATAGTTATTAAAATAAAAAAATAATTATTAAAAATTTAAGAAGTAATTTAAAATAAAGAAAGAAAGAAAGAAGAGAGCAACCAAACCAAAAAACAAATCCACCAATGATAACAAGCACTAAAATCTATACTAAATGAAAAAAAAAAAATTGGACAGACAGAACCCTAGGACAAATGATAAAAGCAAAACTATACAGACAAAATCACACAAAGCATACACATACACACTCACAAAAAGAGAAAAAGGAAAAATATATATATTTTGTTGCTACCGAAGTCCACTGTTTCAATTTTGGTATGATTTGTTTTCTATTCAGGTATACCAGAGATGCAGGGTACCTTAATTTGATTGTGGAGATTTAATCCACTACTCCTGAGGCTGCTGGGAAAAATTTCCCTTTCTCTTCTTTGTTCGCACAGTTTCTCGGGTTCAGCTTTGGATTTGGTCTCGTCTCTGTGTGTACATAGCCTGAGGGCATCTGTTCTTCGCTCAGACTGGATGGGGTTATAGGAGCAGCTGATTTGGGGGCTCTGGCTCACTCACGCTGGTGGGAGGGAGAGGCATGTAATGCGGGGTGAGCCTGTGATGGCAAAGGCTGGTCTGACATTGCACCAGCCTGAGGTATGCCATGTGTTGTCCGGGGGAAATTGTCCCTGGATCACGGGACCCTGGCAGTGGCAGGCTGCACAGGCTCCCGGTAGGGGAGGTGTGGAGAGTGACCTGTGCTTGCACACAGGCTTCTTGGTGGCTGCAACAGCAGCCTTAGCATTTCATGTCTGTCTCTAGGGTTTGGCACTGCTGGCCATGGCTTGCTCCCATCTCTGGAGCTCATTTACATGGTACTCTGTATCCTCTCTCTTTACACACGCTGAAACAATGGTCTCTTGCCTCTTAGGCAGATCTAGACTTTTTCATGGACTCCCTCCCTGCTAGCTGTGGTGCACTAGCCCCCTTCAGGCTGTGTTCATGCAGCCAACCCCAGTCCTCTCCCTGGGATCTGACATCCGAAGCTGGAGCCTCAGCCCCCAGCCTCCACCCACCCCAGCGTGTGAGCAGACAAGCCTCTCAGGCTGGTGAGTACTGGTTGGTACAGATCCTCTGTGCAGGAATATCTCCACTTTGCCCTCTGCACCCTTGTTGCTACACATTCCTCCATGGCTCCACAGCTTCCCCCCCACCCACCCTCTGTCTCCGCCAGTGAAGGGACTTCCTAGCATGTGGAAACTTTTCCTTCTTCACAGTTCCCTCCCAGAGGTGCAGATCCCATCCCTATTTTTTTGTCTCTGTTTTTCCTTTACTCTTTTGCCCTACCCAGGTATGTGGGGAGTTTCTTGCCTTTTTAGAAGTCTGAGGTCTTCTGCCAGCATTCAGTAGGTGTTCTATAGGAGTTGTTCCACATGTAGATGTAGTTTTGATGTATTTGTGGGGAGATAGGTAACCTCCACGTCTTATTCCTCCACCATCTTGAAGGCGCCTCCCATATTTCATTCTTGATTACAGTATTTCAAGATTTCTCTCTTTTTTCTTGGCCATTATTCCTAAAGTTTTGTCAATTTTGTTGATTTTTCAACAGAAAGCAAGTCATTGAGTTTTTTCTTTTGTATTCTGTATTCTAAATATTTCATTAATTCCTGATATGACATTTATTAGTTTCTTTACAGTGCTTACTTCAGGTTTACTTTGTTTTTTTAAATAATTTCTTAAGGTGGAAGATTAGATTATTGACTTGAGATCTTTTCTAATTTCTATTAAAGGCTTCTATAGTTATAAATTGTAACTTTAACGACTGTTTTAGTAGTTTCTTCATTTTCATCTCAAAATATTTTCTAGTATCTCTTGTAGTTTATTCTTTGACCCTTTGGTTATTTATAAGTTGTATTGTTTAACTTCACATACTTGTAATTTTCCTAAATTTCCTCCTGTTATTTTTTCCTAATTTAATTTTTACAGAGAATATATTTTATATGATTTCAATATTTTTAAATTTTCTGAAGCTTGTTTTATGGCCTAGTATATGGTTGATCCTAGAGAATGTTCCATATGTGTTTGAGACAAATGTATTTTTCTGCCGTTATTGTGTATAATGTTCTAGAGGTGTCTATTAAGCCTACTTGTTCTGTTCATTATTGAAAGAGAGGTATTAAAGACTTCCAGTATTGTATTTGAATTGTCTGTTTCTCCCTTCAATTCTGTCAGTTATTTCTTCTTGTATTTTAGGGCTCTTTTGATTGAAATCTCTTTCTCCTGTGGCGTATAGCCTGTAATGTTACTCCTCAGAAAGTGAAGACTTGGACATACACAGTCACCTTAACTCCCTCCCTCCACCCCAAGAAGAACAATGGTTTTACCTGAGCCCTCTGACTAAGTCTTTTCCTGACCTCCATTATCTCTTTGTAAGTTTCTGGCTGGTCTCTCTATATTGGTATCATACCCTGATGTTAGTCATCACTAACTGCTAGCTGATTGTTCTCTTATCATCTACAACAATGCCCTAGAGCATAAATCATTCCACAATCTGATCAAATTAATGTCTGACTTCTTTTTAGGAGTAGTATTTAACACCAGTCTTTGAGGCTTGCTTAGATCTCAGGAGGGTTCCTCTTAACTAAAATCATCATTGTTTGGACAGTGTCTTTAGGCTGAATTTCCCACACTTTGTTCCAAATAAGTCAGACCTCTTAGAGTACCCCATTCTCTGGTCTGTACCTGCCCTGAGTAAGACTTCCATCATGCTGAGCTGGATGAAAGAAGGAAGCTGGCCATGGCTTGACTTCCATAGACCCTCACTATTCCTACCAAGGTTTAGTAGATATTTTGTAGTAAATAAGTCTCCATTTGCATAAGACAATTTCCAGAGACTCCATTTTGTGTGTTTGTTTTTAATTTTTATATGTTATAGTTGTTTTTCTGGGGAAGAATTTGTAGAGCTCCTCATGCCACCATTTTTTGAATGCTTCTCCTCCCCAGGATGTTTTTAATAGGTTCACTCTTGTTGTTCATCTTATATAGTGCAATTATATGGAAAGGAGTTTTTATCATATAATTTTTGTCTTCCACAAATGTTCTGACCACATCAGGCTTTGAGACTGCTCCTGTCAGCAACCCAATGACCTCAAACCCCAGAGAAGCTCTGGAGCTGTGAATATAGATGAGAGTGGACCTTGGGAACCTGCTTGCTCAGGACTTCCTCAGCAGATGGTTCTCACTTTATGTCCTGATTTATATTTTGTGGGAGGAGGAGGAATAAGGGTAAAAATAGTATTTTACTGAGGTTTTAGTTTTGTTCATGACCTAAACAGACTGCATAGAATCTTAAGAGGGTCATGGGAAAGACTCAAACAAATATATATTGTCCTTTGGTCATTGGCATCAATGTGTCGACTATGGACCTAAAGTCCTGCAAACCAAAAAGCTATTTAATGAGATAGGACTTGATGCCTTATATCCAGGTCAAATATTTTCTGTGCTTTTAGTTAAATTCTGTCTTTATGTGCTCTGTTTTGTATTTTCGTAGTTGGAAATCCACAGATAATATGTCCCGACACCCTTAACACTAGTTTTTGTTTAGGTGCTGCCAGTGAGAGGCTCTGATGGGATATCAGAAGAAAGGAGGAAGGAGGGATGACATCCTTCATCTTTTTCTGTTTTCAGTGGCATCAGCAGCAGCAGTAGATCAGAAACAAGAGGAATGACTGCAGATGAGTAACAGAGGCCTTGAAAGGTGTTCCTAGTTCTTTGGTTCTAAGGGTAAGAGTTCCACAGACATCTCAGGTGCTGGGAAATTTCTTCTTCCCTTTTGAATCTCCAACTCCCTTTTCCACATCACTAATCTTCAGGTAAACTTTTTTTCCTCCAGCCCTTCCAACTTCCTCATAACCAATTCTGAATTAAATTCTTTCTTTTTTTCTTTTTTTTTTTTTTTTTTTTTTTGTGGTACGCGGGCCTCTCACTGTTGTGGCCTCTCCTGTTGCAGAGCACAGGCTCCGGACGCGCAGGCTCAGCGGCCATGGCTCACGGGCCCAGCTGCTCCGTGGCATATGGGATCCTCCCGGACCGGGGCACGAACCCATATCCCCTGCATCGGCAGGCGGACTCTCAACCACTGCGCCACCAGGGAGGCCCTGAATTAAATTCTTTCCATCTGAAATACTAAAGGTGATTTCTCCTTTCTGACTAGATTCTAACTCTTACACAGTATTTATCTAAATATTTTCCTCTAGAGTAAGAAGATGGGAGAAAAAAATAGAATCAAATACTTGCAAAAAATTTAAGGTTACTGTGGTTCATTGATAATAATTGACATGAAAATAGTATCCTTTAGGTATCCATAGAACTCATTGCATTTTATTTAGGAAAAAAGTAGGAAAAGATAAAATTAAAAAGCTTTGAGAATATAGTTTAAAGGAAGTATCTTTACAGTCTTGGAGTAGGCAAACATTTCATAGACACTACACAGAAATCAATAATCATAAAAAATAGGCTTTGTTAAAATTAAAAATTTCTCCTCATCAAAATGTACTAAGACAATGAATAAATAAGTGACAGGCTGGGAGAAAATAGTTTCAAAAAACACATATCTGACAAAGGTCTTGTATCTAGAATATATAAAAACTCCTTCCATAATAAAAAGAAAACACAATTAGAGGAAAAAAAAAAGGACAGAAGACAAAATAGACAGTTTGATAGGAAGATATACAGCTGGCTAATAAGCACACAGAAAAGCCTCAGCAACATCTGTCACCAGGGAAATGCAAATTAAAACTACATTGAAATACCACTGAATACGAAAATAAAATTAAAAGACTGACAACACAAAGTGCTATCAAGGATGTGTAACAACCAAAACACTTATGCATACACTGCTACTAAGAATCTAAAACACTTAGTAGTTTCTTATAAAGGTGTATGGACACGTACCCTGAGACCCAAAATTTCCATGCTTAAGCACCTACCCAAGATACATGAAAAAGGTATCTTTTGTAAAATTGTTAACTGTTCATATAAGGTTTTTCTTAATCACCCCAAATTGGAAACAACCCAAATCCCAACACCAGGAGGATGGAAAACAAAGTGTGATAGCATGTAATGGAATGTTGTTCAGCAATAAAATGTAATGAACTATTGCCATAAGCAACAACATGAATGCATTTTACCAATATTATGCTGGATGAAACAAGCTAGACCCAGAAAAGCACTAACTGTGGGATTGTATCTATTTAAATTCTATAAAGAGAAAACTATAGTGAAGAAAATCAGCAAAGTTTCTGCCTTTGAAGTTTGGGGAAGATTGATGGAGAAGGAGCATGGAGGAACTTCTTGAGGGTGATGGATATATCTCGGTAGGAGTGTGGGTTACTTGGGTATATACATTTGTCAAAACTCTTCTTCAAGTTTGCTTAAGATTTGTGCATTTTACTTTGTGTCAACTTTTGCCCTAAAATAATTTTTTTAATTCATGGGTACAAAAGAGTTAAATATTTCAGAAATCTACTCATTTGACTTTTGTCTAACTCTTTACTGCAGTATTAAGTGTTCTATTTATTTGATAGTTGATCATGAGCAAGAAATAAATGCAGTCTCCTTGGAAGTTATGTAATCTTGAGCAAGAATTATTATTAGCATAATCTAGATTCAGTATTTGGCAGGAAGAGGCAGACTATGTAAATGTATAGCAATGTATAGGCAGGGCCTTGGAGAGAGTCCAAGTCTGTAAACATGGAAGCTTGACCTGGAAAACCATTATTCTAGAAGTAGACACAGGAAGATATCAATTTGAAAATGATTTGCATTAAATTAAAGAGAAAGAATAGAAGCAGATAAAATATAATTAACTTGAAAAAAAACAAACTATTCAGAGAGACAAGAAGACAGAAAAGTGAAATAAATTGAAATATAACTAACATGTTATAGATTTGCCTTAGATTTTTCTGTTTTTGTTTTGGTTTTTTTCATAGATTTGCTCTCTGGTGTATCAAGCTTTAGAGTAAACTCTTAACATCTTTTGATATTCTTCAATTTGGTTCCAAATCTACTGATACATAGTCTATTTTCTGTCAGGCTCTTTTGGCTAGTTCAAACTTCTGGTATACTTTCTCACATTTTATTTACTTAAAAAAAGAAAATAAAAGAAAGGAAAGTGGCATAAATAAAATCTTGACCTGTTGAATAAATTCTTGAAGTGAATATGTAAAATTCTGGCTTTCTGACACATCAAAAACATTCCCATTAGTGTACCATTTTATAAGATCTTGACTAAACTGATAAAGCAACAAGTGCAGTCCCACACCGGTTATACTATTTCTAGTATCGCATGAGGTTAAAGACATGAGCTTTACAGAAACCTACAGCTGGGTTCAAATTTCAGCTCTGCTCCTTCACATATGTATAACTTCGGACAAATTACTTAACCTCTTTGAACTTCAGTGTCCTCATCTGCAAAATTCAAATAACGCTTGCCTCAGAGGGTTAATAGGATTAAGTGAGAAAATAAATGAAATTACTCAATACCTGATGTTAATATTAAGCATCATTATTTAAAAAGGTATGGCTAATGAGGTGGCTGTACATAGTTCAGATGCCTGTTTTTATTATAACTAAGGTGTATTTGAATCAATTTTAGAAATCACCAAGGTATATTAGTTGAAAAGAAGCAGGACAACATAAGGACAGACTATGTAAGGTTCTCTTCATCTAATTTATTACAGGCCTAACTTTAGTGCAGGATTTTTAAACTTCAGAGTATTTCCCTAATAGAATGATAACTCCTAGCATTAGGTAGACTTGTGTAGAGGTTCTGTTTAATCTTCCATTTAGGCTCTATTTTTTCTTTTCTCTCCTGTCTCACCCAGGTAATGGAGTTTTCTGATTGTCTTGCTGCTTCTAAGGTTCTTTTTTTTTTTGGCAAGACAATTCAACTGCTAAAGTTCTTAGTCTTATACTTAAGGCTCTTAAGTCTGTCTGTCTGATTATTATTCACTCAATCATTTAACAACTACTTATTAATTTCTCATCTTAGGTAAGCTGCCATGCTAAGCACTCATGATATAAGCCACTGGCTGTATAAGATCATCTCTCTCCTAAAAAAAAAAAAGGTAAGTGAAGAAACTTTAAATTACTAATTAGACAGTCATTAACTAAGTTACTATTACTGATAAGAAGAAGTACAGGGTTAGAAGACACTATTTCGGCAGGGCTTGGGGTTTTGGCAGATAAGAATTCTCTAAAAGAGTAGCCTTAAATTTAGGTCTGAAGGTATATAGGTATTTAAAAGTGCTGCATAAACATGAAGGCTTAAGTAGAAGCTATGCTTAAATTTACTTAAAGAAAGCCTATATGATTGGAGCTCAGAGAGAAAGATAGTAATGGCTCAAGATGAGAATTATTAAGGTAGGCTGAAGCTAGATAATAGAAGTCCTATCAGGCCATATTAGATATGCTTTATTTCTTTATAAAAGCTTGTTTTTATTTTGTTTTTGTTTTCTAGTAGGGAAAAGCTTACTGCTAATTTGCAGTGTGCTGCTTTTGTTGACCCTCATCACTTTGTGTACACCATCAGCCATTGAATTCCATGGTGACATGTATTCAACCTGCTTTAAGGCTAGACTTTCTCCTTGGCTGGCTGTGCCCTAGGCTATCACTCATGTTTCTTAGGCCTCTAAGATCTCTCACTGACTCTCCGGACATAGGTTAATGATGCCATTAGAAATAATCCTTGACCCTAGATCAGTGCCCTCTATCAGTCTATTTCCTCAACCAGGACCAGGATCTCACCAATGATCAACTCTTTTTGATTAGACTGAGCATTGGAGGAGTCCACCTTCAGGCTGGTCTCAAGCTTCCCTCTGGTCTCCATCCTCTATAGCAGCTGTACCAGCCACATAGTTCCCTTTTAGACTTCTAGGTATGCCCAGCATTAACTGCCTCTTACTTCTCTTCCTTCTAATGTGTCTACAAGGTGAGAGCTCTTAGCTTCTACTTACATGAGACAAATGTGAGGCTTGTGGAGATTTGCTCACTTGCCCAAAATTACACAGTGAGTACAAAGATCTCTGTATTAAGAAATAAACCCAAGTCTCTCTGGTTCAAAAGAAAAGTAACAACAAAAGCAACAAAAAAAGCAATGTTAATTATTTTGCTCCCTGCTACAGAGTAAGAAAAGCCCTATCTCAGGGCTATGGAAACCAAGTAGAATAAAGAGTACTCCCCAAATCACTATCTTTCAAGACACAGGAGCTTTTAGTCACTCTCCTTTTTCTTATTTAGTTTTTGTCTTTTCTCTCTGTTTATGGATCAGTTCCCACCTTCACTCTTTTCAGATGTCTTGCAGCTCTTTCAAAATCATTTAACTTTCTTCTCTCTCTCACTCAGCTCTACAAGTTGCTCTCAAACACATGATAATTTCTCAAAATACACTGCCAGAGCCTCAAATCAAAGTTTTAAATCTGGATTGGACAGGTCCTGCCTTTGGCTGACACATTTCTCTGGTAGTGTTTCAAATTTCTTTCAGCAAAACTAGCAAAATTAAGTGAGATGAAAGAAAAAACTATAGGTTACTTTTAAGGTAGAAAAACACATTTTACTTTCTTTTTTTCTGATTACTGATATAGACCCACCACAATGTAAAGAAAAAGGACTATGTGAAGGAGAAAGGCACAAACAGTAACGGATAATCTAAGATGAAGTAAAAACAAGAAAATAATTATTAGTCTCTCTAAAATATGCATTGGCACAAGAAAACTGTCTACACTAGAGCTATAGACAGAATTCAGAATCACCATAATCTTCAGCAAATGTCCTTAAACCTGCCTCTATTTTTTTTAATCAAAAAATACTTCAGGAAATTTTCCTATAAAAGATAACCATGTCCTTGACCTTAATTTTTACCTTTTTAGAAAACTATAGTCCTTGAACTAATTACTGTATATTATACATTGCCAAGTGCAAATATTTACAAAAAAAGAATTATATAAAACACAAGAATAGTATGTTGCATAAAGTAATATTTCTCTAATGTTTACCCATCAAAAATATAGGACAACTGGGACTAGACCTTAGAGAAAAACACACGGATTTTAATTTCAGACTATGAGAGGGAGAATTGTTGAATGGTTTGTGAGGTATGTGTTGGTTTTGATGAGCCACTGGGATTTATATTGTATTTCATTCGGTGCATCTTAGTAGTCAAAATTGACTCTTTATTGAGGTTTTTTGTATGAATGACATCCTTTCTGGAGCATCCATTCTCTAACATTTAATTAATGTGTCATTTTGGCACTTAAAATATCACCTAAATAGGTTTTTGTGTGTGGGAGGTATGGGTAGTTTAAACCACAGAGGAACAGAAATAAACACTGGATTCATTTTTATCATATTGCCAAGAGACACAATTATAGACAAGAGTCCACTGTTATGATAAGCAAGAAATGCATCTCAAATCCCATTCAAGGTGCTAAGAATTCCACCCTTAATATACTTGTAAACACACTGTCATAAAATCAAACTTCCTGCCTGATGTTGATGCTACATCACTTGGAAATTGTGCAGGGGACCTGGATCTAGGAAATGTAATTTCCCTGTTGCTTACCTTGTGAAAAACCCTATTTTTAATATCAACTGGATATGAACTAGAATGATTGTGACAACCTCATCTCTAATGCAATGAGAGCTGTGGTTACTTTACAATGTTTTGCTTATAGAAAAACATAGAAATACTATATAGAGAAACACATACTTCATGAGTCTGATGCTAATGATTTTGAGTAGACAATCCATCTTTTGGCTATATTCAGAATATAGAAGTACTGACCAACATGCAAAATGCTTTCACTTTCAAGCATATTTGTGTAGAAAAAATCCCTAGTGTGTACAAATTCTCTTTGTACAATTCAGTGCAATTCATTTAAATAAATTCATTGAGTATTTTCCATATGCAAAGTAGTATGCAATTTATAAGTTTTAATTTCTCTCTCCTTAAGGATAATAATACATCGTTTGAAGTACATTGTATATACAGATAGAAATATTGCCATTCATTAAAAAACATTTCTTTAAAGTTTTCTTGCTAATTTACTATTTAATATTTTTTTAAAATTCTGTACTCCAGTGTTGTATTTTTTTTTGCCTCCTTTTTAAAACCTGATGAGTGTCCTAGTTCCATCTTGAGCCACCAAAACATGACATAATTCATTTAAACATATTTATTAGTATTCAATACGAGGGAGAGACTATTTCAAACTGATCAATGGCAATATTTTTCTCATTAATATTGTTTTGTATTTTCATCACGTCATATATTTGATTTAGAAATTACTTTCAATTTTACGTTAATCTCAGGCACTTCAAAAATCACTAATTTAACAAGATTAGCAGTAGCTCCCTTAGTACATTTTTTTAAAGTTCTGTCAAATAAAATTTTGCTCTTAACATTAAATCATTAATAACAAGGGGGTTAGCAAATGATATTCTTTATTCTTCCTTTCAACAGGTCTTCAGTCTTTTTATAGGTGACAATTTAGGCACTGGATGCCCATTTGCCCTAAGTAAGAAATCAAATGAAATCTCTGGACAGTTGATTGTCCCCTCTGGTTTCTCCTGGCTGAACTGGGACCTCATCTCATTTCTTTTTACTGACTGAGAGTTATTTTCAAAGTGTTCCTGCTCTATTACTAATGCCTTTATGTCCTAGGACATAGCACAGTGTCTGGCATTTAGTTATGCTCATCACAGACTGGCAAGACTGCCATTCTCTTCTTACCCAGTGATAGTGGTTTTAGATTTTTTTCACCCAGGAATTAAAATGATATGTCAACCTTCTATGAGTGATATTCCACTCTACCAACCGTTGACTGTGCCTTAGTTCATTTTCACTTCCAAGAACCTTAGCTAAAATCCCTAATAAACAGTCATGAACTTCTCAGAGTCCCTGGCAAGCTAGTCCTCCCAGGAGGCAAGGCCAGTCTTATACAATTTCATAGCATCTTACCAAATTAGGCTCTAAAGCTATTCTTTACCAAATTAGAAATAGATTGCTCCTTTGAGCAACAACTAGAGATATATAGAGGGAAAAAAATAAAACTAAAGGGAAAATTTGTAAAAAGGACTAAAGTTGAAATATGGTATTACATGGCATACTTCAGCCTTTGACCAACCAAGAATAGCAGTATGTCATCCAAAACCAAATCTATTACTGTGCTCAGAATGAATGGTATAAGTAATTTAATTTATTTTTTTATTTTATTTTTTTAAGAAGGGTTTTTATTTTTTTTACTTTATTCGTTTTTTAAAAATTATTTATTTATTTATTGGCTGTGTGTCATGTGGGAACTTAGTTCCCCAACCAGGGATAGAATCCACGCCCCCTGCAGTGGAAGTGTGGAGTCTTAATCACTGGACCTCCAGGGAAGTCCCCTAGTATAAGTAATTTTTAATCCAAATTAAAAAAATTAAAAAATAGGAGACTTCCGGGGAAGATGGTGGAAGACTAAAACGCGGAGATCACCTTCCTCCCCACAGATACACCAGAAATACAGCTACACATGGAACAACTCCTACAGAACACCTACTGAACGCTGGCAGAAGACCTCAGACCTCGCAAAAGGCAAGAAACTCCCCACGTACCTGGGTAGGGCAAAGCGGAGAAATTCCCACACAGAGGATCGGTGCCGACCGGCACTCACCAGCACGAGAAGCTTGTCTGCTTGCCTGCTGGGGCGGGCGGTGCTAGAAGCTGAGACTCGGGCTTCCGTCAGAGCGCAGGGAGAGGACTGGGGCTGGTGGTGAGAACTCAGCATGAAAGGGGCTAATGCGCCACAGCTAGCCGGAAGGGAGTCCGGGAAAACTCTGGAGCAGCCGAAGAGGCAAGAGACTTTTTCTTCCCTCTTGGTTTCCTGGTGCGTGAGGAAAGGGGATTAAGAGCGCTGCTTAAAGGAGCTCCAGAGACGGGCGTGAGCCGGGCTAAAAGCGCGGACCGCAGAGACGGGCATGAGATGCTGGGGCTGCTGCTGCCGCCGCCAAGAGGCCTGTATGTGAGCGCAGGTCACTGTCCACGCTGCCCTTCCGGGAGCCTGTGAGCCCGTCATTGCCGGGGTCCCAGATCCAGGGAGAGCTTCCCTGGGAGAACGCACGGCATGCCTCGGGCTGGTGCAACGTCACGCCGGCCTCTGCCGCTGCAGGGTCGCCCCGCACTCCGTGCCCCTCCCTCCCACCCGGCCTGAGAGAGCCAGAGTCCCTGAAGCGGCTGCTCCATTAACCCTGTCCTGTCTGAGCAAAGAACAAACGCCCTCCTCCAGTGACCTACACGCAGAGGCGAGGACAAATCCAAAGCTGAGACCCGGGAGCTATGAGAACAAAGAGAAAGGGAAATCTCTCCCAGCAGGCTCAGAAGCAGTGGATTAAAGCTCCACAATCAACTTGATGTACCCTGCATCTGTGGAATACATGAATAGACAACAAATCATCCCAAATTGAGGAGCCAGGAGTCAGTGCTGTGCCTCTGAGGTGGGAGAGCCAACTTCAGGACACTGGTCCACAAGAGACCTCCCAGCTCCACGTAATATCAAACGGCAAAAATCTCCCAGAGATCTCCATCTCAACACCAGCACCCAGCTTCACTCGACGACCAGCAAGCTACAGTGCTGGACACCCTATGACAAACAACTAGCAAGACAGGAACACAAACCCACCCATTAGCAAAGAGGCTGCCTAAAATCATAAAAAGTCCGCAGACACCCCAAAACAACCACCAGACGTGGACCTGCCCACCAGAAAGAAAAGATCCAGCCTCATCCACCAGAACACAGGAACTAGTCCCCTCCACCAGGAAGCCCACACAACCCACTAAACCAACCTTAGCCACTGGGGACAGACACCAAAAACAATGGGAACTACGAACCTGCAGCCTGCAAAAAGGAGACCCCAAACACAGTAACATAAGCAAAATGAGAAGACAAAAAAACACACAGCAGGTGAAGGAGCAAGATAAAAACCCACCAGACCTAACAAATGAAGAGGTACTAGGCAGTCTATCTGAAAAAGAATTCAGAATAATGATAGGAAAGATGATCCAAGATTCTATTTCCCAGATCCAAAATCTTGGAAATAGAATAGACAAAATGCAAGAAACAGTTAACAAGGACCTAGAAGAACTAAAGATGAATCAAGCATCGATTAAAAACACAATAAATGAAATAAAAAATACTCTAGAAGGGATCAATAGCAGAATAACTGAGGCAGAAGGACGGATAAGTGAGGTGGAAGATAAAATAGTGGAAATAACTACTGCAGAGCAAAATAAAGAAAAAAGAAGGAAAAGAACAGAGAACCATCTCAGAGACCTCTGGGACAACATTAAACGCACCAACATTCGAATTATAGGGGTTCCAGAAGAAGAAGAGAAAAAGAAAGGGACTGAGAAAATATTTGAAGAGATTATAGTTGAAAACTTCCCTAATATGGGAAAGGAAATAGTTAATCAAGTCCAGGAGGCACAGAGAGTCCCATACAGAATAAATCCAAGGAGAAATACACCAAGACACATATTAATCAAACTGTCAAAAATTAAACACAAAGAAGTCATATTAAAAGCAGCAAGGGAAAAACAACAAATAACACACAAGGGAATCCCCATCAGGATAACAGCTGATCGCTCAGCAGAAACTTTACAAGCAAGAAGGGAGTGGCAGGACATAATTAAAATGATGAAGGAGAAAAACCTGCAACCAAGATTACTCTACCCAGCAAGAATCTCATTCAGATTTGATGGAGAAATTAAAACCTTTACAGACAAGCAAAAGCTGAGAGAAATCAGCACCACCAAACCAGCTTTACAACAAATGCTAAAGGAACTTCTGTAGGCAAGAAACACAGCAGAAGAAAAAGACCTACAATAATGAACCCAAAACAATTAAGAAAATGGGAAAAGGAACATACATATCAATAATTCCCTTAAATGTAAATGGACTAAATGCTCCCACCAAAAGACAGAGATTGGCTGAATGGATACAAAAACAGGACCCATATATATGCTGTCTACAAGAGACCCACTTCAGACCTAGAGACACATACAGACTGAAAGTAAGGGATGGAAAAATATATTCCATGCAAATGGAAACCAAAAGAAAGCTGGAGTAGCTATTCTCATATCAGACAAAATAGACTTTAAAATAAAGACTACTAGAAGAGACAAAGAAGGACACTACATAATGATCAAGGGATCGATCCAAGAAGTAGATATAACAATTGTAAATATTTATGCACCCAACATAGGAGCACCTCAATACATAAGGCAAATACTAACAGCCATAAAAGGAGAAATCAACAGTAACACAATCATAGTAGGGGACTTTAACACCCCACTTTCACCAATGGACAGATCTTCCAAAATGAAAATAAATAAGGAAACACAAGCTTTAAATGATACATTAAACAAGATGGACTTAATTGATATTTATAGGACATTCCATCCAAAAACAACAAAATACACATTTTTCTCAAATGCTCATGTAACATTCTCCAAGATAGATCATATCTTGGGTCACAAATCAAGCCTTGGTAAATTTAAGAAAATTGAAATTGTATCAAGTATCTTTTCCGACCACAATGGTATGAGACTAGATATCAATTACAGGAAAAGATCGGTAAAAAATACAAACACGGGGCTTCCCTGGTGGCGCAGTGGTTGGGAATCTGCCTGCTAATGCAGGGGACACGAGTTCGAGCCCTGGGCTGGGAGGATCCCACATGCCGCGGAACGACTGGGCCCGTGAGCCACGACTACTGAGCCTGCGCGTCTGGAGCCTGTGCTCCGCAACGAAAGGCCGCGATAGTGAGAGGCCCGCGCACTGCGATGAAGAGTGGTCCCCGCTTGCCACAGCTAGAGAAAGCCCTCACACAGAAACGAAGAGCCAACACAGCAAAAATAAATAAATTAATAAACTCCTACCAAAAAAAAAAGTAAAAACAGGTAAAATTAATTTTAAAAAAAAAATACAAACACATGGAGGCTAAACAATACACTACTTATTAACGAAGTGATCACTGAAGAAATCAAAGAGGAAATTAAAAAATACCTAGAAACAAATGACAATGGAGACACGATGATGCAAAACCTATGGGATGCAGCAAAAGCAGTTCTAAGAGGGAAGTTTATAGCAATACAATCCTACCTTCAGAAACAGGAAACATCTCGAATAAACAACCTAACCTTGCACCTAAAGAAATTAGAGAAAGAAGAACAAAAACATCCCAAAGTTAGCAGAAGGAAAGAAATCATAAAAATCCGATCAGAAATAAATGAAAAAGAAATGAAGGAAACGATAGCAAAGATCAATAAAACTAAAAGCTGGTTCTTTGAGAAGATAAACAAAATTGATAAACCATTAGCCAGACTCATCAAGAAAAAAAGGGAGAAGACTCAAATCAATAGAATTAGAAATGAAAAAGGAGAAGTAACAACTGACACTGCAGAAATACAAAGGATCATGAGAGATTACTATAAGCAACTCTAAGCCAATAAAATGGACAACCTGGAAGAAATGGACAAATTCTTAGAAATGCACAACTGGCCAAGACTGAATCAGGATGAAATAGAAAATATGAACAGACCAATCACAAGCACTGAAATTGAAACTGAGATAAAAAATCTTCCAACAAACAAAAGTCAATGACCAGATGGCTTCACAGGCGAATTCTATCAAGCATTTAGAGAAAAGCTAACACCTATCCTTCTCAAACTCTTCCAAAATATAGCAGAGGGAGGAACACTCTCAAACTCATTCTACGAGGCCACCATCACCTTGATACTAAAACCAGACAAGGATGTCACAAAGAAAGAAAACTACAGGCCAATATCACTGATGAACATAGATGCAAAAATCCTCAACAAAATACTAGCAAACAGAATCCAACACCACATTAAAAGGATCATACAGCATGATCAAGTGGGGTTTATTCCAGGAATGCAAGGATCCTTCAATATACGCAAATCAATCAACGTGATACACCATATTAACAAATTGAAGGAGAAAAACCATATGATCATCTCAATAGATGTGGAGAAATCTTTCGACAAAATTCAACAGCGATTTATGATGAAAACCCTGCAGAAAGTAGGCATAGAGGGAAATTTCCTCAACATAATAAAGGCCATATATGACAAACCCACAGCCAGCATCGTCCTCAATGGTGAAAAACTGAAACCATTTCCACTAAGATCAGAAACAGGACAAGGTTGCCCACTCTCACCACTCTTATTCAACATAGTTTTGGAAGTTTTAGCCACAGCAATCAGAGAAGAAAAGGAAATAAAAGGAATCCAAATCAAAAAAGAAGTAAAGCTGTCACTGTTTGCAGATGACATGATACTATACATAGAGAATCCTAAAGATGCTACCAGAAAACTACTAGAGCTAATCAATGAATTTGGTAAAGTTGCAGGATACAAAATTAATGCACAGAAATCTCTGGCATTCCTATATACTAATGATGAAAAATCTGAAAGTGAAATCAAGGAAACACTCCCATTTACCACTGCAACAAAAAGAATAAAATATCTAGGAATAAACCTACCTAAGGAGACAAAAGACCTGTATGCAGAAAATTATAAGACACTGATGAAAGAAATTAAAGATGATACAAATAGATGGAGAGATGTACCATGTTCTTGGATTGGAAGAATCAACATTGTGAAAATGACTCTACTACCCAAAGCAATCTACAGATTCAATGCAATTCCTATCAAACTACCACTGGCATTTTTCACAGAACTAGAACAAAAAATTTCACAATTTGTATGGAAACACAAAAGACCCCGAATAGCCAAAGCAATATTGAGAATGAAAAATGGAGCTGGAGGAATCAGGCTCCCTGACTTCAGACTATACTACAAAGCTACAGTAATCAAGACAGTATGGTACTGGCACAAAAATAGAAAAATAGATCAATGGAACAGGATAGAATGCTCAGAGATAAACCCACACATATGGTCACCTTATATTTGATAAAGGAGGCAGGAATATACAGTGGAGAAAGGACAGTCTCTTCAATAAGTGGTGCTGGGAAAACTGGACAGGGACATGTAAAAGTATGAGATTAGATCATTCCCTAACACCATACACAAAAATAAGCTCAAAATGGATTAAAGACCTAAATGTAAGGCCAGACACTATCAAACTCTTAGAGGAAAACATAGGCAGAACACTCTATGATATAAATCACAGCAAGATCCTTTTGGACCCACCTCCTAGAGAAATGGAAATAAAGACAAAAATAAACACATGGGACCTAATGAAACTTCAAAGCTTTTGCACAGCAAAGGAAACCATAAACACGACCAAAAGACAACCCTCAGAATGGGAAAAAATATTTGCAAATGATGCAACTGACAAAGGATTAATCTCCAAAATTTGTAAGCAGCTCAATAACAAAAAAAAAAAACAACAACCCAATCCAAAAATGGGCAGAAGACCTAAATAGACATTTCTCCACAAAAGATATACAGACTGCCAACAAACACATGAAAGGATGCTCAACATCTTTACTCATTAGAGAAATGCAAATCAAAACTACAATGAGATATCATCTCACACCAGTCAGAATGGCCATCATCAAAAAATCTAGAAACAATAAATGCTGGAGAGGGTGTGGAAAAAAGGAAACACTCTTGCACTGCTGGTGGGAATGTGAATTGGTACAGCCACTATGGAGAACGGTATGGAGGTTCCTTAAAAAACTACAAATAGAACTACCATATGACCCAGCAATCCCTCTACTGGGCATATACCCTGAGAAAAGCGTAATTCAAAAAGAGTCATGAACCAAAATATTCATAGCAGCCCTATTTACAATAGCCCAGAGATGGAAACAACCTAAGTGTCCATCATCGGATGAATGGATAAAGAAGATGTGGCACATATATACAATGGAATATTACTCAGCCATAAAAGGAAACGAAATTGAGCTATTTTAATTAGGTGGATGGACCTAGAGTCTGTCATACAGAGTGAAGTAAGTCAGAAAGAGAAAGACAAATACTGTATGCTGACACATATATATGGAATTTAAGAAAAAAAATATCATGAAGAACATAGGGTTAAGACAGGAATAAAGACACAGACCTACTAGAGAATGGACTTGAGGATATGGGGAGGGGGAAGGGTAAGCTGTGACAAAGTGAAAGAGCGGCATGGACATATATTCACTACCAAACGTAAGGTAAATAGCTAGTGGGAAGCAGCCGCATAGCACAGGGAGTTCAGCTCGGTCCTTTGTGACCGCCTGGAGGGGTGGGATAGGGAGGGTGGGAGGGAGACGGAAAAGGGAGGGGATATGGGCACATATGTATATGTATAACTGATTAAATTTGTTATAAAGAAAAAAAAAGATAAAAATAAATAAATAAATATATTAATGGATATTTTAAATTCTCTGCTGGTGGGAAAGTAAGTGGGAGTAGTTACCATAAAGTTCTCAAAACTTTTTTTTTAATAATAGTAATGCTAGATTTCTGTAGGTTCTATGTGTTCATTTTGTTCATTGCTGTATCCCAAGAATCTAGAACACTGTCTGGCACATAGATGTTGCTCAGTAAATATTACTTACATGAATTTTAATAAACAAATGAATTTCAGTGTAATGCTATAAGGCTTTCTGTCTGGTACCCTTCTTCTAGCAACTTTTCTCTTTCACCTTCACATATTTGGAATAAGAGCAAACAAGTTAGTGGTAACCCAGGCCCTTGACCATAGCTGACTGGTTCAGGAGCAGGTAACTCACCAAAACTAGGCTGATCATAGTGTCCCACTCCTTTCCTTTCCCACCCCAGTAAGGATGAGTGGGACTGAGATTCCAATCTGATGGAACAAGGACAGTGAGTCCCTTCCTTGGGAATTGTGGCATTTGATAAAGAAGGGGATCAAATCAATCTTCTTGGGATGACTGATTCTCTAATATAAAATGCAAGAATTGTTGACAGCCTTATTTCCCAAAAAGATATGGAAAATAATTCTTGATGGTATTTCTACATTTGTCCTAATTGTTCTCAAGACCCCAATGCATTTACATTATTCACTTGTGTGAGACACTTGAACATTCATAGAATAAATTCTTCAATTTTCTTAAATTAGCTTTTCTTTACCTGTTACTTGTAACTAAAAGAGTTCTAAATTCATTCACCCCCCCTCCCTTCTTTATTTCCTCCCTTCCTCCCTTTAAAATTAGTCATTGATCCATCTATTTTCTTTCTCAACTGAATACCCTTTAAAAGAGAGGAATTATTTCAAAAATGGATAACCAATAATAAATTGTCAGTTGCCTGAAGACTGGCATCTATCCTATGGGCATGCAGTGAACAGTCATGGATAGAGGAGAAGTTTTAGTTTCTCCAGTGTGATTACCCATTTGTGTTAATACATGCTCAGAGGCTTAATATAGAAGATTAACCTTATTAACAGAACTTTCTTTCTTAATAGGTTGTTTTCTTCTCATTAAGTCTAAATACTGTGTGTTTCTTGACAGCATGATTGATGTAATTATTATCTCTAAGTGCCAGTTATTGAAGCAATATAGCACTGTGTGCTTACTCTGAAACTGCCAAGATGCTCCTGGGTCAAAATGTCTGAAAATATGTAAGTTTAAAACATTCAGAATTTGTAGCACTGATTCTCTTTTCTAAACTCTAATCCTAGTGGTTATTTAATCTTAGTTAGAATTACCTTAGCTGTTTGGAATCTCAGCCTTTAAAATGATAATGTGAAGACCCTTGAAAGAAAAAAATGAAAGTTTATTGAAATGCATGTGATTACAAAAAAACTTGTACTAAATAAAGCAGCAGTTAAAACACATTATAATTTAACATATTTATTGATAATAGTTAATAATGGCTGACAATGATAGTGCTTACTAAGTGCCACTAATAAGAGCTTTATAGATATTGGTTTATTTAATTCTCATACAGTTATCTGAGGTAAGTATCATTATAATCCCCGTTTTATAGTTAACTTCAAACCAGAGAAGTTTAAAAACTTGCCAGTTTCACTGATAACCTATTTGTCACAATTTGTCAGGGTCCTAGTGAACTCAGATGCTATGTTTTTACACACCCATACTTGGTTCTAAGAGACTGAGCTGACTGAATTAAACCCTCCAAATGTTCTTCTAGACTCAAAAATTTTACCTTCAAGCAATTTGCTTTATCATGGGGAGAGTTCAGAGTATAAAATAAAATAAAGAATGGATCTAAAGGACTCAGAGAGAAAAGTAAAATAAAAAAAGTATTCTAGCCTTTAATAACAAAACAAGTCAAGAAAAATATTCTTAGGGTCTTCATTTGATAAATAATTATTTCACTTACCTTTAGGGGAATGAGTGGACGCTAATGCAACAAAGAGGAATTTTAGAATATGAAAGCCTAGTTTCTAGTTCCTGGCTGTACCACTTCCTATCCATGAGAATGAGCATGGAGCATCACATATCCAACATTACATGGTTCCTCTTTAAAATGAAAGTAAGGATTGATGTCTTACTGCTCTTACATGGATTTTTTTTAAGGAACAAAAAGACCATTCAAGTAAAATATAAATCATGAAGCACAAAAGTGCATTATAAATATAAGGTATTATTAAATTTAAGTTAGTTATAGGCTTTGAAATGTTAAGTATCAGAATTGCCAATTAACCCCACCCAAACCCACTATGTAATGCTGTCTTTATTTATATTGACATAGTAATATTTGCTTTAAAATATCCCATTGAAAGGAGTCATGTTAGATTAAAATATATTTTATTACCCAAATAATTATTCTAGTAGTCACAAAGTCCTGAGTACACATTAAAATTCAAGTTTTAAAAAGTTTAAGTATGCTTACTGGTATTCTGAAGATTTCCTCTTATTTTAATCATGAGTATATTAATAGAATCGCATGTCCTTATTGTTTTCATAGTAGACAGATAAAAAATAGTATCATCAGGCAACTGGATTTCATATTTACTGCAGAGCAAAGATGATGGTGGCATTAAAATATTTGGTCCTTGTTAATTTTTTTCATTCATCTGAGTTACATTACAAATTAGAAGCTTACATAGTGAGAGGGTGTCTTTCTTCAGAAATTTATAGAGGTTTCCTTAAGAATGTTGACATTCATTAATATAGTTACAAATATTTCATTTATGATTTACTAAAAACATGTTAACTAGATTCAGTTATACCAAAATATCAAAATGTACTTGATTTTAAAATTTATTAAGCGCAGTTCTGTCAAGATTGTCACCTAACATTGGATACTTTCTCATTCACAGAGCTTGCCCCTCAAAATGAAGTGTTAGGAAAATTAAATTGTGCCATTACATTTGAATAGGATTTGCAAAGTCTTATTTTTATTTTTGATAATAGAATGAGGTATCATGGGGAGATACCCAATTTTCAGAAATAGGAAGTAAGCACTAGTGTAGACAAGAGAGTACGGGAAGGAAACAACTTTGAAACATATTGCCCATCAGTATTGAATTTAGTTGTGTAACTTTAAGTGTAGGTGCTTCCAGGAGATAAACTGGGAGTGGAGAGAAAATGTTAGGATGGTGGACAAATTTAAAAGCAACTCAGTGTGGTGAACTTGGAGCTTTAGAAACAATAATACCCACTAACTCAAGAAGAACGTTTAAAAATATTTTAAGGCCATAAACTTTCACCATGGAGTATCCACTCTGCCTTTGTCACCCACTCTCAATTTAGTCATCCTTTCTCTTGTTTTAACTCCTATGTCAGATGTTTGAAAGAATTAAGCATCTGACTTCAAAAAGTACACGGTGTTCTCCACAAGTTCATGGATTCCATGGAAACTAAATACAACCATGTTTAAAGGAGCATTTTAAAAATACATAAACAATACATTTTCTGTAAGAAAACTCTTTTATTTTATATTAAGCTGGGTCAATTTTCTCTGGCTACTTTATCTGTAAATGAATTTGGAAATTTCCATTGCAAGCATGTTCACTTAGGACTCATAGAAGAAAAATGTCAGTAGTATTATCTTGTCTATACCACTTATTAACTGAGTGACTTTGCCAAAATTATTTAACTTCTCTGGGACTCAGCTTCATCACAAATAAAATTGCCATATTAACGGTACCTATCTCATAGAATGATTGAAAAAACTGATCAGATACTACAAGTAAAATATGTATAACAGTGCCTGCCACTTAGGAAGTCCTACATAAATTTGACTATTGTTCCTGTTATCCAATTCATACCTTCACTGTGCACAGGAGATCAATGAAATCCAAAGACATACTGGGCCTTCCCCAAAGGTATTCTGCAGTATCAGGAGGAGATGAGCCTCTCAGCTAGTCTTCAATTTCTTACTTTCTTGAATCAATAACAATCAGCTTCTCTTTTGTGTTACATGTTGCTTGTACATAACTCTGTAACAGTTTTTACACATTGGATTTTGATTATATGTTTCTATCTTGACCCACATTTCCCCTCTCCAGCTATACATCAGATCATTGAAGCAGGAATAAAATGTGTCTTAGTCCTTAGCACAGTGCCCAGAACATGCTAGTAGCTCAGTAAATATTTGTTGAATAATAAGTGAATGAATGAATGGATAAATGAGAGATTTTGTTAATTGAGGAAACCTACCCTATTAGTATACTACCAGTGAAATGATAAAAGCTCTTCCTGTCAGTCTTTTGTAGTTGTTTCTAAAAGAGTTCAAATCTATTCTGAAGGGGTAAGAAGACAATTTCAGTAAAGTTATTACCCCTCTTAAATAAATGATGGAATTTCTGAGTAAAGACATTCAACTTCTCTTAGTTGTTGCAATTATTGACCATCTGATTCCAAGCATGTCTTGCCTTAATGGAAACTTGCTACAATAAAGAAATTTAGATCAACACCATATTGATCCTGCTGTATACTGAATAAAGTCCTTAACCATCTGCTTCCAGCATGTAACCAAAGTGATGCCCAAGAACTGTTCAGCTTGGCATAACTATTCACACCATCTATGAAGCAGATTTTGGTCTTGGAGACTGAGCATAAAAAATGACAAGCCGCTAATTATCTCCAAAGAACAGAAAAAGATATAAAATTAAAGAAGAGCATTGAAAACATAAACAGGAAAAAGAATCATCAGGAAAATGAGATGAAAAGTAAGAACTTTCACAATTTAATTGCTGTATATTTGTAATGCCTACCTAGTTTTGTAGGTCAAAGGGAAAAAAAAGCAATTAGTTTGGTAAAGATGAAAGGGTGTTATCATAGGGTCTCCTCTTAATTAAAGGAAGAGAAGAGAGTAATAGGGGAGATAATCCAAAAAAAAAAAAAAGAAAGAATAAAAGAAGTAAAGTTAACAGACTAGAATAAATGTGAAAATAAAAAAGTAAAAAAATATATAAATAGCAAGAATATATTTCTTAAAGTTCTTTTTGTGCATTGCATAAATAAGAAAGAAATATATTGGTAGAAGTCTTCTTTATAAGCACTCAAACCCTTACTGTCTAAAGTGTTTGTTTTCTTGAATGTGGCTTAACCTGAAAGAATATCTAAGCAGAGAATCACCTTTATTTTCCCTCTAAATGGAATAGACACCACATTTTTTCCATCACTTTGAAGTAGACAGAGAGAGAGAAAGAGATTATTGAATAAAAGTGAATACAAAAACTAAAAATTGGCATTGTTATTCAACAACCTGTGTTAAGCACCTCCTCTACACAGGGCACCAGGGAAACAAAGATGAATGACAACTATCTTTCTGTACACTGCATATGATCTAATATTTTGACAGATTTAATGTGTTAACCAACAGGATAAATTATTTACTCAAGGCAATTGAGATGGTCAGTTTTATAAGCCAGGGTTAAACATTTAAAATTGCTTGGAAATGATATAATTTTTCAGATTAGCCATGGATTAGGGAATAGAAATCAATAATTTCCTCAACTTTTAAAAATTTCCTGGCATATATATATATATATATATTATTAAACATTGTTCGCTCTTATAGCTGCACTCCATGTCCTTTCCTGAAGGAAAATATATCCATTAAGTGATAAATCTTGAAATAAGGAGAGAAAAAATTTAAATCTAGCATTTCAGGTAAGAAAAGTAACCCATTATCATGACTAAGAAGAATAGGTTTATTTTAGTTACAAATTCTTAATGATCACTCAAATGTCATGCTAATGACTCAGTGCTTACTCACCCATCAGACAAAACACCCCATACTTAGATGCCTTCAAGGCTACATTAGATCCTCACTTGTCTGAAGGTCACCTGTAATTATTCACTCACCCACCTCACAGGGGCACTGGATGGAATGACTAATGTATCATTGATAACTGCTTTAAATGGTACACATCAAAGGCCAGATTCACATCTTGTACTCCTTTATGGAAAGTCATTGAAAAGGTAGAATAATGGAATAGTCTCTGGAGACTTTCAGATAAAGAACCCGTCTGAATGGATGAAAAATCATTTTTAAAGCCAAGCGCACCAAGAAAGGACTGCAGCTGCTATAAAGCATTGGCCCCGATGGTATCTTAACAAATACTCTAGACATACATTACATTACATCACTGCTGCTATCTGTACACAACACTATATTTTGGTGAGAAGTGAGTGTGATCAGACGCAGCTCTTGAGACTATTATAACTTTATTTTAAATGGATGTGTTTTAGTACTTCAGCCTTTAGCACAAAACACTTATATTTTAAGACAGAATTGCCTCTTCTAAAAGTGAAACAAATCTTGAAGTTGTGATTGAAATGTACATTGTTTTCTTTTAGTAAACTCTATTAAAACACACTCCTAATGTCCCATTTATTTTTCTGCATTTAAGGAAACAAATTATAGCTTAAATCCATGGGGAATCACACATTTTAAATTGCCCGTGCTCATTCTTATAAGTTAATAGGAAAGAATATTTACATAAATGGAGAAAAATATTCTCTGCAGTTTCTAAGGTGAAGATAAGTTATGAGCTCAGAGTTAATTAAACATGAAGGCAAGGTATTCTTGATTATGGTGTGGTATGTGTCATAAGGAATGAGAATAAGAAAGAAGAAAACTAGTTCCAGTGTTCGTGTGTCTTTGAGAGGGAAGAGAGAATGTAGTGTTGAGTTCCCAAACACATCATCTCACCAACATTTTGATTCAGCATTCACCTAATCTGCTCTAAAAGCAAGTGATACATAATAGCAAGATTCCTTATGAGTTAGAGTGGTAAATATAAAATGGGTAGGGGAAAACTGGAGAATGTACAAAAGTCTAGTAGGCAGAATGTGCCTACTCTCTCCAAATATGTCCATGGTCTTGAGATTTGTGAATATCATATGTTTCATTCAAAAGGGACTTTTCAGATGGATATAATTAAAATAGGGAGATTATTTTGGATTAGCTGGGTCCAATCTAATCACACAAACTCTTAAGAGCAGAGAACTTTTTCCAGATGGAGGCAGAAGAAGAAGGAAATCAAAGAAGGAAATCAGAGGGATTGGAAGCATGGGAAGACTCATCCTTGGTGATTCAAAGATGGAGAAGGTAACATGACAAAGAATACAAATGATTTTAAGGTGCTGAGAGAGATTCTGGGCCTGCAGCCAGCAAGGAAAGGGGAACTTTAGGCCTACAACTGCAAAGAACTGAATTGTGACTTCTTAAGTGAATTTGGAAGTGGATTCTCCTCCAGAACCTCCAAGTAAGTGTGAGCTGATACCTTGATTTTGGCCTTGTGAGGCCCTAAGAGGGACCAGCCAAGTTGACTTGAACTTCTGATCTAAAAAAGTATGAGATAAGAAGTTTGTGTGATTTTTCAGCTACTAAATTTGTAGCAATTTGTTACAATAATAATAGAAAGCTAATACAAGAAGGTAGTCATTACACCCAATCACATATTTACCTCGCAGACTAAGCAGTATCAGTTATACTTCTGCAGCTCAGCCTGGACCTGGGTTCTGGAGACAACTTTTCACTAAGCACACCTGTTTGAAAGGCACCATGCTGGATACAGATAGGAATACAAGTACTGAAAGACAATGTACATGTACTCGGGGAAAGACCAGTGGAGAGACCAATGCACACATGACTTACTCTAACCCATCAGAATGATGAAAGTTATTAATGGAGAGTCACACAAAACTCTGTGAAACCTGAGTCACATGATTATCTGAGGAAGAAGGGAAGCTTTCACAGGGATGTTAATGGAGTCGAGTCCAAGGGGAAGATGGTCTTAGAATTGTTTGGGAATCTCATTGTTCTACACCTGTCTAGACACTGTCAAAAGTAATAAAGTACCCCAATGTGTAGTACATTCTGTACCATTGTGATGTTCAAAGGCTCACTCTGAGCCATGGGGATATAAGAAAATTCAGCTGATTCCAGAAGGTGGCCACGATGATTCTGAGAAGTGTAGTCTCTGACTTTTGGCTGATAAAAAAGTTAAAAATCAAATTTTCAGCTTTATCTGACAATTGGGGATTTGAGCTTCTCTGACATGATTCAGGAATAAAACTTAAAGTACCTAGAATAGTTATCCTTAATCCTCATTATTTTTCAATCAACCAGGATTGTAAAAGAAAAATAGGGCTGTCTTATCCCTATCCCAAATTTAATGACTAGAATTTCCATGTTTGAGGTTTGGGCATATATTTGTTTGTTTTTTAACCCCTCAGGTGAATAAACTTTATATTTTTGTGAACTTTTCCAGGAATACTGGTTTCACAGCCAAATTTTTGACAAAGGTAGCAGTGAATTCAAGGTTACATAATCTGACAAACTATTGAAGTCCATGTATGCTATGCTTGTCATAATAACCCAGAGGAAGGCAAGATCGCCATCCATTTGTGAGCTTATTCTAGGACTCCTGTAATGCCACATTTGTACACATGGTTGCCAGTGGAATTGGAGTAATCAGTCACACAATTTGCTCACAGAAAATTCTGGTTTCACTTCAACATGAAGGACATTTAATACTCAAAATTCCAGAGTTTTCCCTTAGAAGTATGATTCTCATAAACTTTGCCTGGAAATGAATAAAAGGAAAAAAAGTAAAACACACACTACCATTACCCAGTATGGCTGTAGAAAAATATCTATATTGAATTCATAGACGAGAATATCCTTTGGGAAAAGTGAAACTCAAAATATAAATCTAAATAACTAAATGTAATAAAGCAGTGGTAAATGGTTAAATATAGGCTAACTAAATATTTAACAGCTTCTGATTTTGATTTTTTGGTAGTGATCTCCATCATTTTGGACACGTTATTCAGAAAAAGAAACAAAAAGTAGTCAAGAGTATTACAGAGCTAACTAAACCCTGCTTGTTCCTCAAGGAGAATACTGAACTGAGAAAAACACATGTGAAATTTATCCAAAAGAAAACTTGGGGAGGAGCTTCAAGATGGCAGAAGAGTAAGATGCGGAGATCACCTTCCTCCCCACAAATACATCAGAAATACATCTACATGTGGAACAACTCCTACAGAACACCTACTGATGCTGGCAGAAGACCTCAGACCACCCAAAAGGCAAGAAACTCCCCACATACCTGGGTAGGGCAAAAGAAAAAAGAAAAAACAGAGACAAAAGAATAGGGATGGGACCTGAACCAGTGAGAGGGAGCTGTGAAGAAGGAAAGGTTTCCACAAACTGGAAGCCCCTTCGTGGGTGAAGACTGCGGGTGGTAGAGGGGGGAAGCTTCAGAGCCATGGAGGAGAACGCAGCAACAAGGGTGTGGAGGACAAAGCAGAGAGATTCCCACACAGAGGATCGGTGCCGACCAGCACTCACCAACCCAAGAGGCTTGTCTTCTGGGAGCTGAAGCTCGGGCTTCAGTCAGAGCGCAGGGAGAGGACTGGGGTTAGCGGCGTGAACACAGCCTGAAGGGGGCTAGTGCACCACGCCTAGCCGGGAGGGAGTCCGGGAAAAAGTCTGGAGCTGCCGAAGAGGCAAGAGACCATTGTTTAGGGGTGAACAAGGAGAGGGAATTCAGAGCACCTCTTAAAGAAGCTCCAGAGAGAGGAATGAGCCGCGGCTATCAGCGTGGACCCCAGAGATGGGCATGAGATGCTAAGGCTGCTGCTGCTGCCGCCAAGAGGCCTGTGTGTGAGCACAGGTCACTATCCACACCTCCCCTTCCAGAAGCCTGTGCAGCCTGCCACTGCCAGGGTCCCGAGATCCAGGGACAACTTCCCCAGCAAAACATATGGCACACCTCAGGCTGGTGCAATGTCACTCTGGCCTCTGCCACCGCAGGCTCGCCCCGCATCCATACTCTTCCCTCCTCCCGGCCTGAGTGAGCAAGAGCCCCCGAACCAGCTGCTCCATTAACCCCATCCTGTATTGGGGGGAACAGATGCCCTCAGGCGACTTACACGAACAGGCGGGTCCAAATACAAAGCTGAACCCCAGGAGCTGTGCGAACAAAGACGAGAATGGAAAATTTCTCCCAGCAGTCTCAGGAGCAGCGCATTAAATCTCCACAATCAACTTGATGTACCCTGCATCTGTGGAATACCTGAATAGACAATGAATCATCCCAAATTGAGGAGGTGGACTTTGGGGGCAACAATATGTATATTTTTTACCCTTTTTCTCTTTTTGTAAGTGTGTATGTGTATGCTTCTGTGTGTGATTTTGTCTGTATAGCTTTGTTTTTACCATTTGTCCTAGGGTTCTGTCTGTCGGTTTTTTTTTATTACTTAAAATAATTCATTTTTCTTAATAATTATTTTTTATTTTAATAACATTATTTTATTTTACTTTATTTTATTTTATCTCCCCCTTTCTTTCTTTCTTTCTTTCTTTCTTTCTTTCTTTCTTTCTTCCTTTCTTTTTCTCCCTTTCATGCTGAGCCATGTGGAGGACAGGCTCTTGGTGCTCTAGCCAGACATCAAGGCTGTGCCACTGAGGTGGGAGAGCCAAGTTCAGGACACTGGTCCACAAGAGGCCTCCCAGTTCCACATAATATTAAACGGTGAAAATCTCACAGAGATCTCCATCTCAATGCAAAGACCCAGCTCCACTCAACGACCAGCAAGCTACAGTGCTGGACACCCTATGCCAAAAAACTAGCAAGACAGGAACACAACCCCACCCATTAATACACAGGGTGCCTAAAATCATAATAAAGCCACAGACACCTCAAAACACACCATCAGACATGGACCTGCCCACCACAAAGACAAGATCCAGCCTCATCCACCAGAACACAGGCACTAGTCCCCTCCATCTGGAAGCCTACACAACCCACTGAACAAACCTTAGCCACTGGGGACATACACAAAAAACAACAGAAACTACAAACATACAGCCTGTGAAAACTAAACCCCAAACACAGTAAATTAAGCAAAATGAGAAGACACAGAGCAGATGAAGGAACAAGGCAAAAACCTACTAGACCTAACAAATGAAGAGAAAATAGTCAGTCTACCTGTAAAAGAATTCAGAATAATGATAGTAAATATGATCCAATATCTTGGAAATAGAAAGGAGAAAAAACAACACACGTTTACCAAGGACCCAGAAGAGCTAAAGAGCAAACAAACACAGATGAACAACACAATAAATGAAATTAAAAATTCTCTAGAAGCGATCAATAGCAGAATAACTGAGATAGAAAAATGGATGAGTGACCTAGAAGATAAAATAGTGGAAAAAACTACTACAGAGCAGAATAAAGGAAAAAGAATGAAAAGAATAGAGGACAGTCACAGAGACTTCTGGGACAACATTAAATGCACCAACAGTCGAAGTATAGGGGTCCCAGAACAAGAAGATAAAAAGAAAGGGACTGAGAAAATATTTGAAGAGATTATAGTTGAAAACTTCCCTAATATGGGAAAGGAAATAGTTAATCAAGTCCAGGAAACACAGAGAGGCCCATACAGGATAAATCCAAGGAGAAACATGCCAAGACACATATTAATCAATATCAAAAATTAAATACAAAGAACAAATATTAAAAACAGCAAGGGAAAAACAACAAGCAACACATAAGGGAATCCCCATAAGGTTAACAGCTGAACTTTCAGCAGAAACTCTGAAAGCCAGAAGGGACTGGCAGGACATATTTAAAGTAATGAAAGAGAAAAACCTTCAACCAAGATTACTCTACTCAGCAAGGATCTCATTCAGATTCGACGGAGAAATTAAAACCTTTACAGACAAGCAAAAACTAAGAGAATTCAACACCCCAAACCAGCTTCACAACAAACGCTAAAAGAACTTCTCTGGGCAGGAAACACAAGAGAAGGAAAAGACCTACAAAAATAAACCCAAAACAATTAAGGAAATGGTAATAGGAACATACATATTGATAATTACCTTAAATATAAATGGATTAAATGCTTCAACCAAAACACATAGACTGGTTGAATAGATACAAAAACAAGACCCATATATATGCGCTCTACAAGAGACCAACTTCAGACTTAGGGACACATACAGACTGAAAGTGAGGGGACGGAAAAAGATATTCCATGCAAATGGAAATCAAAAGAAACCTGGAGTATTCATCCTCATACCAGATAAAATAGACTTTAAAACAAAGACTATTACAAGAGACAAAGAAGGACACTACATAATGGTCAAGGGATCACTCGAAGAAGAAGATATAACAATTGTACATATTTATGCACCCAACATAGGAGAACCTCAATACATAAGACAAATACTAACAGCCATAAAAGGGGAAATCGACAGTAACGCAATCATAGTGAGGGTCTTTAACACCCCACTTTCACCAAAGGACAGATCATCCAAAAGGAAATTAAATAAGGAAACACAAGCTTTAAATGATACATTAAAAAAGAGAGACTTAATTGATATTGATAGGACAACCCATCCAAAAACAACAGAATACACATTCTTCTCAAATGCTCATGGAACATTCTCCAGGATAGGTCATATCTTGGGTCACAAATCAAGCCTAGGTAAATTAAAGAAACTTGAAATCGTATCAAGTATCTTTTTCAATGACAATTCTATGAGCCTAGATATCAATTACAGGAAAAAATCTGTAAAAAATACAAATACATGGAGGTTAAACAACACACTACTTAATAACCAAGAGATCACTGAAGAAATCAAAGGGGAAATCAAAAAATACCTAGAAACAAATGACAATGAAAACAAAATGACCCAAAACCTATGGGATGCAGCAAAAGCAGTTATAAGGTTGAAGTTTATAGATATACAAGCCTACCTTAAGAAACAAGAAACATCTCAAGTAAACAACCTAATCTTACACCTAAAGCAATTAGAGAAAGAAGAACAAAAAATACCCCAAAGTTAGAAGAAGGAAAGAAACCATAAAGATGAGATCAGAAATAAAAAGAAATGAAGGAGATGATACCAAAGATCAATAAAACTAAATGCTGGTTCTTTGAGAAGATAAAAAAAAAATTGATAAACCATTAGCTAGACTTATCAAGAAATAAAAAGACTCAATAGAATTAGAAATGAAAAAGGAGAAGTAACAAGTGACACTGCAGAAATACAAAGGATCATGAGAGATTACTACAAGCAACTCTATGCCAATAAAATGGACAACCTGGAAGAAATGGACAAATTCTTAGAAATGCACAACTTCTGAGACTGAACCAGGAAGAAATAGAAAATATGAACAGACCAATCCCAAGCACTGAAATTGAAACTGTGATTAAAAATCTTCCAACAAACAAAAGCCCAGGACCAGAAGGCTTCACAGGTGAAGTCTATCAAATATTTAGAGAAGAGCTAACACCTATACTTCTCCTACTCTTCCAAAATATAGCAGAGGGAGGAACACTCCCCAACTCATTCTATGAGGCCACCATCACCCTGATACCAAAACCAGACAAAGATGTCACAAAGTAAGAAAACTACAGGCCAATATCACTGATGAACATAGATGCAAAAATCCTCAACAAAATACTAGCAAACAGAATCCAACAGCACATTAAAAGGATCATACACCATGATCAAGTGAGGTTTGTCCCAGGAATGCAAGGATTCTTCAAAATATGCAAATCAATCAACGTGATACACCATATTAACAAGTTCAAGAAGAAAAACCATATGATCATCTCAATAGATGCAGAGAAAGCTTTCAACAAAATTCAACACCCATTTATGATAAAAACCCTCCAGAAAGTAGGCATAGAAGGAATTTCCTCAACATAATAAAGGCCATATATGTCAAACCCACAGCCAACATCATCCTCAATGGTGAAAAAGTGAACGCATTTCCACTAAGATCATGAACAAGACAAGGTTGCCCACTCTCACCACTCTTATTCAACCTAGTTTTGGAAGTTTTAGCCAGAGGAATCAGAGAAGAAAAGGAAATAAAAGGAATCCAAATTGGAAAAGAAGAAGTAAAGCTGTCACTGTTTGCAGATGACATGATACTATACATAGAGAATCCTAAAGATGCTACCAGAAAACTACTAGAGTTAATCAATGAATTTGGTAAAGTTGCAGGATACAAAATTAATGCACAGAAATCTCTGGCATTCCTATATACTAATGATGAAAAATCTGAAAGTGAAATCAAGAAAACACTCCCATTTACCATTGCAACAAAAAGAATAAAATATCTAGGAATAAACCTACCTAAGGAGACAAAAGACCTGTATGCAGAAAATTATAAGACAGTGATGAAAGAAATTAAAGATGATACAAATAGATGGAGAGATGTACCATGTTCTTGGATTGGAAGAATCAACATTGTGAAAATGACTCTACTACCCAAAGCAATCTACAGATTCAATGCAATCCCTATCAAACTACCACTGGCATTTTTCACAGAACTAGAGCAAAAAATTTCACAATTTGTATGGAAACACAAAAGACCCCGAATAGCCAAAGCAATCTTGAGAACGAAAAATGGAGCTGGAGGAATCAGGCTCCCTGACTTCAGACTATACTACAAAGCTACCAGTAATCAAGAGAGTATGGTACTGGCACAAAAACAGAAAGATAGATCAATGGAACAGGATAGAAAGCCCAGAGATAAACCCACGGACATATGGTCACCTTATCTTTGATAAAGGAGGCAGGAATGTACAGTGGAGAAAGGACAGTCTCTTCAATAAGTGGTGCTGGGAAAACTGGATAGGGACATGTAAAAGTATGAGATTAGATCACTCCCTAACACCATACACAAAAATAAGCTCAAAATGGATTAAAGACCTAAATGTAAGGCCAGACACTATCAAACTCTTAGAGGAAAACATAGGCAGAACACTCTATGACATAAATCACAGCAAGATCCTTTTTGACCCACCTCCTAGAGAAATGGAAATAAAAACAAAAATAAACAAATGGGACCTAATGAAACTTAAAAGATTTTGCATAGCAAAGGAAACCATAAACAAACCCAAAAGACAACACTCAGAATGGGAGAAAATATTTGCTAATGAAGCAATTGACAAAGGATTAATCTCCAAAACATACAAGCAGCTCATGCAGCTCAATATCAAAAAAAAAAAAAAAAAAAAAAAAACCACCCAATGCAAAAATGGGCCAAAGACCTAAATAGACATTTCTCCAAAGGAGATATACAGATTGCCAACAAACACATGAAAGAATGCTCAACATCATTAGTCATTAGAGAAATGCAAATCAAAACTACAATGAGATATCATCTCACACTGGTCAGAATGGCCATCATCAAAAAATCTACAAAGATAAATGCTGGAGAGGGTGTGGAGAAAAGGGAATCCTCTTGCACTGTTGGTGGGAATGTACATTGATACAGCCACTATGGAGAACAGTATAGAGGTTCCTCAAAAAACTAAAAATAGGACTACCATATGACCCAGCAACCCCACTACTGGACATATATCCTGAGAAAACCATAATTCAAAAAGAGTCATTCACCAAAATGTTCATTGCAACTCTATTTACAATAACCAGGACATGGAAGAAACCTAAGTGTCCAGCAACAGATGAATGGATAAAGAGGATGTGGCACATATATACAATGGAATATTACTCAGCCATAAAAGGGAATGAAACTCAGTTATTTGTAGTGAGGTGGATGGACCTAGAGTCTGTCATACAGAGTGAAGTAAGTCAGAAAGAGAAAAACCGATACCGTATGCTAACACATATATATGGAATCTAAGTAAAAAAAGAAAAAAATCAAATGGTCAGAAGAACCTTGGGGCAAGACGGGAATAAAGATACAGACCTACTAGGGAATGGAGTTGAGGATATGGGGAGGGGGAAGGGTAAGCTGGGACAAAGTGAGAGAGTGGCATGGACATATGTACACTACCAAAATAGATAACTAGTGCGAAGCAGCCGCATAGCACAGGGAGATCAGCTCGGTGCTTTGTAACGACCTAGAAGGGTGGGATAGGGACAGTGAGAGGGAGGGATATGCAAGAGAGAAGAGATATGGGGACATATGTATACGTATAACTGATTCACTTTTTTATAAAGCAGAAACTGACACACCATTGTAAAGCAATTATACTCTAATAAAGTTGTTAAAAAAAAGAAAACGGCTTAATTTAGAAGGAGTATTCAGTAAAGTATTATCTTCAAACTTTGAGTGTGTATATGTGTGTTGTAAAGGCAGGGGCAGTTTTAGTACTCACACTTATAAAGTATAAGTCATTTCCTCCTGGTCCTTTTTCTCTGTCAGCTTTGAAAAGTTACTATTCGTTTATGAGGTGAAGGTGGAATTTTCATTTCCTAAAGCAGAACTTCTGAGATATGAATATCTGGAAAATTCCAGTAGATGGTTTCAAATATTACCACTCAGCTTAGTTGTATTGTCCTTCTTCTAAAATTTAATGAACAATTCATAAGATGAAAAACAAACAAAAACCCAATAAACAAACAAAAAAACATTAGTTTTCTAGGGAACTTATAGGTGAGTGGTAAGACTGCCATAAATAGGTTTTATATATCTCTGGTAATCACGTATAAAAATATATAGAAACTTTTAATAAAGATTCACGTCTAAGGAAAAAACTGTTTTTTAAGAGGGGGAAAGAGAAAAAAAATGGTGAGGTGGGGCTGTTTTTAATGACCAGTTATCATAACCAGAAATATTTAAAGTCAATTCCTGATAAGGAAAGAGATAACCATTTTTGTCTCTTGATAACAAAAGGGATTAGGGACAAGGATACATACAGAATCTATGTTCAAAACACATTTAATGTTATACAATTTTATGTTAGAAAAATAATTATTATTCTTATAATAAAAACTATATAAAATCAAGAGGGACAAAATTCTGCCTGGTGGAGCATGTGTAATAAAAGCTGGAGGAAGAGTAGTCAAGGTCAGCTTATGAAAAACGTGAACAGTTCTGGCTGGATTGGGGGAGATTAACTGGGAAACAGGTCAGCCTAGAAAATTAATTGGATAAAAATCAATTCAGATAATTAGATGTTAGAAATAGGTTTCTCTAAGGGGAATTCCAGGTAGCTATATCTGCTTTTCTACGTAGTTGAATAGATCCAGTTTGCTATCTTGGTGCATTAAAGAAGAGTCTCCAAATTAGTAAGACTAAGTAAGACTCTGAACCTTGGCTTTACTAAAGAGTTAAACACTAGATTTCATGTCAGGAGAATATTGGAATTGGGAATCTTGAGGCTCTCTGCAAATTCTAGAATAATACAAATACTTTAAAAAAGACAAATAAGTTAATGTCATCTATCAGGACCTTTTGAAAACAGGTAACTTTCAAACATGTTAAAGCTGTTATTGGAAGCAATTATACATTTCAAATTAAAGTGCACAAATATACCACAGTGAGAAAATTGTCTAACACCTGGAATTTTAATGTATGTAATAAACTTATGAAATTTTTTCTCTAAGATTTAGTATTTCTGATAATGCTTATTATATCTGTTACTTCTTATAGATAGAACAAACCCATTATATGTACTTGAGAATCTCAGATAATAGTAAATATTATTATTTTAGATATAATTAATAACTAGTCAGTATATCAAAAAATCTCATTACTTAAGGGTAAAAATCTCTGCAACGTTCAGTTACTCTGAAAAATAATGAGCATTTAGAATAATAATTTAGTGCATAAAAGGTAAAAGAAAGATGCACATTTTCAAAACACTTGTACTAGGAAATGATATAAATATACAAAACAAACAAAAATGTAATGCTACATGATTTGAAACAGGGCTTGATAATTTCTTAGACCAAATGTATTCTGTTAGCATCACATATTTTTTAATGTCTCTCTTTTTAATTCAGTTATTCATTTTAAAATGTGTATCATAAGTAGATTAAGTTAAACTAAGTCATTTAATAATACTATTTTAGATGGGTTTGTATCATATGGTGCCCATAATTGGTTTACTTCATTAATAGAAAGCAATTATATTCAATCCTGTTTTGGCACATGAAATTCTGAAATCTACTTACAGCCAATGGATTACAATGTTTTGAGTTAAAGTAGAGGCAGAAATAAGTTAAAATCACAATACGATTCACTTATTTTGTAAGAGGGTAGAAAGTTTAAATGTGCTCCATTCAGTGTCAATTGCACATCCACATTGGAAACTAAGTGTTCTACCAGGAGAGCTGGCATTCACATTCACAAAAGAGACATATCTTTTGCTTTGCTTCACTGCACTTACTTTGAAAATATAAACCAGAATAGGTTCAGCAATTCCACTCAGTACGAGGCTATGTGTGCTTCAATAAATCAAATACTTGGTGGGAACTGTAATTTGGATATGTTAACCTTGAGAAATAACAAGTCATGGAGGCCTTGAAAAAATGTCTGAAAATAAAAGATGAGAAGAAAATATAATTTTCTGTTTTATTTTAAGCTCTGGGGTCCATATCTATCAAATATTAAAACAGCATTACTTGAAGATGTTCACATGAAAAAGGCAGACTAGTGTTCTTACTTGCCAGTCTGTTATATAACAGTCACATGTTCACAGCATATCAAGTCCATTTTAATATTAGTCCTAAACTTCTCCTCTACTTAAACAAGATAAAAATAATGAAATAAATTTCCATCTTCCATATTTTTCTGTAGCCTTGTAAAGTTCATTAGGAGGTCACTATATCATAATCTGTGGAAAAGATGAAGTTGATAAACACATACAATTTAATAGTGATCCAATCGGGTCTAATGACTGGAGCTGGGGGGTACTTGGCTCAGGAAAGTCATTGTGCCCTGAGTTTTATTGGCAATGGCCAGTTAGAAGGTAAGATGTTGACATTTTCAGGCACTATTAGGTGGTGAGCACTTAATGCTAAATATAAATACATTATCTTCTTTTCCAAGGTGGAGTTAGATATTGGGTTAGTTGAAAAGTTATCAGGATACAGAAATCATAATGTAATATTTGTCTGATTTTTCAGATATTGATGGTTGGAGTTCTTGGAATACAGCCAGCCCAGGGTAAAAAGAGTTTCCTCATGAACAAATAACCCAAAACTCTTAAGATGCCAGAGGAGCAGACCTGATACCAAGTTGCTAAGAGTGAGAAAGCAGGCTGGAGAAGGAAAGCCAAAGGCATCTAGACCATCGAGAACTGAGAAGGGACTATCTTAGGGAGGATCATCAGAACATGGTACTCTGTAATTCTCCTTGAAAACCCATCATGCATGCAGTTAGTTGATAATAAAGATCTTCCTCAATAAACAGTTAACTAAATGAAGGTTAGGAATATTGGAATCCATCTTGTTCACTGTAATTTTTCAATGTTTTAAGGACTATTTTACATATAGTAGTGTTTAATATTTATTGATTTATAAACTGGTCAAGAAGCTTCTTCCCAGTAAAGTTGGGGCTCAAGAAAATTGGGCAGTGATTCAACTCCCAAGGACTGCCCTTTTACCAACCAGAAAAAACTAGGACAAAGACATTTGGATTGAATACAAAAGTGAAGTTGTTGAACACAAATTATCCTTTTTCTTGGTACTGCCTCTCTGATGCAACATGTTCTTAGTTTTGTTAGGCTCATAAAAAAGTAAGCAATTTTGAAACCCTGAAGATCATCTCTAAGCAGATATTTTTAGGGTTGCCATAGCAGGCAATACAGCAGGCTGATTGGCTGAGATTATATTCTTTATACTTTCTTTAAAATAAATTAAAAAAAAAACTTCCATTAATGAAAACAAAATAGTTTCTCTGTGCAGTACACAGTGTCATTTAATCACAGTTTTTACTCTGCATCTTCATTTGTGTTTTAAGCAACTGAATAGATAGACAAAATCCCAAAGTCATTTTCAATGTAATTAATTTTTATCACAGATTCCAGTTACTGATTCAATAATTATTTATCGGGTATCCAAAGTGTACCAGACTCTATTCAAGGCCATGAAGTTACAGCATTGAAGAGGACTAATCTCTTCCTTTATGAATCTTAAATTCTATTGGGAGAAATCAATAAGCAAATATCTATGGGGTGTGTGTGTGTGTAGTGTGATAATGCTGAATAAAAAATTAAAGCCAAAAATAAAGGGACTGTTCATGATTGGGAATGGAGGAGGTACTTTAAATAGAACAGTCAAGAAATTCCTCTTTAAGGAATTTCTCTTTAAGGAGATAATACCTGATCAGTGGCTCAGATGATAAGAAAATCATGTGAGGATCCAGGAAAGAGCATTTCATGTGGGTCAGTGTAAAGGCCCTGAGATGGAAATGAGGTTGGCCCATTTAAGAAACATCAACAATGTCTATGTTTTTGGAGTAGGTGACAGAGTGAGTGAAGTAGAATTAGAAATCATTGAATGTATGGCTGATACGATCAATGCTAAAGATTTCTGTTATCCATAATGTGATGGGAAGCCTTTGAGGTATTTGGTTTGGGAGTAGCAGATGTAGAGTCTTGATGAAGTATATCATCATATTTTCTTTCTTTTTCCTCCTTTAACATTTCTTTAACAACTTTGTGGAAAATATACTATGGGGTTATAAATGGAATAGGAAGACCAATTAGAAAACTGACATTTTAACCCAGGCAAGAGATACTTATTGCTTGGGCTAGGATCCTAACAGTATATGGTAAAAAGAAGATTGAATTTTGATGTATTTCGATGATAAAGCTCACAGAACTTTCTCATTGACTGGATAAGAGGAATTGAGGAAAGTAAAAAATCAAAGAAAATGTTTAAGGTTTTTGCATGAGAAACTGAATGTGTGGTTTTTACTAGGACAGGGAACTGCTAAGAGGATCAGACTTGAGCATGAAAATGGGCAGTAATCAAAGATTCTGCTTATATATAATGTGAAATATTTTTAGATATATAGTTCAGGTATGATGACAAATGTTTGGGAGTTGGCATAAAATTATACTGTATTCAAAGCAATAGAAGTGAATGGGATTGCTTTGGCATGCATTGATAAATAGAGAGGAAGACAGAGCCTTGGAAATGATAGTATTTCAAGTGAGAAAAAAAGGAGAAGATACAAGAAAAGAATAATTTGCTATCATCAGTGAAGTAGGAGGAAAACAAAAGGAATTGGGGTTTTAGAAGTCAAGTGAATGGGGATTGACTGGTCAAGAACAAAGCAGTAAATATTTGTATCCATTTCTATTGAGCATTTAAACGTAATGAAGAATAAAGTTAATCATTGGATTTTACACAACATGGATCTGTTGATAACCTTATCAAGAGCAGCTTTAGTGGTGTGGTGGTGACAAAATCCCGTGATAATACACTAATTAGGGAATTAAGTGGGGAGCAAGCAGTGAACATAAGCCAATCACTCAAGTAACTCTGCTTCAAAAGGCTACTGAGAAATGTGAGGAAAACTGGAGATAGAGGAGTTTTTAATAATAGGACCACTCAGTTTTCTTTTTCTCCTTTTGGAAATAATCTAACATAAAAGGGAAAATTGGTGGCAAAGGGGAGAGAAGAAATAATCTCAGGAGCAAATTCTTTGAGTACAAGAGAATAAGCTGGAACACAGAGAGGTTAACTCTCCGTGGGAACAGGAATGGTTTATACTTTGCAAGAAAAAAAATGTAAAGAATAAGGCCACAGGTGGGTAACAGATTTAGTGATAGACATGTGAGTTCATTTGCTTTTCACTGGTATTTTCTCATTGAGATAATATTGTTTAATCATTTTGACCACCAGATATGAGTGAGGAGTAGAAAAGGGTTTTAGAGCTATGAAAATATCTGCAAGAGAGATATTTTATTGATTTTAATGATGAGCCATGATATCTAAGCTAATAAGTAAAAGAGGTAAAGATGTGGACAAAGACAACAGACAGTGAATAAGGGTTGGGGACAATAAATTAGAGCTCCTGTGTGGTTAAAGAATTATGACAGTGGAGTCCATAGAGAAAATGAGCTAGTAAAATATATAAAATGGGAGCAAGAATGTAGGATGCTTGAATTTGAGCATTTAGAAGTGGGGCCATTATTGATAATGACAAATTCTAATGTATGACTATAGGATTGGATATCTGAAGTGAGAGAGTTAAAAATGATTGGTGAAATGGTCAAAATAACTGAAGCCAGAATTAAATGGATCACCTCTGTGATTCTTGAAATTACCAAGAATGCTGGCAGGAGTCCTCTATAGAGAAAGACGGTGAGCCAGTTGTCAAACATTCAACAAATAAGGGGAGTAATGATGAGATAGTATGTGACTGCACAAGGAAACCTGGTGGGTAGTATAGTGTGATGGCATGCACTTCTTTGACACTGTGGTGATTGACAGGTAGTGAGGAAATTTACTGAGAGCTGAAAATCAAGGAGGGCACCTTTGGGTTTCATGATACATGGGGCATGGGAGCAAATTTGTCCCCACATGAGAGCAGGGAAAGGGAGTCTTCAGAGATAGCCAAATTTCAATAACAGATGGAAAATGAAGGGAACCTTCAAACATGACATTGAAGCTTTATGAACTTCATTGTTCATAGAAAATGAACTCTAGATGGCATAATAGAAAACTCACTTTTATAGACTTAGAATATTCAAATAATGAAAAGTACAATTATAATTTTGAGAATGTTAGCCACTAATAGGTTTTGGCTGCTTACTACGTGCCAGGGACCATGACAGGTGCTTTGCATATGCCATCTAAATTTATCCTCACAAAATTCTATTGATTGGTTGTATTATCCGTATTTTATGGATGTACAAAATTAAGCAACCTGCCTAAAAAGCTCAGCCAGGATTTGAATTTCTATCTCTGATTCAAGTGTCTAGATTTCTAAAAGTTGCCTTATTTCCATTACAGCAGTCATTCCTTAGCCAGCTATCTCTTTCTTGATGTTGACATAAAGGCCAGTCTGTCTATAGGATGCTATTGCAGTTAACTATAAATTTAAGAGTTAGATTGGCTCTATTAAAATATGTTAGTATCATTATCAAAAATATCTGAATATTTTGATCAATTTCAAACAAAAGTTTATAAAATGAGTTTAGTAAGTTAATTTAGTAATTTATCATTTATTATTTTATTCATAGAACAAGTACTTATTAAATCTTCATATTATATGTTAGACACTATACTAGGCACATAGGAGAGTAAGATTGATACAATTCCTTACATCATAAAATGTAGAGCCCAGTGGGGTAAACAGACGCTAATGGGTAGTTGCATGTATTTAAATTTAAAGTACAGTTGTGAGAAGTGCTTTGAATGAAAAATACAGGTGCCAACAAGAATATATAATAGAGGGATGCAGCTATCCTAAGATAACTTCCTCCACAAAGTTATATGTCACATGTAGTTACTCTCAATGGTGTCTTTGCTAAAAGGAAGATGGAATCTATTACCAATCTCACTGATTCTTGGTTAGGTCAGATTTACACAGAACCTAAGCAAAACAAGGGGGTTGAGCGATTACTTAACTGACACAGATTTCAAAACTGCTATAGATTTCTAATCTTGATCCTACAGGCCAAGAAACCCAACCCTCTCAGCTTTTGGAGCAGCTCAGACAATACAGGAAATAAGACCCAGGCCTTCTGGCCCCTAATCCAGTTTGTATCTTCTAGACCACAGACCATTTCAGGATTAATTTTATGATCCAACAATTCTGAATAAATCCTTGCCTTATGCTCATTGCTCTGTTTTCTAAGTTAAAGGGAAAATCACTCTACCATTTACCATGAACAACAAAACATTATCATAAAATAGCCACATTCTCTATTCCTAGCTGAATCTCTCAGAAGGATCAAGGAATATCAGAAAACAGCTATCAAAAGCCTGCAAAAGACAAGCAGATATTCTAGCTCAAGAAGGGTTTTGTACTGAAACTATATTGACTCATCTTTGGTAATAGTGCTTAATTTAAAATGCCTTTATAAGCTATCAGCTGTTAAAATTTTCTGCTCAAAGTTTGATAATTGCAGAATTATGGAGAGACCAGGTATCTTGACTAGTACCAGACTTCTTCCCAGCTTGTTCCCTGGACTCAGCTAGCCCATCAATTTTAGATGCTATGGAAACCGGCTCATCTAAAGCCATCCCCTTGCCTTTTAGTCACAGCCCTTTGGCAAAAGAATAAAAAGGAGGCCAACCTTAAGAGTTATACCTTCTAATGTCTTAGCTGCCCCTTAATAAGTATGTATTCAGAGCACATCGACAATAGTGCGACTGACATTGTTACTAATATAGAATCAGTCAAAATACAAAGAATTTTAAATGGCTCACATTCTTTAAATGATTTTGGAATCGTTTCTTCTTCTAAACCAGAGTCTCCTGCTGCTCCTGTTGGTAGTGAGATTTCTAAAGTGCCAGACAATGGTGACCGTGATGAATGGTCTTCATAGTCAAAGGTGCCCTGAGTGAAAAGCAAAAGAATAAAAAGCCAGTCTCACTTGTGTGACGCCAGTCATGGAGACAATAAACGTCTGTGCATGTACTTTTAAAGTCGGATCTTTTAAGCTGATTGTTAAGCAGTTAACTGTTAATACTTTGAAATGTTTCATTCTTTGTTAGTAGTGAGTTTATGTCAAAAACTTTCCATGTGACTGTAAACCTAAAGCTGCCTTTAACTGAGCTTAAATAACTTAATTATTGCTTTTTAGTATGGAAGGGTTTAATCTTCTAAAAGATTGAGAAAAACAGATATTTCCAATAATTAGAGATAGGATTATTCACTATAATTGACATTATTGTATAATTTACATACGATAATGTTCCTAGTTCTTAATAAGTCCCAATAAGTAAAAATAAGAATGAGAATGATTATACCACAAGTCCAGAAATAAAAATACTATCTTTTTTTTTTTGGTTATGATTTTGGGAGTCATTATATTTTTCTTTAAATGACTAGTTAGTGTTTCTTCAAGTCAAGTTTGAAAGATATACAGGCTAATCAGCAAAAAGTTCAAAAAAGTTATTTTATTGGTGACCTAAATATGTTGCTCTATTAAATACCAAAGGAAGAAAATCTATATTAAGTTGCACATTTTTTTAAAGTACTGTTAAGCTAGCAACTCTCCCCCTCCAAAATCCCACTATAGTATAAAATTGCATCAAAAGTGTTATGGTATTACACCACTACCTACATCAATAAAATGCCAGTTTGACATATTATAAAGAAAAATCAGTTATACTTCAATAAGCCCAACTCTCTAGAAAGAAAAGGAAGTGAGAGGTATATAGTATGCCTCATCCACAACAAGTCATCAGAGACCACAGAAACATATAATTCTGTTATGCCTTAGCAGTCTTTATTTCAAAAGGAGTGGTTTCCAGCACAAGAATACATGTTTCCTTAGATGCTACATTTCAATAGTATATAGAAACAGACAGGTAACTCTGAGGAAAAATACTGAAATTAGAATGAGACCATGGTCTTCCATACCATTTTATTCTCCTGTTCCAATCTAGTCTACAGACACATCTGGAATCTAACTTATATTTCAATATTCATAATAAGCTTTCACTTGGATAATAAAAACAGCCTTCTTTAGGAAGCCTCGATGACTGCCAACATTTGATTATTAAAAAGCTAAAATGTGGGCTCTTTCCATCTTTATTTATAGCACCTGAAGTGCAAGCAAAATGCCAACTGCAAATTTACTATTCATTGAAGTCCTGGAAGAATGAAGAGATATAAATAATCAGACAACTACAGATAGTAAATCTGTTTCCGGCTTTCTCTCTGTCTACTAAAGTTTCATTAGGGAATCCAGGATATCGTGGAGGCATATCTCTGACCTTTGATGTTGACATGAAGGGGATAGCCATTCACTTCTAGAAGTCTGAGAAGAATATTAGAATGCATGGGCTATTTCTCTGATCCAAGAGAAAATGTGTTATTTATTTTTGGTCTGTTTGGTTTTGGGGTTTGAGACCCATCTTCTTCTTGAATAGGTAATGACATTCTCCTGACATCACATTTGATCCTTTCAAGTTCCAGATACTTTCTCCAGATATCTTATATTCTGTAGCCCCATAGCTTTTCCATAACCTTCACTGTTATCTTTGAGATATAAAAACACATCAGACCTCATCGTCGATCTTACCAATCCCTCCTCTACCTCTACTCATATCAGGGTTCAGAAAAGAAACTTTATTGATTGAGAGATTAAAAACTTTCTTCATGGACAACTTAACTTTTAAGACAGGCTTGGATAAATGGCTGGCATTTCTTTGACAGAGTTGTGAAGGGTGTTCCAGGTGAAGGAGTGAATATGAAAAATGGCACTTGAGGTAAATTAGTTGAGTTGAACATTGGAGCATTGTGGGCTAACAAATTGAAGAGTGAGTTTGAGACTTTACCATGGAAGGCCTTGAAAAGAAAGAGAAATTATTTATTCTTAATTCAGCATGCAAGGGTTTGAAGGTATTGAGATATTGACCAATAACAATACAATCTAAACTTTGTTGTGAAAAGATTAATCTAACTGTAGTGTAAGGGAAGACTAAAAACGGGAGACAGAGGACAAGGGAATCTATTTAGGCAAAAGATAATGAAGGCTGACTACTATTTGAACATAATAAATGGAACAATTCCTACACTCTCCTCCAGTTGTTTGCTAAGGTTGCTCTCTCTGTCTTGACTGCTCATTTTCTATTCCCCAAATTCAGCTACTGAAGGAATAATTCCACACTTCAAAGCACAATTCAAATCTCAATTTTTACGAAGAATCTCTGAGATCTCCAGGGGAATTCCCTAATGCCTTCATGTTTTGTAACTATAATAAGTTACATGGCTCATGGTAGGTGGCCAAACAATGTAAGTCAAATGACTGAATGCAATAACACACAAAAATTTGCCTTGTGTTAAAGTTATTTTTGTATCAGTTTGTTTTACTTATATAATCGGGAGAACAGCGTCTTCTTTAAATCTTTTCATCCTTATAAGGAGATTTGTGTATAGTAGGTAGTGAATAACTGTTGAATTAAATTGATCTCTCAAATTTTCTGAAGATGTACAAATCTAATAAATCTGTATGTGAGCATTAATAATGTCATAAAATAGTTGAATTCAACATTATATATTATCATGTACGGTTGTATTTAGGCAATATGATATTGAACAATTTTAGAATAAACCATTTTTTTCTAGATGTAAGTTAAATGAAATGTAAGTTTTCATCACAGCATCACAAAAGTCATCAAGATAATTGGAAACCATGTCAAGAAGGAAAGCTAACACTTCAACTTTAGTTATGAGTATATGCTAGTTTTCAACCTACAGCTTCTCAATCTAGTTCTCTTTCCATGTTTTATGATGCTGGAACTGGACCCTGCCAACCTCGTCCTTTGCTAGCAACACAATGATAGTAAATGGGGCTAGTAGGACACCTCAAGGCAGCTCCAAAGCAAGTCTCACCATCATCCTAGCGAGAGCTTGCCAGTGAGTCTCAGCAGCACCACAGCAGATAGCTCTCCAATTAGCTTCCTAACTTCACAGCACACAGCTTCTAAGCTACTTTCAAGGCCATCCCATTAGATGAATTCCTGGGGAGTTTTACTGGCATCCCCAGAGTGGTTTCCTGTGGCACCTCAGTGAATTTTGTGCTCCAAAGGGACCTCAGCCACATCTCTCAGGTGAGATCTGAATCCCAACTTTGAGCTAGAAGGTGGGAGGAACCCACCTCCAAGTCTGTTTTTGCTTTGTGTTCTTTCGTCAGCTCTGGAGATAATGTTCTCCAACTCTGCTATACCTGTATTTTGGGGGGTTCTCTTTATACCTTTTTTAGTAGTTAATCTCCTTTTACAAATTTAATACATCTTAATATTAAAATTTTCACTGTTCATATTACAGCTGTGGCTTTTGTCTACTGAATAACCTTGACTAAAACAGTCTGAAAAGGAATTTTCTAGAAGCAGTCAACCATTACAAGAAGAACAAGATGCTTATATTCAAATATTGGCTAGGTCACACAAGGGACCTGTTTCAAATAGAAGAGTTGGAATCCTTGATATACTTATAGCCCTTCCAAGGAATTCCTTATAAATAGGTCCACATGCTTTTACTATATGTCCCCTTCACCCTGAACACAAATGAATGAGTGACTTCTGCAGAGCCAGCAATCTTATAGGTGTCCAGGGACTTTTGAGACATCCTGGCAATATGATCTTCCCAAAACAGATGCTTTAAGTCAATAGTGACCAAATCAATCAATTGATCAATCAATCAATTTCTCTCTGACAGAATATTGTGTCATTGTTAATAGGTAGAGTCTAAAATAGGACCTACTAAACAGGAGCCATGAGATATTAGGAAGCACATATAAGTAGAAAACTCAGGGCAAAAAGCATCTATTGCTTCCTCTCATAGAAGCCTATACTTTTCTTACATAACATTATCTTAATTGTGGAATTATACTTAGGTACTTTTCTTCCCACCAGACTCTGAGTTTCACAAGGGTAGGGATTGTGTATGTCTTGCTTTCATAAACCCCCAGTATCTAGCATAAGAATGGGTACTCGATAAATATCTGGTGAATGAGTGAATAACTGAATGCCAATAGACTGCAATTCTACCAAGGATCATAGAAAGTTTTTCTTGAAACACATAATGGCAACAGTATAGGGACTAATAGCTGAGAGTACTGTAGGCATTATCAACAAAGTAACTTTGTTGAGTATTGCATAGTATCCTGACTACCTGTTTTATTTCCAGAAATGGATTTCAGTCACCTAGTTGATTTCCTGTGAGGCAGGATAGTATGGGTGATTCATGACATTGTTACTTCCCCAAGTATTTTTGCAATTTATTGAAGAGTAATTTAGCTTTTGGCATTTGTTATTTGCAATCAAGAAGAGATTGTCAAATGCTCAACTTTATATTCTTGATTTCATGTATTGTTCCTCAGTTGCTGTGCTTATACTATTACTCAACTCTCCTCAGTGGGCACACATTGTATAATAATAGTAATACAGGAATCAGACATTTAAGTGGTAAAGAGAAAATGATGCACATTCTTGGACTTTGACTCTCCCTTAGCTCTGTGCACCTACTATATACAAATATATATATATATATATATATATATATATATATATGGCATAAAGAAACTATGACTGATTAAAGACTACCTACTTGAGACAATATTAACTGTTTTTAAGAAAAATGTATCAAGAGATTTCACATCTGTGTTGTTTATGAATTTCTACCACTGAAGCTTCAAAAAGTCTACTGGATTCAGGCCTAATTTCTAGCCTCAGGGATGTAGATATCTAATATTAGAGAGTGCTGGGGATATGAAAAAAATATATTCCCTTAACCTCAGGGGAATTCCAATATGGCTGTGAAATATTTAGGATACATAGGGATCATTTTATCATAAACTTCCATTTATTATAATTTTGCTTAATGGCTTAATTTTGATCAATTACAGGAGCTTGATCACTTAAAACTATTGTGACAGATGATAACTCATGTTTATATTCTTGTTTTGGAAACTGAGGAAATGATTCAGAAGATTGTGCATTTGTATCTGATATAATATCTGGTAGATTAAAGGCATCCCCCAGCTGTTCTGTCCCTGGAGATTAAGAAAAATGATGAGTGTAAATATTAGTAATAATATGTATTATCTCATGTGAAAGACAAGTTCAGTAAAAGTTTAATATGCAACTTTATGTATTATAAGCAAATGAATATAATTTACAGATCCATATAAGTAACACATTGGAAATTCCACTAAACTGTAATATACCTTAAATCAGCCATGATTGAAATTTCATTTAACAGGGAGAAAAGCAGTATTTCTTTTTCCAACAGCTCCCTGCATTGTCATCATGGCATAGTTGGGTAGTAGTGAGTGCCAGCTGAGGACCCTTCTCTCTTCTGTGTCACCATCTGGCTTCAGTTCCGCTTCAATCAGTTTCTATTGGCTTTTGGATTTATGTTGGAGTTCACAAGCAGAAATGAAGGAAGTTTGACCATACATTAGAAATAACCTTCTTTCTCCTCATTTTTGTCCCTCTGAAATTTGTAAAGGGATATTTTGTCTCAGAAGCCTTGGGCCAGTTAATTTAAGCTTTAACAGCAGCAAAGATATGTCACCATTCCTGCAAAATCCCACATGCTCCTTTGCCAAACTATGATGTCAATATTTTTTCACCTGTGTTTCTACAGTGCGATCAGGATTCTTGTTTACACTACATCGAATGTTAACTGTCCTCTGCAAGTGGATGATGTTGTTTGCCTTGCTTAATTTTAAGTTAGTTATGAGGACCTATTTTTTCAACCTTGAGTTTATGCTATTTTATTTTTAAAAACTGATATCATTTGGTATTTACTTTTGGGATCCCAACAGTAAAACATTGTGTGTTGACATTGTTATGAAAGACAAGCTGAGTAATTTCTTATGAAAACCATAATTTCAGGTTCCTATTCACTCAACAAAATCAGGAGTAATACAAAGCTGAGCTCCAAAACAATTTAGCATAGAGTAAAAGTCCTCAGAAGAGGATAAAATAGAAGGTTCATCACCATTAGCTGACGGTGCTAATCAGCTATTCATTATAAATATACCATTAGAAGTACTGCTGAAACCACTCTACTTAATGGTCAATTGGGTTTTCCATTAGAAACCCATTTTCAGGATCTAATATATCAACATTCAATCTTGTAGAAGATCTAAAATTATGCACACAGCTTTGAAGCCTACAAATAAGATTTGGAAGGAAATGAGTTACTTTTGGTATCTCAGTAAGCTATGCTTCTGAACAAAATACACCTGTGCAGGTTCCTTTTAATTATTCAGCAAATATTTATTGATCATCTTCTATGTGCTGGAACTTACAAACCATACTCTGAAGGAGCTACTGTCTGGTTAGTGAAGTGAGCGTGTGAGTGTGTGTGTGTGTGTGTGTGTGTGTGCGTGTAACAGAATTTTAGAGCTGGTCTGAACAATATATGATCTAAATTAGGTTCTTCCTTTTTTCTAAATAAATTTCTATTTTTTTAAATTTATTTATTTTTGGCTGCATTGGGTCTTCGTTGCTGCGTGCGGGCTTTCTCTAGTTGTGGCGAGCGGGGTCTACTCTTCATTGCGGTGCACGGGCTTCTCATTGAGGTGGCTTCTCTTGTTGTGGAGCATGGGCTCTAGGCACGCGGGCTTCAGTAATTGTGGCGCTTGGGCTTAGTTGCTCCACGACATGTGGGATCTTCTTGGACCAGGGCTCGAACCTGTGTCCCCTGCATTGACAGGTGGATTCTTAACCACTGCATCACCAGGGAAGCTCAGGTTCTTCCATTTTTTTAATTAAAATATTAAGGCACCAAAAGGGTACATGACTTTCCTTGGATGTGGTCAAGTCGGGTATGGCTTCTGGTCCAATAATCTTTCTAGTACTCACGCAGTCTATACTGAATGAGTATCCAGGGGTTCACATGTATGAATATAGAGAGGATTTCAGGAAATTTAGGCTGTTCATCTATGGGAATCAACAGCATAGGCTGACTAATTATCATGCTAGAAACAAACATTTTATACAATGACTACAGGCCAATAAGGAAAGAGATGCCTGAGGGAAGAAACTTTGTTGATTGTAGCCACAACCATCAGTCAACAGGCTAACCAGCAAAGAGAAAGTGGTAAGAACGAACAAAGCCACAGTTCTGCCACAATTTTCCTAAATGTCTCTAGTCCTGCCTCAGAACAAGAAATTCACTGACAGACATGATAAATTTGTGATCACAAGTTCAAGTATATGCTCATTAGAATGTATATTTCCTAGAGTATGTGGTCATTTTCAAGGGTTCTCTTTTCAAAACCCTATTAACATGAATTTCATGGAATTTACAATTGTTCATATTGAATCCTGACTGGGGGGAGAAATGTGCTTTCTAGATATTGAAGCATATCTGATGTTCAAAGAATTATTCACTAAAAAAATCTCAACTTCCACATGTTCAAAGCCTTGTAAAAGAATAAGACAATTCATCTGTTTTTCACCTTAATTCAATGAGGTATTTGATTTTCAACTACTGTCTCAGCACTGTATTAAGACCCTGTTACTAGGGAATAAAAGAAAATTACCTGTAATCCCCTTTCCTCAGAAAGCATGTTATTATAATGGATTTCTCACTTTAGTCTGCCTTAGCTTCTGTCTAGAGAGAAGTTGGTGTGCTTTAGAGCATCAGAGCTACTAAATCACCTCGCCAGCAGGCCATGCTCACCTTCTCCAGCTGAAGGAACAGGATTGTTCTTACCACTTGGTTCAAAGAAAAGACAGAAAGCTTGTGGATTAAAGTGACCTGTCATGAACTTCTCGATTTGGGACAGGTAAATAGGACGCTATTACTGAGGCAAAACTTTGGATGATTATCCTAAAATAGAGCAGCTTTCTTTTAAAGATACTCCTGTATTTGAAACTATTATTCTATCCTGGAAAACATCATATGGATAAGAAAATATAGTGGTTTTATAACTAAAATAAGATGTCACATCACACCAAAAATAACTTTGTCTTCTTAACATTTATTCTTTTCTAGTTAATAAGATGGGACCACATTATAATAGCTTTGCCCGTTAGGCACCTCCAGCCCTACCCACCTCCTTTTACCCATTATCTATGCTCTTCCAAATGCTAATTAGAAAATAATAGACATTACCACTGACAACAATTATTTATTGAATGTACTATAGAAGAGATGGGAACAAACACTTATGTGATACGTAATACATGTCTGATATTTTACAGAAACCCTGCATGGTAGATATTATTAAATGGAGGAAATTGAGGATTTACAAGATAATTTTCCCAAGTTTTCCCCAGGGGTTGTGAAAGAAGTTTATTGGTAAAACAGTTCATTGAAAGCCCTGGTGTGGATTAGGTAATAAGGGGCACAAAGAAGTAGAAGTCCCTGTCTTCTAAGACCTTATAATATATCTGGAAAAATATGATATATGCAAATGTCACAATGCAAAAACAGTATGAAATACATAATCAGCATTGGAGAAATTGAGAGGAAGATGAGCTCATGTGTGAATGATAGAGTTTAGAAAGTTTTGAGAACTATTTATGTACCAAAGAAAATAACAGCTAACACTTATTGAAAGCCCACCTCTCTGTATTCCTGATGCTGCTTTTAGAGCGTCACATATAGTAAGCCAAAAGCAAACAAACAGAATACAAAGAAAAAAACAAAAACAAGACTATGGGTCAGCTCTCTTTACCCTAATTTTACAATGAGGATTTTAAGATACAAGTAGGCTAAGTACATAACTATTATGTGATGATTGTACAGAAGAAGAGCTACATACTTAACTGAGTATATCATAATTTGAATCCACCCTTCCACTTTCTATAAGTTAAGGTTTATCATCATTAAACTCTCAGCATATTCTCAAATTCTTTCCAAATGTTCAGCTCATTTTTTCTTTAAATTAATACCTGGCTGCCTAGTGAAGTACCTAGTGAGGTAAGTGTCCTCATTCCTCCCAATGGCTTCTTCCACTCATTGTCTGATCTGTGTAATTGGAAAGATAGAGTTTCAGTTAATAGAGATGGGGGATATTTTGAATGAAGCACTTTGCATGAAAAAAACTCACAAATTTAATCAAGATATATTTCCTTTGAGTTGTTAATTAGCTATTCTAGCTGAATAGACAGTTGGATATATAGATGTGAGTGCCAGGGTGAGGGAAAGGGTCTGTGAGTGTGCTCAGGTACAGTATTCTTGAAGTTGTCTATCTATAATCCTTGTATGCACCCCTTCTGTATTCACTCTTCAGCCCTTCCAACTCTGCTTCTTTTTCTCAATACTTTCTGAAATTTCTCTCTCAAATTTCAACAATATCTCCCTAACAACTTTCTCAATGTACTGAAGTTAATCTTCATTTTATTCAGTTTTCTGCTGAATTACATGCTTACATGCTTTTCATCATCTTTCTCTCTTTCTTTGGATCTGATAGAAAATATCCATCTGCCATTCCTCTTAGGATTCACAATCACTTTCTTCAGATCCTCTTTTTCTGCTAAAGTGTTAAGTGCTGATCAAGGAATTCTGTTTTCCTTGTCTTCTTGTTCCCATAATCATAGTCTTTAACTTCAGGAGCCAGGCAGCAAACAAAAATGAGGAAAATAAACCTCATAGAGAAAAACATAAAGTAGAGGGCACTGGGACAAACTGCAAGGCACACAACTTATCTAAAAGAAACCAAATGCCAAGGTTTTAAACACTAAGCAAATATAGTGAAATTTATCCATGGATCACCGGGGCACGAGGTAGATCACTGTGGGTCAGTATTCTCTGCTAGCTCTCTCTCCCTTAACCCAAATTAAGCAATCACCTATATGCAGCTAATTTGAAGATAAATATCACTAGCTCAGAACTTTCTCACATTATCCAGGAGCCAATAAACTATAAACTGGAGAAAATATGAATATTTTCTTTTATCGCAAAGACACTGTAATTTCAGAGACATTTCCAACTATCAAATTAAATCAATACCATTGATATCCTAGGAGCCCTAATTCAGCATATTAAAATCTTGAATATATTACCTTTCTTGGCTGAGTACTTTTTCTTCTAATGTCTCCTACCTCGGTAGTAATTTTCCCAGGATAGAAACTCTGGAATCAACTTTAAATCCTGCTCTTCCTGTACTTTTCCTGTATTAATAGTTAACTGTCTTTTGAACTAAGTATTTGATTATTCCAGAGAGGCCTTCCTTGGGAAATTAGAAATTGGATAAATAAGATTGGTTTCTGAGACACATGTTGGACCAAATCAGAGAGAGGCACAATTATCCTAAAGAGACAGAACAGCTCCCAGATCTGGAAGATTTCCTAGTAATCTACTATCATTTTTGTGCCATTTGAATGACATCCAATTGAGGAAGTCTTAACTGGGCTGTTTTGTATGTTGCCAGAGGAGCACCATGAAGATATGGGCAGTTCATTATGATTGAGTCAGCTGCTTTATTTGATAGAGTTCTGAAGGAAATTTATCAAATCATCCCCTTCTATTAAGGTAGTTGCTTTGTGAACTTGGAAATGTGAGGTTCTTGAACCTTCAAGTCATAAGGCTAGACCAGAGTTAATATCAAATAAATGGTACACTATGAAATCACTTCAGAAATTGGCACACACACATCCCTTTGATTGCTAAGAGTTTTAAGCTTGTCTACTTTTCCAGCTTCTACAGATCCTACCTCTTTCTTCACTCCTTTATATCCTTTTTCATTCTCACTGTCACACGTCAACCCTGACCTGACAATTTCTACCCTAGACCTTCTAATAATCTTTCTGCCTTTCAGTCTTTAATTTATCCTCTTCTGCCACATAGAGTTTTTAAAACAATAGATAATATCATCACTTGTATCTTTCCAGATCAAGAGGTTTTCTTTTTTTTTTTTTGGCTGTGCTGTGAGGCATGCAGGATCTTTGTTCCCCGAATCCATACTCCCTACAGTGGAAACACCAAGTCTTAACTACTGGATGAACAGGGAAGTACTTTATATATATATATATATAGATCAATTGGTTTCCAAAAAGCCTTGACCCAGGGCAGAAGAGAGGGGTAGGTAGGTATTAAACAGTGGTGATCCATACTGACAGCAAGACCACAATTCCCTCCTAGAGGAGCCCACTTCCCAGAAGGCCATTAGGTTTCCTATTCTCCCAAGGCAGAGAACTACACTTTAGCTATTATCTCTGTTTAGGACAAATGAGTTTCTTTTTCCCTTTAAGCCAGAAAGACATGTAGCTCAGGTTGAGATGAACTTGAAATATTTGCTTTGTCTTCAGTGATGTTCATTTTCTTAAGAGCAGCTTTCAAGGGTACTTATTTCAAGCAGTACTACCTTGATTAAGTCTATAATATTAAAAGCATATATTTGTTCCATAGGGCAAAGTAGGCATTATGCATCTTAGGCTTTAATAATTATGTAAAGGCACTAATTTAAATCAGATAAAAACTACTAAATGAGTTTATGGCATATTCTGCAAAATAAATTCCTTTTTATAGCCTTATACACAGAAAGATGAGCATTTTGCAAAGCAGTAAGCTCTGGCAGTGCATGTGATATCACCATGAAAGGGAACAGCGAAAGAATATAAGATGGTACATTTTAGTAAAGTTAGAGTTTGCCAAATTTGACACACTGAGATTTTTAAAGAACTAAGATGAAAGACTAAGTTTGAGTGCTCAGTTAGAATCTCAAATCTTATTATTATTAATAAAAGTGCAAAATGTGACCTCAACAAAATTTATTATGCACTGTACAAAATTTGCTTTGTAAAGTATGTCATTTTATTCAATGTTGTTTGCTCTCTCCTATGTACATCCCCCAAGGGCAAAATTGTTTGATGACTATATTCTCTGCGGTCAGATCATGCAAAGTAAACAATACTATCACTATAGAAGCTAGGCCAGGGAGGTGTATGGGGGTACAGCTACAGATTAAATAATCAGATAATATTGCTCCTTTTATTTCCCTAAAGATTAGAATGGAATCATGCAAATTAAACTTTATAAGAATTAATGATACAGTCATAGTAGCTAAAATGTTATCTTCCACCAAACTGAAGGCCTAAGAACTTCTGAATTGGGCTTTGATTGTCCTGATGTCAAAGACAGATCTTTCTTTGAGACAGCTCAGTATACAGCATAAAACAGCAGTTCTGGGCTTAGTACAACCCTGAACCAGCATGATGAAGGGGCTAGGAAATTGCTGTGATGTATAATAGTCCCTGCATCGAAAGCAAATTTGTCTGCAACCTCCTGGGCTCACTGAATATTAAGATAAGGCAACTGGGATTGGCACTTATTCCTCTCAGTTTCAGAGCTAAGACATGTGGAAATGATTGTAGGCCTAGACTATCACATTTCTTCTAAAAAAATGTTGGCAAGTCCTCATAAACTGTGGCCAGTTATTATTATTATTCTCCTGAACATCATTTGGGGAAAAAATAAGGTCTAATAGAAAAGAAAGAGAATTCTGGCACCTTTGTGGATCCAAAAGAAGTTTTATTGAAAATACAACTTTGGAAAAAATGGTATGGGGGAAAAAATCAATATAATTTGATGACTGCTTTTTGGACCTTAAAAAGATTGATCTAAAAGTTAATTTCTGCCTTATTAGGCTAAGCCATGGACCTGAAAAACCAAAAAATATGGGTTAAATTCAATTGAATCAATTCGGTTCTCCTTTCCTCATGGCAGGAAATGGTACAATTTAATGTACAGTATTAAAAGAAAGACACAAGTTCTGACTTCTAAATGACAACATAATGATGAACAAAAATCCTATTCACTATAACCCAGAACCTATTCTCTAGTGTTTTGGGGTTCTACATAAGAATGGAAATCTCCCTTTGAAAATGAGATGTAATAGTTAAGTTTTAGATGCTAAAGAAGGTCAAGAAATTTTAGAGCAAATTTTTTAAGGTATGACTGTGAATGGCAGTGTCAAGAAGAAAGTTTATTTAGAAAAACACTTCTGATAAACTTCAACAAAAGTAAATGAGTTTTACTTTATCTTCAATACAAAGGAACATTTAGACATAAATACAGTTGCCATATGTAAATGTATTGGAAATGAGCATGGCATTCAAGCCTATGGTATTTCAGTACCAGTCTCAACAATTTTATAGCTAGGTCACTTACTCTTATTGAGTACTAGTTCTCTTATCTGTAAAATAAAGATAATGACACCCATAACAAATGGTTATGTGAAACAATAAAATAATGTATATAAGTGACCTAGCACGATGCCTGTAAAATATCTACTCTACTGAAATACAACATTTCATATACTAAATATTTAGAAAAATAGAAAACAAAGTCAGACACTCTTATAGTCTGATTTCTGGGTTCATTTAAAAATATTTTGAAGTCAGAATCTATATTTAAATGAAGAATATTTATTATTCTATTTCCAGTGCCTGAGACAGTATTGAATGGGTAAATAAAAAGTTATTAATTTTATTTTTAAAGTCATGAGTCTAAATAATGGGTTTTGATCTGATTTGATTGTTTTAAAATCAGTTTTAGAAGTTTGCTTTTGTTTTTCCCACATTAGATAATATTTCCTGCTTAAATCCTAGATAGCATTCATAAATCACTTGCTAATACAATAGCAATCTTCCCATAAGTATGGTGTCCTGTGGCCACTTGGGGTGAATGCCAGATGCTGTATGAAATAGAGGTATGCTTTTACAAGCTCCTCTCCTAATATGACATCTTGCAGAAAGAATCAACTTTCTCCAGGAGCATACTTCACACAATGCTTATGTGACCTCTCAGTGCATTAATGACAGCAGGTAAATCATTGGGTTTCATCTAACAGATGAATTGATTTAGGGATGCAAAGAAAGTACTCACTAAACAATGTGCTATCCAGCTGGAGCATAATGAACACACTTGTAGCCAAGCAAGTGGGTTTAAATGCTTCAAGTGGGTCTAAATGCTTAATTAACTTTTTCTCACCTTCCAAAAAATGAGGACACCAAAAGTATAATCAATCAAATCTGTTTAGTGTGACTCTAGAGCCAGATCCTCTGTATCTACCAAGGGTTAGTCCTCACTAGGCTTAGTTAAATACCTGAAGATTTGCTTGTTTATTTGTTTGTTAATAATCTTTTATTCCCACAGGAAGATATACAGAAACCTAGGAAAGGGTTGACTCACCCAATTGGGCATTCATTCTGCTCAGGTTCCATTCAGTAAAAGGATGTTACTTACCTCATTTGCCTATTTCAGACCCTAGATTTTAATTTTAAAAAATAGACAGGCATATATTTTAAAGAGTAAGATGGGAAATAATCATAGACAAAAAAGAAATTTGCACAGAGGCAAAGCCTTTCAGTCAGTCTTCTGATGAAAAGAGATTCTTTTTCCAACTTAACCCAAATCAAGAATTATACACTGTAATAGCACAAAATTAAGGAAATCTTGACTAGCTTTATGCACATTTATGTAGAAGAAAAAAGCCAATGGTAAGTGATGTTTCTCTTACTCTGTCTCTACTCTGCCTTATAAACTTTCTTCACGTAAATGAGACAATGACCACCTGACACTGACTAAGAAGCTGATGAGCAGGAGAGATGACACCAAATATCTATTTTATGTGCAATGTACTGGACTCTGGAGCAAGACTGTGTGGGATCAAATCCGGTGTCTTCTATTTGCTACCTGTGTGACCTTGGCAACTTATTCAACTCCTCTTTGCCTCAGGTTCTTCATTTATTAAGTGGATATAATCATAATACCTTCTTCATGGAGTTGTCATTAGAATCAGCATTTGTAAAGCACTTAACAACAGTATTTGGCATATAAGCAAGTACTAAGTATGATAAGCATAAGTATTATCAACCTATCTATCATCAGCATTATCATCATTATTTATAAATAATATGTTAACATAACTAAAATGGCAGAGGCATGATCACAATTTGTTGAGCCTATTAGAAAGGTCTCTAGGACTCCTAGATGTTTTCTGTTTTTTGTTTGTTTTTTAATTTTAGTTTTCCATTTTGATGGAAAGCATGTGATATTTACACTGCTGTAGTACAATTATGACTCCACAATATTTTCAGCATAAAATGTTCTGTTGGTTACAGTGGAGGATATAAAGATGACTAACATACAAAGGAGCTTATAATCTATTGGAGTGGATTCAGACATGCACAGAAAAAATATTATGACATGAACAAGGAGTAGAGTGTGAAGAAGTGTCAATGGGTGACAGAATTAGACAAATTTTAGGTTTCAAAATGAAGATAGATTTTAAAATGGGTAATGCTAATTTTAAATCCTATCACAGCAGTTTGGTTAATTTGAGAGAATATTTATCCAGTTTGTAAGATGGGAGAACAAGCCAGTCATAGGACTGCTGCAAAGTTTTGAAACTTGTTAGATTAGCACTTCTGGGTTCTATAGTTTTATCCTAGTATAATGGTGGACTACTTTGGAATGTAAGTAATTCTCATTTGAGGTATGTAGAAGAGTATGTATGAAGTGCTACCAAAAATTTGCAGGAAAGTTTAGAAATCAAAGATTAACTTGCACCCAAGTCATTAATAATCATTTGCAACAGCATTACCATCAACATCCATGGGCACTATAATCATTATTTTGTTTGTCTCTTAAAGTGTCATCAGAAGAAGTTATATTTGATATGTTCCTTCACTGTCCTATCACTTCTTGGACTAATTTTCCATTTCCTCAATTAGGGCAGGTTTTCTTTCCCTAAAATGGCCCAACGTATGTTACCCTGAGATATCCAGGATGTTTATTAAGTTCTCAACCAACTTTACATTTTGATAACTTCAGTGGTACTAATGGTAAAGTAAACTGTAAATAAGAATTGACTCATCAAAAACACATCTCTGGATGAGTTTAGGACCAGAATCAAGAGTAAGGGTGTTAGGCACATTTGACAGTAACCAAGAATGTTTTAATGACTTGGGAAATTAAATTGAAACATAAATCAGAGTTAACATTGATCATATTGAAGCCTGGATGTGGGAATATTACTGTTATGCTTTCTCAAAACATTTATTTTTGCTTCCATCACTTGGGTCCCTGAAGTTATTAAAGTTTAAGGTTGCATGGATCTATTATCTATTGCAGCAATGAAGAAATTTTTGAAAACAGAAGGTCACTTTTACTTTAGAATGAAAAAAGATCTTGATACTCAAAGTATCTAATTCTAAAACACTGAAATTAAGGAAACTAGGTTAATACCAAGTAAATGTTCGAGTCAGGCATGACAGGAGTCTAATCTATTTCCCCATTCTGAGCAAAGATACCTATTTGACCATAGCCAAGAGAAAATGTGTTCCAGGTGTTGACAATTTGTGACAGTCTCTTCATTGTGTACTTTGGCAGGAATAGAGCCAACTACTTCTAAAGTTAAGGGAGGAAAGGAAGAGGAATAAGAAATATGTGTGTGTGTATGTGTGTGTGCACACGCTTCTATATGTCTGTTGTCTCACAAAGTGCTATCTCCACAGTAAGAGGAATCAGAAGCAGCTGCTTATAAAGTTAATAGTTAATACAGGGGGATATTTTTCATCTCATATCTCTTTAAACTTAAACATTTATTGGTCACTGCCAAATATTTGTTTTCAATAGAGGTGGAGTCTTCAGAAAAATTTGAACGGATAGAAGACATGTATAATCTCTGTCCCTTAAGATAATCTTTATAAAATGGCCTGTGTCTTCCCTAAATTCCAGCACTAAATGATCACACATGAAGAGCAGGTATGTTATAAAATAAAGTGTCAGTAGCAGTTTTTGATTGTATCCATGTGTAAGTCTTTCTCTTATTTGTATTGCCTATTTTAATACTGATAACCACTTCCTTTGTGTTAAGAACATCTTCCTGATACTTTGATACTAAGGCATCCTTTCTTTTGGGTTTCTAATTTAAATGTCTTCAGATACATCTACAAGTTTTTCTTTCTTCTTCTCTCAAATGTATGTGTACAAAGAGGGCATGCAGGTAATGTCTTATTATCCAAGCTAATGGAAAGGAGGAGCAGAGTAAATGATTTAGAAGAGGAAATAATCCTTCTGATAAACATGTTAAGGGCATTATGAGAGTCTTTAATTTAGAGAAATAACAAAATGAGTAAGTAGCTGGAAGGTATTCTTAGGGGAGAGTCTGAGAAACAAGATGAATTCTTAAAAGCATTCCTTTCCCCATGTTAATACTTACATTCTAAAAGGCCCTTCCCATTTATTTATTTACAGAAGTGATACCTATCTAGAGGGGGCTTTAGGATTAGGAGAGATTCTTTTTTATTTTTTATTTATTTTTTTACTAGAGGAAGAGAGAAGTGTCATGGTAGTGGGCACTCATTGCGGCTCAGTAAAGACTAACAATAATCAGAGGTTGCAAACCATGCCAGTTTAAGGATATGATCTTTATAGTTAAACAGAGCTAAAATTGAATTAATGGCTCTGCCACATGATATCTGTGTATCCTCAAAATTACTGATGATCAGGGACTTGCTTTCTTCATATGTAAAAATCAGAAAAGAAACCTCCGTCATTAAATGGTTTTGAGTTAATCTAAATGAGTTAATATGTTTACAGAGACTAATTTAGCAACTGGCATATGCTGGTTCCACTGTGGGATATGAAGCTGTACCCATGACTGTTTTTCTTTTGCACTGATTGTTGCCCTGGGTACAGTCCTCTTAGTTGGTGGCTTAAAGCAGTGTCCTGCCAGCCCCCAGGGCCAAGAAACTAAACCTTTTTCCCATGCCTTAGCTGTAGTCCTTGTATTAGCTCCCTATAGCTGCATAACAAATTATCCCAAGACCCAGCAGCTTAAAATAATAAACATTTATTATGTCACAGAGATCCTTTGGGTCAGGAGTTCAGGAATATACAAATAGTGTGGATCTGACTCGGTCTGTCATGAAGTTGCAGTCAAGACGCCAGCTGGAAATGCAGTCATCTGAAGGTTTGACTTATCTGCAGGATCTGCTTCCAAACTCACCAGGTGACTATTGGCCATTGGCTTCAGTTCTTACCATGTGGGCCTTGCATAAGACTGCTCATCATATGGCAGCATGCTTTCCCAAAAGGAACTGATTGAAGAGAGACAAAGTGTGTTTTTATAACCTAATCTCAGATGTGAAACACGATCACTTCTGCCATATTTTATTGAGTGCACAGATTAACCCTGGTGTGATGTGGGAGGGAAGTATACAAGAGTGTAGTTCAGGGTTCAGAGAACATCAGAGACCTTCTGAAGCTTGTCTTCCTCCAAATGGACTGAACACCAGCCAGCTGATGCCACCTCATGCCTGACTTCAAGTTAGAGCCACTATGTGGTATTTCTTGCCGAGAATTCTCTAACTTACTTCAAAAAAATATAAAATACCAGTTAAATGCATCTGTAGCATGCAATTTTGTTTTTTTCTGCTGGCCAGTCTTATATCCAGGTAAATTTTTCAACTGAGGCCAATTGAGTTTATTATAAACTCATCCATAGGCCACAATAATAGTATTCAGATAAAAAAAAATCTCTACAGCATTGATTTTTAATGTCTCAGATGCCTGCCCAATATATAAGCCTTAAGTCAATCACAGAGCAAGCAGACAAACTGTGCTTTGTGTCACTCCAGAAAGGAAGTGAAGAAAGTTTTAGGAAATTAGGAAAGGAAAGAGAAATGGGACAACAAAGACCCACCAGCACAGATACTACAAGAAAGTCCCAGACAGATCCAGTCAAAGCACAGGAGGAATCTGACAGTTTAAGATTGCCAAGTGTTGATTACATAAAACATATGTAATATTCCAACTAAAAAATTCTTGTTATAGAAACTGTTTCTACTAGGTTTCATTTTAGGGGTTTGTTGCATTTGTCTCAATACTTGGGAATTTAAATCTCCAACCAAATTTTATTTAAGCCAGCCTTAACTAGAACAAGTCAGTAACTCTTCTCTGATTCATACTGTTTTTCGGATTTTAGAAACAGGACAAGGAATGAAAAAAGATTCCACAAAATGAGAATCTTACATTCACGTAAAAATGGTTTTTGACTAAGGTCACATAAGATATTTTGGAACCATAATAAAACCACACACAGTATATTCCAATTGCTATGTTGTTTTGTAGTAAGTGCTTTTTTTAAATGAAAAGTTAACAAAAACAAAAATGTGAAGTTCAAATATCATAGAACTCTGCACTCAATTTTGCAATAAAATATCACATAATCTGTTATGTAATTATTACTCTGTCATTACATTTTCATAGCTTTTTAAAGTATAGTTGACAGATTTGATTCCTGGATAAAAGCAGGTAAAACATCCTCAAACAGGAGCTTTTCATTATTCTGTAAGCAGGTACTTCATTTTATCAAGTGTCTTAGAAATAGATAAGGTCATTCTGGTTTTTTGATGTCACCTGTGGGAGGTTATGCTAAAAAATCGGCTAATTGTGGATTAGTAAATTTCTCTGTCTCTCATTGAACAAGACAATACCTGTTATCTAGGGAAAAGACTTATTACTAAGAATCCATAAAAATTATCTCTCCTTGCTTTCCCTTGCTTCAGAGTTAATTATGTGCCTTTGATTACTTTGCATTATGTTTTTCAACTTTGGTCAATGGACGTTACTCAAACAACAGGTTGAACTAGTCTGCACATAAATGACAAGGCCATAGATTTCTTCTCAGGGGATACGGTAGCATCAGTACACAAGGCCTTATTTATTCACTTAAGCAAACTCAGGCTTATAACTCTAGAGGTGACAACCGCCACACAATTAGAAAAACTAGTTCTCCCTAGCTGGTGTTTAAGGACCAGCTGCAAGGAACTCTACTATAAGCAAAGGACAGAAACTGATGGAGGTGAATAGAGAGTGGCCTCTCCTCTGCAGCATGTGCTCAGCAGGCTTACGGGCACTGCTACTGGAGAGCAGCCATGGGAGTAGGGAAAAAGCTGGTACAGAGGAGCATATTCACATCTGAGTTCATTGCTAATGAGCAAAGCATGCTACTTTGCCCAATAATTGCATTATTATCTAAGTATTATATTTGGAAAAGAATTCGGGGTTTCTTTTTATAGATATATGTTATTTGCTCCAAGTTCATACTGAGAAATGGAGATTAACGTGTGTTAGGGAAGAGAGCATTATATGGTGTTATCAAAAAGAAACTTTGTACTAAACCAGAGCATTTGGGAAAGATATGATCATTAGCATTTTTATGAGCTTTTAGTTTCCATTTTTTCTGACACTGATAAGAGATCTGTCTTCTCTTAAACGTAATGATTTGTATATTTGCCCTCATTTGCAAGTTCAGAGTCTGAAGGAAGACAAATCCAAGTACTGTCTAATACTGAAATTTCTTTAGGCTGCTCTGACAAAAACAAAAAGGCATTCATCCTCAAATTAGTGACTTCATGCAACAGGATAGAGCAGAAAAGTTGAACTATTTTTGGCTCAAGAATTCTTTCACCCTGTAGTAAACCCTCTGCTGCTATAACACATGTAGACAGGAGGGGTAGTTGAGAGGGTGGCAAGAAATACCCATGTTACAGATGTTGGTCCCTAAGAGGAAGATATTATGTACCTATGCATCACTATTTGCCTAAAATACATAATTTTTGTCCAAAGTGTTTCTAAATATTCTAAATATGGCAGAGCAAGGCATTTATTATTTGGCCACTATGAATATTTTGCCCATCATCACATGAATTAGGTCTCAAGAACTCTACAAGTTTCCTATGTTCACTTTTTCTGTAATTGGGAGGTAGCATAAGGAGGTGCTTAACAACATGGATTCTGGACTCAGATTCTCCCATCTTTTGAATCCTAGCTCCACTCCCTAGCAGCTTGGACAACTTGATCATTCTATGACTCAATTTCTTCATCCAGAAAATAGGGTTAAAATCATGGGGTTTGGGGAGGATTAAATGAGAAAATATATGCAAAGCAATTAGAAGAGTGCCTGGCATGTAGTTAGCATTGTATTAGTGATTTCATTTATGATTATTGCTTTGTCTCAGGAAAATACTATTTTACAGTTTTAATGTAGAAAAACTGAAAAAAAATTAAAATTAGAGGTAGGAAATTTAATAAAATAAAGAAAAAACATATCAATATTTGATGATTTGCCTTTAGATTCCCAATTGCTTCGTGTCCATTGACCTCTCTTGCATTTGAGGAGTGAAAGCCAGTTAGGGAGCCCTACTGAGTGCCTGTTGACATGTGTGCATTCACATTCTGATAATAAAGAAGAGTCCAGTTTTGAAACATGAAACAAGTCATTATGAGACATTGTGTTTCAGGAACTCAAAGGTTAAACTACGGAGGGCCTGACCCTAAGGTTCAAGAGACTGTCCCTAAACTACCCCTTACAGAACCTTGCCTCCAACTAGATACCTTTAACAAGTCCACAGTTTTGACTGGAAATAGTTAAAATCAGCAGTACATGGTATTTCCTAAGTGATCTTGACCCCAATATCCCTTTAGTTCTCTCTGAAAAAGTAAAACTAAATTTCTATGGTTCTTTGATCAATGCAAGGTTATAAAACAGATCAAAGCTAATATGTCTGCAACAGATATCATTTTGTCTGTTTCTTGCTTGATGTTCAAAAGGGTTGCCAAGAGATTTGCTGCAAAGAAAGCATTGAGGAATGAATTTAAGGGGAAAATATTTCCTTTTTGCTATGTTTATAAATTCTCGTTTCTTTTTCCATATCCTCACAATCTGAGATGTTCTAATCGAGGACTTTAAAGAAACATAGTGACGGATGTGTTCCTCTTTCCCAGACTAAGTGCCAATGCATGTTGATGCATAATATTTGGATACCGTTTTGATTTCACTGAACACTTCCAAAGGACACCCACGTACAGATGTTGATTTACTTTCACACACATCCTTTCTCTTCATGAATTTATTTTTCTTGTTTTGAGAGGGTTAGGATGAGGAGAAGAGAGAGACATGAGGTGAAGTCTTTTTCCCTTATCTGTTTGTTGTTCCCTGAGCATTCACTAGGGATGAGTTGACATGCAACAGTCCCTGAGGGCAAGGCTCCCACATCATCTCCAATTTGGTAACCCCTTGGGGGCTGTCCTCTGGGGGATAGTGGTCGTGAAAAATAATGGAGGAGAAATGTAGTAGACAGAGAAATAACAATTCTCAGAGGACTGTAAGAGTCAGGAGTCTCTTGTCAAATTCTGGGTGTTGCCTGAATCCAAAATGGCATGAATTTACCTATCTTTGTTTTCAACTGTAAGCTTGAGAAGCCACTTCCCAGAAAACAAGAATATTTCTTTACCTCACCACATTAAAGTAATTTAAAAAGTGTTAATAATAGCATCACAGCTAACCTCCAGGTTGGGCTACAGGGATCTCTGTATCCTGGAATTCACATTTATGCAGACCCCTCCCATGCCAGATAAGGCTGACTTGTGAAACCAAAAGGAGAGTGCAGAAATGATGGAGTGAGACTTTGAAAGCCAGGCCATAAAAGACATTGTGGCTTCCATCTCTGTACCCTTTGATTACTCTGGGGGAAGTCGCTGACATGCCATGAGGACACTTGAGCAGCCCTGCAGAAAAATACACGTCGGGAGGAACAGAACTGAGCCTCCCACCAATAGCCAGTGAGGAACTGAGGCTTCCTGCCAAAGCTCTGTCACTGGGCCGTCTTTGAAGCAGATCCTCCAGTCTCAGCAAAGTTGTCAAGTGACTGCAGTGTTCTCCAACATCTTGACTGCAACCTCATGAGAGATCACCAAGCCAGAATCACAGAGATAAATAAAAGATTCCTGACCCACAGAGATTTTGAGAAAACTAATTTGTACTGTTTAAAGCTACTAGGTTTTGAGGTGATTTGTTATGCAGCAATAGATAACTGAACAAGGAGGGAAATCTATATGTTAGAACACAAACTGAAAAAAGCATGAAACAAAATAACACCTTCAGTGTAATTTCACCACCATCAACTACTTGCACATACAAAAAAAGAGAGAAAAATATCACCAAAATGTTAATACTTATCATTTGCTGTTGGGACTATTGGGTAAATCATAATCCTTTTTATGTTTATAATGTACAAAGTATCAGTTTTATTGAAAATAACTTTTAAAATGTTTTAAAAGTATTTATCTTATTATGGAAAAGATTGAACCTAATCCCATTAGCTTGATAATATGTTGAGGTAATAATATTCTGGTAACAATTTTAAAATCTGAAATATGGAACTCTGTTTCTGGCATCAGGTCAATTTATACCGAGTTATTTTTCATGTACATTTTTGCCTCCAGCTAGATCTATTTGCAATGTTCATCTAGCTTCAGTGATGAACTTAATTGTAGAAGAAAATGCCTTGCATTCTGATGCTGTGTGTGTGGATTAGGCTGCAGTAACTCTGAGCCATCCTGCCTAGATGTCATGATATTATATATCTTATCAGAAAGAATGATAATTAAAGTGATGTGAGTGCAAATGTAAATTAAAATTATTGGCCACTTTTTAAACTATCTGCTGTATTACATTATAGAGGCAGTGAATTACATGATCATTAAAACATCAAGTCTGTCTCCAACATTTACTACCTGCATAACCTTGGATAAGTTTCTTGCTTATTTTGCACTTCTTTAACCTCATCCCAGTCAAAAAGGATTACTATTGCTATTACTATAACCTGGCCTGGTCTTTAGGAAGTGTGATCTGTTTTCCTTTGCTTAAAGTTTTTGATGTTCAAAGTCAGAAAGCAGGATCTACAAGACAAATGTTTGAGACACCATAAGATATCACACAATAAATCGGGGGTGAGAAATAAGGGACTGTGTATAAATATTTTGTTTAGGCTTTGCAGTCTCCTAGTCCAGCACTCAAATTCCCACTGTACTGATTATTAATTGTGTGACATTGGAGAGTGCCATAAGCTCTTTGAGTCTTATTTGTTTCATCAGTAATAAGAATATATGGACTACCTCATAGGGCTGTTTTAAGAATTGAATAAGATAACAAAGGTGAAAGGAGCATAGTTCCCTGTATATAACAAGTACAAAGCACATGCTAGTTTCCCCCCTTCCCTCCCCCCCACCTTTTCTTCATTCTCTGTGTATTGGACGGGAGTCAGGGGGAAAAGAGAAAATTAGCAGGAATGAAAATGAGAAGATGAGTTAATGTGAAAAAAAATTTCAATACATCACTGAGTTATTATTCCATTTTGTTAATCCAAAAAGGAACATAATAATAATAACAAACTTATTAGACCTTACCTCATTAATCTCACCATAGCATATTAAACTGCCTGGTAGAAATGTCACACCTACTATTCACAAAAGCAATTATTACTGCATATAATTTGGATGTATTCGGAAAATCCCCTGCTAGAAATTCCTTGTTAGAAAAAGTTCACAATGCTGTAACACACACAAAGCAGTTAATGGTAAGTCATAGGATGTCAAATCTATCCCTGTCATGAAGAAACAGGAATATCTTTATAAGGTTAATTTAAGGTCTCTATAACTCTGTCAAAATAGTGGCACATGGACATTTCTCATCCTTAGGACCTCAAGAATTGCTGAATAGCACAGAAATCCAACATTATTACATAGGCTTCCATGACACAGTTTTAGGTGTCCAGTATTGAATTTTAAGCAAGCTGAGAATTTCTGATCTTGATCTTGATGCACAAGACAGTTTGTCTACCAAATATAGTGATTTCCTGAAAGCTTAATATTTCCTTTTCATTTTACTAATGTTACTGTTGGTTGTTTAGAATATTTACTTAATGTTTTTTAAAAAGCTGCTTATGCCCTAGGGCTTTAAAAACAAAAGAAATAGTTTTTCAAAATCCAAACAAAAAATTAATTAATTAAAATAGTTGTTGCAAGTCATCATCTTAACTATCAACTGGGAATATTTTAACATGCAAAGAAGTCAGCAATAAACAGTTTCCTGAATTGTACTAGGCCTATGAGACTTCTCAAAGTCCCTCTGTCCCTTGCCTAAGGCATGCTTTCATAACATGACTTGCTGCATGGTTTTAATGAAAATTATAGCAATCACTCTTTTTGGAAGAAGAAAACATAAGGAAGGAAAGGACAGAAAGAAAAGAGAAAGGAAGGGAAGAATGAAATAGGACACAGAGAAAAAACTAGTTATAGTCTTACAGACCAAATCTAGGTTTTACTTTGCCAATTTTAACTTTTTAAAATTTGTGTAATTTAGGGCTTCCTTGGTGGCGCACTGGTTGAGAGTCCGCCTGCCGATGCAGGGGATATGGGTTCGTGCCCTGGTCGGGGAAGATCCCACATGCCGTGGAGTGGCTGGGCCCGTGAGCCATGGCTGCTAAGCCTGTACGTCCAGAGCCTGTGCTCCGCAACGGGAGAGGCCACAACAGTGAGAGGCCCACGTATCGCAAAAAACAACAACAAAAAAAAAAACTCTTAAAAAATTTTGTGTAATTTCAAGAACATAAACAAAGAAAGAAAACTCACGGATAAGGAAAGAACATAGTCATAGATGTGAGCTATCCCTTTTCTTCCCTACCCACCTTCTCTTTAATCCAACATCCTTCTTTTTAGTGTGTAGTTATCTTAGTTGAAGGAGAAGAATAATAATGCTTATTTAAGGATATATTAAGTGCTTATTTTTTTCTCAAATCCTTTCACTCAATATATACAGGACTGCACATTGCGTTTTATTACCCCATGTTACAGCTGAAGAAGCTGGAGGAAATGAACCTGGGACTTGCACAATCTTGTTTAGGACTTGAAGCCATCTTGTCTGATTTAAATTCTTGGTCTTTTCACTGTGTATGCTAGTCAACCAGCTGCTTGGACCTTGGTCATTTAGTCCACTCCTTTTCAACATTGCTATTAAGGGGTCAGCTTTAGTGTTCTATGTTTTGTTTTACAGGTTTCCCTCTCTACCACTGTACTGATGTCACACTGCCTTATTTGCTATAAGGCTTACAAGTTTCAGATAAATTTGTTTTATTTTTTGAAGTTAAATTTTAAATGAATGATTTAATTTATTTAATGGGTACAAGTCCACTAAGGTTTTCTATATTTTCTTGATTCAGTGTAGTAATTTATAATGTTATAGAAATTTGCATTTCACCTGACGCATCAAATGAGTTGCCAAAAGCTGTGCACAGTATTTCTCCCTTTTTGAAATTGTTTCCTTTGTCTTGATTGGTCCACTTTTCATTTCTAATATTGTTTACTTTTGCTCTCTGTCTCTTTTTAATCTGTCTTGCAAAGATTTGTACATTTTTTTAGTTGTTCAAAGAACCACATACAGGAGTCCCTATAATGTAACTTTTTTCTATTTCATTATTTCCTTCCTTCTACATTCTTTTGATTTCTTGTTTTTTTCTTTTTTGAGTTTTTTAAATTGAATGCTTAGCTCACTATTGTTAGCCTATACTTATAAGCATTTTAGACTGCAAATTTCCAGCAAATTACTGCATTAGCTTTACACAGCATGTTTAACTAATATACTTCTTACTGTCGTCTATGTCTATTTCTTATAAATAGAATCTAAATGATTTCTTCTCTTTTGTCCAATCATATATTCTCTACCACCAATTGAGTATTTAGTCCTTTTATTTTTATTGTATTGTAATAATTGACATCTTGTGTTTAAATCTACTACCTTGGGTTTTTTCCCTCCTTGTTCCGTTTATTCTTGATTCATCCATCACTGCTTTCTTTGGAATTAATTGGGAAGTTTTAGGATTTCATTTTATTTCCTCTATAGTTTTGGAGATTTTTTGGTTAAAATTCTTTGCAGTTTTAATAGCTACTTATGATTAAAATGTTCATTCTTATTTTAGCATAGTCTACTTTAAATAAGACATACTACTTTGTGAGCAAGATAAGAACCTTACATAATTCCATTTCTATAGAGATACATCTACCTCATCAAAATGTTAGCAACTTAAAACAAGAATGACATTGATTTTCCACATCCTGTTCATCAGTAATTTGGAGTACTCAACTGGGCAGTTCCTCTACTCACTGTGATATTGGTTTGGCCACTCAAATGGCTGCATTCAGCTGTGAGTGCCTCTCATTCCTCAGGGTATGTCTCAACATAACCTCTACTCATTCAATAGTCTAATCAGATGTCATTATAATATTGAGCAGGACTCCATGAAGAAGCATTCTAAGAGGACAAGCCCCTATGCACCAGCTCCAATAAAGCTTCTGCTTATGTCATGCTTGTACATTGTTCAGAGAAAGTCACATGGTTATGCCAAGAGTGAATGTGGGAGGGGACTGCATAAGGGCATTAGTTTTGGGAAGATGGTAAATTGAGGACTGTTAGTATACAAAACACAAGGATAACTAAATTGGGGGGTCACTGATGTATATGAATACAGACCTACTAAAAAGGGCTTTAATATTTACCCAAATATTCACTCTTTCTGATATTCTTTATTGCTCATTGTAGATTCCAGATTTTGTATGGTAATGTTTTCCTCCCACCTGAAGAATTGCCTTTAATATTTCTTAAAGTTCAGGTCACTAGAAACAATTTATCTCTCTTTTGTTCTGTTTGAAATTATCTTTATTTTCCCTTAACATTTGAAGGACATTTTCACTGGCTATATATTTGTAGTTGAATGTTTTGCTGTGTGCTTGTTTCAGTTTTCTATAGCACTTTTTTTAAAAAAAAGTTATTCCATTGTTTTCTAGCCAATATTGTTTCTTTGTACTTATCCTTTATAGAGTTTAGTGATCTTCTTGAGTTTGTGAGCTGAAGTTTTGATCAGGTTTATTAAGTTCTTGGCTGTCTCTTCAAATATTTATTCTGCCCCATTCTCTTTTTCTCTGCTTTTCACTCCTATTGCTAAATTTTTGGGTAAGTGAATATTTTTTCCCTCCAGTCCTGCCCCAAGCTTTCTGCCAGTTTGGAGATATCTCTGCCCTACTGCCCTATCTCTGGTTTGGGAGGCAGTTGTCATATCTTTTGAAACCCAAAATGCATAGGTAATATTTCCTGTAGATTTCTTGCCCTGCTCCAGCTTTACATGGATAAAAATACAGAAGATCACAGAGGGGTTTCTCTCAGTTCTCCTGCTCACCCCATCATTTTGTAAGTGAAAGCAGAGATGGCCTCAGATGGATTTCTCCCAGCCCTCCAGCTGTATATCCTGTCTTCTACAGGTAAAAGTCAATAGTGTCTTTTATAGATGTCTCTGTCCTGTACCATGTCTTCAGAGGATGGCTGCATCATTCTTGGGCAAAGCCTCAAGACTGATTCCTCTCAGTTTTCCTTTCCTGCTCTCAGTTTTTACCATAATGCCCTCATGTATTTAGGGAAGGCCCATGGAAAAGGGTTGCCAAGTGGGCATAGAGTTGATAAAAGATCATTTAAAGTTCATCTGACACCTGGAGCCCAGATCTTGGTTTTTAAATACTAACACCTGTGAAAAGAAAGTTGAACTCCTTGGAAAAATTCTAATTTCATGGCTCGGGCTAGGATATTTAAAATAAACCTGGAATACCTCGGTGTGCCCAAAATTAACCAATTGCTCAAAGAATGACAGGGCTATATTGGAAGGATAACAGGAGTCAACTTGAAGGGCTTCCCAACAACCAGATGTGGGTCGTTTTAAGCATCAAAATAAATAATGGTTGTAATGTATTGTAACTCATAGAATAAAATAGAATCTATAAGATCAAGCTGATGTAAATAATTAAAGAGGAGAAAGCAAGGGCAGTTCTTCCTTAGAGTAAAATCCCATGTAACAAAACAAGCAGAAATGTTGGAATTAAAAAATTACTAATTGGCAACCATGATAGTAATAAATGTTTGAAGCAAAAAGATCATAAATGGATGCAAAAATTAGTGGGTGAAAGTTTGATGAATAATGGGAAAGTTATATAAACCCAAAATATCTCTCCACAAGATACAAATTAATTAAAGAAAAAAGTAGTAACTTAATAGTGGAGAAAACCTGGTAGACACCACTTTAACCAAGTGACCAAAGTTAATATAACTGATAATGAGATAACTAGGTGTCATATGTCTTCTGATATAATGCCCAGAGAAGTGCACACCATTTCCATTGTATTTCTGCCAAAATGCATATCCTGAATCTAATCATGAGGAAACACTAGACAAAGTCAAACTGAGCATAATTCTACAAAATAAATGATCTGTACACTTCAAAAATGTCAAGATCATGAACAAAAACACAGTGATGAAGTGACCCAGATGAAAGAGACATGACAATTAAATGCAACATGTGACCTTGGATTTGATAATGAATTTTTTTTAATCATTTTTTTCTTTAAAGGACCTCATTGGTACTATTCACAAAATTTGAGTTAAAACTTTAAATGATATATTAGTACTGTATTAATGTTAATTTCCTGATTTTGACCATTGAATTTCACTACAGTACAATGCCCTTGTTTTTTAGAAAATGCAGTGAAGTATTTAGGGGCAAAACAGTAGTATGATGGCAACATACATTAAACAGTTAAGATAACTATTGCCACAAAAAACCAAACAACTCAATCAAAAATTGGACAGAAGACCTAAATAGGCATTTCTCCAAAGAAGACATACAGATGGCCAACAGGCACGTGAAAAGATGCTCAACATTGCTAATTATTAAAGAAATGTAGATCAGAACTAAAATGAGGTATCACCTCATACCAGTCAGAATGGCCATCATCAGAAAGTCTACAAATAATAAATGATGGAGAGGGTGTGGAGAAAAGGAAACCCTCTTACACGGTTGGTAGGAATGTAAATTGGTACAGCCACTATGAAGAACAGTATGGAGGTTCTTTTAAAAACTAAAAATAGAGTTATCATATGATCCAGCAATTCCACTCCTGGGCATATATCTGGAAAAGACAAAAACTCTAATCTGAAAAGATACACTCACCCCAATGTTCATTGCAGCTCTATTTACAATAGCCACGACATGGAAGCAAACTAAGTGTCCATCAACGAATGAACAAAGATGTGGTATATATATATATATATATATATATATATATATGTATATATATACCCACAATGGACTATTACTAGGCCATAAGAAAAAATGAAATAATACCATTTGCAGCAACATGGATGGATCTAGAGACTTTCATACTAAGTGAAGTAAATCAGAAAGAGAAAGACAAATACTGTATGATATCACTTATGTGTGGAATATAAAAGAAATGATACAAATGAACTTATTTACAAAAGAGAAATATACTCACAGACATAGAAAACAAATTTATGGTTACCAAAGGGAATGGGGGTGTATAAATTAGGAGTTTTATATAGATAGATAGATAGATAGATAGAGATAGAGATATAACTGAATCACTTTGATGTACACCTGAAACTAACATAACATTGTAAATCAACTATACATCAATGAAATTTTTAAAAAAGATGGCTAATGCCCATGGAAAGACTAACTTAAAGGCTGACATTTAGGTTATTTCCTCTAAGAGCTAACAAATTAAAAGTTTCAGGCCTAACTTTTTTTTCCCATTGCGGAGCACAGGCTCCGGGCACGCAGGCTTAACGGCCATGGCTCATGGGCCAAGCCGCTCCGCGGCATGTGGGATCCTCCCAGACCGGGGCACGAACCCGTGTCCCCTGCATCGGCAGGCAGACTCTCAACCACTGCGCCACCAGGGAAGCCCAGCCCTAACTTTTATAAACACTTAAGACCTACAGCTAAAACCAAAGATGCAAAACACGTTAATGTCCTAAGACTAAAGTAGACCTTTGTAATTGCATGAATCCAGTTCCCATGTTATTTTAGTTACAAGAGGCAAGATACAAATAGTTTACCTTCCATATACTCACCTGGCAGCTACTATCATTTTTTCATTTCCTGAATTTCACTTATAACATGAGGAGTTTACTAAAAAGCTATACACCTTGAATGATTTGTGACTTCCGAGTGACCTCAGGAGGAATGTTATCATAAATGATCCTGTCATTCAAAATCACAATTTTTTTTAATTTTAGATTTTGGCTAGTGCCTAAGAAATGGTCTCTTTTTCATACCTAATTGTCTTGCTTATAAATTCTGTCGTGAGTTTTTTGAAATGCACACCTGGTTTCTCACCCACAAAATGTGAACTGTTTCACCTACCAGTAAGTAATATTTTTAAAGATTTGTATTAAACTCTTACAATCTCTTATCTGTATAACCTGTAGTATAATTGGATTATATACAGTATTCCTGAGGGTGATGTGTGAAAGAAATCTGATGAAACTCGAGGTCAATTGCAAATTAGCATCAGTACTTAAAATGCAGATTCCATTCTTGGTTAATCCAGTGATCTGTTTGCCACTCATAATGTATCTTTCAGTTGGATCACTATGGCCAAAAGTAACTTAGAGTGAGTGCAACAATGTGTAGGGAAAATACACACAGATGCACACCCCTTCTAGGATCATTCAAATATGCCAGTTGAAGGTAGGAAGCCTTCAGTTGGTACCTATGCCAGAGAGAATGATTGAGGGGGAAGAGAGACGCCTAGCATAGAAATTCTTCAGTGAGTAGAGAGGAAGTAATGAAAGTGGGAACCTCAACATTTTTCAAGTCTTTAATCAACAAGAGATAAGTAACACATCTTCCAAGTAAAGTCACCCACACAATCTGTGGCCATCACTATAGCCACAGTTATAGGTAAAGTTATAAATACAGTTGTCAGAAGTTGCAACAAAACGTTTCATACATAAGTGTTTGGCAAACTTCACAGAAATGTTTTATTTATCCAATGTCTATTCAATAAAGCTCAAAAACCTTAAAATAAAACCATGGGTATTGCAACTGATATAGGTATTTAGAAATCATGTGAACAATTTAAACAGTTTAAGTCTCTGAGATTTTCATTCTTTTTTGTAATTGAAAAATAGTTGATTTACAATGTTGTGTTCGTTTCTGGTGTATAGCAAAATGATTCAGTTTCATATATGTATGAAACTTTTCCATTATGGGTTATTGCAGGATATTGAACACAGTTTCCTTTGCTCTACAGTAAGATGTTGTTGTTTATCTCTGAGATTTTCAAATGGTAAAAAAAATTCACGTTGCACTTAGCACAATGTTTTCTTAATTTACAAAATTTTGCTAAAGTCTGGTATTTCTATCTTTGGAGAGGTAATTTTTTAGAACAATATTTCGGATAGAGTAGAAAATCATATATGAAAATGCCTGCATGTTTTTCATACATGCTCTTCATCATTCATGAGGAAGGCTTATTTCTCTCCATCACACTGCATTACAGCAGCATTGACTCATTTTTTTCTCAGCCTCTATATTGTGAGTTCTTAAGGACAAAACATATGAATATCTATGCTTGGCATAAAATAGGTGCTTAATAAATATTGAATAAAGAATTGAATGAGCGTATTGACACCTCTGACATACATCAACATAATTTGCTCTTTAATTTGTTTTTACCTATAGTTAAATTTGCAATAATGTGTCTACTCACCTCAAGTATGGCTTGTTACCAATAGGAAACATTTTTCCTTTGGGTTATCTATATCTTTAATGATATTTACTTACAGTCTATTGATTTAGAATTTTACAGAGCATTTAGATGAAGTCTGAGATGACAGATCATGAATTAGTTGTTCCGTCTGGTTTCCATGAACCTAAATGGCTTTTTTTATGTTTGATTTTGTTGATTGGATAGTTTGTTCATTTGTTTATTTTGTAAATCAACTTTATTGGTTTAATTTATTCTAAAAAATACCCATTTTTAATATACAGTTTGCTGAATTTTGACTAATGGATACACTACTGTAAACACTGCCCCCATTAAGATATATAACATTTTCATCATTCTAAAAATGTTTTCTGTTTATTACAGGTAAACCATGCACACACACAGATGCACGTACACATCCTGGCTGGCAAGCAGTAGGCAGCCAGCAACCTGATTTCTGTCACTGTAATTTCATTTTACCTGTTTTAAACTTCATATAAATGGAATCATAAACTATGAATTTTTTTATATCTGGCTTCTTTTTTTCAGCATAATATTTTACCCCTTTCTACCCCTGCTTCCAACCCGGTTCCTTTATCATTAACATCTAGTATTAGTGTGGTATATTTGTTTCAGTGGATGAACCAATATTGATACATTGTTATTAACTAAAGTCCATAGTTTATATTCGGGTTCACTCTTTATGATGTACATTCCATAGGTTTTGACAAATGTATAATGACGTGTATTCACCATTGCTGTATCATATGAAATAGTTTCACTGCCCTTAAACTCCCCTGCACTGCATCAATCTCTCTCTCCCTACCTCCCTGCATATACCTGGCAACCACTGATTTTTACTGTCTTCATAATTTTGCCTTTTCCAGAATGTGATATTTTTGGAATCAAATAGTATGTACCCTTTTTAGACTGCCTTGTTTCACCTAGCAATATGCATTTAAAGTTCCTTCTTGTCTTTGTAGCTTGATGGCTCCTTTTATATTGATGACTGATTTTTCATTGTATGGATGTGCCACTCTTTGTTTATCGATTCACCTACCAAAAGCGGTTCATGTGTTTTTAATGATGTATTTTATTTCATTGCATGAATTAATATGTCTACATATTCACCTATTAATAGATATTTGGGGTTATGATGATAAAGCTGCTAGGAAGTTTTTATGGTCATATGTTGTCATTTTTCTTGAATACTTACCTCAGAGTGAAATTGCTGTCACATTTAATTTTAGCCATTTTGCAGGTATATAATAATTTAATATTGTAGAATTAATTTGAATTTCTTTAATGACTAATGATGTTTGAGTATGTTTATTATGCTTATTGAACATTCATATTTCTGTTTTTTTATGTGTGTGTTTAAGCCTTTTGCCAGTTTTTAACTGGGTTGACTTTCTCTTAGTATTGAGCTGTATAGGATATATAGTGAATATTTTTTCCCAGTCTATGGTTTCATCTTTCATTTTTTTGAAAAGCAAAGTTTTTAATTTTTGTGAAATCCAGTTTACTTTTTCTTCATGTTTAGTGCCCTCCATGTTCTAAGAAATATCTGCCAATTTCAACATCGCAAAGATTTACTTATATGTTTTCTTCTAGACGATTGTTAGCTTTGGCATTTACACTGAAGTCTATTCATTTTGAATTAAATTTTTATTTAGTATGAAGTAAAGGTTGAGGTTGATTTTTTTTTCCATATTGATTTCCAATTTTCTAGTACTCATTGTTTCAAAGATCTTTTTTAATTCTCAAACTGAATTACCTTAGAACACCTGCTGGAAAGAAATTGATCATATATGTATTGGCCCATTTATGAACTATTTCTTCTGTTTCATTGATCTGTATGTCATATGCCAATACTAGTTGTCATGATGACTGTCCTTTATGTGTAGTATAATTCAAAAACTTTGTTCCTTTTTAAAAGCAATTTTGCTTCTTCTAAGTCCATTACATTTCTATATAAATTATATAGTTAGCTTATCAAAAATCTACAGTGTAACTTGCTGGGATTTTGTTTTGGATGGAGTTGAATGTATCAGTCAATTTGGGGAGAATTGATATTTTAATGACACAGTTCTTTATTTCATGGACAGTTAGATCTTTAATTTCTCTTTTACAGTTTTTAGTGTTTAGGTTGTGCACATATTTCATTAAATACATTACTAAAGTATCTCATAGTTTTGATGTTATGGAAACATTATTTTGTTTTTATTTTGCAATTGTCTGCTGAAAGTATACACAGAAATGCAGTTGATGTATGTAAGTTGACTTTGCATTCTAGAAAGTTTTTAAATTAACTTATATTTTTTTGTAAATATTCCTTAGGATTTCTATACACAGTGATGTTCTCTGTGAAAATATATAGTTTCTTGTTCTTTTATATCTGGTTACTTTTATTTTTTTCCCCTGCCTTATTGTACTGGTTAAGACTTCCGGTACAAGTGTTGAATAGAAATGGTAAAAGCTGACATCATTGGTTTGTTCCTGATCTTAGGGACAAATTATTGTCTCTCCCTATTAAGCATTTTAGGGAGCAAGGATATCCAGGTACCAAACCCAAGTGAGGATTCCCAACATGTAAACAATGGCAAGGAGTGTAACAATGCCAACCATCAGAAGTAGGAGCCCATATACTCGATCTGCTGCAACTTCTATAGGTTCAGAGTTGCCAAGGAGTACTCAACACACAATCAGTGGTAGGAACAATGCTTTACTAAATGAAAGGAGAGAATAGACACAGCAAGATCAGCATCTGCAGTGCTTACCAGTCTCCCATGGTCAGTGGGCTCCTCCAGATAGCTGATGTAGGGCAATGGACTGCACACACCACTTTTGTGATGCAGGCAAGACCCCGTTTCCCTCCTGGAGGATATACTGGTGGAGATGGCCAGGTATCATATAACGTACATACTTAAGCAATACAAGGAAGTCCACTACATATCCAGAACAAGGGGAAAGTTTCTTCTACTAAGGAAAAATAATCTGGGCTAAGTGACAACTTGGTACCCAGTTTCCATACAAGGGATTGTTCCTGGCCCAGTGCACTGATTAGGCAATTCCTGAGAGGGGCGGCAGGTCACAGGATGACTGCTTCTCCTACATATTTCTTAAGTTTCCTTAGTAAAAGGTTATCTATAGGTTTATTTGTAAATATCTTTCATCAAATTAAGAATGTTTACTTCTATGCCTAGTTTGCTAAGAGTTTTATTGGGAATGAGTATTGAAATGTGTCAAATGCATTCTTGCTTCTTTTGAGATAATCATATGGATTTTCTTACTAATTATGTCATACTGAATTACACTGATTGATTTTTGAATGTTGAACCAGCCTTGTGTTTCCAGGATAAATCTCATTTGATCTTGATTTATTTCCCTTTTGTATATTGCTGAATTTAATTTGATGACATTTGTTAAGATGTTTTTTATCTTGGTTTTGGAACGATATAAGATTTTTCTCTTTTCTTTTCTTTTCTTTTCTTCCTCCTCCTTCCCACTTCTTCTTTTGAAATGCCTCTTTTTGATTTTGGTGTTAGGGTAATGCTAGCCTCATAAAATGAGTTGTGCAGTGTTTCTTCTCTATTTTATGAAAAAGTCTGTTGAAGATTGTCATTATTTTGTCGTTAAGTGATTGATAGATTTCACCGGTGACACCACTGGGCTTGGGTTTTTCTTATGTGAAAGTTTCTTGTTACAAACACAGTATTTTTAACAGATAGAAAATTATTCTGATTTTCTATTTTTCTTATATTTGGTTCAATAATTTAAGTTTTTCAAAAAAAATCACTTATTTCTTCTAAGTCATAGATTTTATTAGCATAAGTTTGTTCATAATATTCCCTTTTACATGTTATATTTCTAGTGATGGCTCCTCATTTGTTTAGATACATGTTCTGTCTCTTCCTCTCTCTCTCTCTCTCTGGCTTAGTCAACTAGAGTTTATCCACTTTATTAATCTTTTTAATGACCTAGTTTGTTGTTTCATCGATTTTCTCTGTTTTTTGTCCATTTTAAATTTTATTAATTTCTGCTTTTGTCTTTATTATTCTCTTCCTTCTATTGATACTTACTTTGCATATAATTTACTCTTCATTTTCACCTTCTTAAGTGGAAGCTGAAAAACTGATTTTAAACTTTCTATTTTTTCTTATGTAAGTATTAGAAGTTTTAAATTTCTCTTTAAACACTATTTTAGTTCTGTCTCACAAACTTTGACATAGTGTTTTCATTTCATTCCATTTAGAATGTTTTCTAATTTTTTTCCAGATTTTTTTCTTTGCCTATGGGTTAAATAAATGTGGGTTAATTTCCAAATCCGTTATCTCACTGCTAGTAAATTTTAATTTCATCCAGTTAGGATCAGAGAGCATACTCTGTATTGAATCAAAACTTTTATATTTTTTGAGGCTTGTTTTATGTCCTAAGGTATGGTCTTTCTTGGTTAATGTTCTATGTATACTTTAAAATTTTGAGTATTCTGTGCATTTCGTTATACTGTTATATAACTTTGAATTTAGTCAACACTGTTCAAGGCAACTATATTCCTGCTGGTTTTCAATCTACTTGTTCTGTAAGTTACTGAAAGATATTGTTGTAATCTTCTACTGTATTTATATCTATTTCATTTTTAGTTCCATAAGGTTTTGCTTTATTTAATTTTTTTAATTCTGTTATTCATTTCATACACATTTAAGATGGCTTTGTCTTCTTCATGAATTGACCACTTTATAATTATGAAAAGTACCTCTTGAGTCTTTCTAATATATATTCTTTGTAATAGTTTTTGTATTGAAATCTATTTTGTCTGATATTAGAACTCCAACTTTTTATGATTAATGTTTATATGGTATACAATTTTTCCTTCCTTTACTTTTATCTATATGTATATTTAGAGTAGTTTCTTGTAAAAACATATAGTTGAGTATTTTCTTTTTACCAAATTTGAAAATTGCTGGCTTTTTATTCATATGTTAAGATCATTTAAGATCATGAAATTGAAAGGAACTTGAGATTAACTCTTCCTTTTAATACTTATTTTAATTTGTCTTATCTCTTATTATTTTTTCTTTTTGTTACTCCATTCTTGACTTCTTTTGGTTTAATTGAGCATATTTTAGTTTTCTATTAGATCTCCTTATTAACTGTTTTTTTAAAAATTTATTTACTGTTCTACAGTTTACTGTATGCACTTTTACCTGTTACAACCTTCCCTCAGAATATATTAAATGACTTCACATATATGTAAGAACCTCATGATCATATACTTCGGTTTTTATACTCCCATTTTTTGTTCTTTCTCTGTTACACATTTTTTCTACATTTTAAATAAACATGTCAATATACTAATATTTTTGCTTTAAAAGTCAATTTTCTCTTAAAATAAGAAAAAAGAAAATAGTCTTTATTTTTCAAAATATTTATAACTCCTAGCAATCTTTTCCCCATAAATCCATCCATTTTTCCTAGCTATTTACAGAAGGATAACAGATGCGGTACCAGTTACTCAACTGTTCCTAGAAAAAGAAATTCACAGATGTTTTCATTTTAATTTGAAAGTTTTAAATTTTAAAAATTTAAATAAATATCTTGCAGGAACTACAAATCACTTCATACTCTCAGGTCTACTAAAATCTGTAGAAGACAACCGAGGAAGGAGCCTCCAAATAGCATAGAATTCATTTATTTATGTATTTATTTATTTTTAACATCTTTATTGGCATATAATTGCTTTACAATGGTGTGTTAATTTCTGCTTTATAACAAAATGAATCAGATATACATACACATATATCTCCATATCTCTTCCCTCTTGTGTCTCCCTCCCTCCCACCCTCCCTATCCCACCCCTCTAGGTGGTCACAAAGCACCGAGCTGATCTCCCTGTGCTATGCTGCTCCTTCCCACTAGCTATTGATTTTATATTTAGTAGTGTATATATATCCATGCCACTTTCTCACTTTGTGTCAGCTTATCCTTCCCCCTCCCCATGTGCTGAAGTCCATTCTTTAGTAGATCTGTGTCTTTATTCCCATCCTGCCCCTATGTTCTTCATGTCCTTTTTCTTTTTATTTTTTTAGATTCCATATATATGTGATGGCATACGGTATTTGTTTTTGTCTTTCTGACTTACTTCACTCTATATGACAGACTCTAAGTCCATCCACCTCACTACAAATAACTCAATTTCATCACTTTTTATGGCTGAGTAATATTCCATTGTATATATGTGTCACATCTTCTTTATACATTCATCTGTTGATGGACACTTAGGTTGCTTCCATGTCCTGGCTATTGTAAATAGAGCTACAATGAACACTCTGGTACATGACTCTTTTTGAATTATGGTTTTCTCTGGGTATATGCCCAGCAGTGGGATTGCTGGGTCATATGGTAGTTCTATGTTTAGTTTTTTAAGGAACCTCCATACTGTTCTTCATAGTGGCTGTATTGATTTACTTTCCCACCAATAGTGCAAGAGGGTTCCCTTGTCTCACACCCTCTCCAGCATTTATTGCTCGGAGATTTTTTGATGATGGCTATTCTGACTGGTGTAAGGTGATACCTCATTGTAGTTTTGATTTGCATTTCTCTAATGATTAGTGATGTCACACATCCTTTCATGTGTTTATTGGCAATCTGTATAACTTCTTTGGAGAAATGTCTTCTGCCCATTTTTTGGATAGGGTTATTTGCTTTTCAAATTGATATTTGATATTGAGCTGCATGAGCTGCTTGTAAATTTTGGACATTAATCCCTTGTCAGTTGCTTCATTTGCAAATATTTTCTCCCATTCTGAGGGTTGTCTTTTGGTCTTGTTTATGGTTTCCTTTGCTGTGCAAAAGCTTTGAAGTTTCATTAGGTCCCATTTGTTTATTTTTATTTTTATTTCTATTTCTCTAAAAGATGGGTCAAAAAGGATCTTGCTGTGATTTATGTCATAGAGTGTTCTGCCTATGTTTTCCTCTAAGAGTTTATGGTGTCTGGCCTTACATTTAGGTCTTTAATCCATTTTGAGTTTATTTTTGTGTATGGTGTTAGATAGTGTTCTAATATCATTCTTTTACATGTAGCTGTCCAGTTTTCACAGCATCACTTATTGAAGAGGCTGTCTTTTCTCTATTGTATATTCTTGCCTCTTTTATCAAAAATAAGGTGACCATATGTGTGTTGGTTTATCTTGGGCTTTCTATACTGTTCCATTGATCTATATTTCTGTTGTTGTGCCAGTACCAAACTGTCTTGATTATTGTATCTTTGTAGTATAGTCTGAAGTCCGGGAGCTTAGTTCCTCCAGCTCCTTTTTTATTTCTCAAGATTGCTTTGGCTATTCGGGGTCTTACGTGTTTCCACAAAAATTGTGAATTTTTCTGTTCTAGTTCTATGAAAAAATGCCAGTGGTAGTTTGATTGGGATTGCATTAAATCTGTAGATTGCTTTGGGTAGTAGAGTCATTTTCACTATGTTGATTCTTCCAATCCAAGAACATGGTATATCTCTCCACCCATTTTTATCAGCTTTAATTTCTTTCATCGGTGTCTATAATTTTCTGCATACAGGTCTTTAGTTTCCTTAGGTAGGTTTATTCCTAGGTATTTTATTGTTTTTGTTGCAATGGTAAATGATAGTGTTTCCTTAATTTCTCTTTCAGATTTTTCATCATTATTGTATAGGAATGCAAGAGATTTCTGTGTATGAACTGTTTATCCTGCTATGTTACCAAATTCATTGATTAGCTCTAGTAGTTTTCTGGTGGCATTTTTAGGATTCTCTATGCATAGTATCATGTCATCTGCAAATAGTGACAGCTTTACTTCTTTTCAGATTTGGATTCCTTTTATTTCTTTTTCTTCTCTGATTGCTGTGGCTAACACTTCCAAAATAATGTTGAATAAGAGTGGTGAGAGTGGGAAACCTTGTCATTTTCCTGATATTAGTGGAAATGCTTTCAGTTTTTCACCATTTTGGATGATGTTGGCTGTGGGTTTGTCATATATTGCCTTTATTATGTTGAGAAAATTTCCCTTTATGCCTACTTTCTGGAGGGTTTTTATCATAAATGGGTGTTGAATTTTGTCAAAACTTTTTTCTGCATTTATTGAGATGATCATATGGTTTTTCTTCTTCAGTTTGTTAATATGGTGTATCACATTGATTGATTTGCACGTATTGAAGGATCCTTGCATTCCTGGGATAAAGCCCACTTGATCATGGTGTATGATCCTTTTAATGTGCTATTGGATTCTGTTTGCTAGTATTTTGTTGAGGTTTTTTGCATCTATGTTCATCAGTGCTATTGGCCTGTAGTTTTCTTTTTTTGTGTGGTTTTGGTATCAGGGTAATGGTGGTCTCGTAGAGTGAGTCTGGAAGTGTTCCTCCCTCTGCTATATTTTCGAAGAGTTTGAGAAAGATAGATGGTAGCTCTTCTCTAAATGTTTGATAGAATTTGCCTTGAAGTCTTCTGATCCTGGGCTTTTGTTTGTTGGAGGATTTTTAATCATAGTTTCAATTACAATGCTTGTGATTGGTCTGTTTATATTTTCTATTTTTTCCTGGTTCAGGCTCAGAAGGCTGTCCTTTTCTAAGAATTTGTCCATCTCTTCCAGGTTGTCCATTTTATTGGCATATAGTTGCTTGTAGTAATTTCTCATGATGCTTTGTAACAATTGTTACTTCTCCTTGTTCATTTCTAATTCTATTGATTCGAGTCCTCTCCCTTTTTTTTCTTGATGAATATGGCTAATGGTTTATGAATTTTCTTTATCTTCTCAGAGAACCGCTTTTAGTTTTATTGACCTTTGCTATTGTTCCATTCTTTTCTTTTTCATTTATTTCTTATCTGATCTTTATGATTTCTTTCCTTCTGCTAACTTTGGAATTTTTTTGTTCTGCTTTCTCTAATTGTTTAGGTGTAAGCTTAGGTTGTTTATTTGAGATGTTTCTTATTTCTTTTTTTTTTTTTTTTTTGTGGTACGCAGGCTTCTCACTGTTGTGTCCTCTCCCATTGTGGAGCACAGGCTCCAGACACGCAGGCTCAGCAGCCATGGCTCACGGGCCGAGCCACTCCGTGGCATGTGGGATTTTCCCAGAACGGGGCACGAACCCGTGTCCCCTGCATAGGCAGGCAGATTCTCAACCACTGCACCACCAGGGAAGCCCATTTCTTATTTCTTAATGTAGGATTGTATTGCTATAAACTTCCCTCTTAGAAGTGCTTTTCCTGCATCCCATAAGTTTTGGGCCATTGTGTTTTCATTGCCATTTGTTTCTAGGTATTTTTTGACCTCCTATCTGATTTCTTCAGTGATATCTTGGTTATTAAGTATTATATTGTTTAGCCTCCATATGTTTGTATTTTTTACAGATTTTTTTCCTGTAATTGATATCTAGTCTCATAGCACTGTGTTCAGAAAAGATACTTGATAAGATTTCAATTTTCTTAAATTTATCTAGGCTTAATTTGTGACCCAAAATATGATTTATGTTGGAGAATGTTCCATGAGCACTTATGAAGAAAGTGTATTCTGTTGTTTTTGGATGGAATATCCTATCAATATCAAGTAAGTCCATCTTTTTTAATATATCATTTAAAGCTTGTGATTCCTTATTTATTTTCATTTTGGATGATCTCTCCTTTGGTGAAAGTGGGGTGTTAAAGTCCCTTACTATGATTGTGTTACTGTCGATTTCCCCTTTTATGGCTCTTAATATTTGCCTTATGTATTGAGGTGCTCCAATGTTTGGTGCATATATATTTAAAATTGCTATATCTTCTTCATGGTTTGATTCCTTGATCATTATTTAGTGTCCTTCTTTGTCTCTTGTAATAGTCTTTATTTTAAAGTCCATTTTGTCTGATATGAGAATTGCTACTCCAGCTTTCTTTTGTTCTCCATTTGCATGGAATAACTTTTTCCATCTCCTCACTTTCATTCTCTCTGTGTCCCTAGGTCTGAAGTGGGTCTCTTGTAGACAGCATATGTATGGGTGTTTGATTTGTATCCATTCAGCCAGTCTATGTCTTTTGGTTGGAGCATTTAATCCTTTTATATTTAGGCAATTATCGATATGTATGTTCCTATTACCATTTTCTTAATTGTTTTGGGTTTGTTATTGTAGGTGTTTTCTTTCTATTGTGTTTCCTGTCTAGAGAAGTTCCTTTAACATTTGTTGTAAAGCTGGTTTGGTGGTGCTGGATTCTCTTAGATTCTGTTTGTCTGTAAAGGTTTTAATTCCTCCATCGAATCTGAATGAGATCTTTGCTGGGTAGAAGAATCTTTGTTGTAGGCTTTTCCCTTTCATCACTTTAAATATGTCCTGCCACTCCCTTCTGGCTTGCACAGTTTCTGCTGAAAGGTCAGCTGTTAACCTTATGGGGATGCCCTTGTATCTTATTTGTTGTTTTTTCCCATGCTGCTTTTCATATATTTTCTTTGTATTTAATATTTGATAGTTTGATTAATATGTGTCTTGTCGTGTTTTCCTTGGATTTATCCAGTATGGGACTCTCTGCATTTCCTATACTTGATTGAGTATTTCCTTCCCCATATTAGGGAAGTTTTCATGTATAATCTGTTCAAATATTTTCTTCATCCCTTTCTTTTTCTTTTCTTCTTCTGGGACCCCTATAATTCGAATGTTGTTGCATTTAATGTTGTCCCGGAGATCTTTGAGACTGTCCTCAATTCTTTTCATTCTTTATTTTTTATTTTGCTCTGCAGTAGTTATTTCCACTATTTTGTCTTCCAGGTCACTTATCCATTCTTCTGCCTCAGTTATTCCACTATTGATTCCTTCTAGAGAATTTTAAATTTCACTTATTGTGCTGTTCATCATTTTTTTTTTTTTTTTTTTTTTTTTTGCTCTTTAGTTCTTCTAGGTCCTTGTTAAACGTTTCTTGTATTTTTTCCATTCTATTTCCAAGATTTTGGATCACCTTTAGTATCATTACTCTGAATTATTTTTCAGGTAGACTGCCTATTTCCTCTTCATTTGTTTGGTTTGGTGTGTTTTTACCTTGCACCTTCATCTGCTGTATGTTTCTCTGTCTTCTCATTTTGCTTAACTTACTGTTTCTGGTCCCCTTTTCACAGGCTTCAGGTTCATTGTTCCCATTGTTTTTGGTGTCTGCCCCCAGTGCTAAGTTTCATTCAGTGGGTTATGTAGGCTTCCTGTTGGAGTGGACTAGTACCTGTGTTCTGGTGGATGAGACTGGATCTTGTCTTTCTGGTGGGCAGGTCCACATCCGGTGGTGTGTTTTGGGGTGTCTGTGACCCTATTATGATTTTAGGCAACCTTTCTGCTAGTGAGTTGAGTTGTGTTCCTGTCTTGCTAGTTGTCATAGGGTGTCCAGCACTGTAGCTTGCTGGTCATTGAGTGGAGCTGGGTCTTGGCATTGAGATGGAGATCTCTGGGAGATTTTTACCCTTTGATATTACATGGAGCTGGGAGGTCTCTTGTAGACCAATGTCTGTACTCGTCTGTCCTACCTCATAGGCACAGGCCTGACACCTTTCCAGAGCATCAAGATCTTGGCATCTGCATGGCTCAGAATAAAAGGGAGAAGAAAAGAAAGAAAAAAATTAATAATAACAAAATAAAATAAAAACTAATTAAAATAAAATATAATTATTAATTTTTAAAAAATAAAAATGTAATTTAAAAAAGAAAGAAAGAGAGAGAGAAACCAAACCCAAAAACAAATCCACCAATGATAAGAAGTTCTAAAACTATACTAAAACAAAAAACAAACAAACAAAAAAAAACATGGAGACAGTACCCTAGGACAAATGGTAAAAGGAAAGCTACTTTGTTAGCTACCTTTGCTCCCAAGGTCCATCTGCTCAATTTGGGATGATTCATTGGCTATTCAGGTATTCCAGAGATGCAGGGTATATCAAGTTGATTGTGGAGATTTAATCCACTGCTCCTGAGGCTGCTGGGAGAGGTTTCCCTTTCTCTTCTTTGTTTGCACAGCTCCTGTGTTTCAGCTCTGGATTTGGTCCTGTCTCTGCGTGTAGGTTACCTGAAGGCGTCTGTTCCTGCTCATACAGGATGGGGTTAAAGAAGCAGCTAATTAGGGAGCTCTGGCTCACTGACGCAGGAGAGAGGGAAGGACATGGAATGCAGGGCAAGCCTGTGGTGGCAGAGGCCTGTATGACGTTACACCAGCTTAAGGTGTCATGTGTTCTCCCAGGGAAGTTGTCCTTGGATCACAGAACCCTGGTAGTGGGGGGCTGCACAGGCTCCTGGGAGGGGAGTTGTGGATAGTGACCTGTAATTGTACACAGGTTTCTTGGTGGCTGCAGCAGCTGCCTTAGCATCTCATGCCCGTCTCTGGTGTCCACGCTGATAGCCACAGTCTGCACCCTTCTCTGAAGTTTGTTTAGGAAGTTCTCTGTATCCCCTCTCCTCATGCACCCCAAAACAATTCTCTCTTACCTCTTAGACAAGTCCAGACTCTTTCCTGGCCTCCTTACTATCTAGCTGTGATGTAGTAGCCCCCGACAGGCTGTGTTCACACAGCCAACCCCAGTCCTCTCCCTCGGATCTGGTCTCCAAAACCCAAGCCTCAGCTCCCTGACATGGAGGAGCAGACAAGCCTCTCAAGCTAGTGAGTTCTGGTTGGCAATGGTCCTCTGTGCAGTAATCTCTCTGTTTTGCCCTCTGCACCCCTATTGCTGCACTCTCCTCCGTGGCTCTGAAGCTTCCTCTCCCGCCACCACCCGTCTCTGCTTGTGAAGGGGTTTACTAGTGTGTCAAAACTTTTAGTCCTTTCCAGCTCCCTCCCAGAGGGCCAGGTTCTGTCCCTATTCTTTTGTCTCTGTTTTTTCTTTTTTCTTTTGCCTTACCCAGGTACGTGGGGAGTTTCTTGCCTTTTTGGAGGTCTGAGGCCTTCTGCCAGCGTTCAGTAGGTGTTCTGTAGGAGCTGTTCTACATGTAGATGTATTTCTGATGTATTTGTGGGGAGGAAGGTGATCTCTGTGTCTTACTGTTCTGCCATCTTGAAGGTCCCCCCCACCCCGGCCAAACACTATAGCATTTAAACTCCAAGTCTTAGTGGAAACTATAGGTAGTTGTAATAAAATGTTACAAGCTAGTTAGAACCCCATAGTTCAGGAAATATCTTACAGACCAGAAGTTTAACAGGTCCAAACAATTTACAGTCAATAATCTTTTACTTTGACTCCTATTACTATAATTTCCATCATACATAAATGTTATGAAGTAATAATATTACCAGTATTTTAGATTTACTTAGTATTTTTCCTTGGAGATTTTCAACTCTCTACTTTATATACCATCCTCTCCGAGAATATATTTGAAGAAAGATTAGTGCATTTTGAACCCCATACAAAGCTTTAGTTGCAGAAATTATGATAATAAACACAGAGAAAAGAGCTTGGTTTTAGAGTCAAACTACATTTTGGACCTAAATTCTTAGTAGCTCTTTGACCTTAAGCTTGGTTCTTAACTTCTAGAAATATTAACTTCTTAATCTATAAATTGAGAATAATCACACATAACTCTTGGATCATTGTGTAGATTACACAGGGCAATGTATGGAGAGCTCCTGATATTGTGTCCAGAAAAAGAGGTTCTCATTAAATTTTATTTTCTCTTTCTAAAAGTTTCTCATTTTACAAATAACATAAAAAGAACATAAAGGTTAAATGACTTTCTCAATGTCAAACTGTTAGTAGTGTCAGACTAAATCTCAAAATTCCTTCTAGTTCTAAAGCTTTTTTTTTTTTTTAACTACAACACAGTTACCTCAGAAGTAACAGCATTAGCTTTTTATAACATTTTCACCATTGTTCTATAGCATAAAAACTAAAAAAAGCCAACCCCTGTCTGGGTTCATTGATATGAAAATTATGTTGGACAGGTACTGTCTCATCACTGAACTTCAGTGTGAATGTTCTAAATTTGGGTTTTCACTGTCTCATCATTGGTATAAGTAGTAGCTGTTACTACAAACCAGTCACTGAAAAGAGCTGATTGCCTCAAGACAACTTAAAAAAATAAAGAAGAGCTTTATTTTTCATTTACTGTTTTGTTCTTGTTGTTACTGTTCTATTTAATTAATGAGATCGATTTCATAAATGAGAGGACTTAAAGTAAAACAACAACAACAAAAAAAACACTTTCTCTAGCCTGTCAACTTTCCATCATTTCTATGAAACTGAATTGACTTGTTAAAAGGATGAAGATATGCCTCATTAATAAACTCTGTTTTATTTCACTTTTTGTTTGCAGGGTCTCATGTAGGAATCTTTTTCAAAGTTGAGTTGTTATAGGAATTTCTAAAACTACAAGATGTTGCCTTTCACATTAAATGGCACCTGGTATTTTATTTCTACACTCTGAACATAGATGCTGTAGACAAAATATAGATAATTACAGATAATTTTGATTTCTGATTTTTTTTGGTATCTATGCCCTCTATTATTTGAATTATAAAGGCATAGGCAACATCTCTAATACATTATCTATTTGGATATAGATTCTTCCAACATCTAGGCTCAAATCCATGTACTGCCCTTATTTATAAATGATAATCAGCAGATTTATAATTAACATGGCAGCAGACAAGATATGGATGATATTAGACAAAAAGTAAGTAATCAGGGATATTGATTATTGTTAGAAAAAACAGAATATTAGATAGAAAAGTGCTTTGATGAACACTATAACTGATCAATTTTTCACCTTTAAGAAATTATACCTTCATTACAAGGGCCCATGATCCTTTTATAATAATTGGCCATAGACTAGACAAGAAGGAAAATTTTACAAGGTGAAAAGGTGCAGATTATATTTTATTACTGACATTCAATGAAAGGAGAAATAAGAACATATATGTAAATAAATAAAATAAGGTTAAAAACTTTTCTAGTAGCATTTAGATTAAAAAATAAAATATAATTACAAACTATATAGAAAATATTGAGAAAAAACTACCTCGATAATTAAAGGTATGGGATTATCTCAAATCCGTATTCAGAGGCAAAGCACTCTGTTTAATATCTTACTTATTAAACAATACAATTAAAATAGATATTTAAAATTCAATTAAGACATAAGAAACAATAGCAACAACAAAATTGCAAGAAAAAACAAGAGAGAATAAATAATAAAGATGAAAACAGACTAATTAACTTAAAAAGATAAAACACAAGCCAGTAAATTATAAATGAGAAAATAGAGCAACATAGATGAAGCTAGTTTTTACATTGTATATTTTGGTTTTGAAAATGTATGTTAAAAATTTGAATATTTCAATAAGCTGTTTAATGTTCTAGGGAAAAAAATGTTTATTCCAGAAAAGCAAATTGCTAATATCAATTTCTTTGATAATGTGTTCAGCTTCTATATCAAAGAAATATCTGCAAAAGTATTCCTGGCTCAGACAGTTTCAGTGTTCTAAGAAATATGTATTTCCAATATACTAATATTTATTCCAGGACATCAAATAAGATGAAGGACTACAAAATCATTTCAGAAGCAAGCAAAACTCTATTGCTGATCCTTGCCAAAGTAAACTTTAACCAAAACAAGAAAAATCTTAGCAATCTTAAGAATACTTTAGTTGCCAAAATCTTTTAAAATATTTGGATTCTAAATTAAACAATAAATACCCTAAACTTGTCAGGACAATACCAAGAAAGAAAAGCTCATTTAGTTTTTAGGAAATGCATTAACATAATACATTACATAAATAGATTAAATAGAATACCAGCATTTTAATAGTTTCTCATGGCAGGTCATGGCCAAATTTACAGCATTGAAAAACAAAGTAAGAGCACTGACACATGAAGAAATAGAATTTAGAAGTATATAAAGGTAGAGCCAAGAGAATTGTTTTATATGGTTATAGGATGAAATTCTGAGTGCTAATACGCCTCCTTTCTCCCTCCCAGGTTTACTTCACCCCCACCTTGGGAAGCCCTAGTTGTACTCCCCCAGACCACTAACATACTACAGTAATTCTATTAAAATCAACAATAAGACCAAAGGTATTTTTGTTTCATACATCATTATTGGAGTATAATTGCTTTACAATGGTGTGTTAGTTTCTGCTGACCAACAAAGTGAATCAGCTATACATATACATATATCCTCATATACACTCCCTCTTGCATCTCCCTCCCACCCTCCCTACCCACCACTCCAGGTGGTCACAAAGCACAGAGCTGATCTCCCTGTGCTTTGTGGCTGCTTCCCACTAGCTATCAATTTTACATTGGGTAGTGTATATATGTCCATGCCACTCTCTCACTTTGTCCCAGCTTACACTTCTCTCTACCCATGTCCTCAAGTCCATTCTCTACATCTGTGTCTTTATTCCTGTCTGGACCCTAGGTTCTTCAGAACCTTTTTTTTTTTTTAGATTCCATATACATAAATGTTAGTATATGATATTTGTTTTTCACTTTCTCACTTACTTTACTGTGTAAGACAGACTCTAGGTCCATCCGCCTCACTACAAATAACTCAATTTCATTTCTTTTTATGGCTGAGTAATATTCCATTATATATATGTGCCACATCTTCTTTATCCATTCATCTGTTTGTGGACACTTAGGTTGCTTCCATGTCCTGCTATTGTAAATAGTGCTGCAATGAACATTGTGGTACATGACTCTTTTTGAATTATGGTTTTCTCAGGGTATATGCCCAATAGTGGGATTGCTGAGTCATATGGTAGTTCTATTTTTAGTTTATTAAGGAACCTCCATACAGTTCTCTCAACTGGCTGTATCAATTTACATTCCCACCAACAGTGCAGGAGGCTTCCCTTTTCTCCACACCCTCTCCAGCATTTACTGTTTGTAGACTATTTGATGATAGCCATTCTGACCAATGTGAGGTGATACCTCATTGTAGATTTGATATGCATTTCTGTAATGGTTAGTGTTGTTGAGCATCCTTTCATGTGTTTTTTGGCAATCTGTATATATTCTTTGCAGTAATGTTTATTTACATCTTCTGTCCATTTTTTGGATTCAGTTGTTTGTTTGTTTGTTTTTGATATTAAGCTGCATGTGCTGCTTGTATATTTTGGAGATTAATGCTTTGTCAGTTGCTTTGTTTGCAAATATTTTCTCCCATTCTGAGGGTTGTCCTTTCATCTTGTTTAAGGTTTCCTTTGCTGTGCAAATGCTTTTAAGTTTCATTAGGTTTCATTTGTTTATTTTTGTTTTTATTTCCATTTCTCTAGGAGGTGGGTCAAAAAGGATCTTGCTTTATTTATGTCATAGTGTGTTCTGTCTATGTTTTCCTCTAAGAGTTTTATAGTGTCTGGACTTACATTTAGGTCTTTAATGCATTTTGAGTTTATTTGTGTGTATGGTGTCAGGGAGTGTTCTCATTTCATTCTTTGCATGTAGCTGTCCAGTTTTCCCAGCACCACTTATTGAAGAGGCTGCCTTTTCTCCATTGTATATTCTTGCTTCCTTTATCAAAAATAAGTTGACCATAGGTGTGTGGGTTTATCTCTGGGCTTTCTATCCTGTTCCATTAATCTATATTTCTGTTTTTGTGCCAGTACCATAATGCCTTGATTACTGTACTTTTGTAGTATAGTCTGAAGCCAGAAATCCTGATTCCTCCAGCTCCGTTTTTCTTTCTCAAGATTGCTTTTGCTATTCGGGGTCTTTTGTGTTTCCATAGAAATTGTGAAATTTTTTCTTCTAGTTCTGTGAAAAATGTCATTGGTAGTTTTATAGGGATTGCATTGAATCTGTAGATTGTCTTGGGTATTATAGTCATGTTCACAATAGTGATTCTTCCAATCCAAGAACATGGTATATCTCTCCATCTCTTTGTATCATCTTTAATTTCTTTCATCAGTTTCTTATAATTTTCTGCATGCAGGTCTTTTGACTCCTTAGGTAGCTTTATTCTTATTCATTTTATTCTTTTAGTTGAAATGGTAAATGGTAGTGTTACATTAATTTCTCTTTCATATTTTACATCATTAGTGTATAGGAATGCCAGAGATTTCTGTACATTAATTTTGTATCCTGCTACTTTACCAAGTTCATTGATTTGTTCTAAGAGTTTTCTAGTAGCATCTTTAGGACGCTCTATGTATAGTATCATGTCATCTGCAGACAGTGACAGTTTTACTTCTTCTTTTCCGATTTGGATTCCTTATATTTCTTTTTCTTCTCTCAATGCGGCGGCTAAAACTTCCAAAACTATGTTGAATAATAGTGGTGAGAGTGGGCAACCTTGTCTTTTTCCTGATCTTGGTGGAAATGTTTTTAGTTTTTCACCACTGAGAACGATGTTGGCTATTAGTTCGTCATATATGGCTTTTATTATGTTGAGGTAAGTTCCCTCTATGCCAACTTTCCAGGGGGTTTTTATCATCAATGGGCGTTGAAATTTATCCAAAGTTTTTTCTGCATCTATTGAGATGATCATATGGTTTCATCTTTCAATTTGTTAATATGGTGTATCACATTGATTGATTTGCATATATTGAAGAATCCTTGCATTCCCTGGGAAATATCCCACTTGATCATGGTGTATGATCATTTTAGTATGCTCTTGGATTCTATTTGCTGGTATTTCATTGAGAATTTTTGCACCTATGTTCATCAGTGATATTGGCCTGTAGCTTTCTTTTTTTTTTTTTTTCGTTACATCATTGTCTGGTTTTGGTATCAGGGTGAAAGAGGCCTCATAGAATGAGTCTGGGACTGTTCCTCCCTCTGCTATATGTTGGAATAGTTTGAGAAGTATAGGTGTTAGCTATTCTCTAAATGTTTGATAGAATTCACCTGTGAAGCCATTTGATCCTGAGCTTTTGTTTGTTGGAAAATTTTTAATCACAGTTTCAATTTCAGCGCTTGTGATTGGTCGGTTTATATTTTCTTTTTTTCCTGGTTCAGTCTCGGGAGGTTGTGCTTTTCTAAGAATTTGTCTATTTCTTCCAGGTTGTCCATTTTATTGGCATATAGTTGCTTGTAGTAGTCTCGCATGATCCTTTGTATTTCTGCAGCGTCAGTTGATACTTCTTCGTTTTCATTTCTAATTCTATTGATTTGAGTCTTCTCCCTTTTTTTCTTGATGAACCTGGCTGATGGTTTATCAATTTTGTTTATCTTCTCAAAGAACCAGCTTTTAGTTTTATTGATCCTTGTTCTCATTTCCTTTATTTCTTTTTAATTTATTTCTGATCTGATCTTTATGATTTCTTTCCTTCTGCTAACTTTGGGGTATTTTTGTTCTTCTTTCTCTAATTGCTTTAGGTGTAAGGTTAGGTTGTTTATGTGAGACGTTTCTTGTTTCTTGAGGTAGTATTTTATTGCAGTAAACTTCCCTCTTAGAACTGCTTTTGCTGTGTCCCATAGGTTTTGGGTAATTGTGTTTTCATTGTTATTTTTTATAGGTATTTTTTGATTTCCTCTTTGATTTCTTCTGTCATATCTTGGTTATTTAGTAGTGTATTGTTTAGCTTCTGCTGTTTTTTGGGGTTTTTTTTTTGGTTTTTCCTCTATTTGATATCTAGTATCATAGCATCGTGGTCAGAAAAGATACTTGATATGATTTCAATTTTCTTAAATTTACCAAGGCTTGATTTGTAACTGATGATATGATCTATCCTGGAGAATGTTCCATGAGTAGTTGAGAAGAAAGTGTATTGTGTTGTTTTTGGATTTAATGTCCTATAAATATCAAGTAAGTCCGTCTTGTCTAATGTGTCCTTTAAAGCTTGTTTCCTTATTTATTTTCATTTTGGATGATCTGTCTATTGGTGAAAGTGGGGTGTTAAAGTCCCCTACTATGAGTGTGTTACTGTCGGTTTCCCCTTTTATGGCTGTTAGCATTTGCCTTATGTATTGAGGTGTTCCTATGTTGGGTGCATAAATATTTACAATTGTTATATCTTCTTCTTGGATCAATCCCTTTATCATTATGTAGTGTCCTTATTTGTCTCTTGTCTTTATTTTAAAGTCCATTTTATCTGATATGACAATTGCTTCTCCAGCTTTCTTTTGTTTTCCATTTGCATGGAATATCTTTTTCCATCCCCTCACTTTCATTCTGTATATTTTCCTAGGTCTGAAATGTGTCTCTGGTAGACAGCATATGTACAGGTCTTGTTTTTGTATCCATTGAGCCAGTCTATGTCCTTTGGTTGAAGCATTTAAACCACTTACATTGAAGGTAATTATCATTATGTATGTCCCTATTACCATTTTCTTAATTGTTTTGGATTTGTTATTGTAGGTCTTTTCCTTCTCTTGTGTTTCCTGCCTGGAGAAGTTCCTTTAACATTTGTTGTAAAGCTGGTTTGGTGGTACTGCATTCTCTTAGCCTTTGTTTGTCTGTAAAGTTTTTAATTTCTCCATCAAATCTGAATGAAATCCTTGTTTGCTAGAGTAATCTTTTTTGTAGGTTTTTCCCTTTCATCACTTTAAATATGTCTTGTCATACCCTTCTGGCTTGCAGAGTTTCTTCTGAAAGACCAACTGTTAACCTTATGGGGATTCCCTTGTGTGTTATTTGTTGCTTTTCCCTTCCTGCTTTCAATATTTTTTCTTTGTATTTAATTTTTTGATAGTTTGAGTAATATGTGTCTGGGCGTGTTTCTCCTTGGATTTATTCTGTATGGGACTCTGCACTTCCTAGACTTAGTTAACTATTTCCTTCCCCATATTAGGGAAGTTTTCAAATATAATCTCTTCAAATGTTTTCTCAGTCTCTTTCTTTTTCTCTTCTTCTTCTGACTCCCCTATAATTCGAACATTGGTGCATGTAATGTGGTCCCAGAGGTCTCTGAAACTGTCCTCAATTCTTTTCATTATTTTCTCTTTATTCTGCTTTGTGGTAGTTATTTCCACTATTTTATCTTCCAGGTCACCTATCCGTTTTTCTGCCTCTGTTATTCTGCTATTAATTCCTTCTAGAAAATTTTTAATTTCATTTATTGTGTTGTTCATCATTGTTTGTTTCCTCTTTAGTTCTTTTAGATCTTTGTTAATTGTTTCTTGTATTTTCTTCATTATTTTTCCAAGATTTTAGATCATCCTTACTATCATTATTCTGAATTCTTTTCAGGTAGACTGCCTATTTCCTCTTCATTTGTTTGGTCTGGTGGGTTTTTACCTTGCTCCTTCATCTGCTGCATATTTCTCTGTCTTCTAATTTTGCTTAACTTACTGTTTTTGGGGTCTCCTTTTCTCAGGCCTCAGGTTTGTAGTTCCCGTTGGTTTTGGTGCCTGCTTCCAGCAGGTAAAGTTGGTTCACTGCATTGTATAGCCTTCCTGGTGGAGGAGACTGGAGCCTGTGTTCTGTGGATGAGGCTGTATCTTGTCTTTCTCATGGGGAGGACAGCATCTGTTGGTGAGTTTTGGGGTGTATGTGAACTTAGTATGATTTTAGGCAGCCTTTCTGCTAATAGGTGAGGTTGTGTTCCTGTCTTGCTTGTTGTTTGGCATTGGGTGTCCAGCACTGGAGCTTGCTGGTAGTTGACTGGAGCTGAGTCTTAGCATTGAGATGCAGATCTCTTGGAGAGCTCTCACCGATTGATATTACTAGGGGCTGGGAATTATCTGGTGGACCAATGTCCTGACCTTGGCTCTCGCACCTCAGAGGCTCAGGCCTGACACCTGGCTGGAGCACCAAACCCTCTCGTCCCTGGTTCATGCGTTTCACTTCTTTTGGCCAGCTCCTGCCTCTGGGCCTCCCTCCCTTTTGGTTTGATCTTTAGTTCCCATGCTTGGTGGGGGTTGGAGGGCAGTGCAGAAGATGTCAGAGGGCAGCTACCCCACCACATTCTCGTCCACACCTTACGCCAGACTTGCCAGGTCCCTGCCAGTCACAGAGGGTCCACAAAGACAGCCTGACCACCAGACAGACCCAGAGACCCAGCGAGGAGAGAGCAAGACCAAATGTCTTAATGTTTTGCAAATGTAATAAGTTTGGTAACAGAAACAAGACTTATGATGTTAGCAGTAAAGACAAAAATCATTACTATTTTTAGATAAAATGGCAAACATTTGGTCCTCTGGGTGGGGCAGTTTCTGAATCGGCAAATACCCAGGTCCGACTGCATTATGCCATTTTGTATAAGACACCTTGAGCATCCATAGATTTTGGTATCTCTGGGAGTCCTGAAACCAATCCCCCATGGATACTAGGGAAGGCTCTATACTAGAAGAAACAGCAGATATATTATTTAGAACTAATTAGAGAACATACTGAATTAACTAGGACCAAAATCAATATATGAAAGCCAAGAATTTTCTTATATAGTTCAAATAATCATTTGAAGAATATAATAGGGAAAATTCAACTAAATTTTGAAATTTTATATGGATACTCTCAATTTAAAATATGTAGTATACACATATACACCTTGACATGAGCAGTTTTGTTGCAGTGGTGGAGGCCAAAGTCTGAATGAAGTGAAATCAAGAGAGAAGGGGGGGAAGAGGCATTGGAGCAGCCATGATGGATATTACCCTAGGAAGTTGAAAGAAAGAATGAAGGAATGAAAGAAAGAAAGAAAGAAAGAAAGAAAGAAAGGAGGGAGGGAAGCAATAAGAAGGGAGACAGAAAGAAAAAGAGAGAGAGAAACAAAGAAAGAGAAAAATAAAGAAAGAAAAGAAAGGTGTAATAATTTGAAAGGTGAGTGGGGTGAAAATTTTGTTCATTTTTTTAAGTTGCAAGGTATAACAGTATATTTGTATGATACTAAGAAAGAACTGATAGAGAAAGAGAATAAATTCACTTTATTCATTGTTGCTATTGAGAAAATGAGGAATACCTTTTCAGGTAAACAGCTGGAGATGATTGTCTAGTAAGAATATCATTTTTAAATATTAATTATTCTTTAAATTTATTAACTAGATAATTATTCAATCCTTATATATAATATTCCTTCAAAATTGTATCATTCAATTTCTTATAACCCATTAGAACTTTGCAACCTATATTCATAAGACATGTGTTTAGTGGGTTAAAGCCTGGGAAACGCTGCACTGACCAGCATAGGCAGAGGGAACAGATAGGTAAAAGTAAGGTGCAGCTGTAATATCTAGGCCAACAAAAGAGAATTTTTTTTATGGGAGTGAATAAGTATACTTTGAGAGGAAAATATAAATATTCCATAATAACAAAATAGAAAAAAGTAGTCTTTCTGGTGATCTTTTATAAACTCCCTCTGGGAGGGAAAATTCTATCCCTGATTATAACTTATAAAATACGATCTCAAAACCTAACATTTTACTTTCTGATCTTTTAGAGGATAATCAGAGTTGTGGAAAAATAATACTCAAACTTATGTTTATTTTATATCAGGTAGCTAATTACTATTGACCTTCTTTCTACTATATTCTGTGAAGGATATGTAAAATTATAAGGCACAGTCCCTATCATCAAGAAAATTCATCTAGGGAAGTTTTTAGTATGATTAATAGAAAAGGCAATGATATGGTAAAAATATCTATTTTCTTTAAGGGATTATACTAGGAATGGAATAATTTAAGCAGCACCATTCAAAGACTTGTTTTACATATGTGCATTATGAGTAGTCTTCAGGTTTACTTTAGTATCTTATGGTGAAGAAGACTTGCTTTTTTCTGCCTAAATATGTCTAAGTTTTATGAGGAGGATAGGGTTAGGGAGATGAACTTGTTTTATTTGTACTTTTTTGTTTGATTTCGTCTTGGATTTTTGCTTGTTTTTTTTTTTTTTTTTTTTTTTTTTTTTCTTTTGGAGGAGGGGGAGGCAGTGTTGATTGTTTCTGGTGCACCAAATAATTTATGTTTGCAGTGAGTATATACTGAAGGACAGCTTATTCTCTAGACAGGAAACCATATATACTACTTTCTGGTTTTGTTGTTGTTAACAGTGCCTGCTTATAACCTGATTCCTGGGTAATTAGGGACTGACAAGTTAATCAGAATTCAAGTGTGTTGAAGCTCACAACTGGGATTTGTGTTTAAAAGCCTTAGAAACAGAGAGAAACCCCTCTGCATCCTATAAAATGGTCCAAAAGTCTAATCACCAACTCGAGAGAGAGGACACTACAACTCCTCTGAGTCTGGCAGTTAGTGGTAGAGAAAACCCCTAGAATACCCCTCACAGCTCTAAGTAAAAAAAAAAAAAAGTTGCCTTCATTGTCAGTTTTAATAGGGTCTGGAACCCACCCAAATGTGACTGAAATTGAAGTGTGGTTTGCATGACCTAAATGTATCACGTTAAACTTCATCCCCAAACACCAATCTACTGTTTATTTACCAGTTAATAGTTTGTTTCATTTAACCATGTTAAACAGGCTATGCTTTTTTTCCCCCATCATTACAAACTAGGGTTAAAGTAACTTAGTAATATTTTAAAAGAAAAAATAAAATGTAATGGGGCACCTGCATGAAATTTGAAGTTTCAGCCCAGATGGTCCTAGAGTGTTTAATTAATTAAGTAGACAAACTATACAAAATTCTGTAGAAATATGTGTTTATTGATAGTTTAATTATTAGATGATGAGGATCAATAAGCCTTAGTCAGTTTTCCTGCCATTATAAATGGTCCCTTGGACATTCTCCTAAGACAGCTAGAAGGATAGTCAGTACATTCATCAATAACCCAGTTAACAACTGCCTCATTTAACTCCCTTGTACTTTTTGTCCTTGTCCCCAAAAAGGACAAAGGGAAATAGTATGTGGTCAAGCCCTGATAAATCAATAACTTAATGCAGTTAGTTACACTTGCTTAGTGAAGTTAATATTAAGAGCTTGTAAGAGTTTCCTTGTATTTACTTCTTTATTCCCACATCAGCCATTACAGAACATTCTCATTTTCCACATGAAAGCAACAGGAGCCATTTCACAGCTCAGACCCAACAGACTGAACACCAAAAGATTAAGTGGCTAAGCTGCCTAGCATTGCTTGTTTAGCTTTGCCCACAGGATTTGAATTTGCACTACACTGTTGAACATCCTAAAATAATTTAACCACATCCCAAACACTGCATAATGTCTGTTCCATTTCTCGCCTCTTTAGATTGCACATCCAGAGCAATTTCTCCCAAATTAAATGCCATTTGGTTTGCGTTAGAATAATCAGGACAACTGCAAACATTAATAAGTTTGCAATAATAGCAAAGTTATTTTCTTCTCCAAATAGCCCTACGCATACCAATAAGGATTTTCCCTCCCGATTTGTTTCTCCTTTATTTTTAAAATAGATGCATCACTGTAATCTGGTTGAGTGTTATGATTCGCACCCTCGTTTTATTATGAAATGAAGCTTAATATAAACCCAGGTGAAAAAGTAAGAGAAGGAGGCAGCCTCCTGAAACAAGTTTGTTATTTGCAGGTTTGACTGGGGTCATTCCAAGCATCCATGCATACATTCACTCATTCATTCATGTATTTAACAAGCACTTATTGAGAGTCCATATTGTGCAAGGGATGGTATTAGGGGCTGTACATAGTGAGAGAATGAAAGAGAGTCATGGCCCTTTTCATTAAGGAGCTCCAGGTTAGTGTGGAGAAGACAAGCAGGTATTAGAGCATTACCAAGGAATATAGGATTAGAGAGATATACTAAATGCTGCAAAGTCTTGTTAAACAGATTTTTCTAAAGAAAGGCAGTTGTATTTAGAGTGGTGAGCAGACAACTAGCTCTGCCTGTTCATACATTTACCCTAAAAGTAAAACTATTGTGATTTATTTGGGACCAAATTGTCTACTTCAGGCACATTATAACATTATTTTGGTGACCTGATTTAGTATATAAAGGTGGAGGAACTGAGGAACAGAGCAGTTAACCCAGGGCAGACTTAACCCAGAGCAGAACAAGAAATCAGCAATGAATTTGTGAATTTGGTAACTTCTATAAAATGAGAACTTTCACTAGATATAATGCATTTGAAGAATTTTGAGCATAGCAGATTTATCAGTAAAAGATTAACACGATATGATAATTGAGTCATATACTCTAATGTAGATTGAAGGAAGTCTTAAAAATGGGAAAGGCAGCTATTAATAACATCAACAATTAGCCTCTGAGGGACAAATCTAGAAAAAGAATGTATTCTAAGAAGCTATTCATAGCTTTTTAAGGTCACTTCAAATCCAGAAACATCAAGTTTAATGTCAGTAATTTTCTGAGATATCACAAAAGAGTATTGACTGCCAGATGTTACAAATCTTCAAAATGAGATTGCATGCATTTTTCAAGAAATAGCACAATCTTGTTAGAATTTTTACATTTTTGTCTTTATGTGTTTCATATATTTCAACTCTATTTAGAGGACACAGTAAAAATTGCTAACTTTTTTTTTTACATCTTTGCATTTCCATTCCTCTGTAAAGTCCCCTGCAAGAAGCAAATCCTTTAAAATATTGAACATGGCATCATGATATTTAAATCCACCTCTACTTTTCTAAATAAGTTCCCAGAAAAAAACTATTTTTCCCAGCCACTTATGTGTTAGAGCGCCTCCCAGTGAATACATCAATCTACTACTTGAACCACATGGATATTGTTCTAACCCACATACCAAGATTTCTTTTCAGAGTTAACGATTGTGATTTCTAACATCACAGCAGTGTTTTTGTTTCTGCTGTGCTGCTTTGATATTGGCAGGAATTAGTTCAAAAGAATGCAATGAAACCTTTATTAGGGGACTGTGATACTCATAGACTCTGGGAAGGCAGCCAGAGGAATCAATTGGTAAAACATTCAAAGCCAAAGGTGTACCACCTTCTTTAACATTTTTCCCATGCCAAAGCTGACTGCTGAGGCATCGAACTAAATATCCTTCTCCTAGTCTTTGTGGTGTTCAACTTATATTTCTTCAGACCTCAATACCTGTTTTTATTTACATTTCTTTCAGCATGATATGCTGTGATGTTCTGAGATTTCACTTCAAGGCACTGGCAGGTTTCTTTTACACCTGTGCAGTTCTTAATCATGGAAAGGTACTGAAGAAAGGGCTGCAATGCAGGCCTTGTGATAAAAATTGTTGGTATACTTGTACACCACTAGAAATGGTATATACATCTTATATACCTGCAGATGTTCTTTGCCTAAGTCAAAGCAGGACAGGAAGTTCATGCTCTTGGGATGTGAAATGCTGACTTTTTCCTTATTATTAGAATATAAGCCAAGCTGAAAAGAACAAGGACTCTGAAAGAAAAATAACCAAATCCTCTGGCTCCAGGGTTCACCTGTCAACATACTTTTCCAAGTCCAGATTATGAAAAGTGATGGGGGCAGGAGAAAGGAGAAAAGAAGGGGCAAAGTGTTTCACCCAGACATTGTTTGGATTAGCTAATAAAAATCTGCTAAGCTTTTGAAAATCCCTATTAAAAATCAGGCAATTAATTTTATCTTCATTTCTAATTGAGAGCAGCCAACATGAGTTTTCAGAGCAAAGACAGAGAAAATAATTTGGTAACATTATTTAGTTAATCATAGTTCCCTAATATAAACTTTAAAGTCTTCTCAAAGTGTAGAGAATCATGGATTGCCACATGAAAACTGCAGAGTAAAAAAAAAAAAAAAACAAACATATTTATCAATCTAATATAAAACACTAATTTAAAATACTACAGTTTATAAAATTATTTGCTTATATTATACTCCCATATACTATTAATGCCTTGTGCATGTTGTAATATACATGTTTTTAAAGATTCCCTCAAAAGATTGCTATTTCATAAGGAATCTGTAAAAACTGGGGTAGAATTATAACATTATCAAAGTTTTAGAGGCATCAATAGATTTGAAGTAATTTAATCCAATAATTTCATTCCATAACATGGGAAACTGAGACTAGAAAGTAGAAATATTTTTTTCAAGATTACAAAGCTAACTAGCAGAGACAGGCCCTTTCGTATTCCCAAGACTTACAAGATACCAAGCTGCTTCCAAAGAACAGTGTAGTTGGCAGGACTTTCCGTATGAAGTCCAGCTCTTGCAATTTACCCTACAAGGTATTAAAAATAGCATTACAGTTTTAATTGAATGTGTAACTACTACAATAAACTATTATATTTATTAACTACATACAGTTTTATTGGGTTGGCCAAAAGTTTTGTTCAGTTTTTTCTGTAAAATGACTCTAATAGTGCTCAGTTGTCTTTAACTTCGTTCGAAACAATTTGTTTAGATTGTATTGTGACAGCTGTCATATTAGTGTGCATTTTAAAAAAGACATCAAATTTGGTGAATTTTTCTGTAGCCATTTTAATATTGAAGATGGAAGAAAAAGGCAACATTTTCGGCATATGATGCTTTGTTATTTCAAGAAAGGTAAAAACACAACTGAAACGGAAAAAAAAAAGATTTGTGCAGTGTATGGAGAATATGCTGTGACCGATCTAACATATCAAAAGTGGTTTGCAAAGTTTTGTGCTAAAGATTTCTTGCTGGACGATGCTCCATGGTCAGGTAGACCAGTTGAAGTTGATAGCGATCAAATCGAGACATTAATTGAGAACAATCAACGTTATACCACACAGGAGAAAGCTGACATAATCAAAATATCCAAATCAAGTGTTGAAAATCATTTGCACCAGCTTGGTTATGTTAATTGCTTTGATGTTTGAGTTCCACGTAAGTTAAGCGAAAAAAAACCTTCTTGACCGTATTTCCACATGTGATTCTCTACTTAAATGTAATGAAAACGTTCTGTTTTTAAAACAAATTGTGACAGGCAATGAAAAGTGGATACCGTACAATAATGTGGAATGGAAGAGGTCGTGGGGCAAGCGAAATGAACCACCACCAATCACACCAAAGGTCAGTCTTCATCCAAAGAAGGCAATGTTGTGTATATGGTGGGATTGGAAGGGATTCCTCTATTATGAGCTCCTTCTGGAAAACCAAATGATTAATTCCAACAAGTGCTGCTCTCAATTAGACCAACTGAAAGCAGCACTCGAAGAAAAGCGTCCAGAATTAGTCAACAGAAAACGCATAATCTTCCATCAGGGTAACGCAAGATCGCATGTTTCTTTGATGACCAGGTAAAAACTGTTATAGCATGGCTGGGAAGCTCTGATTCATCTGCCATATTCACCAGACATTGCACCTTCAGATTTCCATTTATTTTGGTCTTTACAAAATTCTCTTAATGGAAAAAATTTCAATTCCCTGGAAGACTATAAAAGGCACCTGGAACTGTTCTTTGCTCAAAAAGATAAAAAGTTTTGGGAAGATGGAAATATGAAGTTGCCTGAAATATGGCAGAGGATAGTGGAACGAAAGGGTGAATACGTTCTTCAATAAAGTTCTTGGTGAAAATGAAAAATGTGTCTATTTTTACTTAAAAACTGAAGGCACTTTTTGGCCAACCCAATATATAATGTAAATATTATATTGATATATATCAAATATAATGATATATATCTAATAAAGTACAGTGTCCAAAGGATTAAAGAAAGCTGCATAATTAGACAAAATAGTTAAATTTGTACAAGATACTTAATGATTTCCAGTTTAACACTTTCACTGTTCTTTAAGAAAATAAATGCAGGTGATTAATTTGAGAAAACATGATATTCCACAAATGAATAAAAATGAATTTGAAATGTTTAATAACGTATTATTTCTTTACTTCTTCCCTTTCCAGAGATCTTTCCAAATGTTCAGTTACAATTCTTTCAACTGTGAGTATAAATTATAGAGACCTTTTCAGCTTCATTTTACTGTAGTTGACTGAACACTGGATTGACATGCTCAGTGGTCACACAGACATCAATTGGGATAATGATATAACAATAACAAACATGTTTTCTTAGAAATATTTTAAGGACTAAATAATATACTGAACCATAAAATGAAAAGAAGAGGATGCAAATGCTCTTTAAATATTTTTTTTTATAAACATACTGAAATGTAGACAGGAACTTTTAAAATAGGAAATACAACAAATTTGTTTTCAGATGGCACTTAAAATAGATGAAATAAAAAGTGGGAAAATTGATTTATATTCTGTATATAGGATTTAACTTTAAAACAAAATTTTAAGTCTATATAAAGAGTTCAAAATGAAGGAGATAGTAAATGAGCCAGAAGGACAGAATTAGCCAAATGAAGATTATTTTATATTTAATTTAAAAGCTCAAATGAAAAATATTTAATATAGGAAGGAAAACATTTGACTTGACATGAAATCTATCAGTAAGCAGAGAAAGTGATGGATAATGTAATGAGATAGGCCATTTTAATTAAATTTTCAAAATATAAGTTAATCAAAATCTATATAGGCCAAATAAAAAACCCCAACAAAATGGAAAATGGATGGTAAGCCAAGATATGAATGGGGAAATAAGAAGGAACACTAATTATAGAGAAATATCAGTTCACTGAACTCTTTGTTGACCAATTGCTCAGGTCAACAGCACTATAGCTAAGGAATGAAAGTTAACAGATGCCTACCAACATGGGGTCTCTAATGCTTTATTTCTTAGCAATATTAGCAAAGTCAAATTGAGCCATGCACAAGAGGCTTAACAGTAATTTGCAATATAAATTTAAAAAACACAAATTAAATAAATTGTATTTTCTATTGTTTCAGTTTTATTCTTCAAATCAATAGGGTTTGAAAAAAAAAAGTTCTCTAGTGTTCCACTCTTACAGTTTAAAACATTTTCCTAAAGATCAAATAACTCACATAAACAACTAAAACAAATCTAATGGATCTTGTAGAAAAGAAAAAGATTCACTATTGAGCACATATGCAGTTCTGAAATTTAGTTGTAAATTCTTCTTGAGAAAGGTCTCTATGGAATGAAACAGTGTCATTAGACAATTTCTGTTGTCATTGCTTTCAATTTTATGCAAAGGTAATTTAGTTTTTCTATATTTCTCTATGATGACAATTCTGTAGGATTTTCAGGTTGTTGCACTTAGTTTTTGCCAATGCTCAGATAAAAATTGAGTATTTACCTTATGACAAAAAACATTTCAAATTTTGTATTGCTATCTAGTCAATCAGCTGGACAGGTCCATTTTCACAGTTAGTGTCCTCTCTCTTTCTTTCTTCTTTGTGATTGACTTGGCCTAACTGCTGCCACAATAGCCTCTGATCAAAGGGAATGGTTCTTTTCCAGAGTTATTGTTTTGGATTCTATTCTCAGTTAAGTATGTCTCACTGAACCCTTCTAATATAAACAAAATATTGAGATTACTTTCAAAGTAATAATGCCCAAAGGCAAAATTTAATATAAACCCCCCCCCTTTTTTTTTTTTTTGCAACTCAGCAGAAAGACCTACAAAATATGTGACACTTGGCAGAATGACCAGGATCAATTTTTATTGCTGCATGAGGTCAGCCACTATCTTATCTAGTAAGCAGATTCCGGTTTTTGTTATTTTTTGTAAAGTACATTCTATGAGAGGCAGATGCAACATCAGCTGTTCTTGATTGATTCTTACGTAAATAAGAGAATGACGAACCCACCAACCAATCTGAGGTGGAGTCACCTCAAGTTGAGTGATTCATCTTCAGTTAACCTTGTGGTAATTAAAGAAAAATTCTATCATGCAGGATCCATGCTGCTTCAATCATCAACTAAGCAAATTAATAATAGTCAGCACCTAAATACTTTCCTGAATAACTTAGAATATGTTATTAAGAAGATGATTAAAGGCTTTAAGTTCTAGAGAATTTTTGTCATCCTGTTCATTATCAAGATAGAATATCTATCTAAATATGAAATATTAGTAGGTAAGACAATCTGATTTTGGCTGTCACTGGTTTTTAAAAGGAATTTATATCAGTCAATTCTTCTTAGGAATATTTTCTCCTACAAAATTATTGACAACTCATGCATAGAAAGATGTCTGGAATTTATCAGCTTCAAATGACTAATTCCTAGGATGTATTTCCAGACTCAGAGATGATGGTTAATAGTCATAGAATATTATTTTTCCTGATGCATTACAGCTAGAGTTTCTGTTTTTTCAATCTGGAAATAAGATATTTAAAGTTATTTGAACATTATGTCTACTATTGGACAAAATAAAGGCAAGTTTCTGGATAATACAAGAAAAAAAATTGTGAACTGAATGAAATGAGTCTAACATTCAATATAAATGTAAGAAATAAGATAGAGGTACTGTCGTCACCAGTGGTCAGTGTTTTATTTCCAGCTTATTCCTGAAATACTGGCATGGAAGTTTGAACTAGTTCACTGTGTGTGCCTGAGTCATCATGGTGTTGTTCCAGACCAGTGGTAGAGATCACGCTGCTCTAACCAGCAGATATTTTCTTCTTACACTTCGCTTGCCTTTGCTTATCTTTCTCATGGCTTCTAATTTTCATCTAATGAAATTATAAGCTTTGGAGTCAAACAAACCTGAGATTGAAGCTTGACTTTGAGAGCTGTAACTAGTTTGACCTTTGTCACGTTCACTTTTGTTAGCCTTAGTTTCTTCAACTATAAAATGGTGAAGTTAAATGGATCAACAGTGAAATGAGACACACACACACATATTTAGTAGTGTCCACCATGTTCAATAAACTTAGCTACAAGAAATTTATTAATTTATTATTAAGTTTGTAAGACATTATAAGGGTATAATTAAGTAAATGTATTAATATCATGCATCCATTCATTTACTGTTTCATGAACACTTGTCCTTCCTGATACTGTGCTGGCCTTTGCCAAACAGGGATCCAATAAACTAAGACTAGATCTTGAAGAACACATAGCATCTATCCAGGGAGATACCTATGTGAATAACTCACAATAAGGAAACATAATAAGTATGATAATAGAAAAATTACTAAAGGAGCAAGGAAATACTGAGGAGGAAATGATTTATCTCTTCTTTTTTGGGGTATTCAAGGAAATACCCCAAAAAGAGATAGCTCTTGAATTTGACCTTGAAAAATGAGTAGGAATGTGCCATTGCAGGAGGGGAAGGGAAATTTCCAGCCAAGAGAATGAGCAATGTTTCAAAGGTGCTCAAATACATATTGTACCTCGAAAGTGAGTTAGGCCTGGCTAGAGGATCCAATGCCCTCAGCTTTACTAAAGAAACCATCTTCTCCAATACTCACCATTGTTATTAATAATAACATTATTCTAAATATACAATTCAGTCAGTTTTGATATCTTTATCCATTAGTTCTATGATCATCCACTGTCAAATGTGGCTACCTTTGTTTTCAATAATGATTTTAAAGTATGTTATTTTTATCCACTTCCCCTATTCATACATTAGTCAGGATGACTATCTTCTAGTCACTCCATTCCCCTTGCAAAAAACATCAGCATCTTTATAGGAGCTGATCATACTCACACTCCTCTGTTGAATAAAAAAAGAAACCTAAATACTTCAGTGTTTTATTTTAAGAGTTGCTATCAGCCTTCATAGACCTATTGTCCCTCTCCTCTTTCTCAATATTCCAATCGGTTTTTCATTGGCTCAGAGTATCGACTTTATTCAAACAGAGCATTAATGGGACAGTTCAGATTGTGAATTCTGAAGCTTGATTGTCTGGGTTTGTATTCTGTGTTCACTACTCCCTAGCTGTGTGGCCTTAGACAAGCACCTTATCCTCGGTGTCCTCATCTGTAAAATGGCAATAGTGCTAACACTTCTCTCTTAGGATTAAATCAGTCAGGAATAGGTGTGTTAATACATGCACAGCATTTAAACAATGTCTGTCACATGACCAACATTCAGTAAGTTTTAGCTAATATTACAATTTCCTCTTCAAAGTATAATTGTCCTACTTTAGATAATGATTTAAATGATTTTTAAATGATGTATGATGAATTTTTAATGATGCATGAATATATGTTTTTTCTAAAAGAGGCAAACAATAGCTATCTACAGATATGAAACATAACTGAAGCTCTCACCTTGATCCCCACCACTGCTATTCCACAACTCAGAGGTAACTTCTGGTGACAGTTTAACAGGTATAATTCTTGTTCTTTATCTCTATGTTTTTTTCTTTGAACATAAATTAGATCCTGCCCCATGAATTATCCTGGAATTTAATTGTTTTTTTTTTTTTACTTATTATATAGGTAACTTTCCATAACAACACATATTAAATTCATTTATTTACCAAATATTTCCTAAACAGCTACAATGTACCAGTCTTTTTCCTACTTGCTGGAAATACATCAGGGAACAAAAATCCCTGCCCAATTGAAGCTTACATTCTCTTTGATGTATAGTTTACACATTTCTAATAACTACAGTATACCATAGAGTATGAATCTAACATAAGTTCTTGTATCACTCCTCTACTGAATTAAATGTAGATGGTTTTCAGTTTTTGCTAATATATTACCACTGACAACCTTTATACTCATGTTTCTATGAGTTTTTAATTTTCAGGAGAGATTCTAAATAGTGGAATTACTGATTTAGAGGGCTTTTAAAAAATTCAGTTTCTTCCAATTGTGTTGAGATATAGTTGACATACAGCACTGTATACGTTTAAGGTGTACAGCATAATGATTTGACTTAATACATCATGAAGTGATTACCACAATAAGTTTAGTGAACATCCATCATCTCAATGAGATACAACTTAAAGAAATAGAAAAAAATTCTTCCTTGTGGATGACAAGGAAAATGACAACTCTTAGAATTTACTCTTGACAACTTTTGTATAAAACTTAAAGCAGTGTTAATTATATGTATCATGTATCATGTATATTCCTAGTACTTATTTATCTTATAACTGGAAGTTTGTACATTTTGACTGCCTTCATCCAGTTCTCCCTCCCCTCACTCCCTGTCTTTGGTAACCACAAATCTGAAATCTTTTCCTATGAGTTTGTTTATTTGTTTGTTTTTAAAGTATATTTGACCTAAAACATTTGTTAGTTCCTGGTACACAATATAATGATTCTATATTTCTATAAATTTCAAAATAATCACCAAGATAAGTCTACTTGCCATCTGTCACCTTGCAAACATATTACATAATTATTGACTATATTCTCTGTACTGTACATTTCATACCTATGACATTTATTTTGTACCTGAAAGTTTGGACCTCTTCATCTCTCTCGCTTATATTTCTCCTACCCACAACCCCCTCCCCTCTGGTAGCCAGCCCCTTCACTCTGGTAGCCACCTGTTTGTTCTCTGTACCTATGACTCTGTTTCTGCTTAGTTATGTTTGTTCATTTGTTTTGTTTTATAGATTCCACGTATAAGAGAAATCATGCATTATTTATCTTTGTCTGACTTATTTCAGTTAGGATAATACCCTCTGGGTCCATTCATGTTGTTTCAAAGGGCAAGATTTTATTCTTTTTTATGGCTGAGATATATTCCACTATATATATATATATATATATATATATATATATATATATATATATACACACATATACACATATATGCAGACACGTACATTTTCTTTATCCATTCATCTATCGATGGGCACTTCAGTTACTTCCATATTTTAGCTATTTTAAATAATGTTGCAATGAATAGAGGATGCATATATCTTCTTAGATTAGTGCTTTCATTTTCTTCAGATAAATACCCAGCATCACATGGTAGTTCTAGTTTTAATTTTGGGGGGAACCTCCTACTGTTTTCCATAGTGACTACACCATCTTCCATTCCCACCGACAGTGCATAAGGGTCCCCTTTTCTCCACATACTCACCAACACTTGCTTTTTGTTTTTGGTTTTGTGTTTTTTGTTTTTTGGGTTGTTTTTGGTTTTGTTTTTGTTTTTGATAATAGCCACTCTGACAGGTGTGAGCTGGTATCTCACTGTGGTTTTGCTTTTCATTTCTCTGATGATTAGTGATGTTGAGCACCTTTGCATGTGCCTGTTGGCCATCTGTATATCTTCTTTTGAAAAATGTCTACTCAGGTCCTCTGCCCATTTTTTAATTGGGTTACTTGTTTTCCTGATATTGAGTTGTAGAATTTCTTTGTATATTTGGGGTATTAACCCCTTGTCAGATAAATTGTTTGCAAATAACTTCTTTCATTCAGTAGGTGGCCTTTTCATTTTGTTGATAGTTGCCTTTGCTATGCAAAAAGTTTTTTTGGTTTCATGTTGACCTATTTTTAAAATTGTTGCTTTTCGTTCCCTTGCCAGAGATTTATATATATGTGTGTGTATATATATATATATATATATATATATATATATATATATATATATATATATTGTTAAGATCAATGTCAATGAGTGACTGCCTATGTTTTCTTCTTGAAGTTTCATTGCTTCAGGTCTTACATTTAAGCCTTTAATCCATTTTGAGTTTATTAATGTATATAGTGTGAGAAAGTAGTCCAGTTTGATTCTTTGCATATAACTATCAGCTTTTCCCAACACCATTTATTGAAGAGACTGCCTTTTTCCCATTGTATATTCTTGCCTCCTTAGTCATAGATTAATTGCCCCTATAAATGTGGATTCAGTTCTGGGCTGTTAACTCTGTTCCATTAATCTGTAAGTCTGTCTTTGTACCAGTACCATATTGTTTTGATTACTGTAGCTTTGTAGTATAGTTCAAAATCTGGTACCATGAGATCTCCAGCTTTGTTCTTCTTTATCAAAATTGTTTTGGTTATTCAGGATTTTGGGGTTTCCATACAAATTTTAGAATTATAGTTCAAAATGCCATTGGCATTTTGATAGGGATTGCAGTAAATCTGTAGATTGCCTTGGGTAATATACAATATTAATCTTTACAGTGAACATGGTGTATCTTTCTTTTCTGTTTGTTTGTTCTTCAATTTCTTTCATCAGGGTCTTATAATTATCCCAGTACAGGTCTTTCACCTCCTTAGGAATATTTATTCCTAGGTATTTTATTGTTTATTTTTTGTGATTATAAATGGGATTGTCTTTTAAAATTTCTCTTTCTGAGAGTTCATTGTTAGTGTATAGAAATGCAACAGATTTCTGTATGTTAATTTTGTATCCTACAATTTTACTGAATTTATTGTTGAGTTCTAGTAGATTTTTGGAGGTTCTTTAGGATTTTCTATGTATGGCATCATGTCATCTGCAGTTTCCAATTTGAATGTTATTGAAAAGTGAGTTTTAGGAAAAAGAACTAACAAAGGCAAGAGAAGAGTAAAGAAAAGAGAGGTGAAACCAGTTGTGTGTGATAATACAGACACCAAGATAAGAGTGTGTTTCAAGAAAAATATATTAATAGTATTAAATACTGCTGATAGATCAATCATGATAGGAACAGAAAATACTCTTGATTTTATTATGTGGCAAGGGGTTCTCTAATTTCCTCAACTGGAATAACTTCTCCTGTCCTCCTCAGTCATCTATTTCAAGTCTCCTAAGTTCTTATTATCTAATCCAGCCATGCTCCCAAATCACTTTCCAAAAATGATTTATATTTCCAGTTTATGTGCTCAACTCTTCCTAGTGTAGCCATTCTAACATGTAATTGTTGACTGTCTATTATGAGTCAATCCATTAGTGTCATGTTTTGTTTATTTTTCCTAATTCAGTTTATAACACTCTGACCAATATCCCACTCACCTCTACTTTCATTATACCCATATGGCAAAATTTCAACTATGGATTAACACAAGTATGCATTTTTCCATGCTCTTCTGAGTCACCTGAGTACTATTGGAAAAAGCCACAAAACAGGGGAAGCTGTTTCTATAAAATGTTCTTGACTACCAGTTTCATCGGGCCCTCAACAAAGCCTGTCAGTTTTACTATGTTTCTCTGAATAGTCCAGTTCCCTACTGTCCACAATACCACACAGTAGGGACACACACAAAAAATTCAGTGAATAAAAGCTTTCCAGTGTTTCTCCATTCTTCTAAAATCACCACTGACCAGTGGCTCTTTCATTCTGAAAAGAGGATTCTGACTTCTACCTCATTTCCATTAGATAAGAGTCACTCTACAGCTTGCTAATAAGCCTAAAAACCTTTCTGTACCTACACCCAGTTTTCCTCGTTCCCTTTAGTTTCAACATATTGTGTCCTCCAATCTAAGGCCAGGGTCATTGCATAAACTTTGGATCCCACTTACTCTATCCTTCGTAAAACTGCACTGCACGATTTTCCTTTTACTCTTTGTACTTTCAGTTTTGACCCCTCTAATCAATATATAAAATGTATTCAATATCTGCTATATTAAAAAAAGAAGCTCTCCCTATGGTAGATGTTGTGACTAATCACTCAGATTGCTGCCTTCTGAACTTAGACATTCATTCTGCTAGTTGCCAGAGTACTTACTGCTGATAGCTGCGTCCTTCCCCAGGCATTGCTATAAGCAGCATATAAAAAGAATCTCATCTCCTGTAGATGGAGGAGTGAAGAACCTGAGGATTAGTGCCAGTGTTTAATTATAAGGGTAGCTGAGCTCTAGAGAAGGTTGAATTTTGACTTCAACAAACCTGTTATGCCAAAGTCACTGATTAAAAAAGTGTGGAGCTGACATTTTGACCTGGGAATATCTGGATCAATGCACTCAAATATTTTAATCCTCATATTTTGCTGAACCATCTGGGCCTTCAGAAATGGCCTATTTCTTCCTCTTAAAGGTTAGTAGTGGGCTTCCCTGGTGGCGCAGTGGTTGAGAATCTGCCTGCCAATGCAGGGGACACGGGTTCGAGCCCTGGTCTGGGAAGATCCCACATACCGCAGAGCAACTGGGCCCGTGCGCCATAACTAATGAGCCTGCACGTCTGGAGCCTGTGCTCCTCAATGAGAGGCTGCGACAGTGAGAGGCCTGCACACCACAATGAAGAGTGGCCCCCACTCACCACAACTAGAGAAAGCCCTCGCACAGAAACGAAGACCCAACACAGCCAAAAATTAATTAATTAATTAATTAAATTTTTAAAATAAAGGTTAGTAATAACAATCACTTGAAGACAAGTCAAAGACCTCAGACTAATAAAGTCAAGTTTCAATATACCTCACGTGGATGTGATACAGCTACAGAGGAAAGAAAGAGGCTATACCCCCATAAAGGCTACAGAACTTAGCCAAGGTATACCTGCAGAGGTCAGGGAAGTATGTGTGGTTTAGATCAGGTGGGTTCTGGGTCCAGAGATCAGGTGGTAGAACATAAAGTTGGATGATAGAGAGTTGATCAATATGGAAGAACTTTCCCTTGATACAGGAATTAATACCTTGTTAAGAGCCCTGGGACATGGCACAACAAACCCGTTGGAATGCTCTTGGAGACTGGGCAAAAATAATGAACAATACAAAGTGAAGTCGAAGTGCACAAATTATCATGAAAAATGATAGAAGAAGTAGCCAAAAGGCTCAGAGAAGTCAGTATTGTAAGCGAGTTATACACATAAGGCTGGAAATACCACCAGCCAATTGTGTTCCATAGGGGTTCCAGATTATAATCCATTTACTATTAAGGAATTTTCTAGGAATCTCAGTGTTAGCTGTTCTCACTAGACCAGGACTGACTATAGGAGATGCTATTATAGAACTGGGTTTCATGATAATATGGGGAATGAGAGGATCCAAAATACTACTACTACTAATAATAATAATAATGGAGGACTGGAAGGAGTACTTAACTGACAGAGCAAGATGGTTATGTTGCCTTAATGAGCATCAGGTTGGAGTGGCAGTGGATCAGGGACAGTTGTGACTCACAGAGAGCTATGGAGATGGTATATGCAAGGATAATGAAGAACAGCCAATAAGGGTATTCTCAATCTAAATAATAAAAAGAAGTCAAGATTGGACGGCAGGAGGCTGAGAACACTGCCATAATGAAAAGTCATGACTGTCTGCTTAGCTTCCAGACTTGCCAGCGTTCAGGTCCAGCACTCATTAAATGAAGGAGAGACTGGTTTACAGGGAGGAAGTACCCAATAACCCCATGCCACAAATGTCTATAGTGACTTTAGGTGAATTATAAAATCTTTCTCTAATTTTTCTTTTATAAAATTGGGACAGTAACAGTGTCTTCTCATTGGGAAATGTTTTGTGGACTAAATGAAATAATTTATGTGGCCTTTGATAAAGGTCCAAAATGTATTAGATATTAATTTTGTTATAGAAGTAGTAATATTAAACAATTATATGTCTTATTTATACAGAACAATTATAAATTTAATATTTTCCATTAGTAACATAGAATAGTCTTTAAAAAAAATGTCAGCTCTGTCTCATACATACTTGGTACAGTAAAATTCAGTGACCACCTCTCCAGTTGTTTCATCTCTTCCTTGGGTTGTTCTGCACAGCCCATCTTTTATCTAATTTCTTTCAACTTTTGAACTGTGCTGCTTGATCTTTCAATTCTTGATCTGTAAAGAAGAATATATTTTTAATAATTCACCCTAAGAATCAGATCATGTCTATCACTCAACCTCTTTCTGATGCCACCAACATAAAGCTTCTGGATTTCGTTTTATCATAAATATTTCAATAAATCCATAGGTAGCTTTGGAGATTATTTTTGAAAAAAAAAAGAACATTCTTAGATGTTTAAAAGAAAGCTACTTTAATACTTTTAAATTTTTAAATTGGGTCAAAGTTAATCCTTTATAAATTATGAATATTTGCAACCTATACAAGTAATTTTTTTCAGATTTTCCTTAAATACATAATTATTTTAAAAAGCAGGCCAATAATTTTTGGAAGCTTTATTTTTTGAAAGTTAAAGAAAAAAATCAAAGGAGAAAAAAGATAACCCTGTATAACTTGTCTTTTGCAGGTTCTGAGAGTAGTTCTACTTGGCAAGAGAGGAAATGGCAACCAGAGTCTTCTGTCAGAGGCAGAAACTAAAGTCATGCAGTTTTTAATTTAAATGAAGACAGATAAAGTTAAAATTTGCAAACTTGCCTAACTTTGTATTTATCCCTCATGCTGCAGAGCTAACTTACTGCTACCATCTGAAGAAAAGTTTACACTAAGTTTAATTACAGCACTAGTAAGTCATTTCACTTTAGAAATATTTACTGAGCTCAAAATACATGTATAGAGGAGTCCCTCTACTATATACCATCATTCTAAATGTATGAATAAGTTTGATTCCTTCACCCAAGGAGGTTAGAATCTAATTTGGAAGACTATAAGCCCCTCCTTTACCCTGATAAAAGGAAAACTCCAATGATGGACTGTCATTCATTGCACTTGGAAGAACTGGTGAGAGAGTTGGCATTTGGGTTGGATCTTGACAGGAACACCTTTCCTCTTACAGATGGAAATGAGAGCAAAGGGCAAGATAAGGAAAAAAAAAAAGTGTGCAACTGAGAGTCCCAGGGCATGGAACAGAATGCTGAGCCATCCAATGAGGTGAGACAGAGGTACTGATATGATAATGGTTGAATGAAAACTAAACCTGGATCAACTGCAGTCCTTTTTTTAAAAATATTTCCATACCATACTCAGGAATTTAAATTTTATTTTAAAAATAGGAGTCACCATCAAAGATAGTTTGTGAGTTTTGTTTGGTGGGGGTAGTGCAGGAGTGGTCAAAGGAGTGATATAGTAATGTAATTACACTTGTGTTTGGAGAAAATTATTATATAGAATCTAAGGGCTGGGTACTGACAGCCTTCTTTTTAGAGTAAGTAAGTTGGAACTGTGAATCTCTAAATTCCTATCTTTTATTCTTTTTCATACCCTCTTCCCCACGCATCTAGCACAGCCCCTTGTCTGATATTCAATAAATGTTTGATGAAAGTCTTTGGTTTGGTCTCAAGAAAACTGCATGTAAGGACACAGCTTTAGTGTTCTAGGAAATGAGACTGCTTCTAGGTGGTGTTTTAAACAAAGATCTAAGATCATACCAAAGGGAAGAACCCAATTCTGACTAGGAGTACTGGGCTGGAGAACAGTGAGTAAGGCTTTATGGAAGAAGGTGCATTTGATCTGGACTTAATTCATTGGTAAAGGCTTAAAGCAAAGCAATATCCATGAACTTAGAAATTTTAGGAGAGATCATGAATGCTGAAGGATTGATCACAGAGATAGCAAGGAAATCCTAAAATGGATATTCATCAATTTCTTAGAGTTGAACTGTCCAATCTGTGGAGACACGGATCAGAGGAGACTCAAGCTTATTCTACCACCTTCTGCATGGGGATGTGTATCTGTCTGGATTCTGACAGAAAATACCTGACACACTCCAATGGTATAATTTGTGTAGAGTGTAATAAAAGGACCATTTACAAAGGTGTGGATAGGATATAGATACTATTATACCCTAGGTCTATTAGTACCCGATGTTTCTATCATATGTAGCCCTCAAGCAGAGAAGACAGGCTGCTTTAATGGAAATGGAGAAGAAGCTCAATGAGGAGAGAGCTGTCTGTCAGGAGTCACTACCAGTTGGTCAGGGGATGCAGCCAGCCCTCAGCAAAGCCAAGGAGAGGAAGCAGAGGACTTCAATCTGCTCCTTTTCTCCTATCTCTTCCTGAAGTTCCTCATTTGCTTAACCAAACAGGATGCCAGTGGGCAAGGGAGCCCTTTGATGTAGGCCAGACCATTTGTCTCACTGAGCACAGAGCTGGGTAAGAGTGTTTTTGAGGGAAAAATAGAAGATATATAAACAATATGCAGAATGACACATGATTGACAAATTAGTTACAATGAAACACACTAAAATTAAAATAACATGTATCTACCTGGATTATCATGAGAAAACATTATTCTTCTTCTATGCTGTATTTTCAAATGCCAATTTACTCTTGAAAATTTCTTCTCCTGTATATTTGATACACCCAGACATACCAACTTAAAATTAGTATGCAAATATAATTACAAAATGTAGTTTGTATACCACATGTACATTTTCTTGATTAAAAGTCACTCAAAACAGAGACATGGATGTAGAGAACAAATGTATGGATACCAAGGGGGAAAGGAGGAGGTGGTGGTGGGAGGAATTGGGATATTGGGATTGACACATATACACTATTGATACTATGTATAAAATAGATAGCTAATGAGAACATACTGTATAGCACAGGGAACTCTACTTAATGCACTGTGGTGACCTAAATGGGAAATAAATCCAAAAAAAGAGGGGATATATGTATATATGTATAGCTGTTTCATTTTGCTGTACAGTAGAAACTAACACAACATTGTAAATCAACTATACTCCAATAAAAATTAATTTAATTTTAAAAAAGTCACTCAAATAGTGACTAGATTTTTTTTTTTTTGCTATGTGGATTGACAGCAAATGTGACAAAATTTGTAATAAGAACTTTAAAACATGTTTATTTATCTTTTACTCTTACTGTTAGCCTTCATGGAAGACCGTATTTCACCAAAATGAAACATGGCAACAAATTTTGTTTTTTAAATGCTGAGATAAATGATGCACTACTATTTATTCAAAACTTATAAAATACTTGAATTACTTTTCCACCACATAAGATATATTTTATAATCGTTAAATTATAAAAATTACAGTTCTAAAACTGTCTGCAAATAGGAAAAAAATACCTTGAACACTCATGCTTAAGCTACAATTTAAGAACAACAAAGATGATTGGATATAAGTATCCAATCTTCATTTGACATCTAGATTATATGCCTTATATATAAATTGCACACCACAAGGTCAAGTCAAAAAAGTACAGGTCTGAATATGTGACTCTTTGGGGCCACACAGGCTTCATAGTAGGGCCTGAGGCTGGCTAAAATCAGTAGGCCTGAGTCTTCAGGCCTACAGAATTAGGCACTGTTACTACTCAATACTCTGTAATGATCTATATGGGAAAAGAACCTAAAAAAAGAGTGGATATATGTATATGTATAGCTGATTCACCTTGCTGTACAGCAGAAACTAACACAACACTGTAAATCAACTATACTCCAATAAAAATTTTAAAAAGAATCCAAATCAAACAACAAAACATAAACAGGCACTAATTTATAACTTCTTAATTTTCCCTTAAAAGTCTCAAAGATCTTTGAAGGTCACATGGTAAGAAAATAACTCCAAAGAGCAATGAAAATTAATAAAATTACTAATTTATTCTGATGTGAAAAATCAAAAAGGAAAACTGTTTTTAACCCATAGTAACATCCTATACACTATAAGCAAAGCATTAAAAGTTCAATTTCCATTTCAAAATCCCTGTTTTCATTCTCATTGTTCATAGTTGTTTTGATGTTTCTGCACTCTGACAGAGAGCATGGTTTCATTTGGGGAAAGGAATCAATTTCTCAATGTAAATTGTGATTTACACACTTCCCTTCCTCACCTATTTTGAATTGATTTGATTCCAGAAGCACTAAGACATGTGAAAAACACCGTTTTGCTTGATTTAATAAACACTTAGAAAATGGCTTGTTGGCTAAGCCCTAGACCAAAAACTAGCAATCCTGAAGGAATGCATTTTCCTTTTTGTCAGTTCCCTTCTTAGTGTTCCAGACTCTACCCTTTAATTAAGGTACAAAGGAATCCTCAGGTCAAGAGGAAGCTAACATCCCTGCATAGAGAATCCATCTACCTTATAATAACCTATTCTTAGGAAACAATTTTGGCTCTGAAGTATGCTTTATTAAAATTGTATGATAGTGTTAAAATTGATGGAACTCAGGACCTCGCCTTTTCTAAAGGCCTAAAGAGAAGCATAAGACAATGAAGTAGAGTTTATTCTAACAGATATACCAATGGGCCAATCAAAAACAGTCATACGATTAATAGTCTCTATAGAGAAGATACTGAATAAACTTCCTAAAAGGTAAATATTTAATAATTTAAGTGGTTTAATCAAAGAAATAGCAAAAGGTAACAGGGTAAAATTTTGATCACATGCTTTGTGGCAGGTACTCTGTTAAGTACTTCACTTACATCATATCTAATACTCCAAAGCAATCAGTATGTTCAAGAAAAGCAATATGGAAATTTATGGCAAACAGTTTCCATTTTCTTGAGTACCTTGCTCATCAAGATTAGAACATAGCCAAAATCTCTAAGATATGGTAATCATCCATTGAAAACACTGTTTTCTGCCTTGGCAGAAGTAGATGTATGGGTGATTCTCAATCACTGTAGCTCTTGGATACATTCCCTGTCAATTCAGATAACCCCACATGCAGGAGCAGGTTTTCACCAGAGGAAGAAAGTTAAATGCTCACCAGAAAATTTGCCATATTAGTAATCTTTTTTTCAGGCAATATTCTGGAATTTGAAGGAAACCAGATCAACAGCTATTGGTGGTAAAATAACACCAAGCCTTAGAGAAAGCCAAAAGGAGTCTGAGTACACAGACTTCTGTAGTTCAGCCTGTATAGAAGTCAAGCCAGGTTAAGGGGACATTTTTTGTTTTTTTCTGATGAAAGTTCTCACTAAGTTTCAGTGTGTTCTGGTGGCAAATATGGCCTAAAGAACTAACTTGGGAGCAGGATTCTGAAACAACTCTTAGGTCAGAATATGAAATGGAATTACAAGTAAAGTTACCAGAAAAAAATATGTAGAAATGGACTGAATATAATGCAACCACTTGACTTGTTTACATGTGCTAACAAATATGACATGTATTGAGCAAAGACTTTCTATTTTTTTAACCATTCTAAGGTGATTTTGTCTCTGGAAAATGTTGGTGGCATAGCTGTGTACATGCAAGCTCTTTTTCTTGTCTGCTTTCCTCATTTTATCTTCAAAGTTAAGTAACTGTGATATAAAGGATGATGGTTAAGAGCATTTATTTATTTTTTTCAGTACGCAGGCCTCTCACTTCTGTGGCCTCTCCCGTTGAGGAGCACAGGCTCCAGGCGCGCAGGCTCAGAGGCCATGGCTCACGGGCACAGACGCTCCGCGGCATGTGGGATCTTCCCGGACCGCGGCACGAACCTGTGTCCCCTGAATCGGCAGGCGGACTCTCAAACACTGCGCCACCAGGGAAGCCCGGTTAACAGCATTTATATCCAGGGACAGAAAGACATGGGTTTGCAACGCCGTTCCATCTCTTAATGGCTCTGTGACTTTATCAAGTTATTTCATATTTCCAATCTTAATTTACTCTATTTATAAAATGGAGATAAGTATGTTATTGTAAGGATTACAAGTAATACATATAATTCATGTAAATTTCTTTAAAAGTTCATGAAACATTGCAAGGACAAAATAACCTAGGCTAAGATAATAATTGCTATCATTATGTTAATTTTCATCAGAGATAAAACTATCATAAATTACTAATTGAAAATATGGGAAAATCTCCAAAATCTTTTAATTAAATAGAAATATTTTGAACCTCATTACCGTGGAGGTTTATTCATCTTGCTCATGATTTTGGTATAAAATTAGAAAATATTTCAGTCAGTCACCAGGCATGATGAAGCCTTTCTCTAATTATCCAGAACAAACTTCTAGAAAGACACATTGCTTGGTAACTGGCATCAGGTTAACCTGGAAGTAACTCTGAAAAAATGGTCCAGAGGCCTGAAATGACTGCAGAGACCCAGCTGTGGAGAGCCATGGTGAAGCTCAGAGGAGCCTGGCATAATCAGAGGAGGATTTTCCATTAGCTAGTCAGAGGCAAAGCAAATATTTTAAAATAAAGAAGAATTTTTAGTTTAAATAAAGAGAAACACTTAGAGATCTTTGAATGCCATATGTAGTCTTATATCACTGGGTCTTATATATGTAGTTGTCTCCACCTGAAACAGCTCTATCCTCACCTGGCTATCTTCTATGTGTCCTTCAAGAATCGTCTCAAGCATACTTTTCAATTTATCAGGGTTGGCATGCAAAGTGAATGCTATTTGCCACCCCAGATTTATAACCTCTTTTCAGGTTATAACTGAAAATAGTACTGAGTTTTAATCAAAAGGCCAGATTTGAGGTTCTGGGTCCAGCACTTACTATCTTTGTAACTTTGGGCAGATTTTCTCCATTTGAGCCTCTCTGAGCCTGGATCTCCTCATCTGAAGATTGATCATTTTAATACCTCTTTGCCTATCTCATAGAGGTGTTACAAAGGTCAAGTGATAGAAGTCAGGAAAGAAAATTGTGAATATTTAGTCTCCATATAAACATACAGCAAATTATTTTATGATTAATACATTTAGTCACCTCAAAGGCAAAATTTTTCAATTGACAGAAAAAATACTTTAATATGGAATTTTACCTTTTTTTTTAGTTTTAAAAGCATAATCATATTTGAGTTCCCTTTCTCTGCTGACTTGGACACCCTTCTCCCCATGGTGAAATTGAGATATACTCTTTTTGAGAAATAATGCACTCTGTATTGCAAACTTTTTCTCAAATTAGGAAAGTTTAAACTCTATTCTGAAAAATGGTTTTAATGGGTATCAATCATCAATGCATCCCAATGTCATTTAATAGTCACACTAAATAATGTAGCTTATTTAAAAATGCCCTTTAAGTATCTCCTTGTGTGTAGTAAAATTGTCAACATTTTTTCTTACATCAAACACGACTCTCTCCCATTTGCTGTATCGGATGTGAGGCCAGCCAGTTCTACATTGGCACTGCTGGAGCTCTGGCAGGAGAGAGGAAGGAGATGAGAAGTTCTGAATTTATTGTTTATTAGCAAAAACCACCATTTCACCAATCTTTCTACAATAGGAGATGGTGGAATGTGAGGCAAGGAATAGTGTGGGAGCAGAACAGTAATAGAAGAGTCATGTAACAGTCACTCAGGGATGACTTCTGACATGTTTTATCATGGTATGTGAAAAATATATTGGTAATTTTCTTGCTATAAGGAGAGAATGAGGAGTGCCAGGTAGGTGAGGACATGGTCAAAAGGTAGAATTCTTAAAAGTAATGAGTTTTATTTAATTTAAAAATGATGTTGAAAGACATGCTAGATACATTCAATCTATGCTTTTCCTTTAATTAAGAAAAAGTTCTTTATTCAAATTATTGAGTTTGTTTGTGTGTTTCTTTTTGTTTGTTTCAAGGACTTTCCAAGACTAGAGAAGAAGAGAGAGGGATCTCTGAGTCCCACAGCATAGAATACATATTGGGTGGTTGAAATAAGCATTGACCTCAGGTTTATCAGGGAGGATCCTAGACTTGACAAAGATTCCTCTGCCTAAAACTGGTCACTGAAGAGCAGCAGAGATGAAAGGACACTATTGGATGGGACAATTGGATGGTTCATTGGTAACTAAGATGGACAGATGATGGACAACCAGACAATCTTCCCTATTTCATTTCTGGTACTGGAGAACATTCTGGAATCTCGGCATCTTGATGTAACTCAGAAGTGGAGAGAATTCCCATGGCTGAATAAAGATAAATTTTCTACTTTTCAGCAGACTGGAGGCTCAGAGTTTAAAATTAAGTTGATTTAAGAAAACTTAAAAATGGAGTATTTTTTCTACAGTTGAATTGTGGAAAGAAATGATATGATAATACTTATGATATAACTATGATAGTAATAGCTAAATTTTACTGAGCTCTTATTATGGGCCAGAAACTTTGATAATGTGTTTATACTGTGTTTATAATGTGTTTATACACTGATAATGTGTTTATACAGAAACTTTGATAATGTGTTTATACTGTTTATAGTAATGTGTTTATATTAGCTCATTTACATTGACACATCTCTATAATGTAGGTACTACAATAAACTCCATTTCACAGATAAAAAACCTGAAGCATGGAATGGTTAAGGAATATGTCCAAGATCCACTCAATGAAGTGATGGACACAGGTTAGAAGGTCAATCAGCCTAACTCTGAAACCACATGGGAGACTACTACTCAATATCATATTAAGAAATTAATCTCTTTATATATTTGAATATTGACTATATAGTAAATACTAAGGTATATACTATAATGCTAAAATTAATTATATTTAGCATAATTGAACATAAAGCCTCTAATATAGTAATTTTAAGTAACTAAATAGTGTTAATTAAGAGAAACTTTAGAAGGAAGTATATAGTAGAACTTTTACAGTTTTTCAGAAAAAAGTAAAAAGACCCCATATAATAATATTTTATGGCTAAGACAAGAACAGGATAAGACACAGGGATGCCAATAACATATTTGGAAGATAAAAATCTTACATATATTCAAATGAATCAGACTGTGTTGCAACATGGAATAAAGTTTGTTGACATCTTTTAAATAAAATGAAAATTTAATGTTTGGTTTAGGCCCATTATTATCCTATAGAAGAAATCCAGAAATAAAAAAAATCTAGCAGTCCTCTGGATTAACGTGAATAGCTGTGCCCATGCAAAGCTTTCCAGCAGTGGCTTACTTAGTCAAACAATTGCTCTAACCAAAAGTTCCGGGGCAGTTGAGTGAATGACTCTTTAATAGTCTTGAACACTCCCCTCTAGCAAAGTATAATAGCTGAAATTTGGTTTGTTTAATCTGTACCATTCTTTGCCTGCACCAATAGTTATTTGGATGACTGCTTCTTTGGATCAGTTGCACAAACTCTTCAGATTATTTTTGAATAACTTCTATTAAATCCCTTTCATCACTGCCTAACCTTACTTGCCAAGGAAAACTGGAAGCCCCTTTCTCATTGAAAAATGATTGGATTTGTGCTCTGGACCATATACTCTTTCGTAAACTTAACATAAAACATCTATTTACTGAGAATATCACTTCCAACTCTGGAAACTGTGGATCAGTCAAAGCTGATTATCACTAGCCTAGAATGGTGACTTTCAATAACTTAGTACAAATGAACACTCAGCATCAAGCTGTGTTAGATGGTATGTCTTTCCAACTAGAGCTACTCCATCTGAATCACTTTCTCCTTATACACTGGGCATTTTGCATCTTAGTCCCTCCCTGCTTCCTCTAAGCAATACAGCCAGGATTCATGGGATGGAATGCTACTTTTCTTATCCTAGAATCCCACCTTAATCAATTAAGAAAAGTTTGTTTTCTGAGTTAATTAGAATGATATGGTCTACTGGTCTGGACATGAGAAATATTGACTTACTTTACATAATGACCATTCAAGTGATAACTTTTCAATACAATGACTCTCCAAAAGTTATACTGGTTTTCAAACTAATCATCTTGGAGATTATTATGACTTAAACACACATTAACAAACAAAAAAATAAATATGCTGTAAGAAATGATAGTTTGACATTTTGAGTTCAAAGACACACCTGAAACAAGTATCTGTTAAAAAGGAAATAAATTTGAATAACATACTGTCTTTGCATGAACCCAAATTCTGTTGCTTAGTGTAATTATATGGCAATTTTAGCTGTTGTGTGTGAGCAGTTTCAGTGTTTAAAAGCCTTTTCCTGCATAGTCTTTAGTTTTATCTAAAAATAATTTTGTGCTACAATTTTATTTTGAAATGCATAGTTATGAGCTCCCCCTAAGTTAAAATATTTGTAGTGAAATTTGTGCAGAAAGGAGAAAAAGAACAAGTAAAATTAACTTCCACTATGTTTTATGTGAATACTGAATTTACTTCCAAATTTTTGTTCATTCCTTTTTTTATTGTTCAATCAATATATATTTATATCTGTGAAAATTATTTTGGAACTTTGTGCAGATGGAATGTATCATAATTTCCCCATTAAAATTAATAAACTTTCTCTTCATTTACTGGCCTTACACTGAGTTGTAGAGTCTTCAAGAATTGAAAGTTGTTAAGTTAGAGAGACACGTACATTAATACACACATACAGGTGGACGAGAGAAAGAATGTTTATTTTTCATAACAATAATAAAAACCTTCCTGAGCTTTATTGCTCTTATGATTTTTGGAATAAAATTTTATATATAAATAAATGTTATATCATAATGATATATATACATATGTATACATACCTATACATAATATGAAAAATGTATTTGTATTATATTTGCACACTTGTGAAAACTTTTAGTGATATATATATATCACTAAATATATATATATATATATATATATATATATTCAATTAATTCAGTGAGTTATTATGTAGTTTAACTAGGCATTTTATCAAACGCCTGAATAAATCAATAGTCTGATACAGATAAGAAGCATTTAACTATGTATATTGTATTGTACATCAAGAATAAGTGAAATGGTTAAAATTAAAATTGCTTAAGTCACCAAGTTTTTAATTTATTATGCTAGAGAATACTATAGGAAAATCACTTAAAATAATGCTAAGAAATCCATAGATATAATTTTATATTTTAACAGATGGCATTTTCTCTTTGGCTGTAACCAGCACTAACATTTTCAAAATGTAATGACTGAAGACAGAGTGATTTTAAGGAATTCTTAAAATATTGTATGAAGCACCTAGCTTAAGAAAGGTAAATTCAAATATGAAAAAAAGGAAAGTAGGAAAAAATACTATAAAGTAAAATAGCATAATGAGATTTTATAATGGTTGATGAACATCCCCATATTGATTTGAAAATTTTGAGACTTGATGAAAATAATAGCCATTACTATTGAGCAAATGATTGGTCCCTTTACAATATTAAGGAATATTAAGTTCAGATAAAGTGTAGTTTTCACTGAAACTGAGTCAATTATCAGCATCTCTAAATCAGAAATGGGAAATATTCAAACCTGTTAAATATCCAGTCTAATAACATCTTACTATTATTGAAATAAAACTAATTATCTTTGAAAAGAAAGAAGTAATTTGCAGGAGCTCTTTGAAACAAACACAGAGACGCAATCAAATAATTTGAACACCAACTATGCAAAGTTACCTGGTCAAATAAGTAACCACAAGTCACAAGTCGTAACCACAGGGTTTACAAGAAGGAGCCAAAAGATAACATTGCCCCAGGACAGACAGTCTAAGGGTGCCTTGTGGATAGTGCCTTAGTGAGGTCACCTAGTCCAGGGCCTCACCCTCAATCTTTCAGGTTTAGAAATCCTTTTTCTTTTTTCTGTACACTAAGAATGAATTGACCTCTGAAGGACTGATTCATATTAACCAAGCTCTCAAGATTGACATATAAAATGAGAATTATGTTTTCATGGTCTTACAATGATAAACACATTCTTGAAGGACCTGGCACTCACATTCTATAGCCATTACTATTTTTCTCCTTGTAATCACACTAGAAGGGTACTTACATAGCTCACCAGAAGAGCCATCTCAGGCTCTGCAATAGTTCATGTCAGAGGGAACTGTAGTGGCAGTAGGAGTGGATATATTTCTCATGAAGTCTGATGACAAAATCACCAGCACTTGCTGGTGGGTTTGGCTATAGGTGGTGAGGAAAAGAGCAATTGAGAAAGCAACACATAGGATGCTTTGTAGAAATTTGACTGTCAAAAGGAACAGAGACAGAAAGCTAGCAGAAGGATGCCAGAGAATCACAGACGTTTGTTTTGTTTGGCAATATAGATTGTTGTATTATCATAGGTAATGCCTGAGAAAGTACAATTGAGGGCTTGTTAGTAATACCTACAGTGGCAACTACCAATAGTCTCTGGCTAACTCTTCAACAATATAATTGTTAGAATTCTGACCTGCTCACCATATCTCAGGCAGACAGTCCATATTGCTACTGTTAATACTGTTGACAACTGCACCTCTTACCTCTGTCATTTGGTCCCGTCCTCACTACCTTAGTTGTCACACTCTAGTCTGAGTCTATACTAGAACAGGCATCCCGGGGAAGACTCATTCCCCATGCCTCAGGGACGAACCAATTCTTTCCCTCTTTTGATGATATTGGTGAGGACATTAAGAGATGTTTTTCTCTCTTTTCCTAATATGCAAGGTCTATTTGCTTAGAATTGTCTTGTAAGTTTCATTTTTTAACAATCATAAATCCAGAGATCCATGTGACCCATATTCAAAACAGAATCACAACCACACACATCAAACTTTAGAAATCAGTTGTTTTCAAAGTGTTTTGTTTGCATGTTGATACACAACAAAGGGGAAATATAGCTTATGACAATATATTTTAAATATCACTATTTCCCTCCATCCATATTCCTAACAAGGATACAGGATCCATTTAATTGCTTTTCTATTCTAAATATTCCTTTAAAAAATGAAAAAATAACCAACTACGTGTCACATTTTTTATCCATTCTTAATCTTTCAACACTCACTTCTGATCTCTCTTCTGTTGACTTTTTTTTTAATTTTTAATTTTTTTTAGCATCTTGGATCTGGTAAATGTGGGAGCTCCTTTTAGAAGTCAGGGGAAAGGCTAGAAATATCCACTTACTAATTTTGGACCTACCATATCTTCATAGCCAGAGAAGGTGTGACTTCTCCCTGTTTTCTCTTCTTTTACCCAACCCCTTACTGTATGGCTTTGAGAAAAATTCCTTAATCTTACTATCATCTGTATTTGACTATTTTGCCAAAGGAGAGTAATAATTTCCTCTCCTACCACAAAGGAAATCTGGGGAAACAAAATGTGAGAATAGATGTAAAAATATTCAAATATGATTTGAGGGAGGAAAAATGAGGAAAAAGAATAACTGCTATTTATATTATTTGCCTTACTACTGTGACACTTCTACCACAAACAAATAAGAAAAGTGAGAAATCTGATATGCTTTATAAATTCATCACTTCAGCATTAGTGTGCATGACCCTGACACAAGTTCCTAAAGAAAAGACTGAGATAAAAGAAAATATTAATGAGGGATTTCTAAAATGAAACATATGAAAAACAAGTGCTTGTTACTGCAGCAAGAGGAAACAGTTGCTTGGAAAAAATTTTAAATTATTTGGTTGACTTAATAAGTGGAAAATAAAAGATTAGACTGGCTGCTAAGGGATCTGAAAACTACCAGAGATTTGGGAAGAAATTTACAGATCATAAACAAAAAATAAACTCCCTGCTGTAGTTGCAACTCAGAAAAGATAGCCCCAAGGACCCCAAAGATGCTTCTTGTATTCTAATGTAAAATGATTCTTATGATCAGAAGAAAGGAAAATGTCCCACTAAGAACTAGAGAATAGAAACTACAGACTACTAACAATCTCTGAGTATCTTATAAAAGTAGTTTTTTTGCCAAAAGGAGAAAGTTCTTGGTGTGTTCTGCATTAACTGAAATGGGCAAATGGAGTATGAGTATGTTAAATCACCAACTTATTGTTTCAAATGAATTGCTTCAAGGTCATAATTCCTGAAATGTTTTAAATTAACACTTTAAGTGTGAGAAAAATCTCAACCAATCCTATAGAGTTATAGAGGCAGAGAACCAAGTTTTCTGTGGTTTCCAATTGTCTACATCAGAGATCCTCTATCATGGGGAGCTTATAAAAACTACAGACTTCAGGGAACAAGTTTCAGAAATTCTGATTCATAAAGTATGGGATGGAGCATGAGAGTCTGATTTTTTAAGCAGCCCACGAAGTCCTATTGCAGGAACCGCACGAGCCACATTTTGAGATATTAGTCTAGAGAATCACGTCTGAATTTTTCAGTAGTACATTCAAGGCTGCAACGTTCTAAGTATGAATTATCTTTTCCATCTTACCTCTCACCACATCTCTTCACTCTCTTCCTCCCCAGACATCTAGCCTACTTACCATCATATTCCATGCTTATTAAGGCCAGCTCTCCTATTTGACTGGAATTGAGAGACTTCCTCCCATTCCAGTGCATTGAAATTCTAATATTTTAAGTGTACGCTCTACATTTCAACATCTCCTCTGTTTAATTACACTACCTTTCATTTTATCAATAAAATATATTTAATGTTTTATATTTTAAAATATTTTGTTGTTTACTTCTAGTTCACTTATCTTGCATTACAGATTATAGTGAGTTGGTTTTAAATCTGCTTCTTCCAGCAGAGTTTAAGCTCCTTGAAAATAAACTTATTCAAGCATTCTAGAAAAAAAATATTTGTTTACTTGAATTAATAACGCACAATGGTTCATATCTGGTAGATCAAGGTTTTCATATTTTGCCGGAACTTCCATTTATAACAAGGAAATGAAAAGACTGATTATGTAAAGTCAGTTGATACACATAGAATTTGAATGCTGTAGCCAAAGTTGTCCAGAAGTTCTCCAAACGATATTTAGTTGCTTACTCCTCAGAGTGGAATCTATATTGCACTACTTAGATCCTAAGGACTTCTTATATGAATTAAATGATTCAGCTCATAAAGAAAAGTGAGAAATCCATGGAGAATTACCTCCTAGCATCAGCTTCTGGGAGTAGTACTGGTAAACCAGCTCAGCGGTCGGCCCTTCTAGGGCATTGCTTAGACTGAAGAGAGCCTTGCCCAACAGGGACACATCCCTTCCTGAGACAGCCCACATAAAATGACTGAACCACCTGGAGAGATAAAGGTCTAGAACTCTTACTCCAATGCACAACAGCTCTGAGGAGAATTGCATCTTTAGATCTCTGTGCAAGGTCAGCTGAAGCTCCCAACAAGACTTCATTGCACTCAACTTCTCCCTCTGCCCAAACTGGCTTCCTTCTCTTCTCCTCTACAAGCACTGCTCTTAAGAATACTGACTAATTTCTTTCTCCTGTTTTCTGGAGAACCCAACTTGCACAACTCCTATTTGCTATCCTTATACATAAAATACTATTCACCCTTACAGAGGTAGCATGAACATTATGAGAAATGGTCAGAAAATGTTTATTTAGTGTCAGCTGTGTGCCCAGTACTATACATACGTTCTTTACATTAATCCTCCAAACATCCCAAATTGGTATGTGCTCCTGGCACGTTTATGCCTTCAGATCTCAATTCAAATATCACTTCCTTGGAGGGCCTCTCCTTGGCAACCCTATCAGAAATAGATGCCCCCTCCATTACCCCCACCAGGGCTCCCTTATCCTTCTTTTATTTCAATTCATAGCGATTACCACGACCTCAAATTATATTATGTGTTTTATCTATTTACAGAGGTCTGGTTTGTCTCTCTAGCAGATTTCAAGCTAAATAAGGGCAAGGGGCTTTGTCTTATTCACTGTTTCAGTTCCAGTATCCAGAACAGACACATAATAAATTCTCAAAACTTAATTGTTGAATGAATGCACACATTTTAACCTTACCCAGTGAATGAAATATTTTTATAAGTAGATCACTCTTGCTAATCTACATTCTTAGAATCTTTCCCGCCAAGAAATCATTTATTTCTTAGTATGAAGTCATTTAAAGTGGCTAATAACTACATTGGTATAAAGAAAGGACTGTGTTTGAGTTATCCAGGAAAGTTCTGTGAATGGAAAATTGATAAATTCTCAGAAAAGGAGAGAAGGAGAGAGAACTCATTCTAATAAGTGAAATATTCTCTGGCCAAATTAACAGCCCTGAAACAAATGGTGAACGTGGAGTATGATGGCTAACAATCTACTCTGATGCAGGGCTTTTAACAGTGTAATATGTCATTAAGTTCTGGAGGGGGAGCTTTTTGAAAAATCAGTGTGAAGACTCCCACTGTTGAGGCTGCAGCTGTTCTGTGGAGTGGCAGAGAGATGTCCATGAGGATTTTGAACTCTGTCTAACAAGCCCCTCCAAGCCTGTGAACTCCCCTCCACTTACCTGTTAACCTCCTGTCTGCCAGAAAGACTGTGGCTGCTGTGCTGACATTCATCACTGAGAGTTCTGGCCTGGTGCTACCATTCCCAGACTGACGTGCTTACTCTAAATCAGCACGTCGGAGCACTAGACAGAAGTTGTCTCTGGGGTGATGAACACTCAAGGGGAGGAGGCCAAGACATGAGGAAAGGAGATTCCCCTCCAACCCCAGTATGATGCCATTTTAACTTAAAACCATAGAAAACATTTCAAAGTGTTCTACAAAATAACCCCTGAAGAAGAATGAATTTGTAATTCTCCATATAATAGAAAAAGAAGAGAAACATATTTGGAGTTGGTGCTAGTAAATGAGATATTTTCCCCGAGAGAAAGTGGAGAACCCAGAAATAATCATTTCCAGGATATGCAGATACCCACTGGCAAAATTTCTCCTAACTTCAGGTTGAATATAATAATACACCAGACAATTGAAGTACAAAATCACGAGCAGATATCTTTAAAAGTCATTTCTTAAGCTGGGGAAAAATTAAAACTAGTGGAAAACATGTCACATAAAACAAAATGAAGCAATGAACTTCTCCATAGGTAACAAGATGAGTTACAGTTAGCATGAACATGGTAAGAAATAGTCAACAAGTGTTTCTTCAGTGTCAGCACTGTACCCACTACTAGGCATACATTTCCTTCCCTAAGTCATTTTATTACCTTACTATACAGATGTGGAAACTGAGGATAAGAGGAGTGAGGTGAATTTGGCTAGGTTAGAAAAGGCCCTGAATGATCAAGCCACATTGGCCCTTGCCATCTCACTTTTCACCAGCTCTCCCACCGAGCATGCTCTGCATCCATGCTCAGCCTTCTCTCTGCCCATGGAAGGCAACAAGTGCTTCTGGACTTTTAGCATTTTCCAATCTGATACTTCATATATTTGGAATATTCTTCTCACTCCCTTGTTTCTGTGTCAATTTCCAGTCATCCCATAGGCTTTGTTTAAACGTTTCCTCAAAAAAAAAAAAAAAGTCTTCCTTGACTCTCCTTATAAGTGTATAAGTCTAAAGACCAGCAAATCTAGGGATCCATATATATAAAACACATAATGTAAAACATATAACATATATATTTTCAGTATAAGAATCTCTTATGTAATATTTGGGACATACTTATACTAAAAATTATTTACTATTTATCTGAAATTCAAATTTAACTGGTTGTCTTATATTTTATCTAGCAATCTTCCCCTTGCCCCCTGAATTTCTGTATCCCTTAGGTATCCTATTTATAGTGCCTGTACTTATACATCAAATCATTTCTCACATTTTAGTTATAAAATTATTTGTGGAATTATTTTGTTTAAAGTATATCTCCCCAACTAAATAATGCCTCTGTTCTCATCCTTGTAATTTTGGTAGCTGAAAAACTGCCTGACTTATACGAAGTGCTCAACAAATCTGACCTGAATAAATGATGATATAGAGACATGATCAAAACCCCAGTGTGTGTGATCCCAAATTCCATTGTTTTTGTTCACTCCTCCAGATTGTTGTACATGAAAGATAGACGTTTGTCACAACATGCATCATATACATTTACAAACATTTAAAAGCCAATTCTAATTATCACACTGTTAATAGAAGAAAACACTGTCAGATCAGAATCCTTTTTCTGAATTTTGATGATGCTAATTGCTCATTTCCCATCTTAGTTATTTTATTAGTAAAAGTGTCAGGACTCTCGACATTTCATTTTATTTGATAGAAACTCAAATATAGTTCCCTGAAGGATATGGATAGGGCTCTTTCCTTTACTGGAACACAGTCTCAATTTTGAAAATATGGCATGCAGTGTTGTTATTGGTTCTGTTCATGAACAAGAATTTCTAAACCATACAAGGATGATTTAGTGATTCTATACCTTGCCAAAGGCTTAACATTTCCAAATAGGCTTTTGCACAATGAAGTGTAAAGTTCATGGGCTGCTGTCGCCATGAGCTTTACATAAGCAACCTCTAGGAACTGATTCAATAGCCAGCTCTATAATTTTGGATGGCCAAGACCCACTATCAACTTTGGTTAAACTGGTTATATTAATTTTGTACAGAAAAGCAGAGAGTACTCAGGATAAATGTGTGTTATTTTCTTTTTTAAAATTCTGTGATAAATGCATTTCTATAGCTAAACAAAAGAGAACTTCTTTTATGGTGAGATTATCAATTGAAGACAAGGAGAAATTTCATATGCAAATATCCAGTCCAGCAATTGTCACCACAAATATTCCCAGGGATTTCTTATCTATGGGTACAAATGAGGGACTTCAAACATTAACGACATTTGATGACTACTGGATGACTCTCGGACCTCTGTTATTTCTGGAATTCCTATGAGTCTAATGTTCTCAACAACTAATTATATTCTTCTCTCTGACAACTCTGTTTTCACCAGTTCTATGAGAAACCAGACTCAAAAATGCAGATTGGTTTCAGTTGGAGTTAATGCTTAGGACCCAGGACTGGGGGTCTGCAGGTCAAGAGAGATTCCATTCTCTGCTTTGTTCAGAGCAGTTATTCACATACACTGTGCCTCCTTCTCCCCATTTTATAAACAGCAAAAATAATACTTGCTCTATTTATTCTCCTGTCTTTTTGAGAAAATGAAATGAGTTAATAAGTGTGAAAGCATATTAAGAAAGTCGAAAGTGCTAGACAGCTATATGAGATATGTAATTCTCTCTGAACACAATGCTAACTTGTTTTAATAAACCTCTATTTAGAGAGATAATACCAAATATAAATCTACACATTCCAATACAAGCAAAGGATAGGACTTTTAAAAAGTAATTCATTTTTTGAAAAGATAAACCTATTTGGAAATTACATATTATTTGATTTGTTTTCAGATCTGAAACAGTCACCCATAACGTTGCCTCTGGCCATAATTAGTATTAGAAACATAAGTCATTTATCAAGTACATGCTGGCTGAATATCAAGAGTGTTTCAGAACACTCTTGTCCAAAACTTGTCTACTCAATGAACAAAAACAAAATCCTGGGCCTATGAAATACAGGGTAAAGTTAAAATCAGTTTTACTTTATGGGTAAAATTTCTACTGATAATTTACTGTTTCTTTTATTATTATTATTATTATTATTATTATTATTATTATTACTGTTTCTTAAAGCTTGATACAGTAATAGATTTGAGAAGGACCCTTACAATTGCCTCATGTATGCAGGTAGGAAGACTGAGGACCAGGGACGTGAAACATCCATCCTAGCAGATCAGAGACGACAGTATGTCTGATCCCTGCCTAAAGCTGTACTGATGCCTCTGTACTCTTGGGTACTTGCTTAGCTTCAGAGTTCAATAAAGATCATTTATAGCCAGTATTTGTACATTGCTCCAGATATGGTGAATTAACCAAATTAAGTGGAATATCATCTTAATAAGCAAAATAATGGTTGGGACTTAAATTAGGAAAATGTATTTTTTGTGTTGTCGAGTGGGACTAGGGAGTTTGGTTAGAGAGGTAAAAAGGAAAATTGGCTTCGTGTGATACTTTTAAAATAGAGTGTTTAAATTCAATAGGTAAACATTTATTGAAATCCTATTGTAGTACTAGGATATATATTTATGTATATGTACATATATATATATATATATATATATATATATATATATATATATATATATATATATATATATATCTTTGTAACATATAAACAAATAGTATTCATTGATTTGCTTATCAAATACTGAGTACCAACTGTATATAAACTATGTACTGGGTATACTTTTGAGCTTACATAAGTGAAAAAATACCTGCTTGCAGCATTTTTCAAGGGACTGATGGTCAAGTTGAATGATTCAGTATGTACCAATTAACATGAAAAAACACAATTTCTGAGTAGTTCTTTGAAAATTATTGAGGCTTTTGTATAACATTACTGGAAGAACAACCTCAGAGTGTTTAAAAGTCAAAGTATTAAAGTGAAACATACATACTAGTCTACATTATAAAGCACTAATTTAAATAAGGAGAACTTATGTCTTCTCTGGAAAAGATGTATAGAAGGAAATTGTGGGGGAAAAAAATCACTTCTATTGTATATTTCAGTCAAGAAACCACAACCAATGTTAAGATTTCTTATTTCTTTCTAAAATTATAGTTGAAAAAATGTTAGCACCAGGTACTTTTTCATGAGTTAAAAATAATGGACAATGATATAAAAGCCAATATGAAATAAAAGTAAGCTGATGGAAAATGAAAATTTTTAGAAGAAATATGTGTCAACTATAAAATGTCATTACTTAGTCTCGTTTTAAGAAAGTTAGACATATTATCTGAGGCCATGCCTTCTTGGATTTTTTTTTTAATATAAATCCAACAACCTATCCACTATTTTTTTGAGTTAAATCTTAAATTAAATTACTCCTTTGAAAGACTGGGCAAATTCAACTCATAAAATCATGTGTATGTACTAGAGATACCAATTTTATCATTAACTCAATTTTTTAAAATAAAAAATGCTTAAAAAGTTGTAGCTTTCAAATAACATTTGAACCAGGTAGTTATGCTTGTCTGTTAAAGTAAACCACTCAATAAATATAGGACTTATATTTGGTAAACCATTACAAATGATTTACCAATAAAAGTCAAAAAGTATACTACTTTTAACAAGACAAGGCAAAATCATAAAAGTGACATTCCTCTCTATATCTCTTCTACAAGAAGACATCTTCCCTTACCAAATCCATGACTTATACTTAGTGTTTGAGAGAAAGGAAATACCCACCACTTTGCTGCAAGATTCTTGAAGATTATAGACAGCTCATTATTTATTCTAATTTATTTCTCTCTTCATTCCACTGACTTCACCTTTGGACTCTCATAATGGCCATTTTTTCCATACAACTTTTCTTCTGAATGGTTTTTAAAGCAGTCATCAGATTTTAACTCTCTAGTATTTGTTATTTTTTCCCTTTCCTCTTTATAGCCTTTAATTGTGCACATTCTCTATAACTTTTAAAAATAAATATAAATCCCTATCCAACATAGAAAACTCTTTTTTTTTTCCCCTCAGAGTTCTGGCTTTCATGTCTATATTAATAAATAGCAACTCTGATTGCCATTTCTGTTTCCTATACTCATTTCTAGGTTCATATTTCAAATGCCTTTGAGACATTTAAACTTGGAAATCCTACCCAAATCTCAAATTTAGTATGCCTTGCATTGAGGTTATTAACCTCCTCCAAACCAACTCTACTTCCCAACTATTCTGCTTTTGCCAGAGAAACCATGTCCAAATTATTAGGGTTCTGCACCTTGAGCCTTCTTTGATTTATATTTCCTATATCAAAAAATGTTTCATTTCCAGAACTCTTGTATTCAACTTTTATTTCAATAAGTATCACACAATTCAATAAAAGTAGCCAAATTTTAAGAAAAAACTTAACCAGTGATCAGTTAGCTAAGACAAAAACAATTTCCAATGTAAGTGCTTAAAAGGACTCTGTTCTGTATTCTCAGTGATAGAACTGAAGGGTATCTTCATTGCCTTGAGATTTCATTTAGAAAAAAAGATTATACACATCACAGAGGAACTAGAATATTTTTTAAATTTTTATTTGAATCACTATCCTTTACTAAATTAAAGAAAAATGAACATGTGAATTCAAAATCTTAGTTTTTCCCTATTTTTTTAGATATTTAATCATGTCTAATCCTTTCAGACTCTCATTGAATATACCTTACCTCTGAGAGCACTGGACAAGTCAGTTCTGTCCTTTGCATGCAATAATGAAATATTATCCAGACACCCAACATAACTACAGATAATGGAGTGTTATATGTAAAAATGTGTACAGTGAACAAACATCAACTGGAAATTGAACCAGCTAGATTCCAGAAAAGTAGAATGCTACAGATGGTAGTAACATAAGGTTTATAAAAACACAAAATGCAGTATTTCTAACAAACATGCTTGTTTCCAAATTTTTTTAAATAAATAAGTTTTGTATAGTTTAATGTTTCCCCACCAAAGTTTCTCTCAGCACACAAACAGTTTTCCTCTTTGGGTGTCTCCCAAACCTAGAATTAAGTATCTGAATTGTACACTGTAGAATCACCAAGATTTCTGTAACTGTTACAGCTTCTAGAATAACTCTGATGTATAACCTTTTCTGAAGATTTTTTTTAAGCTCTTATTAGTCCTTTACCAGTTCTGTTTGTTCTCTTAATATCTCATTTGGTGGGAGAGAGAGAGACGTTGTTCAATACTATTACAGCTGGCTTTCTCTAGTTGGTAAGTACCTGAATATTATACTGGATTACACTTTTATTGCAAATACAACAAATAGTCTTGAGTCACTCTGCTGTTTCAAGGATTTTAAAAGTTCTCCCTCATCAAGTATTGACTTTTGCAACTTTTGCCACCAGGCGCAAATTGTATTTCAATGGCATGCTGATCTCCAGGAGAGGTTTGTTTATACATTTATTCTCCAGGGACACCAGATGTACAGTGCTTTTTGTTCAAGAGATTCTGACACTTTGTAGAGCATTATGGAGACTTACAGTCAATGGTTGACTCTAGGGACTCACAAAAGTCATACAGTACTCCATGAGGAGTAGCACTGATATTATATCACACTCAGTGGGGTATTGAAGCTGTGCAATAGAAGAGAAGCCATCCAACAGACTAGAGTTGGATGGTAGTTTATGAAAAATAATTAAGGAGATCCTGCTTTTCAAGACCTTGTCCTTCCTGCTTTGGCCTTAATCACAAAATTATCATACTGATAACAGATAAATACTAAAGCTTATCTTTTAAGACTATCAACCATCTTTAGATTTTGTAATTATATAATAAAATTCCAAGAACAATAGATCCTTTAGAGTATGTATTTTTTAGTATCATAAGTTTGATAATAAAACAGTCCCTATTCTCTTTGCATAATATTAGAAATGAAACAAAACATCTTACACTGAAGACACTTTTGTAATGTGATAGAAAAAGTGGTGATGATTTTAAGTTTTGAACTCAAAATCTTTTAATATTAAAAATATATATTTATTTTTAATAAAGTTTGTAGAACTCCACCACCACATGTCAAAACGACCTGAATATCAAGAACATTCTTATAGAAGTGTATACACATTTGGAGAGGATTTACATCCTAAACTCCCTGTCTATTTTCATTTTTAAAAAGTTGTTGAAAACCAAAAGAAAAGCAATAAGTTTACAAAATTAAAAGTTTTATCATATCAATTCAGTTTAACTTGTATTTTTGAGTACATGTTCCATGCCAGGCAGTCTGCTAGACATGGAGAATACACTAAGGACAATTCCTACCTTGAAGAACTTAGGTTCTAGTGAGAGAGATGGATTTGTGAATACTTAATTCCAGTAGAATATAGAAGGAAGCCCAGGATGCACTGGTCAAACCTGGGTTTTGGGGAAGGTTTTTTTGATAATATGGTATCTGGATAGCAATTTCATATGGTTCAACATAATAAAACATTTTAGCTTTAAGAAAGAGAGAGAGTGTATTTTAAGAAAGTAACACTAAAAGCAGGCAGACCAGTTAGAAGGCTCTAGTAGTTAAAATATGGGTCAGAAGCTGGGTTACCGAGAGGAGAACACCCAGAAAGTGAGATCATGCTTAAATGACCACAGGATAAATTCACCTCATGCGATCATGGTTTCCCATGTTTACATCTTTCTTTATCTTCTTGCTCACTCACACAAACTTTGCTAAATATTTGTAGGAATTCAAATGAAATCTATCAAGTTTCACCTTGACTATATTTTTTGAGTGACTTTATTCTTAGTGCACTAAAAGCACTCTGAGACTCTCATTTATAGTGTCTGCTATCTCAGGAGTTGTTTTCCAAGGTAAATATTCTGTATTCTCAATGTGGTTTTGTTGTTTTGGGAGCAAAGCAGAAAGAAATAAACCCAAACTGTATTTTACTGTAGTTATCTAAAGAATGGTTTATCATTTGCCATTGTTTCCTGTATATCAAGATAGCACACAAAAGAGTTTGAAATAACTGAGATATTTACATTTTAAAAATTCACTATAAATCTCTTCAATGTCTTTAATATAGAACATTAGGAAAATTTGAATCTAACCAGAGCTTTAGAATAATAATTATTTCATCTCTATTATTAAAAACCACTAGGAGAACTAATAATTGAAATGTTATTTGTAACAGCCTGTGTTTTGGATCTAAATCTCATAAACTTTGTATTATTAGAATTGACCATTAATTTGCACTGCATCAATTGAATTTCTAGCAGCTTGGCAATAGAATTAAACTACTCCAAGATAAGACCTATAAATAGACAATTATGTACCCTTCATGTACATAATTGATGTTCTGTATATGATAACAAAATATTATATTATCAACATAAACCTAACATATTCATTATAAACGATTGTCTCTGATTAATGTAAGCTTGCTTTATCTTTATCTCCCTAATTTTTTATAATCTCTGACATAACTGGGTGCTATCACTATAAAATAATTTCCAAAGTGTGAGAAAGTACAGCATTTGGAAATTTAAAATGAGTAGATATCATTATGTCCTAGGCATCTCCAGATGAAATGGGATGGTGGAGGTAAGAAATTTTCACCCTCTTTGTACAGTGAAAGTCCAATTCATTTTGCATAAATTTCTTTCAAAAATGTGAGAAGAATTTTGATTTCCAGCCAGTAGTCAAAACTATAAGTTATAATGGAAATATTAAGTAAATGTCTGAATGTTCTGGGGTAAATCCAATTTGAGAAGCACAAAGGTTTTTCAAACAGCTACTATTCCTTGGGCACTGTTTTAGGTCAAAATAATGTTCCTAACAACATGGATCTTATAATCTAGTAAGATTGACAATAAACAAATAAATATTGGTCTGGCCAAAAGGTTCTTTCAGTTTTTTCTGTAAGATGGCTCTAGTAGCACTTAGCTGTCTTTAAAGTCATTCAAAACAATTTTGTTAGATTGATTATGCTTTATTATTTCAAGAAAGTTAAAAACGCAACTGGAATGCAAAAAAGACTTGTGCAGTGAATGGAGAATGTGCTGTGACTGATCGAACGTGTCAAAAGTGGTTTGCAAAGTTTCGTGCCACAGAGTTCTTGCTGTACCATGCTCCGTGGTCAGGTAGACCAGTTGAAGTTGATAGAGATAAAAACGAGACATTAATTGAGAACAATCAACGTTATACCACATGGGAGACAGCTGACATACTCAAAATATGCAAATTACATTTTGAAAATTATCTGCACAAGCTTGGTTATGTTAATCACTTTGATGTTTGTGTTCCACATAAGTTAAGTGAAAGAAACCTCCTTGACCGTATTTCTGCATGTGATCCTCTACTTAAAAGTAACAAAAACGTTCTGTCTTTAAAACAAATTGGGACAGGCAATGAAAAGTGGATACTGTACAATAATGTGGAATGGAAGAGATCGTGGGGTAAGCGAAATGAACGATCACCAATCACACCAAAGACCAGTCTTCATCCAAAGATGGTGATGTTGTGTATATGGTGGGATTGGAGGCGAGTCCTCTACTATGTGCTCCTTCTGGAAAACCAAAAGATTAATCCCAAAAGTACTGCTTCCAATTAGACCAACTGAAAGCAGCACTCAATGAAAAGTGTCCAGAACTAATCAACAGAAAATGATAATCTTCCATCAGGATACCGCAAGACCACATGTTTTTTGATGACCAGGAAAAATCTGTTACAGCATGGCTAGGAAGTTTTGATTCATCCACTGTATTCACCAGACATTGCACCTTCGGATTTCCATTCATTGTGGTCCTTACAAAATTCTCTTAATGGAAAAAATTTCAATTCCCTGGAAGGCTGTAAAAGGCACCTGGAACAGTTCTTTGCTCAAAAAGATAAAAAGTTTTGGGAAGATGGAAATATGAAGTTGCCTGGAAAATGGCTGAAAGTAGTGGAACAAAAGGGTGAATGTGTTGTTCAATAAAGTTCTTGGTGAAAATGAAAAATGTGTCTTTTATTTTTACTTAAAAACAGAAGGCACTTCTTGGCCAACCCAATATTTACCTATCAGTTATAGTGATAAATTGTGTATAGAGAATAAATCAGTAGAAGGGTAATGAGTGCCTGGGGATTGTATTTTATATAGTATGGTCAGGAATAGTTTCTCTGTGCATTTAACAGTTGAGCTCTTTGACTAGTGAGAATGAGTAAGCCATGAAAAGGTCCGGGGGCAAGAGGGTTTCATAGTAGACAACAGCAGGAACAAAGGCCCTGGATTGGAAATGATTGGACTCTACAGGTAAGGAAGAAAGACAATGAATTTGAAGCTTTGAGAGAAGGGAGAGTGGATGAAGATGATGGTGTCCAAGAGGTTTGAAGTCTCAAATTGAATAGGGCTGTTAGATTTGAATAAGAGGTTGGCTTTAAAATTCTCACATACAATTCAACAGGAATATTTTTTTCCTCTCTCTTAAATACATATCCAGAATCTGACCACTTCTCAGAGCATCTATCACTATAGTCCTATTCAAGCCACTATAACTTTCTATCTGGAATTTTGTAATGCTCTCTTAATTATATCCCCGCTTTTCACACTTACATTGTGTTCTTAACAGATCATTCAGTGATCCTTCTAAAACAGAGCTATCTCGATGGTCCATGAACTGAGCCTTTGAGTAAACTAGAAAAAGATAGTCACCATTGGCAGATATATTTGAAAACTGAGCACCATCTGGGCAGGAGAATTAGAAAAATTATCCCCCTAGGATTTCAATCTCTCGTGTCCTCTCTGCCAAGCTTCTATGCAGTGCAAAAAGCACACAACTGCAGAAGATGAGTTCCCAGGCCATGCCTATGTCACTTTCCTGCTTTATACTTCTCCCTTGTACTTATCTTCTAAAATACTACTTGACTGATTTGTTATTCTCTTCCTCCACTCTCTACCCCCACTAGTATGCCAGTTCCATGAGAGCAGATAATTTGATTGTTTTCCTTACCACTTTAACCTCAACTCTCAGAATAGTCCTGGAACATGGTAGATTCTCAATAAATATTAGGTAAATGAATGATGAATATCACTGCAGCATTTTAAACATCCTGGTTGCTATTGGAGAGTGGATCTTAAAGTACTAAGTGTGGTAGTAGGGAAACCCGTTTGGAGCAATTTCAAAAATCTGAGCCATGGTCCCTTGTATTAGGGTGATGGCAGGAGAAATGGAGAGAGGTAAGTGAATTCAGAATCTGTTTTGATTGGTAAGCAGATAACACTTTCAGACTGATTGGATATGAAAAAATAGGAAAAGAGAAAGAGTCTAGGATGACATCTAAGGGTTTGATTTGAATAATTAGGTAGATGGGAAAGCAATTTACTGAAATGAGAAACAGGGAGAAAAGATTTGACTGCTAATGGATGTATATGCATGGAAACTAGGGCAGATATCTCTCAGTTGCTTTTCTTTTATTTCTCTCTTCCTTTTCTCCTTCTTCTTTGATGAACCAAATATAACAATTGTTTCCTTCATGGTTTTTTTTTTTTTTTCTGCGGTATGCGGGCCTCTCACTGTTGTGGCCTCTCCCATTATGGAGCACAGGCTCCAGACGCGCAGGCTCAGCGGCCATGGCTCACGGGCCCAGCCGCTCCACGGCATGTGGGGTCTTCCCGGACCGGGGCACGAACCTGTGTCTCCTGCATCGGCAGGCGGACTCTCAACCACTGCGCCACCAGGGAAGCCCCGTCCTTCATGGTTTTTTAAAACCTTTTGAATTTATGCTCAGAAAAACTTTCTTGTGAGGTAATTATGTACATTTTTAATATTTTAATATTTCATGTTTTTTGTATTTAAATTGATGCATTACTTGGAATTTATTTAGACATATAACATAGAGTTCTGATTTAATTTTCCCCAAACATTTAACCAATCACCTCAGAAACATTTGTTCATCTGTTGAATAACTCCTTCTTATTTTACATATTTTAAATATAACTTTTTTTCATGTAACAACTTATTATATATGCTTGAATATACTTGTGGGATTTCTTTCTCTTCTCTTAATGTTAACATTAAATAACATTTTTTTCATTTAATGTAGTTTCCTTATTTTTCTTATTTTCAAAGTTGGATGAGTTGTTCTTAACCATTTATTCACCCTAATAAATCCCTTTAGGATTCTAATCCATTCTTTATATTGATACTTCAGCCAAATTAACTCACTTAAATAATCTAGTCTCTACTATTCTTCCAAGCTTCCCTCTTTCCCACTGAAGTTTTCTCTGTGGTTCAACCATAAAGGGATATTTAGGGTTCATATCTCTGCCTTACACTTGCTAGGTACCTCTTTAGGACATTATTTCTTCTGCCTAGGGAACATTGCTCTCTCTCTTCTAGACACAAATTAGAGGCCAATGCCTCTCTCAAAGTTAGTTTAGTGGCTCTGCTACTAGTGTCTTTAGAGTAGTATATTTTTATCTTTTTATACTAATTTCAAAATATTGTAATTTCTTACACTCGTGTCTTTGTTAATAACTAAATGTGAATGTCATCAGGTGTTATCCCTGTTTGTACCTCCAAACGTGTTCACATTTCCTGTCATTTAGTAAGTGTTAGATACATATTTGTTTAATGAATAAATATATAAAGATTGCTATTTTGTATGAGACATGACACCAAAAAACTCCTAGAAGAGAACATATATAAAATATTCTCTGACATAAATTGTAGCAAAGTTTTCTTCAGATAGTCTCCCAAGGCAAAAGAAATAAAAGCAAAAATAAATAAATAGGACCTAATCAATCTAAAAATATTTTGCACCACAAAAGACATCATAAACAAAACGAAAAGGGAGAAAATTTTTGCAAATGATGTGACCAACAAGTGGTTAATTTCCAAAATATGCGAGCAGCTTATGCAACTCAATATAAAAAAAACAAACAACCTAATCAAAAAATGGGGAGAAGATTACCTTAAATGTAAATGGATTAAATGCTCCAACCAAAAGACACAGACTGGCTGAATGGATACAAAAACAAGACCCGTATATATGCTCTTTACAAAAAAACAACTTCAGACATAGGGACACAAAGGACTGAAAGTGAAGGGATGGAAAAAGATATTCCATGCAAATGGAAGTCAAAAGAAAGCTGGAGTAGACATATCAGACAAAATAGACTTTAAAATAAAGACTATTACAAGAGACAAAGGACACTAGATAATGATCAAGGGATCAATCCCAGAAGAAGATATAACAATTGTAAATATTTATGCACCAAAATTAGGAGCACCCCAATACATAAGGCAAAAGCTAATAGCCTTAAAAGGGGAAATTGACAGTAACTCAATCATAGTAGAAAACTTTAACACCCCATGTTCACCAATGCACAGATCATCCAAAATGAAAATAAATAAGGAAACACAAGCTTTAAAGGACACATTAGGCAAGACAGACTTAATTGATATTTATAAGACATTCCATCCAAAAACAACAGAATATACTTTCTTCTCAACTTCTCATGGAACATTCTCCAGGATAGATCATATCACGGGTCACAAATCAAACCTTGGTAAATTTAAGAAAATTGAAATCGTATCAAGTATCTTTTCTGACCACAACACTATGAGACTAAATATCAATTACAGGAGAAAAAGTGTAAAACATACAAATACATGGAGGCTAAACAATATGCTACTAAATAACCGAGAGATCACTAAAGAAATCAAAGAAGAAATCAAAAAAATACCTAGAAACAAATGACAATGAAAACACAATGATCCAAAACCTATGGGATGCAGCAAAGCAGTCTCTAAGAGAGAAGTTTATAGCAATAAAATCCTACCTCAAGAAACAAGAAATATCTCAAATAAACAACCTAACCTTACAGCTAAAGCAATCAGAGAAAGAAGAAGAAGAAGAAAAAAAAAAACCCTAAAGTTAGCACAAGGAAAGAAATCATAAAGATCAGATCAGAAATAAATGCAAAAGAAATGAAGGAGACAATAGCAAACATCAATAAAACTGAAAGCTGTTTCTTTCAGAAGATAAAGAAAATTGATAAACCATTAGCCAGACTCATCATGAAAAATAGGGAGAAGACTCAAATCAACAGAATTAGAAATGAAAAAGGATAAGTAACAACTGACACTGCAGAAATACAAAAGATCATGAGAGACTACTACAGCAACTATATGCCAATAAAATGGGCAATCTGGAAGAAATGAACAAATACTTAGAAAAGCACAAACTTCTGATACTGAACCAGGAAGAAATAGAAAATATAAACAGACCAATCACAAGCACTGAAATTGAAACTGTGATTAAAAATCTTCCAACAAACAAAAACCCAGGACCAAATGGCTTCACAGGTGAATTCTACCAAACATTTAGAGAAGAGCTAACACCTATCCTTCTCAAACTCTTCCAAAATATAGCAGAGGGAGGAACACTCCTAAACTCATTCTACAAGGCCACCATCACCCTGATACCAAAACCAAACAAAAATGTCACAATAAAAGAAAATTATAGATCAATATCAGTGATGAACATAGATGCAAAAATCCTCAACAAAATACTAGCAAACAGAATCCAACAGCACATTAAAAGGATCATACACCATGATCAAGTGGGGTTTATCCCAAGAATGCAAGGATTCTTCAATATATGCAAATCATTCAATGTGATACACCATATTAACAAACTGAAGGACAAAAAGCATACGATAATCTCAATAGATGCAGAAAAAGCTTTCAATAAAATTCAACACCTATTTATGATAAAAACTCTCCAGAAAGTGGGCACAGAGGGAACTTACCTCAACATAATAAAGGCCATATATGACAAACCCACAGCCAACATCATTCTCAGTGGTGAAAACCTGAAACCATTTCCTCTAAGATCAGGAAGAAGACAAGGTTCCCCACTCTCACTGCTATTTTTCAGCTTAGTTTTTGAAGTGTTAGCCACAGCAGTCAAAGAAAAAGAAATAAAAGGAATGCAAATTGGAAAAGATGAAGTAAATCTGTCACTGTTTGCAGATGACATGATACTATACATAGAGAATCCTAAAGATACTACCAAAAAACTACTAGAACTAATAAATGAATTTGGTAAAGTAGCAGGATACATAATTAATGCACAGAAATCTCTTGCATTCCTATCCACTAATGACAAAAAAACCTGAAAGATAAATTAAGGAATATTCCCATTGACCACTGCAACAAGAATAATAAAATACCAAGGAATAAAGCTACCTGAGGAGACAAAAGACCTGTATGCAGAAAACTATAAGGCACTGATGAAAGAAATTAAAGACGATACAAACAGATGGAGAGATATACCATGTTCTTGGATTGGAAGAATCAATATTGTGAAAATGACTATACTACACAAAGCAATCTACAGATTCAGTGCAGTCCTTATCAAGCTACCAATGGCATTTTTCATAGAACTAGAACAAAAAATGTCACAATTTGTATGGAAACACAAAAGACCATGAATAGCAAAAGCAATATTGAGAAAGAAAAACAGAACTAGAGGAATCAGGCTCCCCAACTCCAGACTATACTACAAAGCTATAGTAATCAATACAGTGTGGTACTGGCACAAAAACAGAAATATAGATCAATGGAACAGGATAGAAAGCCCAGAGATAAACCCACACACAGAAGATGACCTTATCTTTGACAAAGGAGGCAAGAATACACAATGGAGAAAAGACAGCCTCTTCAATAAATGGTGCTGGGAAAACTGAACAGCTACATGTAAAAGAATGAAATTAGAATACTTCTTAACTCTGAACACAGAAATAAACTCAAAATGGATTAAAGACCTAAATGTAAGGCCAGACACTATAAAACTCTTAGAGGGAAACATAGGCAGAACACTGTTTGACATAAATCACAGCAAGATCCTTTTTGACCCACCTCCTAGAGAAATGGAAGTAAAAACAAAAATAAACAAATTGGACCTAATGAAACTTAAAACTTTTGTACAGCAAAGGAAACCTTAAACAAGATGAAAAGACAATCCTCAAAATGTGAGAAAATATCTGTAAATGAAACAATTGACCGAGGATTAATCTCCAAAATATACAGCTCATGCAGCTCAATATAAAATAACAAACAACCCAATCCAAAACTGGGCAGAAGACCTAAATAGACTTTTCTCCAAAGAAGATATACCGATTGCCAACAAACACATTGGCATTGAAAGAATGCTCAACATCATTAATCATTAGAGAAATTCAAATCAAAACTACAATGAGATATCATCTCACACCAGTCAGAATGAGCATCATCAAAAAATCTACAGACAATAAATGCTGGAGAGGGTGTGGAGAAAAGGGAACCCTCTTGCACTGTTAGTGGGAATGTAAATTGATACAGCCACAGTGGAGAACAGTATGGAGGTTCCTTAAGAAACTAAAAATTGAACTACCATATGACCCAGCAATCCCACTACTGGGCATATACCCTGAGAAAGCCATAATTCAAAAAGAGTCATGTACCAAAATGTTCATTGCAGCTCTCTTTACAATAGCCAGGACATGGAAGCAACCTAAGTGTCCATCAACAGATGAATAGATAAAGAAGATGTGGCACATATATAACAATGGAATATTAATCAGCCATAAAAAGAAATGAAATTGAGTTATTTGTAGTGAGATGGATGGACCTTGAGATGTCATACAGAGTGAAGTAAGTCAGAAATAGAAAAACAAATACTGTATGCTAACACATATATATGGAATCTAAAAAATGGTTCTGGGGCTTCCCTGGTGGCACAGTGGTTGAGAGTCCGCCTGCCGATACAGGCGACACGGGTTCGTGCCCTGGTCTAGGAGGATCCCACATGCTGCGGAGCAGCTGGGCCTGTGAGCCATGGCCACTGGGCCTGCACATCCGGAGCCTCTGCTCCACAGCGGGAGAGGCCACAACAGTGAGAGGCCCGTGTACCGCAAAATAAATAAATAAATAAATAAATAATAAAAATAAAAAATGGTTCTGAAGAACCTTGGGGCAGGGCAGGAATAAAGACACAGATGTAGAGAATGGACTTGAGGACATGGGGAGGGGGAAGGGGAAACTGGGACGAAGAGAGAGAGTGACATTGACATATATACTCTACCAAATGTAAAATAGATAGCTAGTGGGAAGCAGCCGCATAACACAGGTAGATCACCTCGGTACTTTGTGACCACCTAGAGGGTTGGGATAGAGCAGGTGGGAGGGAGGGGGTATGGGGATATATGTATATGTATAACTGATTCACTTTGTTGTACAACAGAAACTAAGACAACATTGTAAAGCAATTATACTCCAATAATGATGTTTAAAAAAAAAAATGGGCAGAAGACCTAAGTGGGCATTTCTTGAAAGAAGACACACAAATATCCAATAGGCACATAAATAGATGCTCAACAGTGCTAATTGTTAGAGAAATGCAAGTCAAAACTATAATGACGTATCACCTCACACCAGTCAGAATCACCATCATTAAAATGTCTATAAATAATAAATACTGGAGAGGGTGTGGAGAAAAGGGAACCCTCCTCCACTGTTGGTGGGAATGTAAATTGGTGTAGCCACTATGGAAAGGAGGTAAGGAGTTTCCTTAAAAAACTAAAAATAGAGCAACCATATGATCAGGCAATCCCACTCCTAAGCATACATCTGGAAATGATGAAAACTCTAATTTGAAAAGATACATTCACCCTAATATTCATAGCAGCACTGTTCACATACAGTAGCCAATACATGGAAGTACCCTAAGTGTCCATCAACAGATGAGTGGATAAAGAAAATGTGGTATGTATGTGCAATGGAATACTACTCAGCTATAAAAAAGAACAAAATAATGCCATTTGCAGCAACATGGGTGGACCTAGAGCTTACCATACTAAGGGAAGTAAGTCAGACAGAGAAAGACAAATATTATGTAACACTTATATGTGGAATCTAAAAAACTTACAAATTTATTTTCAAAACAGAAACAGACTCACAGACTTAGAAAGCAAATGTAGGGTTATCAAAGGTGAAAGGGTGGGTATAAATTAGGAGTATAGGATTAACAGATACACACTAGTATATACAAAATAGATAAGCTAAAAGGATTTGCTGTATAACACGGAACTATATTCAATATCTTATAAAATATATAATGGAAAGAATATGAAAAAGAATATGTATATATCTGAATCACTTTTCTGTAAACCTGGAATTAGTATAATATTGTAAGTCAACTATACTTCAATAAAAAAAAAAAAATCCTTATTTTGGCCCCCACCATTCTTCACTTTTCCAGACTAAAATGACTCAGTTCTTTTAAGTTTTTTTTGTTTGTTTGTTTGTTTGTTTTAAGGTGTCACATTTTATTTATTATCTTTGGCTGTGTTGGGTCTTCGTTTCTGTGTGAGGGCTTTCTCTAGTTGTGGCGAGTGGGGTCCACTCTTCATCGCAGTGTGCAGGCCTCTCAGTGTTGTGGCCTCTCCTGTTGCGGAGCACAGGCTCCAGATGCACAGTCTCAGTAGTTGTGGCTCACGGGTCCAGTTGCTCCGTGGCATGTGGGATCTTCCCAGACCAGGGCTCGAACCCACGTCCCCTGCATTAGCAGGCAGACTCTCAACCACTGCGCCACCAGGGAAGCCCCCCTCTTTTAAGTTTTTATATGACACTTCACAACTCTAGAAACACCAGTTTGTAACTATTTCTCAATTGTAACCTACTGAATGTTAAAAAAAAGCAGAATTGATCTTTATTTTCTTAGCGTAGACATTACGATTCTGTTGCTCACAGCTTTAGAACTGTCTTAGCTTTTTAAATAGCATGTCACTTTATGAGTTTCTATGATGTTCGTAGCCAGCCTCAACCCCCAAGGCCTTTTCATTGACTTACTGTTTTTCCCCACTCATTCATCCTTAACTAAACACTTTTTTAAATGCAAAAATATGCATATATGTGTGTTTAAATTTATCTTTTTATTCATTCTAGACCATAGAGATCATTTAAAACTATGATTTAATTATCAAACATAGTACTATCTATTGCACTCAAATCTAAAATTCGCTGAGTATGTTTTCTATTTCTTCTCTCCAGTTGATTATATGAACGTTGAACATCCAGTGCCTTGTGGTATGGCATTGGAGACCCTAGCATTTGATTGATTATTCAACCAAACTATGCTTTTCCAAAGAATTTGTAAGTTTTGTGAGAGACTTTGCCAAAATCTTTTCTGAATCTATGACATCTTCATCTATCTTCTTAGTAATCCTGTTAAAACCCTATTTTAGACTGACTTAATAGAGGATAGAAATAACAAATCCTAGACCTGAATGCTATTTTTAATACATGTTATCATGTAGAAACCATAGTTAGAAAAGGCTCTGGTACTATTTTTGTGTAATTCTCTCATTTCTGCCCTCTCCATTGTGTCAGCTTCATCTGCAGGATGCTTCTCTCATGATAGCCAAAAGTTTGTAGCAGTTTAAGCTTCTGTAGCCACATCATCCAGACAGAAAGAGTGTCTCAGTGCCAGCATTGCTGGAGAGAGTCTTGGGCTTTGAGTGGATTGAACCATTCCTTTACTGCTTTATTCCTCCCCAGAAAAGTCATGCAATGACTGCTTAGGCCTGGGTTACCTGAATCAATCAGTGTCCATGGACAGGAGGCTGCATTGAGCATAGAGTCAATCCTTCTCAAAACCCATTGCTGCTATGCAGGGTAAAAGGAGTTGAGGAAAAAACTCAGTAGTTGAAAGCTTTCTGGCTGGAGTGATTCAAAAGGCATTGTGTACATGGTCACATGTGAACGAAATTTACAAGGTTGAGAATATTTTCTTATATGGGACAATAGAAGGAATATTTCAGGGAGAAGGAAGAATATTGGGTCATTTTCTAATCTTATTGGCCAATATCTAACATCTTTGTTTCAGCCTTCTTGATGCATCCAATTTTAAAGTTTGTGGGAGAAATGTACTGAGAAATGGTGGGTCTGTGACCATGTTTTCTTTCCTTTTACCATAAAAACCCTCAGGGGCTGTGTGTTTGTCTGAGCAAGCTGTCAGCCAATTAGAGTTTACTGTTGGAGAAGAAGCTGAGAAAGTTAATCCCACTCCTTCAAGGCATAGTTAGAAAGAAAATATGAATCTTAAGTAGTACACATTATTTCATCCACTGAGAACCAAGAGAAACTAGTTAAGCAGGAAGAAGAGAGGACAGTTTTGGTTTGATTTGCGGTATGGGGGCCTCTCACTGTTGTGGCCTCTCCCATTGCGGAGCACAGGCTCTGAACGCGCAAGCTCAGAGGCCATGGCTCACGGGCCCAGCCGCTCCGTGGCCTGTGGGATCTTCCCAGACCGGGGCACGAACCAGTGTTCCCTGCATCGACAGGCGGACTATCAACCATTGCGCCACCAGGGAAGCCCGAGAGTGCAGTTTTAATGGGCTCATTTAAACAGGAAAACCACAGCATACCCAGAAGCCATTTCTTTCCCATGGCCTAGAATTGGGAAGGAGGAAAGTATTAATGAGTTGAAACTGACATTTAAAACCCCCTTCTTCAGTATTTCACATATTAGAAATGCGATAATTTGAAGATGATTGTACTAGAAGTCAGGGGCTACGTATCCTCTTCCAACGTTAATGACTTTATGCAAGGCCTTTACCCTTTCTTGTCTTCTGAGTCCTCCTGTGTAAAAGAAACGTAGTAATGACTGCCACAGATTCATTACAGTGGTAATGACATACCTACTGAGAAATAAAATATCCTTGTATTTAACAAGCATATCATCTATTTAATCTTTTTCACTTCCAGGTCACAGTCTTTAGGATCAGAAAGCCATCACAAATCACTTGTGTCATGTCATATCATGCACAAGCCAGTGGACATGCTGTATCCACACCATCCAAGGAAGTCTTCTAAAAATATGTTTATTGAGTCCTCACTAATGGAACCTTCAGATTCAGTTGGTCTAGGGTAAGAGCAGAGAATCTGTATTTTTTAAAAATCTCCCTAGGTGATTCTGATTCTCGAGTTTGGTAACCATTGATCTCATCCAACCATGTTATTCAGAAGATAAGAAAACTGGTTTTAATTGGAAGAACTGAGTAAAGTCTAGCCATCCAGTCAGTTGCCCAGAAACACTAATCTATAACAAATTCTAAGGCATGATGTGAGTGCTAAAATATCATTTACAATGTTAAAAATGAGAGAAATTGTATGAAAACTTTTTGGTATATAGAAGAAATGTTTTAGTAATAAATTTCTTGGAGTGTTTAGGAGTGGAGAGAAAAGAAAATTAAAACCACCAAGTGGCATTAGTAACTACATTGAGCGTCCTCTGCTCTGGAGAAAAATCTCTTTATTGCAAAAAAAAAAAAAAGAAAAAAAAAAGAATTGTGAGTCCGTAAGTTGAGCCAGCGTAGCAATGATCCTCTTTCTCCTCAGTTACCCTGAACAGAGCTCGGTTGCTCCTCTAAATAAATGGAGAACAGAGACTTCCAGAGAATTGATTTTAAGGGGCCATTTAGCATGACCTCATGTCTCCATCCAGCCCTGTAGAGTGGCCTCCTTAAAGCTGTACAACTAATCTCGTGCAGATTTGAGACTATACTCAATGTCTTTATTTCCAAGTCCAGACTCGTTTGAGCACCTCATACCATTCCACATGCATCTATCTTTAAAAACACTTTTGCAAAGTTACTTTCAATTAATGAATAGCCAGTGCTTCACAGTAACAGATCCTAACTCCACTTCCATCAGCTTTTAGTAAAGGTGGCCATGTGAGTTTGTACTTGCAGGGCAATATATGTACGGTTAGAGCCCTATGTTCAGGCTCTACATCAGTCCCTGGGAACTGTTGATTAGAGCTAGGGAAGGTCAGCAAAGAAGGAAAGGCAATAAAAATGCCATATTCTGGGGAAAAATATTAACTGGCTGTATCCTTATATTTATATATGTGTGGATATACTCATGTGTGTGTATCTCTAGTCATATGTTTATGACTACATAACTACTACACTTATTCACAACTGGTTGCCTAGTTTTTATAAAGTAAGTTGATCACAAGACAGGTGACATGATTCCTTAAACCCTTAAAGTCAATGCAGACATATCTCAGTTTAAGAAACTTGAAAAACAAAATTTAGACTTGCAGTCTATAAGTCAAAGGATAATTATTTGCACTGAGAAAAGATTTTTAGAAATTAAACCCTCCTTTTAAATAGAAATTCTCCTACTTCATTTAACATCTGTATTTTGTTCAAAAATTATCTGATAGATAATCCAGAGGACAATAACCTAAAGCTAAAATATTTGAACACATTATGAATAGAAGATCTACCCAAATTTGCAATGATGAGGTCATGTGGTCATAGTTTTCCAAAAATTTTCTGTGTGGTGGGGAATCTAATCTTCAAAGACTTCATACATAGAGAACAATGTGTTCTGGGAAATAAGTCCAGAAAATATTCCATACGTTTGAAGATTTGCAAAGCATTTTAGCATAATTAAGGCTCTGAAAATGCCTGCTGCATATAAGCTGTTTAATTTTTCTCTACCATTTCCCCCCAAGCTTGTGTGACCACAGAACAATTTAACACAAGACTTATTAAATACTCCCTTATACTACTGTTCAGACAATTGTAAATCCAAATCAAATAGAAAACAGATTTTACACCTTTCATGACAGTAATATATGGCATTTTAACTAGATTTGTGAGCTTCTTAAGTGGTCAGTCTATACATTATATTCTCTGTAAGACCTAAAGCTGTGTTGGGCCTATAATGGGTGACTAATCACCAATTTCTAAATAAATCATTGGGCAATCAGTCTTTGGCATATGCTTGAAATGGGAAAAAGAGGGGAAAATCTTTTGTCCTTTTAGAAACAAAGTTATTTTTGTCTTCAGAAATATTAAAATCATGCTCATTGTTATTTCAATTTGTAGCCTGCAAATCAGCTGATCATAACTTGTTTAAGGCAGGAACAAAGGTGACTAGATTTGTTTGCCCACCTGAAGGAAAATAGAAAATTGTGACTTGTCAGGAGAGACTATAATGATACATGTTAAGGTAGCAACATGTAATAGAAAGAGATGAATTCCAGCTCTGCCGCTAGTAGCTGCTCTGTGTCCCAGGAGGCTGAACTCTGTGGGTTGCATATTTAGGCTCTTTTTCTCTCTGACTTCAGCCAACAGGATGAAGGATGAAAGTTGGGTGAGGGTGTTCAATCCTTTTCTTTTCTTCTTTTCAAGTAACTGTGGTTTGGCTGTGGCCTTTTACTTGAGGCCACTTGGCCTATCTGGTAGCATACTCTTGGGTTTCAGAAACTGCTCTCTTCCCTTTGTTCTTTCAGGTCAAGGGATGAAAATGGCTCTTAACTATTATCAGCCAGAATATATAGCATGATTTCTTGTTATTTTTCCTAAACCTTGTGTACAACTTTGTGAATAGCCCTTCTATTAAATTCTCTCTGGTTATCTATTTTGTGTGTATGCCATCTCTATCTTGCCAGGAACCTAACTGATAAATTGGGTATGTGGTGACTTTGTACAACTAATGGATTTCTTTTAGCCTCAGTTTCTTTACCTGTGAAATGGGGATAATAACATCTATCCTTTCTACCTCATAAACCTGGGGGAAATTTTAATGAGTCAATGTTGTTTCTTATTTCCTTTCCCACCTTTTTAATTCTAGAAGGTGACCAGGAAAAACTGTGTGCAAACTAAGTCTTGCCCTTGTTTCAGATAAGAGATATTCTCCTGTGGAACAGAATTCCCAGACTGAGCCCTGTGGTGGTCAAAATCTATGCAATACTCTTCAAATAGTACACATTGTGTGCATGTGTGGAGAGCTTGTGCTGTAACTTTGAAGAGAAGGGAGATCTACACAGAAGAGATGCCCAGACTAGAGGCCTCTCACTGAGTAATAGTGATATAGAAAACCTGAAGACCTTTATTTTTGTAACTAACTCACCAGGTCCATCCTCTTGGGCACCTGGAAGTAAGAGTACCAGAATAAGATAATGATGTAGTATTACAGTGAAGTCACCCATATTTCTTCAAGTATACCATGTGGATGATGAGATGCTTTCTGGGAACCTGATGGCTAAAAGTTGATTTGAAATAATAATGAGGATAACCATTCACAGCCAATAAATATTTGTTGAATTTTCATATGTCAGCCTTGTTGTGCTAGACACATATAACTATAATATTTACTTATTTAAGGTAATGTAACTCGAAATCAAGAGAAAACTATTAGAAATAAAGTTTTCTATGTTGCTCATTTTGTTTGCACCAAAACGAGTAATCAGGTGAAAATAGCTTTCATATCCTTTCCTTAGAATAGAGAGAGCATTTGTGATTTAATCTCTAAGACCCTTCTTTCTGATATGCAATGTTCTCACATTGTAATAGTAAACTGAAGGGTAGAAAAAGGCTGATTGCTTTCATCTGCTTCTCCACTCCATGCAATGTTTTATATGTCCTTCTCTAAGGTTTATGCATAGCTAAATAGGATGCTAATTACACAGAGAGTTGTGTCCTTGGTTGAAGGTAGATCAGTAACAGTAGTCTTCGATAGAACCATTAAGTGAAGGCTCCTTCAAGTTTTTATTTGTTTAATTGATTTCATCAAAATCACATATAAATCAGATCAATAACTAGGAGAAACCTTTGGAGGTAACTAATTAACAATATATGAGATCTATCCATATATAATAATATTGAACTTCTATGTGTCAGATAAAACAAGCACCATACACCATATATATCATAAACACACACACACACACACACACACACACACACACACACACCCCAATAAGCCAGTATAAAACATAGTGACTCTGTTCAGCTATTGTATTTAGGACTGGAAGAATTTACTCAGTTTTTAGTATTATTCTTCCATGTTTATTTCATCATTTGTTTTATGTTTTATTAAGTGGAGTGGAAGAAAGCCATAAATAAAACATTATTATTTATGGCAATCTGTTGTGTGTGGCTCAATAAACTGGACTGAAGTTTCTTAGGCAGGGCCCCAAACTCAGTGAAATTAGATGATTTATTGAGCTCCTCAGACACAAACTTAAAAAAGTATATAACAAGGCTGTAGTCAATAGTCATCATATTAATCATAAAAGTGTTGACTTGTTGCAAGTGTTAAATAAATTTCACTTTTATATGATGTCTCACACAGTAATATCCTTCAGGGATAAAGCACATTCCCTGTTGCCTTACCTTTGGCTTGAGACAAGAAACATGGCATAGACCAGCATGAACTCAAAGCTCAAATAAAATTAAGCAACTTAATGTACATCTAACTAAAAGGTATTTAATACACATGCTAAGGAGACAGGATTACTGTATCTTAAGGACCTCCATCTGCAGAATTGTAGGCACTGAATTTCCCTCTCAAAGTAGAGAGTTGCTTTGGTAACTTTAAAGAAGTTGAGATTTTTCTGAGCAAATTGTAGACAAGATTTCTGAATGATCTTTCATCTTTTCTGCATGCACATAAGAAAACATAAAGTTTAAAATTTCCAGCCATGGCTGCATAGACTATAAACTCCTACACATTTTCTCCTATTCTCTAGCAGAGACATGTATTTTGCTTTTTATTTCCAAACCTTCTCAATTGTCTCTCATCACTGATAAAGCAGAAAGGTGGTAGAAGTGCATAGAATGTGTTTTGGGGCTTTTCAGAAGACCTATGTATATAAACTAAAATAACCAAGCCTCCAGCAACTGATAAAATCAACTACAAAAACTCCTGCACCAAATATGAGACCTCCTTTTTTTTCCCCACAAAGTCCAGTAACCCTGCTACCTGATATATGCAAGATGTGCTTAGAAAGAAAGAAGAGGAACTAGAACTTTACTGTATGTGCCCAATGGCTATGGCAAAACTTCCTAAGCATGGGATCAAGTGTTTCTTAATCCTTGAGGTGGGCATGTTAGTATTTGCCGTGTCTACCTCACAGTGTTGTAGTAAAACTCTAAAGAGATCATTTTTGTGGTAAAAGTGCTTTGAATACTGTGGAGTGCTTTAAAAAATGTCTCTCCCTTTTCATCTCAAAAGTTCAAAGTGACAGCTGGAGAGCAGGCAATGACCAGAATTGGATAAAAGATGGAGATTAAGCAGAAGCATGCGAGAAGGAGGCCCCTTTGATCACCTACTCTACACTCCCATTCTTATATCTCTTCAAGAAGGATAAAAATAAACTGATTGGTCTAAGACATGTATGGCCATAGTTAATCATGAGAGTGTTCATAATTCATTGAAAGGCCACACAAGAATATGGCATGTTTTTCTGTCTCCTCACCTTATAAAGTCTAAAGCATAAGTAAGTAGTCCTGGCCATCCTGCCCCTTTCTCCCTTGCATCTTAAATATTGACTCTCTTCTTTTTCATCTCCTGAGATTCTATAATGACAACCAGAATACAAAAATATTATAAATTTAGGTTAGGATTTAGTATCCTAAGGATTAGAGGGTAAAATTTTGCATTGGGATTTGGGCAAAAGCCCAGATGACAATAATGTGATTTTGGTTCCTCTTCCATTGTTACTTTCACAAAGTCTTCTCTTGAGTTCATTGTGAGAAGAAATGGTTATGGTCTGGGATACTATTCTTTCCCTAGTCATATCTTCATATTGTCAAAACATTGCTTTGATTTATGGCACATACCATTAAAATTCCCTGTACCATTATTTATTGAACAAATGTGTTGTTCTAGACATAGGAGATACAGATGTTTACAAGGCAGATGAGGATCTTGCTCTTGTGGAATGTGTGTTCTATGGGGGGAGGGGAGCACCAAAACATGTTATATACATATACCTCTACAGAGAGGGAGAGAGGAGAGGAGGAGATGGGCGGGTGGGGTGGGTGACTAGGTGATTATTTCATATTGGTTGAGCAAGGAAGCTCTCTCTAAGGAGGTCACATTAAGGTCAAGGAAAGGACGTCGAAAAAGAGAAGGGCCCAGGAGGCCAATCAGTGGAGCCAAGAAAGACAGCCGAGAAGGATCAGTTAGTGAGGTGCAGGAAAACCATGAGGGATGGCATGCCTGTGTTTCAGAGCCCTTCTACTTAGGTAAATAAAGATTTATTCTCGTCATCAAACAACGTCCGTACTTGATGAGTATTGAGGGAAAGAGTTTCAGAAGTTTTATAAGATGTCTTACCAAAACCATTTGTGAAAGAATCCTTATTTCATAGCTTTGGTTCCTTCGCTATGCTAGTGAAGCAACATTGTCTAATCTTCTTAAGAAGTTGTGACTTCATGTTATAAACATCGATGCAAGATTTCATGCAGAATTGGAGGACTCTGAAATGAACTTGAATTCTTTATTCACATTCCCCAGTAGGAAGTGCATCTCACCTGGGACTAACAGTATGGCTTGAAATGCTGAAAATTCAAGTGTTTAATGATCAGGTTAGTAATGGCTTTAAAAATCATACTGTGGTATCTCAATCCATATCACTTCTAGTAAAGCTAACTCAAATGTTTCAAAAGTAAGCCTAGATTTATTTTTGACGCAGCAGAATGTCTGCAGGCCATAATGTGGCTCTATGAAAGATGACAGGTGGAAAGAAACAAATTTTGGAACAATGAGACATGAGGCTAAGGAGTATTGATTTGTAATTTCTGTATAGTTTGGAGGTCAAATAGAAGCCAGATGGCCAAAGGAATTGTAAAATATTTGCTTTACAATTCGGTAGTAGTGAGAGAAATAACGTGTGTGTATAGCCAACATCCCAGCCATCCTTATTCTGGGTATGTATCCCGGAGGATTTCTCATATTGATCCCTAAGGGAACATGTGTGAGATTGTTCATCGTGGCAGTTTTTACAGAAGAGAAGACTGAGGCAACCTAGGAATATGAGAATGGATACAGCAATGGATAACCAAAATATGGTAGATAAATACTATATGATGTCACAGTTGAAAATAAATGCATAAATGTACAGATAGCAAAATGCACAGAACTTACAAATATATTATGGAGTGAAAAAAAAGAAGAAACAGAAATAAATTTACAGCACAACATTTATATTTATATTTAAAAATAGGGCCTCCCTGGTGGTGCAGTGGTTGAGAGTCCGCCTGCCGATTCAGGGGATACGGGTTCGTGCCCCGGTCTGGGAGGATCCCATATGCCATGGAGCGGCTGGGCCCATGAGCCATGGCCGCTGAGCCTGCACATCCAGAGCCTGTGCTCCGCAACGGGAGAGGCCACAGCAGTGAGAGGCCCGCGTACCTCAAAAAAAATAAAAAAAATAAAAAAATAAAAAATAAATAAAAAATAAAAATACCCTAATACCACTACCTATTTTATAAGGATACATTCATATCAAAAGACTGAAATCAAATTCATTAGTGTGGGTGCCTATGGGAAGGGAGGAGGTTGAATGTAGGAAAAGGGATGCAGGGGAAAAACAGAAAAACTAAAACTGAATTTAAAAAGAGAGCTTATGCTGATAACATGTTACGAAACAAAGATAACTCATGTCTCTATTTCTGAGGGCAAAAAGATTTTTTAAAAAAACAATAAACACTCATTTTATTCACTGCAAATTTCTCACAAAAGTAAGCAAACACAAATCCTATTGAGTAAAATTATGGAAAATAATTTCTTTCTTATCTTAAGGTAATGCAGCAAGTTGCAGACTAGAGCGTGCTCCCTCCCTAATATTGCACGCATGAGGACCACATAGCCTCTGAACTTGGTGGTGAGGGTTGGGTATCTGGTAAAAGAAGCAAGGAAATAGTACTGGAAGAGTAGGTGAGTGTTAACATTTGGTTAGTGACCCTCAATTTAGAGAGACTAACTCGTATCCATACATCCGCAGGCTTGAGTTGTGAATATTATAAGGAAAATGGGGGAATGTCAAAACCATGCCATGTGTAACAGAAAGCAAAGAAAAAAATGGGCTCGTCCCTCTTCCCCTCCCTGTTAGCTCTTGCAGTGCCTACAGATGTTTTCCTTCTGACTCTCACCTTTGCTTCCCTCTGTGACCCTTCCCCTCATACTGGTTTTGTTTTTAACTTTCCTTGACTCTCAGTCCTGGCCTCCTGAATTCCTTGTAACTAACACCATATCCCTGTTGGCCTGGCATCCACTTGAAGATTATTGCTTTGCACTGGCATCAGAGAACTTCCTCCTCTCCTGACCCTGACAGCCTCCATTCAGTGCTGTGTATTTGGAAAAGGGAGGAAGGACAGAGGCTCCCACACAGAAACATCTGTGTCGGTACCCATTTTCTCAGATCTACTTGGAATATTTTTCTTCATACTACGCTGGCTATTAGAGTGGGTCTAATGTTGCTTTTTAATGAAAGACACCTTTAGAGTTAGGGAAAATCACATTCATATTTATATAAAGCCTTCTTATGTGAGATCCAAATGTTTATGTCCAGGGTCCCAAGAAGTCATAGGCCAAGGAGAAGACAGAAACCTACATAGATTGGTACTTAAGGCAGTAAGTTAATATGGATCCTTTTATAATTTAGCACTGAACTGCCCTCCTTATATAACCAAGGGGGGAATTTCCTTTGGATTGAATATCTGTTTCCTGTTCTGATAATTGACACCTGCTCCAAATTTGGATGAGGATGCCACGTGTAGGATCAGCATCTGGTGTTCCAAGCCAAAGTGAGCTTAGAAGACTCCATGTGTGATCAGAAATAGAGAAACTTTCTGGCTGAGGTTTTCATTAGGCAAATGAAAGTTTTAGGGTTTCATTTCACTTCAAAGACAAGATCCTCTGAGTGGTACATCCTGTTGCACTGGTAGTGATGAGATTATATTAATAGCCATGAGGTACCAGAGCTGAAGAGTGGAATAGAAGGCATCTACTTCTTAACCATAAAACGTGAGTAGTTAGTCGGTGCCAGTGGTTTTTGTAAAATTGAAGAGATGATTAAAATTTCCTCAAGTCTTCAGAAAGTTTCCCTTCAAATATGTTTGCCACTTTGTGATGGGATGAATCTTGCAAATATTTCAATAACCAGAAGCTATCTCAGCTATGTTGTATAAGCAGGAGTTAAAGTCAACTCAATTGTTATGAACAGCTACTGTAAAATAACTTTTTGACTTTGCATTTTACATGCCTTTCAGCTAACTACTGTCATCTCTGTTCATTAAAATAGATTGATATAACCAATAACATCACATTTATTAAGCGTTTACTCTGTGTGTGCCAGATATGTTGTTAGATAATTAGCAAGCCTGTGATTTGCCATTTATCTATTTTGCTCTCAGATCCTTTCTCTACCTTTCTGCTGCTGTGTTTTGTTTCACATGGAATGACATTTCCAAGGCTTCCTTTTCCTTTGGTTTCCATGTAGGTTTGGTCAATGGGAGGCATTGCTAAAAGCCTAGTGTCATTTTCTTGGCAGTTCTGGCAGCATCTGAGCCTCTGCTGCTATTACAGGTTTCATAAGGCAGCCTCTCTCTCAGAGTTCCACATACTACTGAGTAGGCCCTACTTGGTTTCACCTTTTACCAACTTATCCCTGACCCCAAGCTCCAGTAATGCCACTTGGTCCTTTTGTTCTTTCAGGAATAAAGGTGGTTGTGGCTGCCTCCTAAGTCTAAATTCTAAGTTGCCTCACTGTTCCTTTATCAGCCTCTCACCTATACCAGCACCTGTGTAACCAATTTCCTGTTTCAATTTCTTTATGTTTGAAATATCCCAAGTGGTTTCTGCTTTCCTGATTGGATGTCAGCTGATATATTGAACATGTGTACTATTTTGATTAACCCAAACAACAAAATTCTCAGGATGGTATCATAATCCTACAGAATAATAACACAGGATGCAAAGACTTTGTAAAGTAAAAAATGGGTATGGGTATGTGTATGCCTGTGTGTACATGTGCATGTGTGTGTGTGTGTGTGCGTTCATGGTCATAACAATAGGAAATAAGGGATCTCGTTTGTGAACTATGTACTCCAAGCTTATGCTCTTTCAATGACACCACATTGCCATACATTCCCCCCTGTAATCTGTTGTATTATAGAATATTATTAAATCTACATGTCCCTTCTAAGCAGAAAATCCCTCCTAGTGGGAAGAACTGTCAGGGAAAGGGAGAAAGCAAACTATCAATGATCCATGTGTATCTAATTTTTTTCCTCTGCTCCCAAAGGATAACTATCTTTACTTCTACTCATGATCAAACTATTCCTTGAACCCTTGACCCAAACCCCTCAGTTGTTTTCTAGATCCTTGCTTCTTCAGTTATCTCCCTTCTACTGTAACTTCAACTTTTTTTATTTCCACTAGATCCTTCCCAAAACATACATACAAAACTCCCTTCATTAACAACAGCACTCTCCCTTAAATCCCACACCCGACACACGTTCTCATCTTTCGCATCTCCACTCTGCCTTCTCATCTCCCATTCACTTCCCCGCCAAGTGTAATCTGACTTCTGCCTTTATTACTCTACTTCTTTCCTTCTGAATACTACATGATCTGCTCATCGCTAAAGTCTCTAACCCCTGATCTTAAACGATCCTTCTGCTACATTTGACACTATTTCCTCACTGCTATGACTTTCACCACCACTCTCCTTTACTAGTTACGCTCTTACAAGTAAGACTGTATTTTCATGTGTCCTCACAGGCTTCTGTTTCTCTACCTCCTCCCTAAATATTGGTATTCCTCAGGATTCTGGCCTGCCCATTACTATTTTTATTGCACATACTTTCACTAGAAAGTCTCATCCATTCTTCAAGCTTTCAAATACGATTTATGTGTTAAAATTCCCAAATATATATTTGCATCACAGTTTCTCCAGATGTTTACATTCATTATCATAAAGCTTGTTAACCATCTTTTTTTTTTTTCCTTTGGTACGCGGGCCTCTCACTGTTGTGGCTTCTCCCGTTGCGGAGCACAGGCTCCGGATGCGTAGGCTCAGCGGCCATGGCTCACGGGCGCAGCCGCTCCGCGGCATGTGGGATCTTCCTGGACCGGGGCATGAACCCGTGTCCCCTGCATCGGCAGGCGGACTCTCAAGCACTGCGCCACCAGGGAAGTCCCTGTTAACCATCTTTAACACAATATTTCCAGAACTGAACTCATCATCGTAACCTTCAGAATTGGCTTTCTCAATGTAATCTACATTTTACCATCTTCTGAGCATCTGGATCACTCATACCTGGAAGCTGAGAGTTTTCCACGCTCTTCCCTCTCTCCCATCCACCAACTTTAGCCAGTTCTGTCTCCTACATATCCTTCATCTGATCCCTCTTCTCAGTCTCTACTATCACTACCCTAGTTCCACTGTAATCTTGCCCTTCTCTGTCCATATCCTATACCATGAGTGATTTTGTTATGCAAGATTCTTGCTTAACTCTCAAGCTTCACCTGCATCAACTCCCTGTCTGTCTAGGTGTCCCGGCCTCACAAGCCTTCTTAAGTTCCACGCATGTGTCATGTTTCCTCTTACCAAAGGACCACTGCCCATATTATTTCCTCTTTCTGGATAGATAGTCACTCTCTCATTACCTAGTTAACCTTTCTCATTCTTTAGATTACACCTCAACTCTGATTTCTTCAAGAAACCCTTTGTCATCCTATCATGTCATTTTTTTTTCAGTCTAGATCAGACACACAACAACCATGCTCCTTTCCACCAGAGCCTTTTGTCAAATTGTCATTGACATGTGACTATTTGATTAACACATATCTCCTCTATTACTCTGTAAGCTCCTTAAGGGCAAGAACTTGGAATCAAATCCCTAGCATATATTATAGTTCTAATACATAACTTGCAATCAATAATTAATTACAACATAAGTGAAAGAGTGAGTTAAATGCTGCTAAAGACACAACTATGACATGGGAGCCTGAGGAAGTTTGATGGGTACAATCTTAGAATGTGAAAACCTCTGCAATTCCCTGTTTTGTCATGACTGTTACATATGATATGTTATTTGTTAAATCATATGATATAGTTATTTATCATATGTAAAAACGATCTGAGAATTTATATAGCTTCAGAAATATTGTCTGTGCCTCTAATATAAAGATTTGTGTGTAATAAAGTCAATTTTAGCAACGTGGTCCTCATTCTCTTCCATAATGCAATGTGAGAGTACTGCTTCTCTTCCTTCACCCTTAGCTCCTTTGGTATTTTTCAGAATATATTTTCTTTTCTTTTTTCACTATTTGTGCCATAAATTCTTAAGATATACTGAGAGAAGAGCAAGAAAGTATTAACACAAACATTTTCAGATTAGGATAGATGCTGATACTTTGAAACAAGTAGAAGTTAGGGTTGTGATCTTAATTTCTGTTTCTATAATTTCATATACTGAGATTCAGGGATAAATGTATAAATCAAAGGAATAAGCAGCTAATGTAAGAAGGAAGTGATATTTTTATTGTGATGGCTCTCTCAAACTGTTCATTTCTTATCACTTATGTATTTTTGTAGAAAACTGAAAAGGAGCATAATATTTCAACCATAACCCAATACCTGGCACTGTCAGAGAAGTTGCCTATGCCAACTTAAAGCACACTATGGTTTGTCAGATTCATTGTTTTATATAAACCTTCAGGCATTTGGCAAAACTGAATGTATTTGAGTCTAAGGTGGAAATAGAAAAATAGGTTTCAAAGGAAAAAAAAATGGAACGTGAGCAGAAAAAGTCTCTGTCCCAAAAGAAATCTTCCCACAATTCTGAGGCCCGTAGTCAAAACCATAATCAAGGACTAAATTGAGACCAGGTGTGGTCCTTGTACTTCCATCGACGTTTTTCATATTTGAATTACTTTCACCATGCATTTGTAAATTGTTATTTCCTTTTTCTTTATTACTATTGTTATTTGACCTCCATTATACCAAGACCAACAAAGCATAGTTATAAAGAGAACTTTCTATTGATATGACCCAAGTAGAAAATATTGTATCATATAATTGCCTGCCCCTCCACAGAGAAAAACGATTAAAGAGATCTATTGAATTCAATTACATTTTTTTCTTTTTGGCTCATATTTATTGCACTAAAATTTTTAAAAAATAAACCTAAAAAAAAGTTATTCGATGATATTATATATGTTTATGTAGTTATATACATTTGAAAAAATATTTCTGTGCATTTGTTTACAGATATATATGAGGTAAATTTTTATCTGTTTTGATAATGAGATAACTTGAGATTTTCCTGTTGTTACATAAAATAAATTTTTTAAGGATCAAATTCAGGAATGCATAACAACAGCCCAAAAGAGGTCTGGAAGAAAAGGAAGTTATATTGTCAGGGCAGGAGCCAACAGAGGAAAAAAGGTTTCTAGCCCATCCCTCTCCTCCTAGGAGACACAGATGAAGGAGGAGTAGCCTGTGATCCAGAGGGACAGACACTGAGTCAGATTCCTTAGGTGATTAAAAGACACAAAGTACAAAAAAGGTAAGATATTAGCTGAGAATCAAGCTAGATTATAAAAGACTGCACGTAGAAGAGTCTGCTAGCAAAGACGTTGGACTTTTTTTTTCTTCCGCTCTTCTCTTGTAAAAGAGCCATAGAAAAACTGGAATAGAAATACTTTTATATAAAAAGAAAGAAATGAATTCATGTAATTTCTGGGTCATCAGAATAGCTCAGTGGACAATCCCAGCTCCACCCTCAAAGAGAAAAAAAAATGGGCTAATGACCTTGAATGTCTCTTTTTATCTGGTGAAGATTGAAATACCCACAACTGAGACTGGGAGAGACAGGGGATACCCCTACAAAGTGCAACTTCAACTTGGGAGTGGTCTGGGAGCATGAAGGGGTTTGCTCTCCCCTTCGGTAGTTCTAAGCCTTAGGGACTGCAAGATGTTATCGCAAGTTCTGAAGGTGCAGGACGAAGTCAGCCAGCCTCCCGTGGCCTGGTTTTCCTCACCTGTAATACAAATTAAGGAAGCCTTCGCTTCCACTACAGATCTCAAAGTCTCTTCCAGCTGTTTTAGCATATCAGAAACATCTTTTATAAATCCCGAAGGCCTAAGTTTAAAATAGTAATTCTGACCCCACATTCCTTTCTGTCGGCGTCAAACTCAGCACTTTTATGAACAACTCCAGAAAATCTCCCCGGTAGGCTGAATGCCATGTGTCCAAGAGGTTAAATGGGAAACAGAGTGTGAATTACTTAGAGAGCTATTTTATAAACAAACACCAGCTAGGATTGAACTCTGCACTGATTTGGAGGTGACTTAAGTCTAATTTCCTGCTCCTTCCCACTCTTTCCTTTCAGGACCAGAAGCATTAAGTGCTGCAAAGAGAGCTCCTGCTGAGAGCCCCCTCCTCTTCTCCTCAAGATCCTGACAGGAGGGGGCTGCCTTTTGTCACAGTTTGACTGGTGAGTGACACTGAAATTCTCCACCTTGCTCAGCCTGAGGAACAGTGGCACTAATCCTAAAGGACAAAAAAAAAAAAAAAAAAAAAAAGTTTAAAAAAGGAAATGGCTTGGTGAGAAACTGGCCAAAATCTCTTGCAATGAGGGAATGAAGAACATCTTCTTTCTGAATGGCAGCTAGGAAGAGGCCTGTCAATCAATCCGGAGGTCTCCAGACACCTGCATACTATGTCTACCAATGAGACTTTACAAGCCTATTATGATGCAAAGTTGTGACTCAAAACCTCATTTCAATAAAGCTCTTTCCTGTTCTTTAGAAGCCCAGGTCAATTGAGGTCGGGCTAGCGCACAAACCGGCAGGCTTTAAGGAGAACCTTAGGGCTCACAGTAAGATCTTTCCTTTTTCTGCTTTTTATGTAGCAGATCGCCTTCTGCAACCTTGGCTGTGATCTCAGTTCCTCTCACTCGCTGTCTTGGCTATCTGCCTGTTCTCCTGCTGTCCTCATCTGCAGGAGCAGCACAGCTCGGCAGGAAACCGCTCTTAGTGTACCCATCACAGCACTGGAAGAAAAAGAAGACTGAGATACTTGCCTGTAAAGCAAAAGAAACTCTTGTTGGAGTGAGGAATTCATTCTTTTAAGAATTTCTGATTTTACAAAAGGAAACTTCTCCAAACTAAAAGATGAAAAATCACCATGTCTTAAAAATGACAGTTCTATTTTTTTGTTGTTTTTTTTTTTTACTAAAGTGAAAAACATGTAAGAATCATGAAACAAATGACCTCTCACTGGCTGCTGACTGGTGTTTCAGTTTGGTATTAGTTCACTGTTCAGAAATTCAGAGTAATTCTTTGTTAGATATTCTGTACTAATGTCTCCTAACCAAGATGAAAATATTTAACTATGCAGTACTCTGTGTGATTGCTATTACTTATTCTGGAATTACTGTTTTATTTGATAATTATGTAACAGGATAAAATATATGAAGACAGCGGTACTGATGTGTAAATAGGCAGATCCTTCTGGTAATTAGATCTGTTTATCAGAGACCTGCTGTTTTATTGATATTTATTCTTTGTAATAGGGTCAATATTTCTTGTTCTGTGTTCAGAAATGAGAGCATCAAAATGTCACTCACCTGTGACACTATTTTGATATGAATCATGTTTACTACTTATTGAATTATAAAACTTGAACATACTTGGAAAAATATATGCTACAATACATAACATGAGTGTTAAATATTAAGGAGAAGATTAAATCCTTGGTCACTCTCAGTAAGTGCCTTATCAGTTATACCTTTAATTATTGTTATATATCAAGATATGCTATTTAACTGAGTGTTAATGGAGGGTCGAGGGTTTTAATGAAATGTAGATTCTTCAAGTTTGTACGAAGCAAATGCTATGGTGATTGCTTCTTGAACTTACACTTTAAATGTCTTGTATAAATATATGAAAGTGAGAGTTCACATTTTAACAGATCAGGTTTGTTTTAGTCCTCTGGGAAATAAGGATGGATAGATATTGCTGAGTTTATACTAGGTGCTTAATAAATATCTGTTGATTGGTTAAGTTTTGATGAAAGAAATCAAGGAAACAATTTAAACTTTATTATGTCATAACTGTGACTCAAATAATCCTTGGATTGAGTAATATGCTCACCAATTATGCAGTTTAAAATCCAGATAATATAACTTGGTAAGTTTCTCCTTGAAACTGATTTTTCTTGGCCTTAATTTTTTAAAGGAAAAAAATAAAGTATTACCTCTGGGGAGCAGAGAGACTTCCATTATCTTGTGACAACAAGATGGTCAGTAGAACCATAAGTTTTTAGTGCATCTAAATCACAATTTGAAGATGCTTCAGAAATACAGAAGATATTTTAGCCAAAGTCTCCTGGCCTTTCATTCCTATGTAATTGGAATCAGAAGCAGAGACAACTAAAAATAGAAATGCTTCCAAAAGTTTCTTTGAATTAAGAATTTTGCTTGAATTTTAATCTCATAATTATAACCTAAGGATAATTATAGTCACTTCCTCTGAAACCTGATTGTTCTTAAGCATAAATGTGTGAAATACAACTATTGTTATGTAGTACCATTTTTACACTTCTAAGATGTTTGGTTAAAAGATAAAGTCAGCATGGTGCAGCAGAGTCAAGAGACCTGCATTTTAGTTTCAACTCTGCCCCAACTAACTATGCATCCTAAGCAAATTACTTACTCCTTTTTCATCTGTGAAATTAAGTCAGATTAGACCATCTCCAATGACTTTTGTTCAATATTTCAGAGGCCGTGTGATGTCTTCCTTAATAATAACTCAAGTAGTTTTCATACATTGAGAGCTCCCTTTGTGCCAATTGCCATGCTAAGTGCTTTACCTTCATTTTCTCGTTAAATTCATGATTACTAATGCCATTTTCTGGACGCTGAGGCTTAGAGATGTTAAGTAACCCACTCAGTGTCTCATAGCTAATAGACGATAGACATGGAGTGACCCTGAAATGTAGTGAAAGCATTTAAACTCACAGTGTTGCAGGTTGAGTTTCCTGGGAATGATTCTTCAAGATAGAGATTAACAAACAGGAGGCCTATTAGGGAGTGCTTTGCAGAAGGGAAGGGAAGGGAGCAGGACTGAATAGAAGGAGAAAGTAAACTACAGTGCAGTCTTGACATATGTATCTGTCCTTTTGGAAGTTCCAAATATGTGATGGCCATTCAGGGTTGTCTGGTGTTCAAGCAAGAGGGTAGGGCCTTTACACCTTCCCATCAGTCAATCAATCACTGGATAAAACTCTGGGAAGGGGTTATGACCTTGGACAAGGCAGATCTCTGCAGCCTAGACAGTCCCTGTAAGAGGCTGTCACCTGAGGGCTTTCATCTGCAGCCCTCTCAGTAGCTGAGGGAATAAGTCTTTATTCCTGAAGGCAAACTATGTGGTTCATCACAGCATCCAAGATAGAAGGAAGTGCAAATATAAGAAATCCAGGCTATTTCTATATAAGCATAAATACTGTTGAGAAGCAAAGTAGAATAGTCAAAGATATTTAAATTGCAGGCTGACTTGACTAAGGAAAGAAAGTTGAGGTATGATTCCTTTTATTTTTTTGAAATATCCATTGTAAAGCATTTAGCATAAACAAATATGAAGGTTAGAATTTTGAGGAGGAGGTTAACGTTGCTACAGATGACGACTATGACCAAGGTGATATCTCCCTGTCTGTCGAGGGACTGAGCTGGTATATAGCACCCTTAGGAAAGGTAGCCATTTATTCAAGAAGGGAAAGTACTGCATATTTATTTCTTGGTTCATTTACTTATTTATTCTGTGTAATTTAGGGGAAATGTCATGAATCTTGAAGTCAGATCCTGGTTCAAATTCCAGTTCTACCATGAGTATATGTATCACTGTGTGTGTTTGTGAGTGTGAGTGTTTAACACTATGAACCACATCTTCTTAATTTGTAAAATGTGAGTTAAACTAATTGATTAGATGGATAAGTCTAATCATATAGAATAACTTGCTGTGAAAATATCATCCTCCGTGTAAGACATCTGGCATATATTTGTTGCACAAGAAATGTTTTTTCCATTGAACTTTTCCTTCACATATAAATATATTTATTTATCTAGTCACCCTTTTATGTGCCAGCCTCTGAGAATCTAAAGATAAGATATAGTCCATGCTTCTTAGAAGATCACATTCTGTAAAAGGAGAAAAATATATTTTCAAAGTTTATTGTAATACACTTTAGCAAATATCACAATGGAGATATGAAGAAAATGCTGGGAGAACACAGAGAATGGTGGAACTAATCTACAGCAACAACAGGAGTTGGAAAGGCTTTGTAGGTATACCCTCTGTGAACTGGTATCTCCAGATGAATAGAGGTTTCAGTAGAGAGGCGGAATAGGGTTGTTCTAAGAAGAAGTAGTGATATTGTTTGTTATATCTTGTCTCATTCTTGTAGTTTTGATCATTTAGGTTCATTTTTTTTTAATAAAAGGAACTGATTAATTTTCAGTCAATTCTTGTTACTCTTCTTACTTGAGTTATTGGCAACATTTAACAAAGCTGAGCACTCCTTCTTTCATATAATATGTTTTACTTGGCAGCCAGAAAGTTATATTTTCTTTGTTCTCCTACTTCATAGAATGTTCCCTCGTCGACTTTGCTGGTTCTTCCTCCTTGTCCTCTTTACTGCTTAACAATTTATGTGCCCTAGGCCTCTGTCTTCCCACCTCCTCACATCTTTACTGATACTCATTCCCTCAGTGAGCACATCCTGTCCATTGACTTTATATACCACCTATATGCAGACCATTCACAATATTAAGTTGTTCCTCCAGCCTTACTTGTGATGTCAGCTTTGTTTATCACAAGAGCCAGGGTGAGCTCTTCAAAAGGTGAGCAGGATCACACTGATGCTCTGCAAACCTCAGCCAAGCCCCACCATGACCCATGGTTTCTCATTTTATTTTCAGCAAAAACCAAAATCCTTACGAGGTCCTATAAAATGTTCTCCTTTTATGTCCCTGGCCTACCCTCTACCCACTGCTCCTTACTCACACTACTGCAACCATTCTCCCCACTCCAATCCTTGTTGCTCCTAGAAAATGCCAAGCAGTCGGGAGAACAGCTAGATACAGACTGGAGAAAATGAGGGCAAGCTAAACCTTCCAGCCCCTCTGCATCTGTCTCTCACAGAATTTAACCACATTGACCTTTGAAGAACTGTGGCTACTTCTTTTCTTCTACTTTTCAAATATTACATTTCTCTTTTGGCCAACCTCATAGGAAAGGGATTTGGGGATCTGAGGTTCCAGCTTATTCAAGTGGGTAAATTAGAAAACCACCACAGCTGTTAATATGAGAAATAATTTCTTTGACCATTTCTCCACAATTGAATTCCTATTTCCTATTACTGAAGTTGAAGAAGCTATATAGCATAATAATTAATAGTAAAGTCTTTAGTGCCAGACAAACCTGTGTTTAAAATCTTAGCACTGGCATTTACTGCCTATAGGAGATTGGAAAACTTACTTAACCTTTCTTAGGTCTGAACTACAAAGTAGGGTAGTAATATAACTACCTCAAGAGTTCTTCTAATGATTAAAAGATAGAAGGTATGTAAATCACCTAGAACCTAATAAATATCCAGAAGTATTAGCTATGATGAGACTTCTTATTATATTTAGCAAATGTCATACATATAATAATGAAAGATAAAATAAATATTAAAAAATTTCGAAGAGAATTATTGAGGCGTGGCAGGAAAGGGGGGCGTGGCAAGTAGTGCATAAACTGAATAATTAGTCCCCAGCCACTAGTTTCACTATAATTACAAAGTTCCTGGTGCCAATGTTAAAACGTTAATCCTCAAGAAATATCTAGGTAGTAACAGTGGAGATAGTGGGAATGGAAATGCAACCAAACTTTCCCAAATGTTTCACACTCTTTTGACCTTCTCTATTATTTTAAATATCCCTTCATGTTGTGACTATTAAACGAAGATACCCGGACTCTGAGACTTAAAAAAAAAAAAAAATCACTGTCAAGTAGAGTTTGAACTCTTCTAGGAAAAACATACTTTCAGTGTTCATATTCACTTGTGATCCCTGAAAGAAAGCACAGGTTTTATTGAAATGAGCAGGAGGTCTTTGGCTAATTGTTACCTAAGTGCAATGCAAGTGTAACCCATGTTTGTTCACACTACATCAAACTGACAAGTGGGGTAAAGTCACAAAAGCAGTGGCACAATGGCATTTTTTCAGGCTTAGCTCTCATGGACATTTGTGCAAACCTCAGCTCACAATCAAATTACTTATGACTAATTCAGGAATTACCCAGGGACTATGCCATGTTTATTGCTGGTTGTAATCATCCAATTTGATACATAGTAGCCTTCTTCTTCCCCACTCCTGGAACTGTAACTCAATCACCAGGTCACATAAAAGTTCTGGCTCTGTGCTATAGCACATGCAGTGACTCTCCTTCTGTTGTTGATATCTGCACTGGGGCCCAACAGCCAGGAAAGGAAGCTGTTGTTCTCTTCCCTTCCTGCTGGACTCATAAGCCCTGATTTCCTTGTTGTCACACCAGGATAAACCAGTCTGGATTAGCCCTCTGTGGCTGTCTCCTATTGCTGCTGCTGCTTCCAATAGTTCAGTTCTATGCTTCTAATAACACCTCTTTGAACAAAGGGAAAAGTCCTACATCCAAATTTGTGTTCCATTTTGCTCTTTTCCATAAGGTACAAAGCATTTGTGCTGCTTTATGCTCTCAATGTCCTAATTAGATTTTAGTTATATGACTAAGTTATAATCAGAAGAAAAAAATTCCATTTGAATTTCTAAGTGAGAACCCTGTAATTGTTTGAAAGAAATATTGTTTCCATTGAGCCATCAGGGTGGAGATGAGACCTCAAGTGCATTCAAATAGCAGAAGATGAGTAAGACCACAAATGGATGAGCAAAAAAAAAAAAAAACTGGATAATGAAAGGAGGAAGAGAAGAAAAAGAAGAGATTGAGGGAAGACTTACAGCATTGTACGATTTATCTCAGTAACCCCCAAATCTTTTATAAATTTGCTAATTCTAGTAAAATTTCTTAAAAGTCTTGACTAATTGGCTTTATTTTAAAAGCAGTAAAGCTCTGTATTAAGGTTGACACAGGATGAAATTGGTATAGTCCCAGGAGCCAGAGCAATGATTTTTCAAGAGTTTGCAGAAGTCTTAGAAAGTTTTAGGTTTATTCTAAACGATGGAATTTGTATTATTAAAGTAAACATACCTAGAGCTCCAGGGAAAAATATTTATCACAGATCTTAAGAATTAAAAGATATTCTTGTTACCTGTTCTTGTCACCTCTTCTTGTCAAGACTGTCAAGGTAGCCTGGGATGGGAAGTAGGGAAGGTTTTCTCCAAAGAACATACTTTGCAACACAGGAAGTTCCCCTCCCTAACTTATCACCCATTTTCATTGAGCCCAAGGAATGCCTTCTGACTCTTTCCTAAAAGCTATTGGGGACTTCAGGTCTTTTGGGTATTAGCTGCCCATTCTTCTTGCTTGAACCCTGCAATAAATGTTGTACTTTCTTTCACCAAAACCTGGTGTCAGTAGATTGGCTTTAAGCACATCAGGTAATCAGAACTTAGTTCTGTTCAGTAATAAATGAAAGAGGATTTATTGTATGTAGAACATGAGCATGGAAATTGTTACTCCCTGGTCAAATTTCAAAATTGTACATGATTTGGAGGAAAACTGACCTCTGGAGATTAAAAGGAGCATCCAAAAATAAATAATCCATACACTGCTTTGTGAAATAGTAATTCAAATAGTTTGGGATTTATCACATAATTTAATTCGCACTTGTGAAATGGATAAGAGAGTTAATATTAGCCTCATTTTACAGATGAAAAAATTATAGATCAAGGTCATTAACTATGACATGCTCCCATTCGTTTTGAATTCTAATAATATAGCTTAGTGGTGAATATATTGGCCTGAATGTCAGAAAACTTGATTGGGTTCTAGTCCTGGCCTTTCATTTATTAGCTTTTGAATTTGAGAGAAATTACTTGTTTTCCTAAATTAGAAATAATCTTTATTATCAGAAATATTATTCACTTTTCCAATAATATAAGGCTATTGTGAAGATAAAATGAGTTAATGTATGCCAAAAAAAAACCTATTTAATTGCAAAAGTCTCCATAATTCTATTATTTTAAAATTTTTATCTAACATCATTTTACATAAATAAAACTTAGAGCCCTCAAGAATTGAGAATATTAATACACTCACATGTAAAACTGGCAAAATACACACATTCTTGATCTCGTTTAGATCCTTGTTGTATTTGAACAACAGAAGGGGTTACCTCAGTTTCTTAGATGAATTCAAGGATTTTTCTACAAAAGGTAGTCAATTGAACTGGTTGCTCCAAAGGATATTAATGTGTGTACTCTATTAAAGGATTCCTCTTTGATCTACTTTCTTTGAAACCATTACAAAAGTACCGGACCTTAGCAGCCATTAGATATTATCAGGTTAATCCATGCCCTTTCATGTCAGGATGTAAACATTATTAAACATTAACTGGATCTTGGAGACTAACATGTTAACATATGACAACTCCATTGTCTCGATCTATTTTTCATAATAAATGAATTATAAAACTTGACCAGAACAGGCCAGGCATTTACAATCTCTCTGTTTTCCTTCAGTTCTAGGGAGATAAAGAGCAAACTATTAAATGTTTGATCACTCTCAATAAGTGCTAGTATAAGTAATATTCAGCATTGATTATGACTTGTCAAAGTGAGCCTTGAAAATATGAAGTCTTTATGCTCTTAACATACTTGCACATATTAAATGGATGAAAAAAGTTTACTATACAAGAGTGGTATCAGATTTTTAAGTACTTATGGTTCAGATATTTTAAACCATATACCTTTAAAATACTGAATTCTTGGTTAGTTTCCAAATGAGGTTTCGTTCTTTTTAAAAAACACAACATAGTATTTCCACTTGAATACATTTAAAAACCTTCATGTTACCACAAATGCCACCTATTTAAAAAGGCACTCATTAACCTCCCCTCAAATAAATTACAATTCTGAAATTCATTGTTTTTGTGAATGTCACTATATTATGAATGGTCTATACAGTTTGAACTCGATGGCTTGCGGTCTCCCCCCTCTGCTGTCACTGAGCTGCCCTGGAGTTCCAGGGGAGGGCAGCCTTACAGTGCTGCCGGCTCTGGAGGGGTGCCACCAGCTGAAGTCACGACCATCCTGGGGACCACGGGCCAGTTGTTTCAACAAGTAACTTAAAGACAAAATGGAAAAACAAGGAGGTTTTTGCCTGAGATCATGTTGTGAAACCATGAATGGCCATCTTGGGCCAGACAAACTCCCAGCATCATTTATTGGGAGCAAGAGCCGATGGGTCCAGTGAGCTTCCCAGCATGAGGCAAGCACTCTCCTAGAGCTTCCAAATGTTTCTTGAAAAACAGTTGTTCTGAGGTTTGTGAGTTGTTATTTAATTGTACTGAAAAAACTTCTTGTTTATCTCCAGGTCTCTGGTAGCAACATGGCATTTTGCTTGAATCCTTGGTTTGTCTTAAGGAGACCTTGCTTTTGGAAGTTTTGATTAAAAAGTTCTGTGTATGATGGGGTTTCTTGATCTGCATGTGGACTTCTGATTTTAAAATGCTGCATTTCACTTAGTAGGAAGTGAAGATGTTATCCGTTTCCAGAGAAGTTTTATGTAATGTTCCAGAAGATAAAGGCTTTGATTTTCCCATGATCAGATGATTTGAAGCCACTAGCATGACTAAAAACCTTTAGATTACACTGACTAGAAGGAATAATCACAGAGGGGGAAAACTCAGTTTAATGGTGGAAACTTTAATCTGCATTTGAATCTTTTGAAACCCACTGAATGTATTCCAGTGGTTTGCACAATGTGTTTTTCTATCTTCCCTTCACAAGTTCCCTGACCTGAACTTGAAGGCCACCTTTATTCACACAAGGAAAAGATTTTTCCATTTGGAGGTCAACATGTCAGAGTAGGACTGCATGATAAGAACTGAGCACCACAGGAGGACTTCCAAGATGGTGGAGGAATAAGACGTGGAGATCACCTTCCTCCCCACAAATACATCAAAAATTCATCTCCTTGTGTAACAACTCTTACAGAACACTTACTGAACACTGGCAGAGGAACTCAGACTTCCAAAAAGGCAAGAAACTCCCCACTAACCTGGCCGTGTGGATAACAGGGTCTTAGTGCACCAGCCGGGTGTCAGGCTGAGCATCTGAGGTGGGAGAGCCAAGTCCACAACATTGGACCACCAGAAACTTCCTGGCCCCACATAATATCAAATGGTGAAGGCTCTCCCAGAGATCTCCATCTCAACGCTAAGACCCAGCTCCACTCAACGACCAGCAAGCTCCAGTACTGGACACCGCATGTCAAACAACTAGCAAGACATGAACACAACCCTACCCATTAGCAGATAGGCTGCCTAAAATCATAATAAGTTCACAGACACCACAAAACACACCACCAGAGGTGGTCCTGCCCACCAGAAAGACAAGATCCAGCCTCACCTACCAGAATACAGGCACCAATACCCTCCATCAGGAAGGCTAAACAACCCATTGAACCAAACTTACACACTGGGGGAAGACACCAAAAACAACAGGAACTACAAACCTGCAGCCTGCAGAAAGGAGACCACAAACACAGTAAGTTAAGCAAAATGAGAAGACTGAGAAATACTCAGATGATGAAGGAGAAAAGTAAAAACCCACCAGACCAAACAAATGAAGAGGAAATAGGCAGGCTACCTGAAAAAGAATTCAGAGTAATGATACTAAGGATGATACAAAATCTTGGAAATAAAATGGAGAAAATACAAGAAACGTTTAACAAGGACCTAGAAGAACTAAAGAGTAAACAAACAATGATGAAAAACACAATAAATGAAATGTAAATTCTCTACAAGGAATCAGTATCAGAATAACGGAGGCAGAAGAACGGATAAGTGACCTGGAAGACAAAATAGTGGAAATAACTACCGCAGAGGAGAATAAAGAAAAAAGAATAAAAAGAATTGCCAACAGTCTCAGAGACCTCTGGGACAACATTAAATGCATCAACATTCGAATTTAAGGGTTTCCAGAAGAATAAAATAAAAAGAAAACACCTGTAAAAAATATTTGAAGACATTATAGTTGAAAACTTCCCTAATATGGGAAAGGAAATACTCAATCAAGTCCAGGAACCTCAGAGTCCCAAACAGGATAACTCCAAGGAGAAACATGCCAAGACACATATAAATCAAACTATCAAAAATTATACACAAAGAAAAAATATTAAAAGCAGCAAGGGAAAATCAACAGATAACATACAAGAGAATCCCCATAAGGTGAACAGCTGATCTTTCAGCAGAAACTCTACAAACCAGAAGACAGTGGCAGGAAATATTTAAAACGATGAAAGGGAATAACTTACAATGAAGACTACTCCACCCAGCAAGGACCTCATTCAGATTCAATGGAGAAATTAAAAGCTTTACAGACATGCAAAAGCTATGAGAATTAAGCACCAAACCAGCTTTACAACAAATACTAAAGGAACTACTCTAGGCAGGAAACACAAGAGAAGGAAAAGACCTATAATAACAAACCCAAAACAATTAAGAAAATGGTAATAGGAATATACCTATCGATAATTACCTTAACTGTAAATGGATTGAATGCTCAACCCAAAACACATAGACTGGCTGAGTGGATACAAAAACAAGACCCATATATATGCTGTCTACAAGAGACCCACTTCAGACCTAGGGACACATACAGACTGAAAGTGAGGGGATGGAAAAAGATATTCCATGCAAATGGAAATCAAAAGAAAGCTGGAGTATTCATCCTCATATCAGACAAAATAGACTTTAAAATAAAGACTGTTACAAGAGACAAAGAACAATACACAATGATCAAGGGATCAATCCAAGAAGAAGATATAACAATTGTAAATATTTATGCACCGAACATAGGAGCACCTCAATACATAAGGCAAATGCTAACAGCCATAAAAGGGGAAATTGACAGTAACACAAGCATAGGAGAAGACTTTATCACCCCACTTTCACCAATAGACAGATCATCCAAAATGAAAATAAATAAGGAAACACAAGCTTTAAAGGACACATTAGACAAGACGGACTTACTTGATATTTATAGGACATTAAATCCAAAAACAACACAATACACTTTCTTCTCAACTACTCATGGAACATTCTCCAGGATAGATCATATCATCAGTTACAAATCAAGCCTTGGTAAATTTAAGAAAATTGAAATCATATCAAGTATCTTTTCTGACCACAATGCTATGAGACTAGATATCAATTACAGGAAAAAACAAAAATACAAACACATGGAAGCTAAACAATATACTACTAAATAACCAAGATATGACAGAAGAAAGCAAAGAGGAAATCAAAAAATACCTATAAACAAATAGAAATGAAAACACGATGACCCAAACCTATAGGACACAGCAAAAGCAGTTCTAAGAGAGAAGTTTATTGCAATAAAATACTACCTCAAGAAACAAGAAACATCTCACATAAACAATCTAACCTTACACTTAAAGCAATTAGAGAAAGAAGAACAGAAAAACCCCAAAGTTAGCAGAAGGAAATAAATCATAAAGATCAGATCAGAAATAATTGAAAAAGAAATGAAGAAAACAATAAAAAAGATCAATAAAACTAAAAGCTGGTTCTTTGAGAAGATAAACAAAATTGATAAAACATCAGCCAGATTCATCAAGAAAAAAAGGGAGAAGACACAAATCCATAGAATTAGAAATGAAAACGAACAAGTATCAACTGACACTGCAGAAATATAAAGCATCATGCAAGACTACTCCAAGAAACTATATGCCAATGAAATGGACAACCTGGAAGAAATGGAGAAATTCTTGAGAATTTGTCTCCACCTCCTGAACCAGAAAAAAAGAAAATATAGACCAACCAATCACAAGCACTGAAATTGAAACTGTGATTAAAAATCTTCCAACAAACAAAAGCCCAGGACCAGAAGGCTTCACAGGTGAAGTCTATCAAATATTTAGAGAAGAGCTAACACCTATACTTCTCCTACTCTTCCAAAATATAGCAGAGGGAGGAACACTCCCCAACTCATTCTATGAGGCCACCATCACCCTGATACCAAAACCAGACAATGATGTAACAAAAAAAAAAAAAAAAAGAAAACTACAGGCCAATATCACTGATGAACATAGGTGCAAAAATTCTCAATGAAATACCAGCAAATAGGATCCAACAGCACATTAAAAGGATCATACACCATGATCAAGTGGGATATTTCCCAGGAATGCAAGGATTCTTCAATAGACACAAATCAATCAATGTGATACACCATATTAACAAATTGAAAGATAAAACCATATGATCATCTCAATAGATGCAGAAAAAGCTTTTGACAAAATTCAACACCCATTTATGACCAAAACCATCCAGAAAGTTGGCACAGAGGGAACTTACCTCAACATAATAAAAGCCATATATGACAAACTAACAGCCAACATCGTTCTCAGTGGTGAAAAACTGAAACCATTTCCACCAAGATCAGGAACAAGACAAGGTTGCCCACTCTCACCATTATTATTCAACATTGTTTTGGAAGTTTTAGCCACAGCAATCAGAGAAGAAAAGGAAATAAAAGGAATCCAAATCGAAAAAGAAGAAGTAAAACTGTCGCTGTTTACAGATATGATACTATACATAAAGAATCCTAAAGATGCTACCAGAAAACTACTAGAACAAATCAATGAACTTGGTAAAGTAGCAGGATACAAAATTAATGCACAGAAATCTCTTGTATTTCTATACACTAATGATGTAAATTCTGAAAGAGAAATTAATGAAACACTCCCATTTATAATTTCAACAAAAAGAATAAAATACCTTGGAATAAAGCTACCTAAGGAGACAAAAGACCAGTATGCAGAAAACTATAAGACACTGATGAAAGAAATTAAAGACGATACAAAGATATGGAGAGATATACCATGTTCTGGGATTGGAAGAATCACTATTGTGAAAATGACTATAATACCGAAGGCAATCTACAGATTCAATGCAATACCTATAAAACTACCAATGACATTTTTCACAAAACTAGAACAAAAATTTCACAGTTTCTGTGGAAACACAAAAGACCCCAAATAGCCAAATCAATCTTGAGAAAGAAAAATGAAGCTGAAGCAATCAGGCTCCTGGACTTCAGACTATACTACAAAGCTACAGTAATCAAGACAGTATGGTACTGGCACAAAAACAGAAATATACATCAGTGGAACAGGACAGAAAGCCCAGAGATAAACCCACACACAGAAGGTGACCTTATCTTTGACAAAGGAGGCAAGAATACACAATGGAGAAAAATAGCCTCTTCAATAAGTGGTGCTGGGAAAACTGGACAGCTATATGTAAAAGAATGAAATTAGAATACCTCCTAACACCATACACAAAAATAAACTCAAAATGGATTAAAGGCCTAAATGTAAGGCCAGACACTGTAAAATTCTTAGAGGAAAACATAGGCAGAACACTCTATGACATACATCACAACAGAATCCTTTTTGACTCACCTCCTAGCAAAATGCAAATAAAAACAAAGATAAAAACTGGGACCTCATAAACCTTAAATTCTTTTCCACAGCAAAGGAAATCATAAACAAGACGAAAAGACAACCCTCAGAATGGGAGAAAATATTTGCAAATGAAGCAACTGACAAAGGATTAATCTCCAAAATATACAAGCAGCTTATGCAGCTCAATATCAAAAAAACAAACAACCCAATCCAAAACTGAGCAGAAGACTTAAATAGATGTTTCTCCAAAGAAGATATACAGATTGCCAACAAACACATGAAAAGATGCTCAACATCACTAATCATTAGAGTAATGCAAATTAAAGAAATGCAAATCAAAACTACAATGAGGTATCACCTTACACAGGTCAGAATGGCCATCATCAAAAAATCTACAAACAAGAAATGCTGGAGAGGGTGTGGAGAAAAGGGAACCCTCTTGCACTTTTGGTAGGAATGTAAATTGATAGAGCTACTGTGAAGTATAGTAAGGAGGTTCCTTAGAAAACTAAAAGTAGAACTACCATATGACCCAACAATCCCACTACTGGGCATATATCCTGAGAAAACCATAATTCAAAAAGAGTCAAGTACCCCAATGTTCATTGCAGCACTACTGACAATAGTTAGGACATGGAAGCAACCTAAGTTTCCATCGACAGATGAATGGATAAAGAAGATGTGGCACATATATGCAATAGAATATTATTCAGCCATAAAAAGAAATAAAATTGAATTATTTGTAGTGAGATGGATGGACCTAGAGTCTGTCATACAGAGTGAAGTATGTCAGAAAGAGAAAAACAAATACTGTATGCTAACACATATATATCGAATCTAAAAAAAAAATGGTTATGAAGAACTTAGGGTCAGGACAGGAATAAAGACATAGAGAATGGACTTGAGGACATGGGGAGGGGGAAGGGTAAACTGGGACAAAGTGAGAATGGCATTGACATATATACTCCACCAAATGTAAAATAGATAACTACTGGGAAGCAGTCACATAGCACAGGGAGATCAGCTTGGTGCTTTGTGTCCACCTAGAGGAGTGGGATAGGGAGGGTAGGATGGAGACACAACAGGGAGGGGATATGGGAATATATGTATAAGTATAGCTGATTCACTTTGTTATACAGCAAAAACTAACACAGCATTGTAAAGCAATTATAGTCCAATCAAGATGTTAAAAAAAAATTTGGACTCACTTTGATCAACTTCTTTCTTTACTTCCCAAAACCTAGTTAAATATCAGTTTTGTTAATTCCCATTCCATTTGCTTCTCATATGTATCCCCTCTCTTTTTGTGCCTACTGTTACCTCGCAAAGTCTAACTTATCACACTCCTACCTACATCACTGACATGACAGTTTTCAACAATACAAGTAATGACAATAAACAGACCTTACATGAGTATAAATGTAAAATTATCAAGTCTTACACATGGTTGCATCCTTAAACATGGTTGTGCCCAGCACTAAATTTGCTTTAAGTAAGTGTTCAAATGTTTGGTCACCAGATAGCTTACAAAAGTATAAGCGAATCTGTTTAGACAGACGCTTGATTTATCAGTAATGAATGGACCAATAGCTGTATTTTGTAATAGCTCCTTCTTTAAGTCATTATCATCTCTCTCCTGGATTATGAGTTTAAAAAAACTCCTCACTGGTTTTCCTGCTTCTGTGGTCAACTGGCAACACAGCAGCCAGGGTAACTTTATTAAAACATGAGTGATATAGATATGTATTTGCTTGCTCTATTAGCTGAGAGGGCCCAGTGCAATGAGATCTCAAAGAGCACACCCAAGGATCAGATCTTGGTTTCTCCAATAAAAGGATCTAGGGCTCCTTAGAAGTGGCTGACTCTAAAGTTAGAGCAGGGAACATGCAAGATGAGCCTGGAGCACCCTGAAGTACAAGAATATTAGGAAGTATTCAAACACATGCACACACTCACACACACACAGTGATGGGGCTATGTCAGCGGGACATAGAAATCAACTGAAAGTGTTCTCAGTGGCAAAGCTGGAATAATTTGAGCAACAAAATAAACAATGTAGTGTTGGATTATAACCCAAAGAATTGAAAGGAAGGAAGGAAGGAAGGAAGGAAGGAAGGAAGGAAGGAAGGAAGGAAAAGTCTCCTGTGCACAATATTTCCAAATGATTTATGCAGATAATATCCCCTCAAGGAGCACAACACCCTACCCCTTAAGCGTGGCCTGCAAATAGTGTCTTCCTTTCAAAGGAAAGAGAGAGAAAACAAAAGAGTAACTTTATGGTGATGAAACCTGACAAACGCTACAAAGTCAACATCAACAGTGATAAGTCATGTTGACAGTATATATCTTTGATATGACGTGATGAAAATTGCACTTACTTCTGTGGTCTTTCACCAAAAATCTTACAAGCCCTGCCTAACCATGATATTAACGTCTCACAAATCTAAATGGAAAGACATTCTATATGATAATTGACCAATACTCCCCAAACTCTCGAAGTCATCAAAAAAAAAAAAAAAGGAAAGTCTGAGACATTCCCAGTCTAGAGGAGCCTAAGGAGATATAATGATTAAATGTAATGCAAAAAAAGACAAGAGATAACAAATGCTGACATGAATGTGGAAAAAAAGGAATACTTGTACACTGTTGGTGGTATTGTAGATTGGTACAGCCACTGTGGAAAACCACCTGGAGGATCCTCAAAAAATTAAAAGTAGAACTAACATATGATCTAGCGATTTTACTTCTGGGAATATATCCAAAGGAAACAAAAACACTAAATTAAAAAGATATCCACACCTCCATGTTCATAGCAGCATTATTTATACTAGTCAAGCAGGAAGACAATCTAAATGTCCATCCATGGATGAATGGACAAAGAAGTCGTGGCATAAACACACACACACACAATGAATATTACTTGGAGGAAGATGGTCAAAAGATACAAATTTCCAGTTATAAGATCAATAAGTACTAGGGATATAATATACATGATGCCTATAGCTAACACTGATATACAGGAGAGTTGTTAAGAAAGTAAATTCTAAGAGTTCTCATTGGAAGGTGATTATTTTTTCATTTTCTTTTTTTTCTTTCTTTCAGTTGTATCTATATGATAAGATGGTGTTATTTGAACCTACTGTGGTAATCATTTCACATATATGTAAATCAAACTATCATTATGAACATCTTAAAATTATACAGTGATGAATGTCAATTATGTCTCAATAAAACTGAGAAAAAATTATCAACTTAGAGGTGAAGCAAACCTCAGGAGATCATTTTGTGTAATTTACCTCTTGGTGGTTTGGTGTTATTAGTACCTCCTTTGGAGCTAAAGAGTAAGAAGGCATGAGAAGAAAATAAATAAAAAGCTTGTATTTTGCTACTGTTATACCACTTAGTTATTTTTTTATTGCAGAATACCTGTTATAAGAAAGTCTTTCACTACAGAAATAAAAAAAAAGACTTTTTATTAATGCTACTCAAAAGTCACACACAAGATGAAAACATTGCTGAAGACTTTCTCATTCTTTCAAAACCTAAAATTCCACCCATTCATCCACTTCTCTAGCATATTGTAACTAAGAAATATCATGATTGCAGTGGTTTTGACACCCACTAAGAAATGTGAAAATTGTGTTTGTGATAGTACAAGCACAGAGGCCTACAGATTTCAGTAGATAATAAAAAGGACAGACATGGCTCTAAAAATTTAAACTCCTCCATTGACATATACATTCTTAAAACTAGAAAATGGGCTAATCTCAGTGAATCACACTGATCAGTGACTGTGTTGCTGTCATTAGTCTCTCTACATATTTATTTATTGAGTACTCCTTGTGATCAAGCCCTCATGATAAATAGTGAAGCACACTAGACACAGGAGTCATTAAGAAGCTTGCTGCTCTAGAAAGATCTAAAACACTCCTTATAGCCCTGCCTTGACCCATAAGGCCTTAGAAGGTCTAGAAAATCATTAGTTATATATCAAAATTTTACTCTACTCGGAAGTTTAGTCGCCTTCAGAAACAAGCATTGTCTTCCTTAACCATTTGTTTCAGACTCACTCTTACTTTCAGATGTAGTGAAATGAGATAAATGTTCTTTTCTTTCTGATGTAGTCTCTTTACCAAACATGGTTGGGTCAACAATAGAGAGTAAAAACAAATGCTAGTCCCATTGTATTTTCATAGCATGGTCAAAATTCTGACTCAGTTTCTCAGAGTAACTTCTCTAGTCCAAAAAATGGTGGGTTCTGTAGAGCATAGAATAGAGCATAGAGCAGCAATAAAGAAAGTAAGGAAGAATGACTTTGTGTAGACTATTTCAAGGTAGAGTCTAGAAAATCCATGGCAGAGTGTTCTTTGGAGAAATAAGGTGGTGGAAGTTTTTCCCAACTAGAAGCCTATAAGGTATTTTCTTTTGCCACAAACAGAATTTTTTTCACTCTTCTTCTTGATCTCCTATGTTACCAACGTCATTCTCATCATCACTACCACCAATAAACAGTCACTGAGCACTTTTTATATTCTAGACACAGAACAACAGAACTAGGCATGATGAGCAGGTAGGGGGCCAAAAAAAATCAACCCTCCCTCCAGTGTCTTTTCATAATTGAGACTATAAGATATCTAATTTTTTTAATTAAGATAAGTTCAAAAAAAACAGTATTCAGAAGGAGGATGTTAGAATCCTCCTCTCAGATATTTTCACTCATTCAAAAGCAGAAAAAATAACTACTTCATGAGGTTAGAAATGAGGTGTGCAAATTGTCTCATAAAAGGCTGCCTTATGGTTGGCTGTAAAACAATAATAAGTACAACTTATTGAGAGTTTTCTGCATGCTAGATATCATCCTAAGCACTTTACATACATTTACTTATAAAATTTAAAAATCATTGTATGAGGTAAATGCTTGAAATATGAGGAAACTGAGACACAAAAATGTTAAGTCACTTGCCCAAAGTTAGCTTGCAGGCGATGGGTGAGGACATAAACCTAAGCATTATGGTTCCAGAGCCCATACTGTTAAACATATTGCTATATTATGGTAGATATTTGCAATAGCTTGATTAGAAGAAGGAGGGAAGATGATATCACATTGTAGTTTTGATTTGCATTTCTCTCATGATTAATGATGTTGAGCATTCTTTCATGTGTTTGTTGGCAATCGGTATATCTTCTTTGGAGAAATGTCTATTTAGGTCTTCTGCCCATTTTTGGATTGGGTTGTTTGTTTTTTTGATATTGAGCTGCATGAGCTGCTTGTAAATTTTGGAGAACCTCCTTTGGTGTCTTCTCTCTATTGTCCATCATGCACATGCATCTTTCAAAGTGAATCTTTGATTATCATTCTCTTTGATGTGGCAGAATGTAGGGGAATGAACATGGGCTTTGGAATCAGGAAAGCTCAGGATTAAATCCTGGTTTTTCTACCTATTAATTGAATGACCTGAGCACAGAACATAAACTTTCTGAGGCTCATTTGAAAAGTAAAGATAATATCTATTTCTCAGAGTTGTTATAAGCATAAATAAATAGTGCATATCACAGCACTTTGAAAACTGTAAAGCAGAATACAAATGTTAGTTATTATTTTTCTGTCATCTTCAAGGTTCTCTACATCTGGCTTCAAATTCAGCTTGTCTCTTAGTCTCCTTGACAACCTGGACTTGTGGTCAAACATGCTTTATGTTATAATACTTGGAAGACTTTCTTTATGCCCTTGATTTCTTAGAAAGCAGAGAAGAAACTCTTGACACTAGAACATACTCTGCAAGTGTTCACATGCACTCCTCACACTACTCAGGCATCATAATCTGATCATGTGAACTTACCTACCCACTATAGAGCTTGAATTCTGAGAGGAGCCTTAGACATCACCCAAGGAGTTCACAGGAGTCTCAAAAACAATCGACTTATACTGTTTATGTGCAAATATCAGGCAAGAACCAAGGATGAATAATGAGGGAAACAAAGCCAATCATTCGGCCAACAAATAAATAAAACCAAAAAGCTTTAGGGACAGTGAAAAGAATATTCCATATAAAAAAACTAAAAGGGCAGGCTTGTATAATTAAAAATTTTTGATACATAACTGAAACTCAAACTATGTTTTTAATAAAATAGTAAAAACAAAGACTCCCTGGGGAAAAAAAATAAAGATAATTACAAGCTAATACACTGAAATGAGAAAGAAATTAGCTGAATGAAAGAACTGATACAAGGAAACTAACCATTCCAGGTAATATTAAATACAGTATACTACAAACAACAAATGCAGCTCTGACATTTCTGAAGAAATGCAAAATCTGTCTGGTCTTTTTGTAGGGGAACTTTGCCACGTGGACCAACACACTTGAAATTGTGAATATCCTTCTACACATTGACTCAACTTCTGATCTTTTATCCTAATACAATACTCTTCAGAGATACATAAAATTATTTCTTAACAGTGATGTTCATTTAAAATACTAGATTTTTTTTTCTTTTTTGCAAAATTGCATCCATTCTTAATACTCTACAGCCTATTTTTTTACCTGCAGCCTATTTTTAATTTGTCCTTATGTTTTAAATTTAGGAAAAAACTATAAATAAATGTAACTATTTGTGCTTGTATGCATTCTATATGAGCATAAAAAAGAGTGAGGAAAGATGTACATCAAATATTGATCAGAGGACACTTGGAGAGTATAGGGAGAATAATTTGGGAGGAAGAGGGTGAACTAAAAGTCATTGGCTGTTTCTCAGCACATATCTGTGACCAGGCATTTTTCAAAAATGATGTATTGCTTTTGTAGTTTAAACGGAGAAAAAATCAATGAAGTATTTTCAAAAATTTAACTTAAGAGAACAAAAATGTGGAAACTTTCTGTAATAGTTAAGGTGCAACTTGCTGCTTAACACATGAACTCCCAAATCTTAGTGAATTATAATAAGAGTTATTTCTTGCTCAGGTTCACTAAGAATATGTGGTGGGCACCCTTCCATGTGGTGAAACAGACCCTGCTCTTTCCATCATGTGTCACTGTCATATTTTATGTCTTAGAGTCCTTTGTTCTCTGTAGACAGAGAATGCGGAATGACAGAGTGGAGAGAAGGGAAGGGGAAGGAGTCCATTAAAGATCAGCTCTGTAAATGTGTAGTGTATATCATTTCTGCCCAATTCTACTTTAACACGAAAGAGTCACATGGCTCCACTAAGATGCAGAGGAATGCTGGGAAATGCAGCCACTTTCCAGCAAAAACTCAACATCATGGGAGGGGAGTGCAGCCTTTGTAGACAGCTTCTCTGCCATCTTGTTTAAATGCCCAAAGACATGCTATTGGCTAAAAATATTATAATAAATATATTAATATTGAGTCATAGAAAACACGTAATAACATGAGAAGATATTTATTATACCATCAGATTTATAAAATGATATTATAATTCCATTTTAGTAAAAAAAGGAATATATATTTGAAAGAGACAGATAGATTTTATATATATATATATATATAGTATTCATTCCTAATTTCTCCCTATGGAAATCTTTCTAAAAAGTGAAATTAACAGGTAAAAATATACTTTTAAAGTATTGTGCTATTTTGTGTTTCTCTTATAATAAACACAATTCTTTGCATGGTAAATGTTTGAGAAATATATCATAGAATGAACAAGAAGAGAAATTATCCATACTCTCACCCAGAAGATATACACCAGAATGTTAATAGTTATTAACTTTGAGTGCAGATATTACAAGTGATTTGTGTCTTCTTCCATGCCCTTTAAAGTATATTCTAAAATTTCTGCAGTATGCTTATATTACTTTTATTATCAGGAAAATTGAATACTACTTAAAAAAAATTCCATCTGCTCTTTCAGTAATTTTTCAGAAGTTACCTTCTCAAGGAAATGTTACCTGAACAACCCAGTTGTAGGTAAGAGTTCTTTTCTCTTATTGAAGCTAAATAAAAAGCCTCCAGATACAGATCCCAGGTGAGTTCCACACTGAAGTGGTTTCCTTGGGTGGCTTCCCTGCACAGGGATCCAGTATTTGAACAATGGCAGGGCCATTGCTCTGTCACTGAATAGTTGTTCCAAACTTGAGAGAATTGTATAACTTTTCTGTACCTCAGTTTCTTCATCTGTAAAATGAAGATTATAATGGTACCAATTTCATCAGCTTACAGGAAGTATTAAATTAATTAATACATGTGAAGCATTTAGAAAAGCATAGGCAGGTAGTAAACCAGCACTAGGTATTAGCTATCATTATTATTATTACTGTTATATTACATACTTATGTAAATTTTATTGAATCTTACATTGTAGTTATATTTTCCACATACTTTTTTACCCTTACTTTATTATACACTCTTCAAAATAGAAACCATGGTTTATGCCTCTTTATAGCTTTTATAGCACTTTATATACAAGTTTGCACAGAGTAACCTTCAACAAAATATTAACTGAATTTATCAGTAAGTGCATGAATGGGATAGAAAAACCTCAAGCTCAGGTGTATTACAGGAACAACTTAAATGTAGATATTTATTTCAGAAATCTGTTCCAGGAAATAATGTGGACAGAGGACTTTATCAGTGAAAGTCAAAGAAGAAAGGAGAAAGTCAACAAGAGATTATGGGAAAGAGGGAGAAGGGGAGGCACAGTGCTATAAGTAGTTCTTGGAAAGAGGAAAATGGCACTCAGAATAACCAAAATGGATAGGGGACTGCTCTGATCAGGTCTGTGAGGAAAGTGGAAGCATCAATTTGGATAACAATTAGCAGTATCTTTTTTTTTTTTTCATTAACGATAATTGCAACTGAGTGCTCTCAGATTGAGAGAAGTTAAACAAATTGCCCAGGCCCACAAAACAAACAATTTGCCAAATAGATTCAACCCAAGTCCATCTGACTCCGTGACTGCGCCTTACTTCATAAATACCTCATAACATCAAGTTTACCCCAAAGTAGGTTACTAGTCTGCTAGTACTGATCTGTTTTTTTGTTTATTTATTATTCCTTTTAACAATTTTGTGTTTATTTTACTTAATTATGCTTTGCAAAATGGATTAAGTGCTTTAAATCTGTTATAAATAAGTCTCTTTCTTGGATATAAACAATGCTGCTTTGTTATTTCCCTGAGTCCAGGCAAAGGCCCAAAGTTTCCAAGAGTGTGTCTTTTTTCTCACTGAGCTACTTCACAACTCATGTCTGCAGAGGGGAAGGGCCTGGTTCAGAGTGTTTGAAAAGTCACAACCCCTAAACAGAGAGAGGAGGCACACGGCCAAACCCTTCTTATTTGCTTAACTTTAACAAATAGTACCCTGAACCAATCTACACTTGAATCCTTCAGCTTGTCACTGAATAATTCATGGTTATTTAATTTTGGCCCCTATCAAAAGATTTACAATGCATAATCTTTTAAGTACAGAGATTGTAAGTATGTCACAGGGCTTATTTAAAGCTTCACTGTTCTGTTTAATACATTTAACTTTGCCAATGAAAAGATCCACAAAAACTGATGTATTCTTATCCAACTTGAGATTGGACAATACATGTAAATAAAGAATGACATCTGATATCACCAAATGTCTCCCTTACTATGCTTGGTATTTGGAACTCAGAAATGTCTAAACAAATTGTATGAAATCGCATTCAGAGGGACAAAAAAAGGTAAAGGAAAAAAAAAAAAAAAGCCTTGCTTTTCTGCTCTAGACTTTGAGCTAATGGAATGTTTATTCTAGACATCAGTGTAACAATATTACTGTCCTAAAAAGATGTATATTTATATGAATTGACAGTATTTTGTGATATATGAGAAAAGCAGACCTCTCAGGATTTAGACAACCTTCAAACCAACTGTAACTGAACAAAAGTAGAGTGAGTAGTTCCTAAAGCCCCCATCTGTTCCACATATACAAATTGTCAAAGGCAGAGACAACAGCAGTTTTCTCGTTTGGTCTTACTGAGGAGATTCCTCCATCCTGTATGTACTGCTGTTAGTATATAAACGATATCTTCGACAGAGACGTCAGTATAAATCGTCAGGTTTTCATTCTAAAATCCAAAATTTTTATACAAAGAAAAGAGAACAAGAGCTATGACTTCTTCTTGTTGAATAAATTACAAAAAAAAAATGTAACTCAAATAGATACCACTAAAAGCAAGAAATACCTTCTCTGTTTAATGGCTCTTAATGAGATGAACATTGAAAAAGTTCTTATCCTGTAGCAATAAGCAGGACTTTATCAATTTTTTTAAATCTTAAAGCAGTATTTTTGTCATGACTTCTTGACTTAAGGAAGAGAAACAGCAATTTGGATAATACCACTCCTTAAGGAAAAAGAGAATCTAAATCATCTCGGCATTTGGAGCATGTTGTACAAAATATTAGGCTGTTTTGTGCAAAGACAGCAGGAGTCTTCCTTGCCTGGCAAGCACATTTGTAACATATTTCTAAGCCATATAGGTTCTACTGCCTTTTTCTTTTTTAAGTAAAGACTGGTCAAACAAACCAACAAAAATACATTTTCTTCCTGAAGAATATGAACAAATGTCAAAAAAGCAAGCACTTAAGTTACAACTGCCCCTAGGCAAATGTAACTTCAAGCTGGGCTTATGCTACTATCATAGACATCACACCACAGGAAATCACTAACACTAACCATGACCAAGCCAGTCGTGTCTTTCCAGAATTTAAGGCGTAATTGCCTTAATGAACTCAGACAGTATCTGAAAAGTTCCCAATTAACAGTCATTCACTAAAGAAAATTGTGTTTCATATAGAGGTTTTCTGTGTTCGGTCACAGATAATCAATAATTATTTTGTAGTTTTAAGGGGTTGTGAGCATCAGGTAAATGATGGTAACTGGCCAGCTATCAAGAGAGAGCAGCGTTAAAATTGTTTTTGTATGTTTGGGGGAATGGGCAAATGTCAGCGTCGGGCAGCATCAGATCAATAATACGATCTCAAATGTTAAGGATGTTGTTTTATGTACTCAAATGTAGGCATGAAAATGGACAATAGCGATGAAGAAAGATCAAGTAAGCAATCCAGTCCATGTACACACCCCAGCAGGGGAAAATTGCTTCCTAAAATAAACCTTCTAATATTTTAGTATTGTTGACTTTTGTATGTCCCTGGTGATTAAGCTTCTATCACTCACTTTCCCTGCAAGACTATTCTTGTAACCTAATATTTTCCTATGTCAGGAAGTGCCTTAAATTTCCATTTCTCAGTTTCAACCTACAATCCCAGTACTCCACGGGATATTAGGAGAATAATTAAACAGTTGTAAATCATTCTAAATATTTCAAATGAATGCTATCCACAGTCCCAGAAACAAAAATTTTCTTCTTTATAATTTAAAAATGTTTTGTACTTTCTTTCATTATACCTTATGCAATGGCAATTTAGTAAAGTGATGAAATACTTTAAAGCAGGAACTATGTAATGTAATGTAATTTCAATTAATATGTTATATATTTTTAATTTGGGGTACCATATCATTCTGTTCTTTTCCTTTATCGTTTTTGTTATTCTGCCCTGCACTATTTTAGTTTTAGCCACTCATTTGGAACAAAAGACATTTCATAAATGCTACATTGCAAATTGTTTTAGGAAACCACTTTCATTTACTTTATTTTATATTCAGTGGCAAAGCAGCCCTATCAGTGAGATTTTGGAGATTTTCTCTTTGATTTTAATTCTTTGGTCATAATATTTGATCTAATCATGTGCATTAAAGGACACTCTAAATGGAGGAGATGTCTAATATTGAGATCCACAATTTACTTAGAAGTTCATGTCTCCCTCAACCACTCAATTTCCCTCCCTATGACTCCCTCCTCATTTCTCATGCAAAATTCTCTTAATTTTGTCCCTTGGATAAGAAACATTTTTCTTACAGAAATTAGGAACCCTCTCAGTACTGTATGTCAGTACTCATGTCCCAAATTATAAATGAATATGTGCCTTACAGTACGATTTTGTGTTTTTCAAGGATGTACTTCCAAACACGGGAAAAAATAACATTTGATATTTTGCTAGCTTCTCACATAAGTAGTGTTTTGATATTAAGTTTGTGGGGTTCTTTTTCTTAGATCAGTGTTAATTCACTTGGTTCCCTTATGGATACATTATTGGGAATCTGAACAAATCCTTACAACCTGTCTGCTTTTTGTGTCTTCTATGATTTTGCAGGAAAGCTATTTCATTTCAACTTTGGCTTCAACATAATGCAAACAATATTAAAAATATATGGCAAAATATAATCTGAACTAAAATGAAATTTCTGCTTACATAAAACAATTGAGTTATAAAACAAATATGTTATATGAAAGATGACAATTTATAGGGCAGAGAATAACACTAGCATATGATATAGGGCTTTGTATATATTTTATACTATACCAATTTCATCAGTTAAATTAGAAAAAAACTTGAAAATTCAGACTATAAGTTTATAACTAAGTCATTTTACTAGTAATTTATCGAGGTTTTGTGAATAAGTATTGTGGAGGGCAATTGAAAATCTAACACTCTATTTCACTTCTTGTTTAAATTTCAAAGGCCATCAGGTTAATACAATGCAAAAGTCCTGGGTTTCTGTCAAAATGACCATTGAAGATTTTACTATTTTATAAATGGCCAGCATTGATTCAGACAATGGATAACACAGATTTTACTTGGATGTGCAGTAAATCATGATATTACATATAGTAACTGAAAATGTGTAGTTACTTTTTTTTCCTCTCACTTTTGTGCAAAAAGAACAGCCAGTGGAGAGTAATATTAAACACAAATCCAGCAGTTTCTCTCTTTTAAAGACTAAGCAGTTACTTTCTTTTTAAAGACTAAACAGATGAATAACAAACAGACTAACTTTAAAGTATGCATCTATTATCTAATCATATAAAGTATTTTTGATACGTACATAGGGAAACACTTTAAAAAATTAAGGCTAATAATTTCCTATGTTTATTTTTATTCCTAATTTGTAAATTAAATTAATTAGATATATTGTTTTGAATTAATAAATACTAAATTGACAGAAATCAAGATTATTGAATTTAAAATTACATTTTAAAATTCACCAATGGAAGTATATTAACAGGAGAGTTGCTTGATATCATTATTTTTCATTAAAAGAAATTATCTCATGAAAATGCTGAGAAGTAAATTAAATTTTTCTTATATTTTTTGGCTATATTTTAATTAAATTAAGCAGTTCTTATATTTTGAGTAAGAATTTCTATACAATTTCTACTGACTGGAATCAATTACAGAAATTAGAACTAGTACATAGAGCTGTTAAATTTTAATTTTCAAAAGGGAAAAATCATAACTCTCATAAAAATATAAAATGAATACATGTCAAAGATTTTATTAAACTAGTCAGTGAGGAAATCTGTAAGGTGTTATAATTGGTTCAAAGGAGAATATGAAGAAGACACACACATTTTATATGTATATACATTTTATAAGTATATATTATATTAATAATCAGAAATGCTGAAATGAATTTTCTAGGAAATGTAGAGGTCAGTAAACTTTTTCTGTAAAGTGCAAAGTAGCTACATATGGTTTTGATCACATTCTTATTCTTCTATTGTGTGTGTGTTTGTGTTTTAACAACTCATTAAAATTAAAAAAAAAAATCTTAATTCACAGGCCATTTTAAAAACGGGTCACAAGGGACTTCCGGGTAAGATGGCGGAAGAGTAAGACACGGAGATCACCTTCCTACCGCCCATACACCAGAAATACAGCTACACGTGGAACAACTCCTACAGAACACCTACTGAATGCTGGCAGAAGACCCCAGACCTCCCAAAAGGCAAGAAACTCCCCACATACCTGGGTAGGGCAAAGCGGAGAGATTCCCGCACAGAGGATCGGTGCCGAGCGGCACTCACCAGCTCGAGAGGCTTGTCTCCTCGCCCGCCAGGGCGGGCGGCGCTGGAAGCTGAGGCTCGGGCTTCGGTCAGAGCGCAGGGAAAGGACTGGGGCTGGCGGCGAGAACTCAGCCTGAAGGGGGCTAATGTGCCACAGCTAGCCGGCAGGGAGTCCGGGAAAACTCTGGAGCTGCCGAAGAGGCAAGAGACTTTTTCTTCCCTCTTGGTTTCCTGGTGCGCGAGGAGAGGGGATTAAGAGCGCTGCTTAAAGGGGCTCCACAGACGGGCGCGAGTCACGACTGAAAGCGCGGAGCCCAGTGACGGGCGTGGGACGCTGGGGCTGCTGCTGCCGCCGCCAAGAATCCTGTGTGCGAGCGCAGGTCACTGTCCACACCGCCCTTCCGGGAGCCTGTGCAGCCCGCCACTGCCGGGGTCCCGGGATCCAGGGGCGGCTTCCCTGGGAGAACGCACGGCGCGCCTCGGGCTGGTGCAACGTCACGCCGAACTCTGCCGCTGCAGGCTCGCCCCGCACTCCGTGCCCCTCCCTCCCGCCCGGCCTGAGTGAGCCAGAGTCCCCGAAGAGGCTGCTCCTTTAACCCTGTCCTGTCTGAGCGAAGAACAGACGCCCTCCGGCGACCTACACGCAGAGGCGGGGCCACATCCAAAGCTGAGACCCAGGAGCTGTGAGAACAAAGAAGAGAAATGGAAACCTCTCCTAGCAGCCTCAGAAGCAGCGGATTAAAGCTCCACAATCAACTTGATGTACCCTGCATCTGTGGAATACATGAATAGACAACAAATCATCCCAAATTGAGGAGCCAGGAGTCAGTGCTGTGCCTCTGAGGTGGGAGAGCCAACTTCAGGACATTGGTCCACAAGAGACCTCCCAGCTCCACATAATGTCAAACGGCGAAAATCTTCCAGAGATCTCCATCTCAACACCAGCACCCAGCTTCACTCAACGACCAGCAAGCTACAGTGCTGGACACCCTAAGCCAAACAACTAGCAAGACAGGAACACAACACCACCCATTAGCAGAGAGGTGGCCTAAAATCATAAAAAGTCCGCAGACACACCAAAACACACCACCAGACGTGGACCTGCCCACCAGAAAGACAAGATCCAGCCTCATTCACCAGAACACAGGCACTAGTACCTTCCACCAGGAGGCCTACACAACCCACTAAACCAACCTTAGTCACTGGGGACAGACACCAAAAACAACGGGAACTACGAACCTGCAGCCTGCAAAAAGGAGACCCCAAACACAGTAACATAAGCAAAATGAGAAGACAGAAAAACACACAGCAGGAGAAGGAACATGATAAAAACCCACCAGACCTAACAAACGAAGAGGTAATAGGCAGTCTACCTGAAAAAGAATTCAGAATAATGATGGTAAAGATGATCCAATATTCTATTTCCCAGATCCAAAATCTTGGAAATAGAATAGACAAAATGCAAGAAACACTTAACAAGGACCTAGAAGAACTAAAGATGAATCAAGCATCGATTAAAAACACAATACATGAAATGAAAAATACTCTAGATGGGATCAAGAGCAGAATAACTGAGGCAGAAGAACGGATAAGTGAGGTGGAAGATAAAATAGTGGAAATAACTACTACAGAGCAAAATAAAGAAAAAAGAATGAAAAGAACAGAGGACAGTCTCAGAGACCTCTGGGACAACATTAAATGCACCAACATTCTAATTATAGGGGTTCCAGAAGAAGAAGAGAAAAAGAAAGGGACTGAGAAAATATTTGAAGAGATTATAGTTGAAAACTTCCCTAATATGGGAAAGGAAATAGTTAATCAAGTCCAGGAAGCACAGAGAGTCCCATACAGAATAAATCCAAGGAGAAATACACCAAGACACATATTAATCAAACTGTCAAAAATTAAACACAAAGAAATCATATTAAAAGCAGCAAGGCAAAAACAACAAATAACACACAAGGGAATCCCCATCAGGATAACAGCTGATCTCTCAGCAGAAACTCTACAAGCCAGAAGGGAGTGGCAGGACATAATTAAAGTGATGAAGGAGAAAAACCTGCAACCAAGATTACTCTACCCAGCAAGGATCTCATTCAGATTTGATGGAGAAATTAAAACGTTTACAGACAAGCAAAAGCTGAGAGAGTTCAGCACCACCAAACCAGCTTTACAACAAATGCTAAAGGAACTTCTCTAGGCAAGAAACACAACAGAAGGAAAAGACCTACAATAACGAACCCCAAACAATTAAGAAAATGGGAATAGGAACATACATATCGATAATTACCTTAAATGTAAATGGACTAAATGTTCCCACCAAAAGACACAGATTGGCTGAATGGATACAAAAACAAGACCCATATATATGCTGTCTACAAGAGACCCACTTCAGACCTAGAGACACATACAGACTGAAAGTAAGGGGATGGAAAAAGATATTCCATGCAAATGGAAACCAAAAGAAAGCTGGAGTAGCAATTCTCATATCAGACAAAATAGACTTTAAAATAAAGACTACTAGAAGAGACAAAGAAGGACACTACATAATGATCAAGGGATCGATCCAAGAAGAAGATATAACAATTGTAAATATTTATGCACCCAACATAGGAGCACCTCAATACATAAGGCAAATACTAACAGCCATAAAAGGAGAAATCGACAGTAACACAATCATAGTAGGGGACTTTAACACCCCACTTTCACCAATGGACAGATCTTCCAAAATGAAAATAAATAAGGAAACACAAGCTTTAAATGATACATTAAACAAGATGGACTTAATTGATATTTATAGGACACTCCATCCAAAAACAACAGAATACACATTTTTCTCAAGTGCTCATGGAACATTCTCCAGGATAGATCATATCTTGGGTCACAAATCAAGCCTTGGTAAATTTAAGAAAATTGAAATTGTATCAAGTATCTTTTCCGACCACAATGCTATGAAACTAGATATCAATTACAGGAAAAGAGCTGTAAAAAATACAAACACATGGAGGCTAAACAATACACTACTTAATAACGAAGTGATCACTGAAGAAATCAAAGAGGAAATTTAAAAATACCTAGAAACAAATGACAATGGAGACACGATGACCCAAAACCTATGGGATGCAGCAAAAGCAGTTCTAAGAGGGAAGTTTATAGCAATACAATCCCACCGTAAGAAACAGGAAACATCTCGAATAAACAACCTAACCTTGCACCTAAAGAAATTAGAGAAAGAAGAACAAAAACACCCCAAAGTTAGCAGACAGAAAGAAATCATAAAAAGCAGATCAGAAATAAATGAAAAAGAAATGAAGGAAACGATAGCAAAGATCAATAAAACTAAAAGCTGGTTCTTTGAGAAGATAAACAAAATTGATAAACCATTAGCCAGACTCATCAAGAAAAGAAGGAGAAGACTCAAATCAATAGAATTAGAAATGAAAAAGGAGAAGTAACAACTGACACTGAAGAAATACAAAAGATCATGAGAGAATAATACAAGCAACTCTATGCCCATAAAATGGACAACCTGGAAGAGATGGACAAATTCTTAGAAATGCACAACCTGCCAAGACTGACTCAGGAAGAAATAGAAAATATGAATAGACCAATCACAAGCACTGAAATTGAAACTGTGATTAAAAATCTTCCATCAAACAAAAGCCCAGGACCAGATGGCTTCACAGGCGAATTCTATCAAGCATTTAGAGAAGAGCTAACACCCATCCTTCTCAAACTCTTCCAAACAATATCAGAGGAAGGAACACTCCCAAACTCATTCTACGAGGCCACCATCACCTTGATACCAAAACCAGGCAAGGATGTCACAAAGAAAGAAAACTACAGGCCAATATCACTGATGAACATAGATGCAAAAATCCTCAACAAAATACTAGCAAACAGAATCCAACAGCACATTAAAAGGATCATACACCATGATCAAGTGGGGTTTATTCCAGGAATGCAAGGATTCTTCAATATACGCAAATCAATCAATGTGATACACCATATTAACAAGTTGAAGGAGAAAAACCATATGATCATCTCAAGAGATGCAGAGAAAGCTTTCGACAAAATTCAACACCCATTTATGATAAAAACCATGCAGAAAGTACGCATAGAGGGAACTTTCCTCAACATCATAAAGGCCATATATGACAAACCCACAGCCAACATTGTCCTCAATGGTGAAAAACTGAAACCATTTCCACTACGATCAGGAACAAGACAAGGCTGCCCACTCTCACCACTCTTATTCAACATAGTTTTGGAAGTTTTAGCCACAGCAATCAGAGAAGAAAAGGAAATAAAAGGAATCCAAATTGGAAAAGAAGAAGTAAAGCTGTCACTGTTTGCAGATGACATGATACTATACATAGAGAATCCTAAAGATGCTACCAGAATGCTACTAGAGCTAATCAATGAATTTGGTAAAGTAGCAGGATACAAAATTAATGTACAGAAATCTCTGGCATTCCTGTACACTAGTGATGAAACATCTGAAAATGAAATCAAGAAAACACTCCCATTTACCATTGCAACAAAAAGAATAAAATATCTAGGAATAAACCTACCTAAGGAGACAAAAGACCTGTATGCAGAAAATTATAAGACACTAATGAAAGAAATTAAAGATGATACAAATAGATGGAGAGATATACCATGCTCCTGGATTGGAAGAATCAATATTGTGAAAATGACTCTACTACCCAAAGCAATCTACAGATTCAATGCAATCCCTATCAAACTACCACTGGCATTTTTCACAGAACTAGAACAAAAAATTTCAAAATTTGTTTGGAAAAACAAAAGACCCCGAATAGCCAAAGCAATCTTGAGAACGAAAAACGGAGCTGGAGGAATCAGGCTCCCTGACTTCAGACTATACTACAAAGCTACAGTAATCAAGACAGTGTGGTACTGGCATAAAAACAGAAAGATAGATCAGTGGATCAGGATAGAAAGCCCAGAGATAAACCCACGCACATATGGCCAACTTATCATTGATAAACGAGGCAGGAATGTACAGTGGAGAAAGGACAGCCTCTTCAATAAATGGTGCTGGGAAAACTGGACAGGGACATGTAAAAGTTTGAGATTAGATCATTCCCTAACACCATACACAAAAATAAGCTCAAAATGGATTAAAGACTTAAATGTAAGGCCAGAAACTATCAAACTCTTAGAGGAAAACATAGGTAGAACACTCTATGTCATAAATCACAGCAAGATCCTTTTGGACCCACCTCCTAGAGAAATGGAAATAAAAACAAAGATAAACAAATGGGACCTAATGAAACTTCAAAGCTTTTGCACAGCAAAGGAAACCATAAAGAAGACCAAAAGACAACCCTCAGAATGGGAGAAAATATTTGCAAATGAAGCAACTGACAAAGGATTAATCTCCAAAATTTATAAACAGCTCATGCAGCTCAATAGCAAAAAAACAGACAACCCAGTCCAAAAATGGGCAGAAGACTTAAATAGGCATTTCTCCAAAGAAGATATACAGACTGCCAACAAACACATGAAAGAATGCTCAACATCATTAATCATTAGAGAAATGCAAATCAAAACTACAATGAGATATCATCTCACACCAGTCAGAATGGCCATCATCAAGAAATCTAGAAACAATAAATGCTGGAGAGGGTGTGGAAAAAAGGGAACACTCTTGCACTGCTGGTGGGAATGTGAATTGGTACAGCCACTATGGAGATCAGTATGGAGGTTCTTTAAAAAACTAAAAATAGAACTACCATATGACCCAGCAATCCCACTTCTAGGCATATACCCTGAGAAAACCATAATTCCAAAAGAGACATGTACCAAAATGTTCATTGCAGCTCTATTCACAATAGCCCGGAGCTGGAAACAACCTAAGTGTCCATCATCGGATGAATGGATAAAGAAGATGTGGCACATATATACAATGGAATATTACTCAGCCATAAAATGAAACGAAACTGAGCTATTTGTAATGAGGTGGATAGACCTAGAGTCTGTCATACAGAGTGAAGTAAGTCAGAAAGAGAAAGACAAATACCGTATGCTAACACATATATACGGAATTAAAAAAAAAAAAAAAAAGTCATGAAGGACCTAGGGGCAAAACGGGAATAAAGACACAGACCTACTTGAGAATGGACTTGAGGATATGGGGAGGGGGAAGGGTAAGCTGTGACAAAGCGAAAGAGAGGCATGGACGTGTATACACTACCAAACGTAAGGTAGATAGATAGTGGGAAGCAGCCACAGAGCACAGTGAGATCAGCTCGGTGCTTTGTGACCGCCTGGAGGGGTGGGATGGGGAGGGTGGGAGGGAGGGAAATGCATGAGGGAAGGGATGTGGGAACAGATGTATATGTATGACTGATTCACTTTGTTATAAAGCAGAAACTAATTTAAAAAATTAAAAAAAAATACTAACCGAAAAAAAAAAAAAAGAAGCAACACAGTAAACTAGTTGAAGGCTCAGACTTTGGAACAAGATTGCCTGGACTCTGCCACTTACTGGTTGTATGCACTTGGTCAAGTTATTTAGTCTTTATGCTTTAGATTCCTTGTCTGTAAAATGGGCATAATAATAATAATAATAACAACTGCCTTTATGGGGCTGTTATTAAAAATTAAGTTAAATGAGATATTTTATGTAAAGTACTTAGAACAGTACCTGAAAAATAGCACTAAATGAGTGTTTGCTGTTGTTAGTATATTGTACTATATGCATCTCTGTAAGCTGTCTCAAATAATTTGAGGAAACAAGGTAAAAATATGGATAAACAAAAAACATACAACAAAAAATGCAATTATGTGTAAGAGAGAGGCTGAGAGACAGAGACGGAGAAGGAGAGGAAGAAATAAGACAAAAAGAGAGAAAAGAAATATGAGATGGAAGTTTTCTAGGATAAAATTCAGAAATTGTTCTATATCAGTCTCAGAATCCAAAACTCTAAAGCAGCATTTCTCAAACTTAAGCATGCATCTAAATCACCTGGTCTGGGGTGGGGCCCCAAAGTGTGCATTTATAACAAGTTCCCAGGATATGTTGATGCTCCTGGTCCAGGTGCCACATTTTGATGTATCAAAGTGTCATCTCTACAAATGCTACTTAATACATGTTCATCTTTCAAATTCACCTGCCTGTAGTAGTTTATTTTCAAACATTAAAGGGATCATGATAAATACACCCTATTAATCTAAATGTAAATATTGTGCTTTATTTTCTCTGTAAGGGCTTAAACAATTATTTAAGCAAATTTTTTTTTTTTTAAATTTTGGAATAAACTGTCTTCTTCCCTTTAAAAAAAGAAAAAAAAAAAACAGGTCACAGGCTGGAATTGACTTTCAGGCCATAGTTTGATGACTTCTACTATAGAGCAATAAATGTAATATTTGGACATATCTTTCCTATAGGGCAGAAATCAATTGTCTCTATATCACACACTATTTGTATTTCTATGAACAAGAATCATTTGCTTTTCTGGCCTTTTTCTATAATTGAACATCTACCCCTACAGAGTATAATGTAGTCAATCTAGTCAAGAGAAAAACAATAGGTGCATACCTTTATAGAACCAGAAAAACCCCAGAGCGTCATCTGGAAAATAGCAAGCACTCCACTGAAAGGACGTCCTGGAATACCTTCTGTCCATTTCCAAGTTTTTGACTATATTTTTGTAAGGCACTCCTATTAGATCATAGCTAAGTGTATGAGCTTTACATAAACCTGGGTTCAAATCTCCGGAATTCCATTTCTGTGGTATTTGACTCTGGAGAAATAATTTAGTTTCTGTGAATCTTGGAATATTTATCTATTTGTAAAATAATGTTACTGACACTTTATTGGTAGTTTTAATGTTAAATGAGTCAGTACCTGTATAAAATAACCTCTTTTGTCTTCTTTCTCCCTGCTCCTATCTCTGAAGCCTCAACATCTCAAAGCCAACAACAGAAAGAGTTTTCATATTATGATTCAACTGGAATCTTTTAGGCAACAACCATCATTATTTCTCTCATTATATAAGAGAAGTGTGTAGGGCTTCCCAGGTGGCACAGTGGTTGGGAGTCCGCCTGCCGATGCAGGGGACACAGGTTCGTGCCCCAGTCCGGGAAGATCCCACACGCCATGGAGCGGCTGGGCCCGTGAGCCATGGTTGCTGAGCTTGTGCGTCCAGAGCCTGTGCTCTGCAATGGGAGAGGCCACAGCAATGAGAGGTCTGCGTACCGCAAAAAAAAAAAAAAAAAAAAGAGAAGTGTGTAAATTTAATCTTTATTAATTTGGGATTAATCTCTTTGTGTCTCTGTGAGATGATTATATATATATACATATATATATATATATATATATATATATGTATATATATATATACCATTGCCCCGGTTCCTGACACAAAACTCCTAAAACCCTTGTAATTTCCTCAGTGATAGGAATACCAGGAGCAACTCTTGTTGTAATATTTGTCTTTGTCTTTGACCCAGTCCCCGACACAAGGCTCCTAAAACCCTTGTAAATTCCTAAGTCTTAAGAGCACTAGGAGTACTTTTGTTCAAATGAGATGACTCTGGATGAGCTTCTGGATGACACCTGGATGGGGGCTGGTCACCAGAAAGACCAAAAGACCAAGACATGATTAGATACTTGAAATTCTCAGTCCTGCCTTCCCTCTCACTTCTCCAGAGAGGGGAGATGGGGCTGGAAATGGAGTTAATAATTGATCATGCCTATGTGAAATCCCAATAGTAGGAGGTTCAGAGCATTTCTAGGTTGGTAAACTCATGGAGGTACTGGGAGAGTGGCATACCCAGAGAGGGTATGGAAGCCCCCTTTCCACCTAACTTACCCTATGCATATTTTCCACCTGATGTTCATCTGTCTCCTTTATCATATCCATTAACAAACTGCTAAATGTAAGTTTTTCCTGGGCTCTGTGAGCCACTCTAGCAAATTAATCAAACCTGAAGAGCCAGTAGTTGGAAGCACCAATTTGTAGCCAAATTGGACAGAAGTTGTGGGTAACCTGGGCTTTCAACTGGGATCTAAAGCAGCTAAGATGTAGGGGGTGCAGTCTTGTGGGCCTGAGTTTTAACCTATAGATCTGAAACTATCTCCAGTTAGATGGTATTAGAATTGAGTTAAGTTCTCAGCTGGTTAAAACACCAGCTGGTGTCACAGAGAATTGCTTGTTGTGGGGAAAATTCTCCACATATTTAATGACAGAAATGTCAGAAGTAAAGTGTTCTATGTGAGAAGTAAAGGAGACTCGTAGGAAATAAACACAGTTGAAAAGAATTGGGTTTTCCCTACAGAGAAAGAGGAAAAATGTGAGTTTTTTTCTTTTACAGTCTCAATTTCTCTGTCTATTAAATGGTAATAATTTATTATGAATTCCATAATGAATAAACAGAGTTTGACAAGTAATAAACACTTGATAGATCAAAAAATATTCCTTAACAAGGCAAAAGAATGCTTGTCTTTTTCCTAGCTCAGGAAAGAAGTCTCCACTCTGTGAATTTAGTATCACATTGTTTGGGTCCATGATAGGATAGGAGATACGATGAGGTGAGTAGGAGAGAGGTTGGAAGGAATAGTAGGAAAAGCAGTGGTTGGGGGAAGAAAAAACAATCTCATTACATACATAAAATACCAAATATCACATAGTAAGCATTCAATAAGTGACATTCCTTGATATTATTGCCTTTGACTCCCATTAAAAGACTTAAATATCTTATTTTACAAATATTTGTTAAAGCCATCAATCTTTATTAAAGTAAAATGAACTTCATTGCCCAATTTTAACCAAGGCAAGTTATTTTCATTAGTAATTGTAGCCAGTAAATGGCCCAATCAAATGGGAAGTACTATGGATTACACCACATTAGTGCCTGGGTTCTAGTTTTCACTCTAGATGCATCAGTGAGTTACTAGATTTCATTGTTAAGGCCACTAAAAATATGAACTTTTATATTTGAATTGCAAAAGCTCATAGAAAATTTAAGTGGCCTACCTTATAAGAAGGTAATTGACAGTGAGGCAGCAGATATTTGAGGGTTAAATGTATATTCTGAGATCCTGATATAGACAAAAAATACCTAGAACATTTAGATTGAAAAAATTATATGCTTGGTAGAAAACTGTAAATTTTTTTTCTCTGCTTACTGGAATGACTCTTAAATCATTTTGGATATATGGCTATCAATCTTTTTAAAACAAAGCACTTCCTACTGAGTCCCTTAATTCTTTTTCTCAAACATCACATCAACAGTTATAATTAGGGCTTCCCTGGTGGCGCAGTGGTTGAGAGTCCGCCTGCCGATGCAGGGGACATGGGTTTGTGCCCCGGTCTAGGAAGATCCCACATGCCGTGGAGCGGCTGGGTCCATGAGCCATGGCCGCTGAGCCTGCGTGTCCGGAGCCTGTGCTCCACAACGGGAGAGGCCACAACAGTGAGAGGGCCACGTACCGCAAAAAAAAAAAAAAAAAATAAAGTTATAATTAATGGTCACTCAGGGAAATTTAATTGATAATTTAAGTCTTGGATTGATTTAAATATTCAAAGAATAATAGTTTTATTTAGTCAATTTAGACAAGCAATCAAGTCAAGGTAAAATAAATAATTAAATGAAACTAAATTTAGTCAACAGATTATTTGATGTTTGATTTTAAAGATATATGAAATTTAAAGATATATGTAATTAACTCACAATTTTGATGGGTATGGAGAGAGGTTTGCTCTATCTACTTAATATAAAATTCTACCTTACTATTTATTTAAACCACTTTGCTTTTATTCTAAAACAGCTACAAAACTCATCCTTGATCTCCATATTATAATTTCCTCAACTTTTAAAGAAATTACGGTAGTGTTCAGACTTTTCCAATCCAGGTATATAAAAGTCAATTCTTTTCATTTATCTTCAGGAATCATTTGACTCTAATGCTTGAACCAAGCTTAATTCTTTTATTTGTAAATTCTTAACATTCCTATTCATTTTTTTACTCCAAACTGCCAGAACAAAAAAGTAAATGGGTCAAACCTTAAATTTATTATTGTACACTATAAAACCCTTCGACATGAAATTATCTCATTATTAGATCATTACTAATTCACTCTTCTCATCATCCAAATAACCAGAGAGAGAGAGAGAGAGAGTGCTGTTGCATGTGCCACTTAATCAAGGTTTCCTGTGATTGGCTTCTTGCTTCCTATAAATGTACAATGACTACATCATAGATCCCATCATTAACCTTAGTATAATGTAATAGATTTTGAAACCAAAGGTAAAAATAACATTGTACTAGGAGTTAAGTGTAAATAAAACTCATTGTAAAAATGTGTTAAAACAAAATCATAAATATCCCTTCAATTACTTGATTATTTAGGAATTCCACATTTGTTTTAATTATCTCTTGCACTGAGAAATTTCCCTGGTGAGATTTACTTCACTAGTTTCTGAGAACAGTATAAAATTTTACATATGAATTTCCTTTCCTTTGATGTATAGCTTCCAATCTTTGTGCTATGTTGTCTACAACAACTATTTTCTAAAACCTTTAATACAGATTTAATGCAGCCTATGAAAACTTTTATTAAGTATTTACTTTATACCAGGCACAATGTGCTAGATTGAGGGAAACAAATGAAATGAAAGCTAAAAGTCCAGCATGCTAACATACAATGGTCTATGGATCACTCTTAGTTTCCAGCATTTGTTGTACATGTCAATGACGGCTCCTCCAGGGTTTTGTAATTTCCACCATGCACTAAGGATTGATCGTCTCTGAAACTGTTTAGTTGTTGGGTATCCCCAAAGGCACTGAGAGTATAAGAGGCCACCACATGAATGCAAAGTTGACCCAAGGAAAGACAGTGTTGGCTTGCATTTAGGACATAGAAATAGAGATAATTAAGGCAGATGAACTAAGTAACCACAAGATTGAAAAAAAAAATGCTTCCTAGAAAAATTAGCTTACTTGTAGATTTTGCTTGATAACTGCTTCAATTAAGTACAAATTATTTATAACTTTTGTATTCACTTCTATTACAAAACCATTTCTAAGAACATCTTGAATTTTTATAGGCAAAGTCTATAAACATACTGTAGGGATGTAGATTCATTCATATCAATTAGAAACCCACTGAAAACTAAATGAAAGGAACTAGCAAGAGAGTGCATGGATTTATAACTGTTAGTATTGTAATGGCATGGTTTGCTTACTAAAAGTATCCTACAGTAATTACAATTTTAAATTCTCTACTGTCAATTCTTAAAAGTATATGCTTACTGATGTAGATTCTTTTTTAAGAGTTCTCAATAAATATAAAACAGTGGTCAAGCCACAGGAAGGAAGAAAGCTCCCTGCAGTCTCCCCACAGGGAAAGCACAGTGTTAAGACTTCCACCACCCCATGTCTGTCTTCTAAGGGATTCACTTTATTAGTTATGTGAAAAGCAATCAGGGGTCTCTGTGAGAACTTACACAACTACTCGCTGGATACACAACCAGCCATGCACATTAAGACTACTTTCATTTTTCCACAACATAGTTATCATAGACACAAAAAACACATAGTCACTACTTTCTATATTCACCAGATTCTGAATTCAACCCTCAAAAACGTAAAATTGTTGTACATACTACCCTAGAGAGAGACAATACAATCAGAAATTGAGAAACATTTAATGACATAGTATAACAAGTTCTGAATGCTGCAGATACGGACCTCGTAGATTCCTGCTCTTGAAACTTTTCCCTTTGCATACTGAAGGCATCAAAAAGTAGGAGCTGCATTTTATTCCACTGCTGTGCAAATCTTTAAGCATTCATCTTTGATTATAGAAGTTGATATGTGGGTCTGAGAAATGAGAGATCTCTTGGCCTCCATAGAGTGTGTGGCTCCCCACAGACATGCTGGTGCATTATTTAGGTTTTCCAGCCTGTCTCTGCAGGTGTTAGTGCTTAAGCTTCGGCAGTGCAGATAAAGCTAGCAAGTGGAAGGAAGTCAGGTTTCACAGCCTGACCATCTCTCTGGAGGAACCGGATCATGCCATCCATGGAAAAACCAGAACAGCTACTGAAGAATTTCTATTTGGTATTTGAAAATTGGACTTTTACTTCTTGGATGAATTTGAAGAAACTTTATTTTTCTGGTCAGACAAAATCTTTGGGGCAAGATTTCTTGGTGCATTGAAAACTAAGTTTTACAATGTCAAACAGACATTTTTATGCCACCAAGTACATTTACTTATATTAATACTCCATAAATTCAGCTCAAGAAATATCCTTCATAAATTTGTTTACTGAGTCAGATTTTCTCTAGATATAAACTCTCCAATGGCACAATTAATTAATTAGCCAAAAAGTAGCTATTTACCACCTGCTGAGATCTATGCATTATGACTCCTTCTCTCAGAGAACTTAAATTCTTGGTAAGGGCAAGATGATGACTAAGAATGTGGTAATTTTATACATCCAACTTAAAAAAATCACATAAATAATTTTGTTCTTCCAATGTCTATTTTATTTCTACTTAAAATAAATATTGTGATAGATGAACACAATTTTAATTAACACTCTAGAGGCTTCACAGACTTAAGAAATGATATCTATCTATGTGTACTAGTCAGGATTCTCTAGATAACAAAACCAATGGTGTGTGTGTGTGTGTGTATAAAGAGATTTATATAAGGAATTGGCTTACACATCCGTGAGGCAGAGAAGTCCCCAAAATTACAGTTGGCATTCTGGAAATCCAGAAGGGCTGATGATGTACTTCCAGTCTGAATCCAAGACTAAGAAGCTGAGGAGAGCCCATGGAGTAAGTTCCAGTCTGAGAGTCAGCATGCTGGAGACCCAGAATGGCCCATGTTTCAGTCTGAGTCCAAAAGCAGGAAAAGGCTGATGTCCCAGCTCAAGGCAGTCAGGAAAGAGGAATTAATTCCCTCTTACTCATGGGAGGATGAGCCTTTTTGTTCTATTCAGGCCTTTAACTGATTAGATCAGGACCACCAACATTAGGAAGAGCAAACTGCTTTACTCAGTCTATGATTTATATGTTAATGTCATCCTAAAATTAACCATCAAAAGTCCACCTCTTTTGTCAACTTGGCATCCATACACATCTCCTTAAACCATACTCAATCTCCAAATAAAGCCAACAAAAAAGACAGAATTCCACCTAACTTGATACAACTATTCTGTATATAACCAAAAATGCACTAACCCCTTCCCCAGGAGGTTAAGTCCTTGAGTGATGTTTACTCTTCTCTTTAATATCTCATAACTTAAATACTATTATGTAAATTTAATAATACTTAAATGCTATAATATAAAGTCACTGCATCCATGATAAAGGAATAAGAGAGGAAAGAAAACAAAGATATTTTCTAATCACACACACGAACATTCTTATAACTAAATAAGCAGAAAATACCCATGACAATTACAACTCTCATTCTGTATCTGGTTGCATGGTCATAGTTGGTTTTTACAAGTACCTTCTTCCACTACCCATTCTATTGATACATTCCCTCTGCTTTCAGCAAGCACCTCAGCTATTTATGATTCTTTACTAGGCATGGTGACCCAAAATTTATTCCTGAAGGGTCTGGACCATTAGCAGTCCTGCCTGGGTTGGGTTGTAGTAGTTTTCCATTGACCTTAATCACAGAGCATGGTACATTCAGGGATCTTCTGTATTCCAGACATATTCTTCCTTACCTCTATTGTGTAATAGTAGTCCAATTTCCCCTTGATAGTGAAGAGGAATCACTACAGCCATCAGAGTAACTCCCTTCTTTGGTTATTGATTCAGAAGCATGAGGAGTCCAAAGTAGCATAAAAGAACATTGTATTTTCTCAAATGCTCTTTCTGCATCTATTGAAATAATTATATGATTTTTATCTTTCATTTTATTAATGTAGGGTGCTATATTTATTGATTTGCATTGAACCATCCTTACATCCCAGGGATAAATCTCACTTGATTGGTCATGATGTATGAACCCTTTTAAAGTGCTCTTGAATTGACTTTACTAGTATTTTGTTGAGGATTTTTGCATCTCTGTTCATCAGGGATGTTGGCCTGCAGTTTTCTTTTCTTGTAGTATCCTTATCTGACTTTGGTGTCAGGGTAATCCTGGTCACATAAAATGAGTTTGGGAGTGTTCCCTCCTCTTCAGTTTTTGGAAGAGTTTGAAAAGGATTGATGCTTATTATTCTTTAAGTGTTTGGTAAAATTCACCAATGAAACATCTGGTCCTGGGCTTTTCAGTGTTGGGAAGTTTTAAATTATTGATTCAGTCTCCTTACTCATTACTAGTCTGTTCAGATATTCCATGTCTTCATGATTCAGTCTTGGTAGATTGTATGTTTCTAAAAATTATACTTTTTTCTAGGTTATCCAGTTTGTTGGCATATAATTGTTCATAGTAGTCTCTTATGATCCTTTGCATTTCTATGGTATCAGTTGTTATGTCTCCTCTTCTATTTCTAATTTTATTTGAGTCCTGTCTCTCTTTTCTTACTATAGCTAAAGATTTATCAACTTTGCTTATCTTGTTTTAAAAAATAGCCTTTTATTTCATTGATATTTTCTTTTATGTTTCTGATTTTTTTCTGATTAATCTTTGTTATTTCTTTCCTTCTGCTAACTTTGGGCTTAGTTCTACTTTTGCTAATTCATTGAGAAGTAAAATTGATAGTTTATTTGAGATTTTTCTTGTTTGTTAATGTAGGTGTTTATCACGATAAGCTTCCCTGTTAGAACTGCGTTTGCTGCATCCCATAATTTTGGTTTGTTGTGTTCCTGATTTTTTTGTTTCAAAATATTTTAAATTTCCTTTTTGATTTCATTTTTACTCATTGTTTATTTAATTTCCACATATTTGTGAATTTTCTAGTTTTACTGCTATATTGATTGATTTCTATTGTAGTTTCACACCACTGAGTCTTGGTATGATTCCAATCTTCTAAAATTGCTAAGAATTGCTTCATGAACTAAAAAATGGTGTATTCTGGGGAATGGTACATGAGTGCTTAAGAAGAATATGTGTTCTGCTGCTATTTGATGGAATGTTATTTATATGTCTCTTAGATTCATTTGGTCTAAAGTATAGTTCAAGACCAATGTTTATCAATTTTCTGCCTGGATGACCTATCAATTGGTGAAAGCAGGGTATTGAAGTTCCCAACTATCATTGTATTGCTGTCTATTTCTTTCTTCAGATATGTTAGTATTTGCTTAATATATTTAGGTGTTCCAGTTTGGGTGCATGTATATTAATAATTGTTATATCCTCTTGATGAATTGACCCCTTTATCATTATATAATATATATACTTATATAATATACATACTTTCATTGTCTGTTTTGACTTAAAGTTTCTTTTGTCTTCTCTCTTTTGGTTTCCATGGAATATCTTTTTCAATCACTTTACTTTGAGCCTATCTGTGTCCTTAAGGCTGAAGTCAATTTCTTGTAGGCAGCATGTGGTTTGATCTTGTTTTTTCATACACCTAGTCATTCTATGCCTTTTGATTGGAATTTAATCCATTTACATTTAGAATAATTATTAGTAAAGAATTACTAATGTCATCAAATTAATTGCTTTATGGTTGCTTTGTAATTCCCTTGTTCCTTTCTTCCTTTCTTGATGTTTTCTGCATGCTTTGATTCTATTCTCTTTATCTTTTGTGTATCTACTGTAGGTTTTTGCTTTGTGGTTACCATGAGGGTTACATAAAATATCTTATAGATATAACAATCTATTGTATGTTAATAACATCTTAACTTTGATAGCATACAAAACTCTACTCTTTTACTACTCCTCCCTTTTATGTTTTTGATGTCACAATTTACTTATTTTTATACTGCGTATTCACTAGTAAATTATTATAGCTATAGTTATTTTTAATACTTTTGTTATTTAACCTTTTTATTAGAGTTAAGTGGTTAACATAATACCATATTGCAGTATTAGAACATTCTTAATTTGACTAAATATTTACCTTTACCAGTGCATTTTATATTTGTGTATGTTTTTATGTTACTCATTAGCATCCTTTCATTTCAGCTTGAACAACTCCTTTCAGCCTTTCTCGTAAGGCAGGTCTGGTGGGGATGAACTACATCAAATTTTATTTTATTGGGAATATTTTTTACCTCCTTTCATTTCTGAAGGATAACTTTTCAAGATAAAATATTCTTGGTTGGCAGTTTTGTTTGTTTTTGTTTGTTTGTTTGCTTTAAGCACTTTAATATATCATCTCAGTCTCCCCTGGCCAGTCAGCTCCTGCTGAGATATCAACTGATAGCCTTATGACAGTTCCTGTGTAAGTAATAAGCTTTTTCTTCTTGCTTTTTTAAAGATTCTCTCTCTTGTTGACAGTTTTATTGTAATGTGTCTTGGAGAAAATCTTTTTAAGTTGAGTTTGTTTGGGGTCTTTTGATCTTTGTGAACTTGGATAGCCAAATCTCTCCACACATTTGGAAAGTTCTCAGTCATTATTTCTTTATATATGCTTTCTACTCCCTCTCTTCTCCTTCTGGGACTCCAATAATTAGCAGATTGCTTCTCTTGGTGGTATCCTATAGTTCATGTAGGCTTTCTTTACTCTTTTTCATTCTTTATTCTTTGTTCTTCTCTGACTAGGTAATTTCAATAATCCTGTCTTCTACTTCACATATTTTTCTTCTGCTGCTGGAACTAATCTGATGATGATGCTCTTTACTACATTTTTTAAATTCATTTATTATAATCTTTAGCTTTAGAATTTTTCTTTGGTTTTCTTTATGATTTCTATCTCTTTATTAAACTTCACATTTTGTTTATGTATTCTTTTCCTGATTTTGCTGAATTGTCTTCCTGTGCTTTCTTGTAACTCATTAAGCTTCCTTAAAACAGCTATTTTTAATACTTTATCAGGTAAATTGCAGACCTCCATGTCTTTGAAGTGTGTTACTGGAAGATTATTGTGATCCTTCGGTGGTGTCATATTTCCTTGTTTATTTATTTATTTATTTTTATGTACTTTGAAGTCTTGAGTTTCTGTGTTCACATTTGAGGTACCAGTCACCTCCTCCAGTCTTTACTGACTGACTTCAGTAAAGAAATAGTTTCTGTCAGTCCTGCTAGGGACTTTGAGGTTTTTTTCAGACCTTCCATAGATATGCCTGTTCCACACTTCTTGCTCCCTCTTGTGGCAAAATTCTTAAGCTTGTATACCTTCCCTTGATCCTGCAACACAACAGACCTGGTGCTGACAGCCTCCTTTTTGCTTTCCCAAGGGCAGTGCTAAAATTCTAGTTTGTGGTCTCTTCCTGGCCTGCAGGTTCAGGCCAGTTTTCTGTACATGCTCACTAGTCTTCTGTCAAAGCCCACTTACACCGCTTTTGGGAGCACACACAGGGACCTTGCATAGCGTGGGGCTGTGTGTAGATGGCACCATGGAGCACTAGGGGTCCCCTTCCACCAACTCAGGGATCCACAAGAAAGGTGTGCCAGCAGCTCATTGGCAGGTTTCCCCAAGGAGTCTGTGATGTAGTAGGATCTGCATCCTTTTTATTCAATCACAGCCCTGAATGCTACTGTCCTAGCTACTTACCTCCCCCTGTTGTGCAACTCACAGCTCAGTACTCTGGATAAGGCAAAAGAGAAATGGGCCTCTTTGGCAGCATACTGTACAGCTGGTGAAACTGGTTATTCACTCACATGTTCACATTTTCACCAACAGTAGAAATCACAAGTTGAGGAGGGTTCTCTTGACACTGAGCTATGTCACTTCCAAGGGGAGAGATGATGCAGGTTAGGTCAAACTGTTTCTCTTACCCTCTCCAATGAGTCCAAACTCTTTTTTTTTTTTTTTTTTTTTGGCTCTAATAGTGTGTTGGAACTTCTCTACTGGACTCCTGAACTTCCAAAAAACTCTCTAGTCTGTGAATGATTGTCTAGGTCAGTGTTCTCCAAGACTTTTTCTTTCTCTCTCTCTCTCTCTCTTTCTTTTGCTTCCTCACTTGCTCTCACTATCTTTCCCCCTCTGCATGCACACAAAAAAGAACTCATGTGAGCACACAGCAAGATGGCAGCTGCCTACAGGCCAACAGAAGAAGAGGGGTCACAATGAAACCTATCTTGTCATTGCCTTGATTTTGAACTTCCTAGCCTCCGAGCTGTGAGAAATAAATTCTTCCTTAAGCCACATAGTCTATGATATTTTGTTGTGGCAGTCTGAGCAGGTTAATGCACTATGTACTCACATTTTTACAAGGATTTAAGGCCCTCTTTCCATACTTAAGTTTCATTTCTATGTCAGAAAGAAAACCTAAAAAGATAGCAAATCTCATAATAATAGGTGTCTTCTGAGTGCTAAATATAGGCCAAACAAATTAAATACATACACATAAAGTTATTACAGTCCTAATTACTTCTAATAACTAATTGTGCATATTTATGTTGAGAGCCATGATAAGATAAGCAGATAAATCAGTGGATCTTGCATTTAAAATGTTTGAACCTCTCTCTACTCCCATCTCCCAGGGTCTTGACACATGTGTTTTTCCTTCATTTCCTCTTTGCCTCTCTAAGCCATCATTAAGCCCTCAGCTTAAATGTTGCTTCAGCTGGAAACTTTTCTTAACCTGCAGACTAGGTATGGTTTCCCATTATGTGTTGTACATTTCTGAGGACTTCATAACTTTTATTTTGTAACAATTTCAAACCCACTATATTAGCCTGTGTTATCCAGAGAAACAAAATTAATATAATGAATATATAGAGAAAAAGAGATTCATTATAAGGAATTGGTTCATACAATTATTGAAGCTGTGAAATCCAAGACCTACATTTGGCATGCCAGAGACCTAGCAGGGCCAATGGTTCTAGCACGTCTAAAGACCTGAGAACTAAGAAAGTCCATGGTGTAAATTCCAGTCTGAAGGCTGACAGACTTGAGACCCAGTTCAAGTCCAAAGGCAAGAAAAAAACTGATATCCCAATTCAAAGCAGTCAGGTAAAAGGAGATCTCTCTTACTCATGGGAGGATCAGGCTTTTTGTTCAATTCATCCTTCAACTAATTGGATGAGGCACACCCATATTAGGGAGAACAATCTGGTTTACTCAGTCTATCAATTTAAATGTTAATGCCATCCAAAGAAACCCTCACAGACACACCTAGAATAATGTTTGACCTAATGTCTGGGTACCCTGTTGCCCAGTCAAGTTGACATATAAAATTAACCATCACACCAATTATTACTTTTAAATAATAATGGCATAAGAACTGTGTCTGACTTGCTCACCTAATATCCCTAGTGCACCAAAATAAAAGGTACTTGGTAACTATATATATATAGTTTTTTTCTTTTTTTGCAGAATAACTGACTAAACACCCATTTAAGAGCACTAGGTTAATCTTTATATGGATATAAAATTATTATGACTGGGGCTTCCCTGGTGGCGCAGTGGTTGGGAGTCTGCCTGCCGATTTGGGGGACACGGGTTCGTGCCCCAGTCCAGAAGGATCCCACATGCCGTGGAGCAGCTGGGCCCATGAGCATGGCCACTGAGCCTGCGCGTCCGGAGCCTGTGCTCCGCAACAGGAGAGGCCACAACAGTGAGAGGTCCGTGTACCGCAAAAAAAAAAAAAAAAAAAAAAAAAAAATTATTATGGCTATGATGGATTTGAGAGTACATGTATCTTTTGTCTGAATCTCCATTTACAATGTACCAAGACTTCATCCCTTGAAAATCTTGTCCATTCAACAAAGCAAAAAATTTCTGGACTCATCTATGTTTTTCAAACAATGCTTTAGTAATTCCCATTACAAATTCAGTTGAGATAAATGTCTTTTGTTTTGTGATGAAATTCATATATTACATATTTAAGGCTTTATTATATATAATCTCTATATTATTTATTATGTATTATATTACATAAATTCCCTTCATTGATTCCACATTACTCTCTAGATATATTCTTATATGATTTGAGGCAAATTTTATATATATATATATATATGTTATATATATAATTACATATATTATTATATAATGAGACCAATTTCCCAAAAAATTGTCAGTATTTGCTTTCTCTATTTCATCACTCTTGTCTGGCCTCATCTTGGCTTTTGCTAAGTTACCAATGGCTCTTCTGTGTCACTAAATGTAATGACTAATTTAAAATCTTCATCAAACTTGATCTCTCCACAGCATTGATACAACTGACATCTTACTTCTTTTGAAAATACACTTCTCCCCCTAACCTTCTGGGACACCATGGTTTCTCCCTAACTCTCTACTCTCTGCTTTCTGAGTCTTCTATGGGGTAATCCTCCTCTCCTTCCTCCTTTTCTGACTCCCAACTGTTACAGGTTCTCCCAGCTTCATGCTAGATCCTCTTCTAAATTGCATTTTCTCAGTTAGCTTCAACTACCATCAATATGGAGATGACATTCAGATTTATCTTTCCACATGGATCTTTCCTCTGTTTTCCACACCATATACCCAACTAAGACATTTAATTTGTATGTTGCAAATCCCATCTTATCCTCTGCCTCCTCCAAATCCTGATCATTTTCCAGTGTTCCCAATCTCAATGAATGTTAACAGTACATTATCAGTTGTGTAAATGAGAATTCTAAGAATCTCTGTTGGCACTTCCCACTCCATCATACGCTTAATTCTAGAATCACCCTGTTGATTCTCTCTCATGTAGTTCTCTTAATTTCCTCCACTTCTTTCTCTTTCGCTCCCTACTCTGGTGTCCCAAGTTTAAGATAACATTACTTCTGGCCTGCTTGACTGTAATGATCTGTTAAATTTTTCTTCCCCTGAGTTTATTTCTGGACACTCCAATCTATTATCCATCTGCAACCAAAGAGACCTTTTCAAAAGGGAAGACTAATCATATATTCCCAATATTCAAAACACTTCACTGGGTTTCCTTTATATTTAGCTATGCCTTCCCCAGTCTTTCCAGATTCATCTTTAACTTATCTCCTTCTATCCTTTTATCTCACTTTCTTCTCCACTGTACCCTAGACACATGGGCCTTGTCTTGTTTATTGAATGCTTCATATTTTTTCACAAGCTATGACCTTTGTAAAATTCCCACCCCAATACACCCAGACATAGTTTATGCCAGTTAACAGATAGGCACAAGCCTCAGGAAGGCTTTTTCTGACCCCCTGACACTAATTCCCTTAAAGCATCATGTACCTCTAATTTGGATTACATGTTATTGTACTTATTTTATTATTTTATACATGTCTCTTTTCCTTAGTAGATTGCAATGTCCATCAGCATAACTATGATGTCTCTTTTATTCACAGCTATGTCCCCAGATTGTGTCTGGCACATTGAGTAATAAATGATGAAGCTAAATAAATAAAAATTTATTCATTGTTGATTCTGTGCAGGTACCACAGGCTCATATAAAAATATGTTCGGGATTTCTCTTACTCTCAAAGTGCTTACCTTTTGGGTTAGAAGATAAACATAAATAGAAATGAAAATGAAATATTACACTAAGTAATTAACATCTAATGCTATGACATGAAAAGTCTCAAAACAATTTTTAAATAATTTACAAAGTAATATAAGAAGTAAGATATTTATAACCAGAATAGTGAATTATCATTTATGGATGAAAACAGTATTGAGCTTGACCTTTAAATATATAAAAATGTTGGAGAGTCAAAATGGAAAAGGTAGAAGTTTGGGGGGAGAAGAATAGAATGAACAACACTCCAGAGACAGTCTAGCCTTGGAGATCAAGATTAATGGTGATGCCCTCCTAATAGCCCTTAAAGGGCTCTAATGTTCTATGGAAGTGAAGAGAGACTGTAGTACTAGAATATTATAAAAACTAGACTGTGGTATGATAAGAATTTTAATAGCAGGAAATCCTGAAACAAAGCTTCAGTACTGTATTTCTACAAAGTACTAGAAGAACCATTGCTGCATAACTGACATGTGGGAAGAAAAGGTGTGAAAAACCAACGGGCTGGCTAAAAATAATTTTTAAACCAGTTGCAAAATTGTAGTCTTATTGCACAGTTCCCTGAATCTAATGAGATATTTAGAATTGTCAACACGTAAAACAGGATATGTGTTTTCCCCCTTACTAATAAGAACTATTCCATGTCTTCAACATCTTAGTTTTCATGCTTAGATGTACACATAGAATCTTCTTTTAAAGAAAACTGACCTACAGATGATTTGTCAACTATCCTTGGAAATTGATCTATCATCTTGAAAGCTATGTTTTTCTTGAAATGCTACCTCTAAAAGAATAGAGTTGCAGGTTTGGCAATACCAAACACAGACACATTACTTTATCTGTGAAATCATCATTTTGCAATATAAGAATTAAGAAATTCACAGCCTCTTTCATGGAATTTCCTACATAGAAATCCTAATGTAAATATTAATGCTATACTGATCTATAACTTTTCTGTGGATATGTATCAATAACAAATATCAAAGTATTCCACCAGATCTCCAAATGATAATGACATCAAGCTGGAAATTATTCAATATTCAGAAACAGACTTCTATTTAATATGATTCTCATCAAATTAACATATCACATAATTTTAAGAGTCAAATGTTTCCACAAGTCTTGTTTTGAAAAAGATCAATTTCCTCTCCCCCTCACCACCATCCTTGCTTCTTGCTCCATGAGACATCCATTTTATTGCTTAATTTCAGACTTAGGCATTAGCTATTGACTTCCAGCTATGGAAGCTGAGAATCTCACTCTCTAGCAATCTCCTCCCTCACCTTGGATCCCACCATATTTACACTTTCCATCCTTCATCCTCTTAATGAACACATCTCATAATTTTTATAGATTCACATTCAATGATTATTTTAACCATGCAAAGCAATTCACCACTGAATTGTAAGATACATGATATCATCTTGTTTCCTGCACAACCTACTGTTTTTCCTGGAGTTAATAATTGTCTTTTTTATAGCTTGCTTAACTTTTTCCTGTAATTATCACTAGTCTAAATCCAAACTCTCTGCCAATCACTTAATCTCTATGAACAAAACATATTTGGTATTCTATCTATTACATCTTTTTGCGGTAACCACTCATGTAGCCTTCTGACTCACTCTAATCTAAATGTACAGAATAGCTGTCAGTGTAAGTCCTCTCTTCTTGGGGGATTCTCTTTATTTATCTTTTCAGTTGAATCCAATCTTCACTGGACTCCTTGTTTTCCTCTTTCTTCTTTATCCATTCATTTTCCTGAAGTTTATACTTTAGTAAATTTCTAAGAAAATATGCTTGAGAGGTAAATATTTTTAATCATTTCATGTCTTAACAAATTTATTCTCTTCATATATATTTAGTATAGAATCCTTGTTTGAAACTTATTTCCCTTAAATTTTTGAAAACAACTCTATTCTCTTTAAAATTCCACTGATGTTCAGATTCTCAATTCATTCTTATTTTTTAATCATTATTATGAAATCTTGTTTTTGGAAAATTGTTGAATACTCTTTTTTTTTTCTCCAGTGTTCTAAGGTTTCATGACAATTGTTGTAGTGCATATCTTATTTTACTCATTGTGGTTGGTACTCAGGAATATTTCAACCTGAACACATATCTTTCAGTTCTGGGAAATAATTTAAAACTATTTCTTTGATGATTATCTCCTCTATTTTCTTTACTTTCTCTTTCTAAACTGGCCCTTTAATTTTTTTTAATCTTCCCTTCCTTAATCCATCTCATTTTCCTTCTGTTTTTTTGAGGAGAGATTTTTCTCAGCTTTATTTTCCAAACAATTTAAAATTTTTTTCCACTATCATATTTTTTAAATTCCAGTAGTACTTTTAATTTTCTAATTATTAAACTTTTAATAGTCCCATGTCCTTATTTCATAAAAGTAATATCTTCTCATATCTCTTTATTTATGTTTTTTCTAATCTTTCTTATCTTGCAGTCTCAATTTCCTGCAAAGGATTTTCCTCCTCTGTGAAAGATTTTGTCTTAGACTCTAATAGAAGTGGATTTCCTTCATTGCCTGGTGATTCCTTGCTGCCTGATCATAATGAAAAGTGGAGCTGATTGGAAGCTCTCTGCTCATGGTATGGATTCTTTATTGTTGGGTTCATTGTAGGGTTGTCTGGCTGGGCAATTAAATATAGAGAATCCCAGCATCATCATCTTTAGATTTTCTTCTCTTGGGCTAGTTAAATTCCATGGAGAAGGTTTTTCCAATCTTCTCTCTAGAGGGTAAGAGTCTGGCTGCCAGTATCCTGGGAGACAAGTGGTATAAAAATCTAAAAGGACTTCAACTCTCCATACGTAATCTTCCATTTAACATCTGTTTTTTTCAGTGTAATATCCTTACCCTCAACTACACTTCTTTGCCAATCCACTATACCTTTTCCAGAGAAGAAATTTCCAGTCTTCCACCAGGGTGGAGAGGGACAATTGCCTAGGTACAAACAATGGTAGAATGAATAAATGTGACTAAAAATTTCATATATGAGTTTTCAACCAATCATCCATTTTTAGCACTCTTCCAGAAGTAATTGTAGTAGCCAACTGGTGTGGCTTTTATAGGTTCTGTGACATAATTACATTTGTTTGTTAGAATTTGTCACTCCTGATTTATGATAAAATTTTCTGCAATCTGCCAAGTCAGTTACCATTCATTCATTTGCTTTCCAGCTTCTAAACTTAAGGGTTGTCTATTTTACTTCTCTCTCTCTCTTTTTCTTTTTTTTTTTTAATCCCTGTACTATCATATTAGTAGGGTTTCAGGGGAGTTGATGTAAATATGTGTGTTCAATCTGCCATCTCTAGACTTCTTGATTATCTCCCTAGTCATCTGTATTAATGAACATTAATCAGTGGTTTTGTAGGATTATGCAATGTTATGTGCAGAAGTACCAAGAAATGGGTCTGGCATCTTATAATACACACTCAATAAATATTTATTACCCCTTCCTTTAGAAGCAGCAACTGCAATCACCTCCTCCTTCTTACTCTCTTATCCTGGCTGTTCCATCCATTCTCACTCTACTAATAAAGACACTGAGGACCAGAGGGATTCATATAAGTTATCCAAGGACATATGAACCATTAATGTCAGAGAGACTTAAATATTTTCCTTTATTGCCTTTTTGTATGTATATATCATTCTTTTTCACTCTGAATTCTTATATATAAGGATGTTAGTATTCCTTTCGCAAAATTGGGCTTGGCATTTTTTACAATACTAACAGTTGAGTATACTATAGATACAGAAGATGGTAATACAAATAGTCCACAGTGCTTAATTGAAAAGGAACTATAACTGCTCAGCCATGCCAACAACTAGCCTATGGCATAGCTAGCTGGCTGTGGATTGGCAATACTTGCTCTAAACAATGCTTAGAATTTTCACACTTCTCCATAAACCAAGTAGAAATATAACTATTTCTAAAAAGATCACAGCTCCATTTTGCAATGTGTGCCATTCTTGTTCCCATATCACCAGTCTGAATGCTGGTGTCAGTAAGCCTAGGTAAGACTATCTGAGGAACTTTACAAAATAGATCCTCAGGTCTCACTATCAGAGAATCTGATTCTATAGATCCTGCTGGAACCTATATTTTCATTTTAAATGTTCTCAGGTGATATGAGGTACACTCACGTTTAGAACCACTCTAGTAGTGTACAAGTTATCTGGATAGAGCATACATATAGGGATATTTTCTTAATGGATCAGTAAAATGTCCCAATAAAGATTTTGGACATTTCTACTACAGATTTCTGTTTAGGTGGCTCCAAAAGATCATTTGAGTAAATATTCTTCTTGATCTTGCAACTCTGAGTACATTTTCTAACCCTGGATGACTGAGCAGAAGAGGGAGCTGCAGCGGCAAAGAAGGCACTTGGGACCTTGTTGCATTAAGATGTTAAGCTCTAAATGAATTCTTCAAACAGTGTCACTAAATTTTATTGTCAAAAAGAACTAAAGATTATGCTATCTACTACAAAATCTTTATTGGCAAATAAGCTGAGGTTTAAATAACCTAAATATTTTATCTATAGTCATAACTCTAATTGTTGACATCAAAACCAGATCTTCTATGTCTGGAGGAATTTTATTTCCACCACACCACTTTTCCTGAACTATGTTCTTAAGAAACATGGGTGTTCCAAAAGATGTCACTAAGTGTTTGAGAATGGGGGGATATAAATTTTGAGTAAATGTATTTTGAATTTCCATAAGGGGTAACTGTGGACAGTCTTTCCTGTTTGACCATGTAAAATTCTAGTCATAATGACCATTAAAATTTTACAGAAGCTCATAAAACACTTTGGGAAATCATCTCTATTCTTTGTGGCTTAATTCTGTCAGCATTTCTGTGTAATTGTTCCCATGGAGGATTTCGTGTTAAATCATATTAACTTGGTGCAGATTTTTTTTCTTGTTACTGTTTGGACAGTAATATCCAAAACTTCACTAGTGAATAGACAGGATATTGTACTAAAGTTCAAAGATATAACACTCTACCCTAAAGGGCTTTAGCAAGTCAGAAATTCTTTGGGATAATATATTTGTAGTTTCAATTTCTACACTTGATTTTCTGTTGTAATCTGCAGAAGTCATTACATTTGTGTATGAGATCAGGAACTATGCAGTTACATTATTGTCACTACTTTGGAAATTCTTGACCTTGATCTATACAGAATATGTCTACACTTGCTTTAACCGTGCTATTATTACTTCCATTTCCCCTATTCTATTTTTCCTTTAATGTGCCTTAAGTTCCTCAGATAAAAGGATTATCAGAAGTACAAAGTGTTGTATTATTACTATAATCATAAAACCTCTTCAGTTCATCAGTGAAAGTTTGGTCCATTGACTAAAATGGTCTAAATTTTTTGAAGTATGCTACCAACATATTTCTGAGGACTTATAAAAATTTTGAAGGACATATATAGAAGTATCGTCTGTCTTTTGAATGCTCAAATACCAGTTTCTAGAATTATATGTTTAGTTTCTCTAAAGACATTCTGAATGTAGCTTTCCCCCTTATTTTCCGAGATGGATAGGAATTATTATGTCCATCAATATTCTCTCTAACAGTAATCAGACAAATGGTTAAAGTTGCTTGTTTCAAAGACATTGACAATTTCAGTCAACACTGCCATCAAATTAGAAGGTCATTAAGAAAGAGTTGGAGAGGAAGATCTGTAAGTTTTTGCTTACTTTGCTCCTTCTCAAAGGAATAAATATCATCAAGAATAGACTGGCTGGTACCTCTGAACTGATGAAAATTATCTGAAAAGTGTTTTTCTATGAAGGGCACAAAGAAAATCCAGACATTTTGATCATTAGAAATGTGCAGTAATAGTTTTCTCAACCTATATACTCTCAAACAGAGAAGTTGACTCCATCTCTTTGTATGCAAATTCCTTTCCCAGGTACCACTAAAATTCTAATTTACCTAGTAAGAAGCTTTACACATAAGTTATTCTCCCTTTTTGATCATCACTTTCAGTCTCCAAACTCTGGTCACTGCCATGTTTCTTTCTATTTCTAGGCACAGTCTACCATCTTTTTTTTTTTTTTTTTTTTTTCCGGTACGCGGGCCTCTCACTGCCGCAGCCTCTCCGGTCACGGAGCACAGGCTCCAGATGCGCAGTCTCAGCGGCCATGGCTCACTGGCCTAGCTGCTCTGCAGCATGCGGGATCTTCCTGGACCGGGGCACGAACCCGCGTTCCCTGCATCGGCAGGGGGACTCTCAACCACTGCGCCACCAGGGAAGCCCTACCATCTTTTCTCATCTTACAACTGAGTTATTGCATATTTTCCTATCTGATATTTTTTTCTTTTTAAAGTTAAATTAATTTTATTTTCTAACAGAGGTTGTAAATTTCTTAAGGGCAGTTACAGTCTTATGCTTCTTCTGTATACACGTACACAGTACTGTAAACTTCACTGGAACTCAAAAATACTTGTTGATTTTGATTCATTAAAGCCCAGAGACAGTGGGAAGTTCAAATGAAGCACTAAGAGGAGATATCCTTACTCTTTGAATCTAATTACAGAAATTCTAGATTTCACCTCCTGTGATGAGTTCAATAACACTGATGTCCAGAATGAGATGGACACAAATGGTGCCATGGCATGGATGTTAGGACCCTTCGATGGGTTAAAGTAGGATAAAGTAGTAGAAGATTAAATGATTTACAATAATCATGGTATATTTTTCTCTACAACTCAAGGTTGTTTTGCTACCTTGAAAATTTATCTTATATCTACATTTCATTAGAAAAGACCTTACATGTAAAAGAAAGAACTGAGAGAAATTTTAATGAAAATATTGACCCTGAGTCTTTTCCCTAGAGGGTCAGAGAACATATTCTCATAAACGCTCAGGAGCTCTCAGGAGCAATAAGTTAGAGTGGTCAGGAAACAGAGAAGGTCTTGCTTGCATGCTTCTACCCAGTGAAGTAAATGGAGTCAAATGACTCCACTTGAGATTGGGGCTGAAGAATGTAACAGAATGAGACATGTGCAAGCATAAAGATAACATTTCAAATAAAATTTAACATCATGCTATAACATTATGCAATAACAAAGGACAGGGGCAAGAAATCCAGACCTTGTGCCTAGCTCTTTCACCAGTGTGATTTGTGAGCCCATATCTCCCTGATCCTTAGCTTCCTCACCCATGCAATAGATGATGCTAACGATGCTTACCTGGCAGGAATGTTGTGAGGTAGAATGGAAGACAGATTGTCATGGTGTAATAAGCTTTTTATTGACAGATTAATAAAGGACCAATTCTTTTCTCATATATGAAAAAATAGCCTGCAGTAGAACCATTTAAAGAAATTATACTTCCAAAAATGTGAAAAGGAGAATGTTCTTAGGTATGCCATGGTCATGTAGTCACATGGTTCTAAAAGTCCAGAATTTTCATCTCAGTGGAGACTTGTAGAGTATCAACAATAGTTCTATGTCCTGGTGACCCAGAACCAACCTAGATCTTTATTGCCTTTATCTTTGTCACCCAGCAATAACACCCACAACTTTGCCATGTTTCAGGCCTCGATAATCTTAGTATTTATTGAAAAAGAACTTGTAGATCTTGACAAGTGAAATACCAATAAACAGAAGAATAGAAGGGTTAATCCAAGAGACAGATAAGAAAGCAGTCCATTCACCAAGTAGTGTGCAATAGACTCCAGAAACTGGAAATTCATGTAGTATTTATGAATCACAGATAATAAGCAGTATACAATTTCTAAGGGTATGGGGGAAGGATGGAGAAGCCTCAATACCTAGGATTTTTATTAGACAAAGAAAGGAAGGATTTTATGCTCCCTATCCCCTCCACTAAGACAGCATTTGGTAGAGGATGTCATTTTAAAGAAAGGGTCAAATTTCAAGCCTTCTGCTTGCTTTTTATGCTACTAAAGGTGAAAACTCAAGATAGAAGGGTTTTGTTACTGTAATTTTTTCTATTTATTTTCTTAGGAAATACCTTAACAATCCTTTTTGGTTGTGAAAGACAAAGTTGGCATGATCTGAAGGCTCTTTACTTTTCTGCATAAAAGAGGAACAGAAGTTTTTGAATTTTCTTCTTGCAGATCCCAAGAGAAGTTGGGGGACCCCAGAGAAACAGGGTGTAGGAAAAATGGTATCTCAAAAGGGGGAAGAACAAGCTCTAGAAAACAAAGGCTGGGGAATTCCCTGGTGGTTCAGTGATTAGGATTCCATGCTTCCACTGCAGGGGGCATGCGTTCCATCCCTGGATGGGGAACTAAGACCCCGCTTGCCGCGTAGTGTGGCCAAAAAAAAAAAAAAAATTAAAAACAAACAAATAAATAAATAGAAATCCACCAATTAAAAAAGAAAAGGAATACAGAGGATGTAAAATGGGGGATGGTATAGTAAATATTTGTTTTACATGCTTAACATCTATCTCTCTTTTGCCTGTTAACCTTTCCTGCAGGGCACATAATTCTAATGTAGTCCTTTAGAAAGATTCTCTCATTCTTTCTACCCCTCCCTGGTGCTACTACTACTGCTGCTGCTACACACACACACACACACAAAACACAACACATTAACACAAACCATAGTGACAAACAAGTGGTCTATACTGTAATTTGATATATAGACATTATTACACTTAACTCCTAGTAACTAACTCATATTCAAATTCCTCCAGTTGCCTCCCCCTTCCCCTCAATTTTTTAACTTTTTTTTCTTTCTAACAAGATTTTAATCTAGATTACCCATGATACCGTATTGTCCCACTGCAGCTAGTAAATAATGCGAAAGGTGATGTATTTTCATCAATGGATACTCAGTTCCCCCCAACATTTTTCTCCCATAGTTTTAACATCTATTGATGGTCCTTGTTATGTGTATTTTAAAAGATGTCTCTCTAGTTTTACCTTTTATTTTAACATTTATCTTTTACCAAGTTCTGTCCAAAAGTCTGGACATAATAGAGCATGTCTAATAGAGTATGCTGATTTTTTCTTTAGAAAAACAGCTCTATAGGACTTTTTAAGTGTCATCAGAAAGCTCCTTTTCCCAGATCATTTATTTTTTTTAAATTTTGATCATATCTAATTCAAGAAAAAATATCTTGATATTCTGTTAGAAAACATACTGTTTTCCTGGGATACCAAAAAAATTGAATTTCACCTTTTGCCAATTGAAGAGCCAGGAAAGCATGCCTAAATTTTCCTTTAAAGATTTCTAAGACTCAAGGACTCTATCTCTGCATGAAGTTCTCAGTGAAATCTATAACAGTTCTGAGCACAGAGGGAAATGTGATAAGAGATGTGGGTCCCACATCTTTCAGCACATGCATGTCAATCAAAATCAAAACAAAAGAAAAATTCCTAATAATTTTAACATTCGTTTAAAAAATCTCAGATGGAAAATGCTATGTCTAACTTATTCAATAATTATTAGACTATGAACTGTAAAAGTTTTAATTCATTAATTATTGTTCTCAAAGTCTCATTAAATAGAATTATTTTAATAGAAATATATTCCTCCCTGCATGTAACTTCTTTCTTCAGAACAATGCTCTATTTTGTCATTTTTAGCACCTGTTAAAAAGTGCAATCTTCATAAAGAACATAATTCTTAATATGGCACACACAATGTATGAAGTCTGTTAAGATGTTTATCACCTCATGAATTACACATATATCTTTGCAATGGGTCTTCTTGCCTCCATTCCCTTCTAAATTCATTGTCTCACTAAATGAATCTTTTAAAGGTACCAGTTTTCACATCTCATGACATTGCTGTAAACATTCAGTAACTTATCACTGCTTATATAATCAAGCTTAAATTTAACATTCTGTGATTTTAGTCTTTTGCATTTTACCTCTTCTCTCCAGTCTCACCTTTCCTCATTTCCATCAAGATGGCCTGATTCCCATTTGTATGGGCCATTTTACCACTTGCACAGGCAGGTGTACCTAGAAACTAAGAAAGTTTACTTCAGGGCCTCTTACTTGTGCAAGCCCCTAGAGGAGCCTGTCCTAACTTTGTTTTCATAATTTTATTTTATTTTCCCTAAAGAGACCTCCAAAAAACCTTGAACTTCCCTGCCTATATGTCAAATACTTTAACTCTATTCTCTTATTTTAAAATAATACCCCAGCTTTTTGTGTCTACTTTTCCTTCTGCTTTTCACTCTGAACACTGAAATCTCTTCTTAAAGGCTCAAATCAACTCCTGTTTCCTCCATGACATATCTCACAGCTACTAGGACCTTCTGGCACTATTATATACCCTTATTCTTTTATATGTCTCATTTTTTTTTATCATGTTTTAAAATAGTGTGTTATCATCTTGTTTTTTATGTGTCCTGTAAGCCATCTCAAATACATTTGGAACATGGACAGTATATGTACATACATACCTACATACATAAATATGTTTCACAACTCTCCAACTGAGAATTTTTGCCTGTTATTAATTTGTTTAAATTGCTTTTTTTGTTCTCTAAACAAAAATATGTAGATATTTTATTTTAGTCCAGGTAGTAGGATGAGAATTTCCAAATTTAGTGCTTAATAATGCACATAGTATTTTGTATGTCATGAACATTTACTCACAAAATATTTGGTATGTACCAACTATGTACTAGGAATCTGCTATGAATTAGGAATAGTTCAATAGTGGCTACAAATAATGAACAGACACAAGTCAGAATATTAATGCTATTATGAGGAATCACGCATATTGAGGGAGCACTGATGCAGCAAAAAAAATACACATACATACACACATACACATATATTTCTCTAATTTTTTACACAAATGGTAGTATCCTATACACACACTTATTTTGATTCTCTTTTTTAATTTAACGTATTTGAGAGATCATCCAAATTATACATTAAAAAACCCTTATAATTCATCTCCACTGATTGTGTATTCCATAACTTATTTAACCATCCATTTACTGCTGGCCATTGATTTGTTTCCAATAATTTCCTATTTCACATAATACAACAATGAATAAACTTTCACATAAATTATTTTTCACATGGGTAGGACTCTGTAAAAAACTTTTCTAGAAATAAAATATTTTATTAAAGGGTGTATATAATTGAAATTTTAGAGAAACTTTTTGTATTAACATTCCTTAAAGAGGAGACTTATTTTAGAGGAGCTTCATTACAACTTCTATGGTTTGATATATTAATACATTAAAAAATAGTAAATGTAATTGGATTAAAAATAATTAACATATGAAAATTCTCAGCCTCTCTACAGCTCCTGCTCTTAAATAGGGAGCTGCTTTTGCTTGTTCAGTTTAATTCCCCTTACACACCTTCATATATATATATTAAAAAAATTGTAGGGAAAAGGGTTAGTAAGGAAAGGGGTATATTGAGAAGATATCTGCTGGAGAAACTAGAAGGTATAAGGGAAAAGAAAACCAGAAGGATTGCTGAGTTCTAAGGTTAATTTCATATTGTTTAAAGAAATTCAAAGAAAAAAATAGATCTATTTCAAAATTGTGTGCTTTTTATTGTATAGCAAATCACTCTAATACTGGATCAAATGGATCTAGTATTTAATAGGCCTACATTGGGAATGAGGGATTGGCATGTTGGATTTTGGATATGAGGTACAGTTCTATGTTATATCCTTAGTTCAAATTATTATTCTAGCCCAAGTCAAGTACAAGTTTCACTATGACCACAAGACTGTTGAAAAAACACAACAGAGGGTTAGTAGGTAATCAATCCAGATCTTGGACTAATAGTAAAGTCAGAAATATCTAAGGAACAACAGTAAAGTCAGGGTTGCCAATTATGGGAGAATGTCCTTTACAGAATGGAAGTTATCAGCAATGAAAAAAAAATGTTGAGGTTCTATTATTATTTAATTAATAAAAGAAGTCTGAGACCCCCTTTTCAGGAAGTGGAAACTGGAAATAAAGTTATTCTTGACATCAGCAGGCACTCAGCTTATAAATTTTGTTTTGTTTTACTTATTCATTTATTTTTAGTAACAGCCCTTTTGAGATGAATAGAGGGGAACCACACAAATACTGCTCATTTGTGTTTAAAACCTCTGCCTAATTCAAACTAGATTCCCTATAGACATGCTAATGTTATAAGATGTATCTAGAGTAAGCATACAAGCTCTAGGACTCACCAACCTCAGTCTGAATCTTACCTCTGACAATTCCTAGCTATGTGAGTCTGATCAGTTTTTCTCTGTATACCTCAGTTTCCTAATATATAAACTAGGAAAAACAGAATTTACCCTATGGGATTTTATTGTGAGGGTTAAATTAGTTAACTAATATAAAGATCTTTAATAAGGTTCCCATTTTGCCTATGATGAAATATCTTGTAACATACCAATGGTTTTAACAAGAAAAACTAGAACAAAAAAAGTGGAATTAAAAAAATAGACAAAATTTCTCAACGTGGAATCTATGGACAAAATTGCTGGAGCTTGTGAACTTGAATGGGAATAATTATTATGCCATTTTCTTCACTGACCTCAAACTAAAATTTAACATTTTCTTCAATTATGAAAATAACCCAAAATCACATTAGTATTAATAGTATCTGTGATATTATGAACAATAAAATTATAGATATTTTTACTTATTACACTTGTGCATATTTTAAGATATGATTTATGCTTATACAATGTGATGGTTAGCTTTATATGTCAACTTGGCTGGACCATGATGCCTAGATATTTGGATTACTCTGGGTGTTATTTGGGATGTTTCTGTAAGGCTGTTTTTTGGATGAGATTAACATTTAAATCAGTGAACTTTGAGGAAAGTAGGTTACTCTCCAATAATGTGAATGGCCCTCATCCAATTAGTTGAAGGCCTTCATAGAACAAAGACTGATCTTCACTGAACAAGAAGGAATTCTGCCAGCAGATGGCCTTTGGACTTGAACTGAAACATTGGCTCTTACCTACATCTCCAGGCTGCTAGCCTACCTTAGAAATTTTGGACTTTCCAGCCTCTATAATCATATGAGTCAATTTCTTAAAATAAATCATATATATACACACACACACACACACACACACACACACATATTATTGGTTCTTTTTCTCTGGAGAACTCTAATACTTCTTACACTGAAATTATGGTAGTTGTTAAACCTGTTAAATATTACTATTCAATGTGAAATAAAGAAGTATGTATATTTTAACTCTAAATTCAAATACACATGTATATTTGATATAGTATTTCAATAAGATTATTTCCCTTTGTAACAATATTATTTTATTTTATATATTTAAAAATATTATTCTGAGAAGCTACCATAGACTTTTCAGATTAACAAATATGTCCATGTCAAAATAATGGTTAATACCCCTGGTTTAAGGACACTACAGAACTTGAGGGGCCCAGATTTCAAAGAGAAGGAAAAAGCAGAAGAGTGAAACTAACACTCTGAACCAATTTTGTCCTTGATGTTTTTAAACTGCATAAAAAAGATTATAAGAAATCAGGAATAAATCAGCTGAAAAGCTGAGATTTTAAGAAACCAGGAATAAATCAGCTGACTGTCTCATGATACTAAAAAAAACAAAAAGTATTATTCATAGAAAAAAGAAAGGGCACTGGTAAGACCCTTAGGCTCTCAGAAACACTTGAGAGCTATACCTTAGGAAAGGGGATAAAGTAGAGGTAGACTAAATCTTACAAAGATTTTAACCCAATTTCTTGCCAACTCAGACTTTGATTGGGTTGTGGTGACCTGTCCTTACTCTAGCTATCCACTAAGAATAGAGTGAATGGTCTGTGTGGTAGGTAGGTAGAGAGACAGATGTCAATACATAGATAGATATCACTTTTATACAAAATGCCTGTCATTCAGTTAAAAAATAATCAAGCTTCTATATCAGAGCCAAAAGAAAAAAAGATGATAAAAAGAGACCCACAGGTGATATGGAATTGAGATAAGACATAGAATTTAGAAAAACTACAATAAACATGACCAAGAGGATACAGAACAAGATGAAGCATTTCAGCATAGAAATTCTAGAACTGAAAACTAAAATATCTTAAAATGAAACAATAGATGGGTTTAACAACATATTGGACATGGAAGAAATGACTATTGAACTTAAAGGTATGTCAGCCGGAACTATTAAGACCGAGGCACAGAGGGGAAAACAGACTGAAAATACAGAAGATAGTTCTTGAGATATATGAGAATTAGTGAAAAGGTCTAATGTATAATTAGGATACTAGTAAGAAGAAGACAAAATGGGGCAGAAGCAATATTTGAAAAGCTAATGACTGAGTTTTAAGCAAAATTAAATAAAAACATTAAGCCATAAGATTCCTGTGAATTCTAAACAGAATAAATACACATAAAAACACACTTAGAGACACTATAGTAAAACTGTTAAAAATCAATGACAAGAATATTTAAAATAACAAGTAAAAACACATTTCCTTAAAAAGAGTAATGATAAAACTGACAATAAACTTCCTGATAGAAATGATGGACGTAAGAAAACAATAGAAAAATACATTTAAAGTGTTGAAAGAAAATAACTGCCAGTGTACAATTCTATACCTAATGAAAATATCCCTCAAAAATTAAGAGAAAATATGGGCTTCCCTGGTGGTGCAGTGGTTGAGAATCTGCCTGCCAATGAAGCGGACATGGGTTCGAACCCTGGTTTGGGAAAATCCCACATGCCATGGAGCAACTAAGCCCGTGCACTACAGCTACTGAGCCTGCGCGTCTGGAGCCTGTGCTCCGCAACAAGAGAAGGCCGCAACAGTGAGAGGCCCGCGCACCACGATGAAGAGTGTCCCCCCGCTCAACGCAAGTAGAGAAAGCCCTTGCACAGAAACTAAGACCCAACACAGCCAAAAATAAATAAATAAATAAATAAATAAATTTATTTTAAAAAAATTAAGAGAAAATAAATATGTTCAGGCAGAAAAAGAAAAACACTCAGACAATTTTCCCACAGTAATGACATAATACTACAAGAAGAGGGAAAAGATAAATGCAGTTAAAGTATTTGAAGGTTTTAGCACTGGCTATTAAGAGATATAAGTATATTTATATTAGATTTTAATAAATTAAAGAAAATATTATAATATCTAGGGTAACCAAACAGAGACAAAAATTTTTGAAGGAAAAAAAAATATCTGGCTAATTTTTAAAGGCAAGAAAAGAAATAAAAATAGATATAGAACATATGAAAAACAGATGAAAACCAAATAGGCAATAGGTAGATATAAGCTCAACTACGTCAACAACTATTTTACTTATAAATGAGCTAAAATTGCAGGAATAGATTTAGACAGTCAAGCAGGATTAAAAACATAGACAAAAACAAAACTATGGGCTTCCCTGGTGGCGCAGTGGTTAAGAATCCGCCTGCCAGTGCAGGGGATACGGGTTCAAGCCCTGGTCCAGGAAGATCCCACATGCTGCGGAGCAACTAAGCCCATGCACCACTACTGAGCCTGCACTCTAGAGCCCGTGAGCCACAACTACTGAGCCCACGTGCACAACTACTGAAGCCCGTGTGCCTAGAGCCCGTGCTCTGCAACAAGAGAAGCCACCGCAATGAGAAGCCCGCACACCACAATGAAGGGTAGCCCCTGCTTGCCACAACTAGAGAAAGTCCGCACACAGCAACGAAGACCCAACACAGCCATAAATAAATAAATAAATAAATAAAATTTATAAAAAAACACAAAAAACAAAATTATATCCTCCTTAAAAAGATATAACTCAGAAAGTTTACAAGTAAAAGAATAGAAAATGATGCAACAAGTAACGACTAAATGTAATCTGGTGCCACTAAGTATCTGTCAAATTTAGATTTTAAAGCAAAAGCATTATTAGAGGTAAGAAGGGATATTTCATATCAATCCACCAGAAAGACTAAATAAGAAAAGTTTTCACACATCTAATAACATAGATACAGGATTTCTTAGTAATTTCTAATATCTAATGAGAACTTTAAAAATCCAATAATAGTGAGAAATTTTAGCACACTTCACTTGAACTCTAATAATATTAAAGAAAGAAAACTTAATAAATAGAAATATATATCATAATCATGGATTGGAAGAATAAATATTTAAAACAAAAGGTCAATTTTCTCAGATTAATCAATGGATTCTTTGCAATTCTTATAAAAACCCTGGCAGAATTTTTTAATATATATATCTGTATGTTAGTTGTGGAGGATAGGCATATAAATACACTGATTTTACAATTTACTTGGAAATTCAAGGCGCCAAAGAAAGCAAAGACTAGCTTAAAGAAGAACGAAATTGAAGACGAGTTTGAAGAACAAACACACATATCAGATACCTAGATATATTCTAAAGCAGCGGTAGTTAAGAAAATGTGGTAAGGATAGACAGATGGGCTGATGGAACAAAAGAAAATCCACAAAAAGAGACTTAATACATAAAGCTGTTACTTGTGGGGGTTTTTTGTTTTGTTTTTTTACAAATGTGACAATGTAGTGTGGTTGAGAAAGAATAATCTTTTCAATAAATAGTACTGGATCAATCAGATCCACACATGAAAACAAATGACTCAACCCACACTTCCTACTGTATAAAAAATCAATTCCATATGGATTATGAAGCTAAAAATTAAAGAGAAAACAAGAAAAATTTTGGAAGAAACATGACAATTTCTTCTTGACCTTGAGGTAGGCAAGGACATAAAAGCACTAAATGTAAGGAAAAAAATAGAGTGTTAAATTTAACAACACTTAAATTAAGAAATTGTTCTTTTTCTAAAAGGTAGTTAAAAAATCCACAAAGTATAAGATAATATGTACAATACATGTTCAACGAAGTACTCATATATGTTCATCCTCCTCCCCACTCCCAATCCTTTAAATCATTATGAAAAATGCAGACATCCCACAGACTATGGGCAAAAGACTTGAACTGCACAAAAGAAGATATTTATACAGCCAAAAAGTGTGAAAGGATACTCAACAACGTATTAAAATTTCACACACATTCACACAAATTTTGAAGTCTCAAAAACAGTAATCATAAAAGATATGCAAATTAAAATTGCAATGAGATATACAAACACCCAGCAGATGACTAAAGTACAAAAGACAGATAGGGCTTCCGTGGTGGTGCAGTGGTTGAGAGTCTGCCTGCCGATGCAGGGGACACGGGTTTGTGCCCTGGTCCGGGAAGATCCCACATGCCGCGGAGCGGCTAGGCCCGTGAACCATGGCCGTTGAGCCTGCGCATCCGGAGCCTGTGCTCCGCAACGGGAGAGACCACAAGAGTGAGAGGCCCGTGTAACGCACAAAAAAAAAAAAAAAAAAAAAAAAAAAAGACAGATAAAATCAAGTCTTGAATGAATATGCAGCAACTGAACTCCATCTATTGCAATGGGGAGTGAAAATCAGTACAACCACTTTGGAAAACTGTTTGATAGCATTCCCTATGACTCAACAATTTCTCTCCCAAGTATAGACATGACAGAAATATTTCACCAAAAAGCATGTACAAGAATGTTCATACATAAGTAATCATAATTGCAAAAGTATGATGAATAAATAACCTATATAGTAATGAGAATGTATAAACATGCAACAACATGAATGTTTCTCACAATCACAAAGTTGAGTTAAAGAAACCAAAGACAAAAGAATACATACATTCCATTTATATAAGGTTCTTAAAAAGCAGCATTAATAAATGGTATTTGAAGTCAGGATAAAAGTTATATTTGGGGATGTGTTAGTGGTAGGAAAGGAGCATCATCAGGATGGTGGGTAACATGGGTGTCTTCATTTTATGAAAATTCATCAGCTATACATGTTTTATCCATTTGTCTGTATGCATGTTATATTTAGAAGTTCACACACAAATTTTGAACAGTCCACACATAGCAAATACTCCAGAAATGTTAGGATAGGATTATTCAAGGTGAATATATGAGACACTAATTCCCTTCTCTCAAACTTGTGAAAATGAACAGTGCGGACCTGAGCCAGAGAGGACTGAAGAAAGACATGAGAGGAAATATGCACATGTCCCATAGAAAAAGATGGAAATGAATAATGGACTAGAAATAGAGAGTCTATCTGGGCAGCACATTTAAATATTGTTCATCTCTTTTCAGGAACCACAAATCCTCACTAGAAGGAAAGAGAGATTGAACAGAAATTATTAATGTATTACAGCTGCAAGCCTTTCTCCTTTTTCTTTATGATAAAGTGGGTTATGGCCTTTGCACTCTTAGTTTGTTGCCCTCCTTCCAGAGAGGATTCTGCTCTTGCCAGATGGTTCTCTGGGTTTTGTAATGCAAAATCAATATAAGGAGATGGCAACTGAATTTGGGGAATGACAGATTAAGGAGAGGGGAATAGAAGGACAGAATACAGAGAGCAGATGTGTCCTCTGCAATAAGGAGATATAGCTTGGAAAGAATGCGTTTTCTTCTTAGAAAAATTATCATTAAAAAAGAAACAGAGAGAAAAAATAAGAGAAAGAAAGATCGTGTGAAAAAAATATCAGTTAATGGCTGTTTCAAGATAAATTCTCCATGTCCAATGTTAAATATCCAGTGATGTCTGAGTTCAGAAGAACTCAGTTATGTGAGACATTAAGTGCTGAATAAGTGTCATATGGTCATGAAATTAGCAGATACATATCAAACAGTAACCTCTAAATAAAGACAGCACTATAGACCTCTGATTTATCAATATTTTTTTGGAATAGAGACCAAAACTGTAGACAGTTCCAGAAGCAGCATCCCTTATAGGATTCCCATCAGTTGGGAAAACAATTTGAACTTGGGGTTAATGGATGATTAATGGATTGTTGCAGAAATACCATTTTCTGGGCACTTTCTCTCTCAATGTTGGAAAAAGGAAAGAGAGAGAAGAGCAGAGACGGTCTCCTTGCCTGCCTGGCCACATGGGCTGGTGGATTGGTGTCCTGGATTCACTCTGGTTCATTCTGGATCCTTCTAAGCCTGCTGGTATAGTGGTTTCACCCTGGCTCCCTTTATCGTTAAGTTACAGGCTTTGTGTTCAATCACTTGACAAGCAGCTATTGAGGCTGCCCATATCCCCTGCTTCTCCATTCATCCGTATTCCTTCTTGTGGAGCCATGGAAGACTGTGGAGCAATAGGGTGAAGTGGAGATTACCTCCATCTTTTTCAAGATAATAATATTGTGCTATTTCTAAGTACTGTTGACCTTCCAACTATAGATAGCCTTAGACCAGAACTGTGCAGTTTTTTTTTTAATAGATCTTTATTGGAGTATAATTGTTTCACAATACTGTGTTAGTTTCTGTTGTACACCAGAGTGAATCAGCCATATGCATACATGTGTCCCCATACCCCCTCCCTCTTGAGCCTCCCTCCCATCCTCCCTATCCCACCCCTCTAGGTCATCACAAAGCACCAAGCTGATCGCCCTGTACTATGCTGTTGCTTCCCAATAGCTAACTATTTTACATTCAGTAGCGTATATATGTCAATGCTACTCTCACTTCGCCCCAGCTTCCCCCTCCCACCCCATGTCCTCAAGTCCATTCTCTATGTCTACATCTTTATTCCTGCCCTGCAACTACTTTCATCAGTACCATTTTTCTTTTTTTAGATCCCATATATATGAGTTAGAATATGGTATTTATTTGTTTTTCTCTTTCTGACTTACTTCACTCTGTATGACAGACTCTAGGTCCCTCCACCTCACTACAAACAACTCAATTTCATTTCTTTTTATGGCTGAATAATATTCCATTGTATATATGTGCCACATCTTATTTATCCATTCATCTGTCGATGGACATTTAAGTTGGTTCCATGTCCTGGTTATTGTAAATAGTGCTGCAATGAACATTGTGGTACATGACCCTTTTTGAATTATGGTTTTCTCAGGGTATATGCCCCATAGTGGGATTGTTGGATCATATGGTAGTTCTATTTTTAGTTTTTTGAGGAACCTCCATACTGTTTTCCATAGCGGCTGTATCAATTTACATTCCCACCAACAGTGCAGGAGGGTTCCCTTTCCTCCACACATTTTCCAGCATTTATTGTTTCTAGATTTTTTGATAATAACCATTCTGACTGGCATGAGGTGATACTTCATAGTTTTGATTTACATTTCTCTAATAATTAGTGATGCCGAGCATCTTTTCATGTGTCTCTTGGCCATCTGTATGATATTTGAAAGCACCCCTAAATTTCAGAGAATACATGAGATATAGTTGTTTTTATTTTCTTCTTTGCCATGATAAAGTAGGAAAATGAAAAGAACAATGTGCCAAAATATTTAGGTTTCCAGAGTGCTTTACCAGAACACTGCAATGTATTCCGCTCCTCTAAGATGGGATTAAGGGTTTTGCAGCTCAATAAACATAGAGTTGAAGAATAGAATATTAGTCTCTGCTACTTGGATCCACCCCCAATATTTATGAATTACTCTCTTGGGAAACTTCCCTTTATCCTGAGAGAGGATAAAGCAATCTTTGCTTCTCCTAGAAAAGGAGGGGGTCTAGCATTTTGCTATAAACACTAAACGCCTAAGAAAAGAAAAAAGAAAAACCGTTCAGTTCTCCACTTCTATTGGTTTATTGAGAAGTGGCTGTTGGGGGCAAGGATGTAGTGTGAAGATGGGTTTTTTGGTAAGCTCAGTCTTAGACTGACCTCCAGTAAGCCCTTCAGGGCAGTGGTTTGCCTGAACTCATGACAACTCCTTGAACTCAGAATTCAGAAGAGTTGGAGTCACTTGTTCTATTTAGAGTGCTGGCTGCAATTCTAGGACAAGAAAAAATCCATTCAAAACCTTGTCAGAAAGGAATGAATCAATTCCTCCAGAATGGTGGTTCTCAGCCCAGAGCAATTTTTGCCCTCAGTGGACATTTGGTAAACATTAGAGATATATTTGGTTGCCACAACTCCAGGGGTACTACTGGCATCTAGTGGGTAGAGGCCAGGGCTACTGCTAATCATCCTACAATGCACAGGACAGACCCCAGGAAAAGTTATTCAACCAAAGTGTTCTCATTGCTGAGGCTGGGAAACTCTGGGCTGGAACATATCTCTATGTTCATTTCTAAAGTTAACAACAGATATTTCATAGGAACCTAGTAGTCTTATAAATTCCATGTCTATGTTTGGTAAAGACGATTATTCCTAAAACACAATTAGCATTTTATATGGTTGTATAAGGACTGCGTATTTCTTATTTCAAAATTTCTATGTGGTTGATTTCACTTACTTCCAACATCATCATTTATATCTCTAAATGTACCTGTATTTTAGGTTAATAAAAATTAATTACTAAAATTCCACTGATCTCTCTTCAATGACATTGGCTTCCCCAATTTTGACAGGTCATCAGAATGTGATGATAATCTCAACAACAACAAAAAAAATGGAAAATCTGAAAAGAAAAGAATCCAATAACTGTATCCCTTTCACACGCTTCAGAGGTGCCATCAAACCAGCTCAGTTTATTGTTTCACCAGAAACAAGTAACTGCAAAACTATGTAACTACCAGGCCAGGTGGTGAAACAAACTAGAGGTCAAACAAGCGAATTGACATAACACTTTAAAATATGCTATTTTGTCAGGCTGAATGACGGTGCTGTTATGTGCATAAAATCACAGATTTATCTGAATGCTAAGTTGCTTGTCAAGGAGTCATTTTACCTTTTTTTTTTTTTTTTTTTTTTGCCTTGTGTCATGTAAGATTCCTTGAAGCAACTAAAAAAACAGCCATAATCCATTTGATTTTCTGCCTTCCCATGAGAAAAACTTTTGACAGATGATAAATAGCAACTGCTGACAATCATCAATGTGAAGCTATCATGCTTTTACATTAAATACAAACACAGAGTTGTAAAGTCACAAGGGATAGGACTTTTGACACATAAGAGACAAATATATAATCCTCAGAACTAAATCACTGTTGGGATCTAAGCAAGTGCAACAAAGCACAGCTGCTTTTAGAATCTCACAAAGTCAAAGTAAAGCTAACTTTGATATCTGGAACCTAATGCATGTTCCAACCCAATGTGCCATACTCTTATCCAGAAGTTTGAGTTGAACTTGCAAACATCAGTGAATGCACGTGCACAAAGGAAATAGCCATTTTATCATACTGTCACTTTTAATTAAGACCAAAAATGAGACTAGAAAACAAATAAAAATACCACAAAACCTAGTTAATTAGAATAGAAGGGCAATTTTGAGGCAAAGGGTTTTGAGTATCAGATGTCTGTATCTCATTAAACCTGCACCAGAGCTAAGCATGTATGAACCTTCAAAGAAAAACAGTAAATTGTCCAGATCACCTGTCAATAAAAGGAAGTCATGTGCAAAGGTTACTTCCTTTATAGTCTAAGCAGCTCCCTCTTCTGCTGTTGACAAGGAATCAGAGTGGTTCACAGATCATTCTTTTACTTATGGCTAACTCATAGCTATCTAGTGACATTAGCTTCAAGTTATCTAACCAATTTAGCAACCCAAGGTACGCTTGGGACCCAATTTCCACCTCAAATTATATGTATTTTTGTACTTTGGGTTAAATGACTGATTTTAATGGGGAAATCTTATCTAATAGGCTGGGGAATAGTAGTTATTTCAAATTTCGTGCCATTCTGAATGATCCAGATAACAAATTACAAAGGTTTTACAGCATACTGTTTATTTACCTAATTAGTAATACACTGGCCTTTTGGCTTTTATCTAAGCTTGTTTTTCCTCTATTTGGTCTAATTTCCCCAGAGGAGAAAAAAGGTGAAGTAGACAGGGTTAGGGAGATCATTCCTTATTCCCCAAACTCTTTCCTTTCTTCTTCCTCCTACTTGTGTGCATGCATACACAAGCACACACACACACACACACACACACACAGAGATTTGTAGCTTTACATGGGTTGCAGTGATTTAGCAGAGTATCTCTTACTGAGAATCTTTGAATGGGGGCTCCATTTTCAGAAAGGGTTTCCATGTTTTGGGGCATTTTCTGTACCAGTGAGATTTTTCTACAATCATTCTACATGTCTACATTTCTAATTGTGTATTTTCAGTAATCTGATCACAGTTACCAAAATCAACCACATACAAAGGGTAACTTACATTAAGAGCACACTTAAATAGAAGGATCACCTACATGAAAGTTGGTAGGAGTGATGATGGTGTTAGATATCCCATTAAGCACTTTATATATATGATTTTATTTAATCCTTACAGCAATGCGATTGGGGAGATACTATTTTCCCAAATTTATAGAAGTTAAGTAACTTTTGAAGGTTACACATATAGGAATCAGCAGAAGTAGAACTTGAATTCTTTTTTGCTTGACTTTTTGTCATTGGTGTCATTCAGTGCCTCTCATAGAAATGGTAAATTTGATTACTTTTACTTGTTTATATTTCTTATTTTCAAAAAACTTCTGCAGTACCTTTATTCAAAAGAATAAAAAATATAAATGTTCAAGGTTAAACATGCTCGTGTAATACAATTAATTAAAGGATGAATGCTTAAGCAGTAAAATTTTAAATTATTTATTTTACCTTTTTACTAAATAATATTTATTTATTATTATTAGTCTTTAATGAAAATATACATGGTAAAGTTTTAGTTTTTCACACTAACCAATGATGAGTTGAAAGTATTCTCTCAATGTTGAAATCTGAGATGGTTAGAACAGTTAATTAGAATTTAAGTAGGCCTACTAAGAAGTGGGATTAAGACACTAAGGATCATAAACCTCCACAGTTATTTAAGATGAATGGAAATGACTGACATTAATATTATTTTGAAGGAGACCATACGATCCTTAGAAACTTAAAGCCACTGAAAGCCTAGATAATACACATTTACAAAAAGAGATACTTATTTGTACTCACATGTAAATAGAAAAACATACAATGATGTTTGTATTAAACTCTTAACTTTTAAGCAAAATGAAATATATGGTTTGGACAAATGTCAACCAGAAGTGATATTCAATATTGATCATGGTTGTTTTCCAATTAAATGTGACTAGATGCTATAACTAATAAAGTTGCATACTTTTTATCAGAAAATAAGTAGAGCACATGAATTAATCCATCCTAGAATACATTTTAGGAGCACTTATTTACCAAAAGCATCACACAGTACAAGAACTACCTTGTCTTCTTCGTGTAGATCAAAGCAACATAATCTTATGTGAAAGACATAAGCATTGTCAAAATTCTTAGTCTTTTATCTTCATCTGACTTTAATTGATTATACTTGAGAAAGGCCATCATGGTGAAGACATTTTTTTTCAAAGCACTCTCTGTCATAACATCTCTTTGTCAGCCTGATTGTTATAAACCAAATACTGTATAAGGTGGAATACTGTTGTTCCTGGATGCTTATCTTAGGGATAGAAGCATGGATAACTCTAACCTTGTTAGCTGCCAGGGATATATAGTGTCTTAGTCTATAACAAAACACCATAGACTAGGTGGCTTAAACAACAAACATTTATTTCTCACAGTTCCACAAGCTGGGAAGTCCAAGATCAAGGAACAGGCAGTTTTGATGTCTGGTGAAAGCCTGCATCCTGTTTCATAGACAGCTATCATTATGCTGTGTCCTCATATGGCAGAAGGGGCAAAGAGATTCTATGCTGTCTTGGGTTGGATGGAAGAATTAATTTCCCCATAGATAAGGAACCTTAATACTTATATTAAGGGCTTTGCCATTTTAATTTTACATGTCTAACAGAATTATATCTACAATTATAACAAATCAAATTATGGTAATTTATCATAAGTTATAGAAAGTTTAAATGAAAATAATCCTATCTAGCTAAACCATAGTACAAGATAACGGATGTCCCAGTACTAAAATATTTCACTAGGTTTTATGTTCTCAAAACTTAGGAAAAGTGAACTTGAGATATTTAATGGCTCCTAAGTAGAGATCATAACACCTGTTACATACTATTCTTTCTCTGAGAGTATTCCCTAACGGCTATGAGAGAAGGAAAATGGGACCAGTTAATTTGACTAGTTCTGAATACTCATAAGGATAAGGTCAAAGGCTGAATCCTAACAGACTAGTTAACTTCAAACGAAGAAGACATCTGTTCTTCAGTCACGTTTTGTGCCTCCATAATCCTGGCCAGTTGTCTCAGAAACATTTCAATCACAGTAGGGATCAGCTGAGACTGTGTAGATAGTTCACTGGTTCAGTGCAAACATATCACCACTACAGGTAAAAGAGATCAAAAGTCAACACTCCACTGATGCTCTCTTAGCAATTTTTTTTTTTTTTTTTTTTTTCTTTTTGCGGTATGCGGGCCTCTCACTGTTGTGGCCTCTCCCGTTGCGGAGCACAGGCTCCGGACGCGCAGGCCCAGAGGCCATGGCTCACGGGCCCAGCCGCTCCGCGGCATATGGGATCCTCCCAGACCGGGGCACGAACCCGTATCCCCCGCATCGGCAGGTGGACTCTCAACCACTGCGCCACCAGGGAGGCCCTCTCTTAGCAATTTTAATACACAAAAAAACCCGCTTATTTTAAGGAAAATTAAAATTGGTTTTTTCTACACAGTGCCAGCAAAAGCATCTATTCAATGAAAGAAAATCAGCTACAATATTTAACACTAATTGTGGGACAAACAGTATTTCAGTGTTGTGTGTTATCTGGCTGTCATGATGACAAAGCCTTTCTCTTTTGTCTTACTGTATTTGCTTTCAGTTGCATTCAACATTTGGATCAAATTGGCATTTGAAAAACCTAGGAAATGTTTATTTATTCCTTTTGCCAAGGAATAGAGCAGGTCATTCACCCTGTGACAGATGGACAACAAAAGAATCAACAAAAGTGACTCACCCAGAAAGAGAGTCTATCAGCAAAACTGAGGCTAGAACCTGGGTCTCTAAAACACAAAATTTTTATTGTCCTTCAAACTCATCCTAAACAATTCATTATTTAAGCACATTCTGAAGTTGGGATGTTAAATTATCCCTGATGTCTCATTGATTAAGAGAGTTTCTGAAGACCTGATGACTAATTATATTTAGAAGAGAAAGACATCATTTAAAACCTAGAATTATTTCCAAAATGTTTAGTCCTTCATTGTCTTCCATAGCATTATTTGTGATTGTCTTTTCAGAAATATTAAACAAATGATATCAAACAAATCACAAAGTGTTTAAAGTTTTGTATTTCTTTCTTACCAGGCAATGTGAAGCTAAGTAAATCAAAGTTGAGTTCGAATCTCATTTTCTTTCTCTAAAGTGACCAAAAAGACAGACAAAACTCTTAATTTTATTCTAAAGTTTATTAGAAAGTGCCAAAGAGAGAAAGAAAGTGAGAGGAATAAAGCAAGGTATAAGTGCTATAGTCCTGTCTCTGAGGAAAATTCTAAGAACATGTGTTGACTCTCCTAAAAACAAAGGGAAAAACTGATCTAAATTATGGAGACTACCCAGTAAATCAATTAGCAATTTTAAAAACATGTTATTTCAATTAACACACCCCGGATTAGGAGCATACCTGTACATTAGTGTTTCTGTATCTGATGTCTGGCTCTCTTAAAATATATTAACCCTCTTGATCATTTGTTGAGTGTGATAGGATTCTTCCTATCTGTTACATATATACTTATATATATATAAATTGGAATATAGTTGCCTTACAATATTATATTAGTTTCAGGTGTACATCATAGTGATTTTATATTTTTGTAGATTATACTCCATGTAAAGCTTTATAAAATATTAGCTATACTCTGCTTGCTGTACATTACGTCTTGTATTTACATATTTTATACCTAGTAGTTTGTACTTCTTAATCCCCTTCCCATATCTTGCCCTTCTCCCCACCCTTATCCTTACTGGTAGCCACTATCTTGTTCTCTGTATCTGTGAGTCTGTTCTGTTTTGTTATATTTATTCTTTTTATTTTTTAGATACCACATTTAAGTAAAAACATACAGGATTTCTCTTTTTTTGGATATTGAGTTGTATGAGTTCTTTATATATTTCAGATATTAACCCCTTATCAGACATATCATTTCTGAATATCTTCTCCCATTCAGTAGGTTGCTTTTTTTGTTTTGTTGATGGTTTCCTTTGCTGTGAAAAAACTTTTAAGTTTTGATTATTTTTACACACCAGCAATTTATTAGACTATTTTACAGTTTGGGTACCTAGATCATTTAAATTATATTTGAGAGTTTTGTTAAATGAAGCCATCTTCAAATAAATCTGGCTAAGTGCTTTTATGGCCTTAACTGAACTAGGTAATTCTAATGGCTGTTAGCAGTACCTGCTTTTTATGGCTTTCTGGGCAAAAAGACAAAGAAGGGCATTCAAACTGCAAATCGCAAGGCATTTTCAAAAAAGGAGAAAACATTTTCTCATATTCATAAAGTACCATCTTTTGACATAAATGATTCAGTTAGGCTATGGAAGAGGTTAAGAGGGTGGCTGGAGAAAAGAGAAATATAACATAAGCTCAGTGTTTCATTAAATTTTGCAGTAATATAACTCTAAATTTCTTCATAAATACCAGATCTGTGAGGTGGGCAACTAAAATTTCAACCTCAATGAAAAGAATAATTATAAAAATACAAATTACCAGAAATTACATTTCAGAATAAAACTATAAACTTTTAACTTAATATTCATTGACATTTAATTTATTAAACAAATATTTATTTGGTATTGAGGTGCAAAAAACTAGTCCTGATCCAGGAGAGCAACAGGTGAGAGAAAAGGCTGACTCTATCCATTGGTGTTTAAAAGAAATCTAAGATTTATCTTCATTGTAAAGCCAAACATTCTCCCTTATGCCCAGAATTCCTTCTATTCTGTTACTATAATAGCCCAAACAGAAAGGACTGATCTTTCCCAGTTCTACATATACACCCTTCAGTCTGTATATTGCTTTTTATGGAAGTTTTTACCTTCTGACTTGCTCTTGAGGCTTGTTTTAATCTAAACATTGTAAGACATGAGGCCCATGCCATGAAATTTACCCCTGATTTCATACATCCCATAAAGACAAGCTTGTAATGTAAAGCTCTCCAATTCACTTTAGACTACATTATAGACACGGTGAAAGCAGGCACCACTGTACTTCCTTCATCATTGTATTTCAGAGCCTGGAATACTGTAGGTGCTAAATAAATATTTGTTAAAGAAATAAATGAATAAACTCTTAAAATTAATGAACTGACAAGGACATCTGAACACCAAGATAAAATAGTTTACTCTATACAGATTGTTACCCTGCTCATCCCCTTCCAACCTTACCTTTCTCTTTTCCCAAAGCACTTGTTTGTGGCTGTTTAGAATGCTTCTCATGGTTTGACTTATGTAACTATTGTTTATGGGTCTTTTTTTTTCCTGATTAGATTATGATTCCTTGAGGGAAAAGAATGTAGACTCCTTCCCTCTATTTATAGAGCTGGTACCTAGGAGAACACTTCTCACAGGCTAATGCTCCATAAATATTAGAAGGAATTGTTCTGACGGGTGTGTCCATATATATTACAGTTGACTAAATTGAGGCCCATGTTTATAAGGAACAAAAGAATGCCCAAACACAGTGCTAGGCAGTTTCTACATACTATTTTATTAAACATCAAAACGACTTCTTTAAGTAGGTCTCATTAAACTCACTTCAACTTTAGAGACTCAGATTCAGAAAGGTAAATCAATTTGACTCTAGTTTGAGCATTAGTAATGGCAGAATGAGAATTCAAATATAAGTCTTTCCTACTCCAATGTCAGTGCCCCTTTTACTATACTACATTTCCTCTGTATTTGCCCTTCAAATCTTTATGGTAGAACTACATCAAAACTTTAGTCCTTTTAAAGATATAGCCTATATCCTAGTTACTCAGTTTGTTGTTAGCAATATTAGGCTGCTAGATCCTTTTGTAAAGTTTTACCAAAGGAAGGGTTAATTTTATAATTTAATCCATTTTTCATATCTTTAGTAATAGTACTTCAACCACCTTCCTTAGCAAGCTTTTGCATTTGTCTGACTCTCACTATGAGGAATTGTTTCCTAGTTTATATTTCCTCATTTTCAATTTCAGGTCATGTGCACTCCAGCCTTTCCTTGCAATCCCTATTAAACCGCTTTCAGTTTTCTTCTTAGTCATCTTTCTTAAGGCCACATATGCTAAGCTGGATAATCGTTCTTCATGAATAATTCTCTAGCCTCTTAAATTTTAAGTTCATCTGGTTGCCCTCCATTCAACCTCTTTAATTTTAGTGATATTCTTTCAACAGAGTAATATGGTGATCTGAAATGTACATAGCATACTATTCCAAACATGGCTTCACTTTCATTATGATCTGCCAAAATAACTTGGATTGATTTAGAATCCATGTTCTGACTAGTCATCTCTTTCTTTCTTAATGTTTCTAGCAAGGACTTGTCACTCTATTTTTGCCAAAGTATTTAATAGTGAGAATTTAATGAATTAATACACTTGCATAATCTTTTTCCCCTGTCATTTTCTACAGCCAGAATCTATATTGTACTTTGCTTTTGATTCTGGTCTTTATGATTTGTTTCTATCCCTGTACTCACTACTGTTATATGGGATCATATCAGTCATTGGAATCCCATAAACTGATTATACAAAACATGATTATGTTTGCTCTGTTCCTCAGTATATTCAAAACCTTGGCTAAATATGTATTATAAACAGATTTAGATAATCAGGAAGAATTCTTAACCTAAGGTCATTTCTACACTACTAAAAAGATTCTTGCATAAACTCTTGAGTACTCAAATAATTTCAATGTATATTATGTACAATTTTTAAATCCATTGTATTCATTTACAAGTTTGATATACTTTTTTTAAAACATGGAGAAGTTTCTTCAATTTAATCTTTTGTCCCCTAAACTTCTGTTTTCAAATTTACTACAATCTCCATTTTTTATTCATGTATCTTGTCTTGTAAACCAGAACTGTCCAATAGAGCTACATGTGGAAATTGATCAAAATAAAATTAAATAAAATTCTTCAATAGCACTGATCACCTTGAAACTGCTCCATAGTCACATGTGCTGTCTGTTGTATTGGATTTTTGTAATAATTGATCTATATTTCTGTTTTTGTGCCAGTACCATATTGTAATAATTCTTATTAGTTATCTATTTTATACATATGTGTATATATATATATATATATATATATATATATGTCAATCCCAATCTCCCAATTCATTCCACCACCCCTCCCCACCACTTTCCCCACTTGGTGTCCATACATTTGTTCACTACATCTTCTGCATCTCTATTTCTGCCTTGCAAATCAGTTCATCTGCATCATTTTTCTAGATTCCACATATATGTGTTAATATACGATATTTGTTTTTCTCTTTCTGACTTACTTCACTCTGTATGACAGTCTCTATGTCCATCCATGTCTCTACAAATGACTCAATTTCATTCCTTTTTATGGCTGAGTAATATTGCATTGTATATATGTGCCACATCTTCTTTATCCATTCGTCTGTCAATGGTCACTTAGGTTGCTTCTGTGACCTGGCTATTGTAAATTGTGCTGCAATGAACATTGGGGGTGCATGTATCTTTTTTTTTTAACTTATTTTTAACAGCTTAATTGGCATATAATTGCTTTACAATGGTGTGTTAGTTTCTGCTTTATAACAAAGTGAATCAGTTATACATATACATATATCCCCATATCTCTTCCCTCTTGCATCTCCTTCCCTCCCACCCTCCCTATCCCACCCTTCTAGGTGGTCACAAAGCACCGAGCTGATCTCCCTGTGCTATGCGGCTACTTCCTACTAGCTATCTATTTTATGTTTGGTAGTGTGTATATGTCCATGCCACTCTCTCACTTTGTCCCAGCTTACCCTTCCACCTCCCCGTATCCTCAAGTCCATTCTCTAGTAGGTCTGTGTCTTTATTCCCATCTTGCCTCTAGGTTCTTCATGACCTTTTTTTTTTTTTTTTAGATTCCATATATATATATGTGTGTGTGTGTGTGTGTGGGTGTGTGTGTGTGTGTGTGTTAGCATACGGTATTTGTTTTTCTCTTTCTGACTTACCTCACTCTGTAGGACAGACTCTAGGTCCATCCACCTCACTACAAATAACTCAATTTCATTTATTTTTATGGCTGGGTAACATTCCATTGTATATATGTGCCATATCTTCTTCATCCATTCATCTGATGATGGACACTTACATTGCTTCCATGTCCTGGCTATTGTAAAGAGAGCTGCAATGAACATTTTGGTACATGACTCTTTTTGAATTATGGTTTTCTCAGGGTATATGCCCAGTAGTGGGATTGTTGGGTCATATGGTAGTCCTATTTTTAGTATTTTTAAGGAACCTCCATACTGTTCTCCATGGTGGCTGTATCAATTTACATTCCCACCAACAGTGTCAGAGGCTTCCCTTTTCTCCACACCCTCTCCAGCATTTATTGTTTCTAGATTTTGTGATAATGGCCATTCTGACCAGTGTGAGATGATATCTATTGTAGTTTTGATTTGCATTTCTCTAATGATTAATGATGTTGAGCATTCTTCCATGTGTTTGTTGGCAATCTGTATATCTTCTTTGTAAAAATGTCTATTTAGGTCTTCTGTACATTTTTGGATTAGGTTGTTTGTTTTTTTTTGACATTGAGCTGCATGAGTTGCTTGTATGTTTTGGAGATTAATCCTTTGCCAGTTGTTTCATTTGCAAATATTTTCTCCCATTCTGAGGGTTGTCTTTTCGTCTTGTTCATGGTTTCCTTTGTTGGGCAAAAGCTTTTAAGTTTCATTAGGTCCCATTTATTTATTTTTGCTTTTATTTCCATTTCTCTAGGAGGTGGGTCAAAAAAGGGTATTGCTGTGATTTATGTCATAGAGTGTTCTGCCTATGTTTTCTTCTAAGAGTTTGATAGTGTCTGGCCGTACATTTAGGTCTTTAATCCATTTTGAGTTTATTATTGTGTATGGTGTTAGCGAGTGTTCTAATCTCATTCTTTTACATGTACCTGTCCAGTTTTCCCAGCACCATTTATTGAAGAGGCTGTCTGTACTCCACTGTATATTCTTGCTTCCTTTATCAAAAATAATGTGACCATATGTGCGTGAGTTTATCTCTGGGTTTTCTATCCTGTTCCATTGATCTATATTTCTGTTTTTGTGCCAGTACCATAATGTCTTGATTACTGTATATTTGTAGTATAGTCTGAAGTCAGGGAGTGAGATTCCTCCAGATCCGTTTTTTTCTCAAGATTGCTTTGGCTATTTGGTGTCTTTTGTGTCTCCACACATATTTTAAGATATTCTATTCTAGTTCTGTTAAACATGCGATTCGTAATTTGATAGGGATTGCAATGAATCTGTAGATTGCTTTGGGTAGTATATTCATACTCACAATATTGATTCTTCCAATCGAAGAACATGGTGTATCTCTCCATCTTTTTGGTCATCTTTGATTTCTTTCACCACTGTCTTATAGTTTTCTGAGTACAGGTCTTTTACCTCCTTAGGTACATTTATTCCTAGATATTTTACTCTTTTTTTTTTTTTGCAGTGGTAAATGGGATTGTTTCCTTAATTTCTCTTTCTGATCTTTCATTGATAGAGTATAGGAATGGAAGAGATTTCTGTGCATTAATTTTTTATCCTTCAAATTTACCAAGCTCATTGATTAGATCTAGTACTTTTTTGGTGGCATCGTTAGGATTTTCAATGTATAGTATCATGTCATCTGCAAACAGTGACAATTTTACTTTTTCTTTTCCAATTTGTATTCTTTTTATTTCTTTTTCTTCTCTGATTGCCATGGCTAGTGCTTCCAAAATTATGTTGAATAATAGTGGCGAGAGTGGACATCCTTGTCTTGTTCCTGATCTTAGAGGAAATGCTTTTAGTTTTTCACCACTGAGAATGATGTTTGCTGTGGGTTTGTTGTATATGGCCTATATTATGTTGAAGTAGGTTCCTGTTATGTCCACTTTCTGGAGAGTTTTTATCATAAATCGGTGTTGAATTTTGTCAAAAGCTTCTTCTGCATCTATTAAGATGATCATATGGTTTTTCTTCTTCACTTTGTTAATATGGTGTATCACATTGATTGATTTGTGTATATTGATGTATCCTTGCATCCCTGGGATAAATCCCACTTGATCATGGTGTATGATCCTTTTAATGTGTTGTTGGATTCTGTCTGCTAGTAGTTTGTTAAGGATTTTTGCATCTATATTCATCAGTGATATTGGTCTGTAACTTTTTGTTGTTGTTGTATCTTTGTCTTGTTTTGGTATCAGGGCGATGGTGGTCTCATAGAATGAGTTTGGGAGTGTTCCTTCCTCTGCAAGCTTCTGGAAGAGTTTGAGAAGGATGGGTGTTAGCTCTTCTCTAATTGTTTGATAGAATTCAACAGTGAAGCCTTCTGATCCTGTGCTTTTGTTTGTTGGAAGATTTTTAATCACAGTTTCAATTTCAGTGCTTGTGATTGGTCCATTTATATTTTCTATTTCTTCCTGGTTCAGTCTCAGAAGGTTGTGCTTTTCTAAGTATTTGTCCATTTCTTCCAGGTTGTCCATTTTGTTGCCATATAGTTGCTGTACTAGTCTCTCATGATCCTTTGTATTTCTGCAGTGTCAGTTGTTACTTCTTCTTTTTCATTTCTAATTCTGTTGATTTGAGTCTTCTCCCTTTTTTTCTTGATGAGTCTGGCTAATGGTTTAGCAATTTTGTTTATCTTCACAAAGAACCACCTTTTAATTTTATTGATCTTTGCTCTTGTTTTCTTTGTTTCTATTTCGTTTATGATCATTATGATTTCTCTCCTTCTGCTAACTTTGGGTTTTGTTTGTTCTTCTTTCTGTAGTTCCTTTAGGTGTAAGATTAGATTTTTAATTTGAGATTGTTCTTGTTTCTTGAGGTAGGATTGTACTGCTGTAATCTTCTCTCTTAAAATTGCTTTTGCTTCATCCCATAGGTTTTGGATCATTGTGTTTTTGTTCTCATTTGTCTTTAGGTAGTTTTTGGTTTCCTTTTTGATTTCTTCAGTGAGCTCTTGGTTATTTAGTAACGTACTGTTTAGCCTCCATGTGTTTGTGCTTTTTACGTTTTTTCCCCTGTAGTTCATTTCTAATCTCATAGTGTTGTGGTCAGAAAAGAAGCTTGATATGATTTCAACTTTCTTGAATTTACCAAGGGTTGATTTTTGACCTAAGATGTGATCTATCCTGGGTCATATTCCATGTGCACTTGAGACGAAAGTGTAATCTACTGTTTTCAGATGGAATGTCATATAAATATCAGTTAAATCTATCTGGTTTATTGTATCATTTAAAGCTTGTGTTTCCTTATTAAATTTCTGACTACATGATCGCCCACTGGTGTAAGTGAGGTGTTAAAGTCCCCCACTATAATTGTGTTACTGTTGATTTCCTCTTTTATAGTTGTCAGCATTTGCCTTATGTATTGAGGTGCTCCTATGTTGGGTGCATATATATTTATAATTATTATATCTTCTTCAATGATCCCTTCATCATTATGTAGTGTCCTTCTTTGTCTCTTGCAATAGTCTTCATTTTAATGTCCAATTTTTCTGATATGAGAATTTCTACTACAGATTGCTTCTGATTTCCATTTGCATGCAATATCTTTTTCCATCCCCTCACTTTCAGTCTGCATGTGTCCCTAGGTCTGAAGTGGGTCTCTTATAGAGAGCATATATATGGTCTTGTTTCTGTATCCATTCAACCAGCATGAGTCTTTTGGTTGGAGCATTTAATCCATTCACACTTAAGGTAATTATTGATATGTATGCTCCTATTACTATTTTCTTAAATTTTGAGGGTTTGATTTTGTAGTTCCTTTTCTTCTCTGTGTTTCCCACTTAGAAAATTTCCTTCAGTGTTTCTTATAGAGTTGGTTTGGTGGTGCTGACTTCTCTTAGCTTTTGCTTGTCTGTAAAGCTTTTGACTTCTCCATCAAATCTGAATGAGATTTTTGCTGAGTAGAGTAATCCTGGTTGTAAGATCTTCCCTTTCATCACTTTAAATATATCATGGCACTCCTTTCTGGCTTGTAGAGTTTCTTCTGAGAAATCAGCTGTTAACCTTATGAGAGTTCCCTTTTATGTTATTTGTCATTTTTCACTTGTTGCTTTTAATAATTTTGCTTTGTCTTTAATTTTTGTCACTTTGATTACTATGTGTCTTGTTGTATTTCTCCTTGGGTTTATCCTGCCTGGGACTCTCTGCCTTTCCTGGACTTGGGTGGCTATTTCCTTTCCCATGTTAGGGAAGTTTTTGACTATAATCTCTTCAAATATTTTCTCGGGTCTTTCTCTCTCTCTTCTCCATCTGGGACCCCTATAATGAGAATGTTGGTGCACTTAATGTTGTCCTAGAGGTCTCTTAGGCTGTCTTCATTTCTTTTCATTCTTTTTTCTTTATTCTGTTCCATGACAGTGAATTCCACCATTCTGTCTTCCAGGTCACTTATCCATTCTTCTGCCTCAGTTATTCTGTTATTGATTTCTTCTAGTGTATTTTTTCATTTCATTTATTGTATTGTTCATCTCTGTTGTTTGTTCTCTAATTCTCCTAGGTCTTTGTTAAACATTTCATGCATTTTCTTGATCTTTGCCTCCATTCTTTTTCCGAGGTCCTGGATCTTCTTCACTATCATTATTCTGAATTGTTTTTCTGAATGGTTGCTTATCTCCACTTCTTTTATTTGTACTTCTGGGGCTTTGTCTTGTTCCTTCATCTGGTTCAAAAGGCAGAAGCCTTTTCATTTTGTCTATCTTTCTGTGAATGTGGTTTTTGTTCCACAGCCTGCAGGATTGTAGTTCTTCTTGTTTCTGCTGTCTGCCCTCTGGTGGATGAGGCTATCCAAGAGGATTGTGCAAGCTTCCTGATGGGATGGACTGGTGGTGGTTATAGCCAGGTGTTGTTCTGGTGGGCAGAGCTGAGTAAAACTTTAATCTGCCTGTCTACTTATGGGTGGGGTGGAGTTCCCTCCCTGTTGGTTGTTTGGCCTGAGGCAGCCCAGCACTGGAGGCTACAGACTCTTTTGTGGGGCTAATGATGGACTCTGGGAGGACTCATGCTAAGGAGTACTTCCCAGACCTTCTGCTGCCAGTGTCCTTGTCCCTCCAGTGAGCCACAGTCACTCCTCATCTCTACAGGATACCCTCCAACACTAGCAGGTAGGCCTGGTTCAGCCACCTATGGGGTCACGGCTCCTTCCCCATATGTCCTGATGCATACACTACGTTGTGTGTGCCCTCCAAGAGTGCAGCCTCTGTTTCTCCAGGTTCTGTCGAAGCCCTACAATCAAATCCCACTAGCCTTTAAAGTCTGATTCTCTGGGATATCCTCCCTCTGTTGCCAGACCCCCAGGATGGGAAGCCTGATGTGGGGCTTAGAATCTTCACTCCAGTGGGTGGACTTGTGTATCATGTGTTCTCCTGTTTGTGGGTCACCCAACCAGTGGTTATGGGACTTGATTTTATTATGATTGCGCCCCTCTTACCATCTCATTGTTGCTTCTCCCTTGTCTGGATGTGGGGTGTCTTTTTTGGTGAGTTCCAGTATCCTCTTGTCACTGATTGTTCAGCAGTTCGTTGTGATTCCAGTGCTCTTGCAAGAGGAAGTGAGCGCATTTCCTTCTACTCTGCCATCTTGAACCAATCCTATAGGGTATTTCTATCATCACAGAAAGCTCTATTAGACAGCACTGCCTTAAATATATAGACCCCAACAATGGCTATCATTCTCTTAATATTCTTTCTCCCTCAGTACACTGCTGCTGTACAGCAATCAAGAAAAGTTTTTTCAGTTTATTAATTTTAGAATAATTGACATTTAGAGTTAGCAGTATGGATAATTTTTTTAATTTTTTGGGGGGGAGATTGGTTGAAGATGGCAGAGTAGAAGGATATGCTCTCTCTCCCTCTTTCTAGAACACTGGAATCATAACCAACTGCTGAACAATCATCTATAGGAAGACACTGGAACTCACCAAAAAAGATACCCCACATGCAAAGACAAAGGAGAAGCTGCAATGAGACAGTAGGAAGCATGCTATCACAATAAAATCAAATCCCATAACTGCTGGGTGGGTGACATAAACTGGAGAACACTTATACCACAGAAGTCCACCCACTGGAATGAAGGTTCTGAGCCCCACCTCAGGCTTCCCAAACTGGGGGTCTGGCGATGGGAGAGGGAATTCCTAGAGAATCAGACCTTGAAAGCTAGTGGGATTTGATTGCTGCACTTCAGCAGGACTGGGGGAGACAAAGATTCCACTCTTGGAAGGCACAAAGTAGTGTGCATATCGGGACCAGGGGGAAGGAGCAGTGACCCCATAGGAGGCTGAACCAGACATACCTGCTAGTGTTGGAGGGTGTCCTGCATAGGCTGGGGACAGCTGTGGCTCACCAGGGGACAAGGACACTGGCAGTGGAAGGTCTGGGAAATACTCCTTGGCGTGAGACCTCCCAGAGTCCGCCATTACCCCAACAAAGAGCCTGGGTAGGCTCCAGTGTTGGGTTGCTTCAGGCCAAACAAACAACAGGGAGGGAACTCAGCCACACCCATCAGCAGACAAGGGGATTAAAGTTTTACTGAGCTCTACCCACAAGAGCAACAGTCAGCTCTACCCACCACCAGTCCCTCCCATCAGGAAACTTGCACAAGCCTCGCAGATAGCCTCATCCACCAGAGGGCAGACAGCAGAAGCAAGAAGAGCTACAATCCTTCAGTCTGTGGAACAAAAACCACATTCACAGAAAGATAGGCAAGATGAAAAGGCAGAGGACTATGTACCAAATGAAGGAACAACATAAAACCCTGGGAAAACAACTAAATGAAGTGGAGATAGCCAATCTTCCAGAAAAACAATTCAGAATAATGATAGTGAAGATGATCCAGGACCTCGGAAAAACAATGTAGGTAAAGATGGAGAAGATGTAAGAAATGTTTAACAAAGACCTCGAAAAATTAAGAACAAGCAAACAGAGATGGGCAATACAATAACTGAAATGAAAACTACACTAGAATGAATCACTAGCAGAATAACTGAGGCAGAAGAACGGATAAGTGACCTGGAAGACAGAATGGTGTAATTCACTGTCATGGAACAGAATAAAGAAAAAAGAAATGAAGACAGCCTCAGAGACCTTTGGGACAACATTCAAGGCAACAACATTCACATTATAGGGGTCCCAGAACGAGAAGAGAGAGAGAAAAGAACTGAGAAAATATTTGAAGAGATTATAGTCGAAAACTTCCCTAACATGGGAAAGGAAATAGCCACTGAAGGCCAGGAAGCACAGAGTCCCATACAGGATAAATCCAAAGAGAAACACAACGAGACACATAGTAATCAAATTGGCAAAAATTAAAGTCAAAGAAAAATTATTGAATGCAGGAAGAGAAAAAAAACAAATAATATTCAAGGGAACTCCCATAAGGTTAACAGCTGATTTCTCAAAAGAAACTCTACAGGACAGAAGGGAGTGGCATGATATACTTAAAGTGATGAAAGGGAAGAACCTACAACCAAGATTACTCTACCCAGCAAGGATCTCATTCAGATTCAATGAAGAAATCAAAAGCTTTATAGACAAGCAAAAGTTAAGAGAACTCAGCACCACCAAACCAGCTCTAGGACAAACACTAAAGGAACTTCTCTAAGTGGAAACACAAGGGAAGAAAAGGACCTACAAAACAAACCCAAAACAATTAAGAAAATGGGAATAGGAACATACATATCAATAATTACCTTAAACGTTAATGGATTAAATGCTCCAACCAAAAGACACAGGCTTGCTGAATGGATACAAAAACAAGACCCATATACATGCCATCTCAAGAGACCCACTTCAGACAGAGGAACACATACAAACTGAAAGTGAGGTGATGGAAAAAGATATTCCATGCAAAAGGAAATCAAAAGAAAGCTGGAGCAGCAATACTCATATAAGATAAAATGGACTTGAAAATAAAGAATGTTACAAGAGACAAGGAAAGCCACTATGTAATGATCAAGGGATCAATCCAAGAAGAAGATATAACAATTGTGATTATATAGGTACCCAACATAGGAGCACCTCAATACATAAGGCAACTGCTAACAACTCTAAAATAAGAAATCGACAGTAACACTATAATAGTGGGGGACTTTAACACCTCACTTACACCAATGGACAGATCATCCAAACAGAAAATTAATAAGGAAACACAAGCTTTAAATGACACAATAGACCCAATAGATTTAATTGATATTTATAGGACATTCCATCTAAAAACAGCAGATTGCAATTTCATCTCAAGTGCGCACAGAATATTCTCCAGGATAGATCACATCGTGGGCCACAAATCAAGCCTCAGTAAAGCCAAGAAAATTGAAATCATATCAAGCATCTTTTCTGACCACAACAATATGAGATTAGAAATCAATTACAGGGAAAGAAACATAAAAACACAAACACGTGGAGGCTAAACAATACGGTACTAAATAACCAAGAGATCACTGAAGAAATAAAAAAGGAAATCAAAAAATTCCTAGAGAAAAATGACAATGAAAATACAACAATCCACAACATATGGGCTGCAGCAAAAGCAGTTCTGAGAGGGAAGTTTATAGCTATTCAAGCATACCACAAGAAACAAGAAAAATCTCAAATAAACAATCTAACCTTACAACTAAATGAACTAGAGAAAGAAGAACAAACAAATGCCAAAGTTAGCAAAAGGAAAGAAATCATAAAGAGCAGAAAAGAAATAAATAGAAACAAGGAAACAATAGCAAAGATCAATAAAACTAAAACCTGGTTCTTTGAGAAGGTAAACAAAATTGATAAACTATTAGTCAGACTCATCAAGAAAAAGAGGGAGAGGACTCAAATCAAAAGAATTAGAAATGAAAAAGGAGAAGTTACAACAGACACCACAGAAATACAAAGCATGCTAAGAGACTACTTCAAGCAAGTCCATACCAATAAAATGGACAACCTGGAATAAATGCACAAATTCTTAGAAAGGTATAACCTTCCAAGACTGAGCCAGCAAGATATAGAAAATATGAACAGACCAAACACAAGTAATGAAATTGAAACTGATTAAAAATCTTCCAACAGGGCTTCCCTGGTGACGCAGTGGTTGAGAGTCTGCCTGCCGATGCAGGGGATGTGGGTTCGTGCCCCAGTCCGGGAAGATCCCACATGCCGTGGAGAGGCTGGGCCCGTGAGCCATGGCCGCTGAGCCTGTGTGTCTGGAGCCTGTGCTCCACAACTGGAGAGGCCACAACAGTGAGAGGCCCGCGTACCACAAAATAAATAAATAAATAAATAAATAAATAAATAAATAAATAAATCTTCCAACAAACAAAAGTCCAGGACCCAATGGCTTCACAGGTGAATTCTATCAAACATTTAGAGAAGAGCTAACACCCACCCTTCTCAAACTCTTCCAAAAAATTGCAGAGGAAGGAACACACCCAAACTCATTCTATGAGGCCACCATCACCCTGATGCCCAAACCAAACAAAACTACTACAAAAAAAGAAAATTACTCACTAATATCACTAATGAATATAGATGCAAAAAATCCTCAACCAAATACTAGCAAACAGAATCCAACAACACATTAAAAAGATCATACACCATGATGAAGTGATATTTATCCCAGAGATGCAAGGATTCTTCAATACACACAATTCAATCAATGTGATACAGTATATAAACAAATTGAAGAAGAAAAACCATATGATCATCTTAATAGATACAGAAGAAGCTTTTGACAAAATTCAACACCGATTTATGATAAAAACTCTCCAGAAAGTGGACACAGAGGGAACTTACTTCAACATAATAAAGGCCCTATATGAAAAACCCACATCAAACATCATTCTCAATGGTGCAAAACTGAAAGCATTTCCTCTAAGATCAGGAAGAAGACAAGGATGTCCATTCTTACCACTATTATTTAACATAGTTTTGGAAGTCCTAGCCACAGCAATCAGAGAAGGAAAAGAAATAAAAGCAATACAAATGGGAAAAGAAGGAGTAACTTTGTCACTGTTTGCAGATGACATGATACTATACATAGAGAATCCTAAAAATGCCACCAGAAAACTACTAGAGCTAATCAATGAATTTAGTAAAGTTGCGGGATACAAAATTGCACAGAAACCTCTTGCATTCCTATACACTAATGATGAAAAATCTGAAAGAGAAATTAAGGAAACACTCCCATTTACCACTGCAACAAAAAGAATAAAATACCTAGGAATAAGACTACCTAGGGAGACAAAAGACCTGTATGCAGAAAATTATAAGACACTGATGAAAGAAATTAAAGATGATACAAACAGATGGAGAGATACACCATGTTCTTGGATTGGAAGAATCAATATTGTGAAAATGACTATACTACCTAAAGCAATCTACAGATTCAATGCAATCCCTATCAAATTGCCAATGGCATTTTTTACAGAACTAGAACAAAAAATCTACAATTTTGTATGGAGACACAAAAGACCCCGAATAGCCAAAGCAGTCTTGAGGGAAAAAAATGGAGCTGGAAGAATCAGACTCCCTGACTTCAGACTATAGTACAAAGCTACAGTAATCAAGACAATATGGTACTGGCACAAATACAGAAATATAGATAAATGGAACAGGATAGAAAGCCCAGAGATAAACCCACACAACTATGGTCAACTAATCTATGACAAATGAGGCAAGAGTATACAATAGAGAAGAGACAGTCTCTTCAATTAGTCGTGTTGGCAAAACTGGAGAGCTACCTGTAAAAGAATGAAATTAGAACATTCCCTAATACCATATACAAAAATAAACTCAAAATGGATTAGAGACCTAAATGTAAGGCCGGGAACTATAAAACTCTTGGGGGAAAACATAGGAAGGACACTCTTTGACATAAATCACAGCAAGATCTTTTTTGATCCACCTCCTAGAGTAATGAAATAAGAACAAAAATAAACAAATGGGACCTAATAAACTTAAAAGTTTTTGCACAGCAAAGGAAACCATAAACAAGACAAAAACACAACTCTCAGAATGGGAGAAATATTTGCCAATGAATCATCAGACAAAGGATTAATCTCCAAAATGTACAAACAGCTCATGCAGCTCAATATTAAAAAAACAAACAACCCTATCCCAAAATGGGCAGAAGACCTAAATAGACATTTCTCCAAAGAAGGCATACAGATGGCCAAGAAGCACATGAAAAGCTGCTCAACATCACTTATTATTAGAGAAATGCAAATCAAAACTATAATGAGGTATCACCTCACACCAGTTAGAATTGGCATCATCAGAAAATCTACAAACAACAAATGCTGGAGTGGGTGTGGAGACAAGGGAACCCTCTTGCACTGTTGGTGGGAATGTAAATAGATACAGCCACTATGGAGAACAGTTTGGAGGTTCCTTAAAGGCTAAAAATAGAATTACCATATGACCCAGCAACCCCACTACTGGGCATATACCCAGAGAAAACCATAATTCAAAAAGACATATGCACCCCAATGTTCACTGAAGCACTATTTACAATAGCCAGGTCATGGAAGCAACCTAAATGCCCATCGACAGATGAATGAATAAAGAAGATGTGGTACATATATACAATGGAATATTACTCAGCCATAAAAAGGAACGAAATTGGAACATTTGTAGAGACATGGATGTATCTAGAGACTGTCATACAGAGTGTAGTATGTCAGAAAGAGAAAAACAAATATTGTATAGTAACGCATATATGTGGAACCTAGAAAATGGTACAGATGAACCGGTTTGCAGAGCAGAAATTGAGAAACAGAAGTAGAGAAAAAACCTATGGACACCAAAAGGAGAAAGCAGTGGGGGGGGTTGTGGTTGTGGTGTGATGAATTGGGAGATTGGGATTGACATATGTACACTGATGTGTATAAAATTGATGACTAACAAGAAAAATAAATAAATTAAAAAACAAAAAAGTAAAAATACACTCCCCTCCCAAAACAAATTTTGGAATTATTCAAATAGATTGTTGAGAAATGGAATAATCTTAATGACATTTTTTAGAAAAATTGGTTTCAGCAAAAATTATATTTTTATGATTTTATGATTAAATATACAAAGACTATGTGAATGATTATATGCATAAACCATAGATAATATGGATAAACCAAAAATCTATTTTGATGAATGGTATGTCATAAATATTCATTTTTCATTAATATATGCTATATTTTCATTATCTCCTTTATCCTGGTTTCCTTGGAGTTGTTATTTCAACTTTTCTAATGGTTACAAAGTTGCAGCATTAGTACATTTACTTAAATTCATTCTTTCTCAAAATGAAAATTTTAAGCCTGTGACTTTATATTTGATTATAGTTTTGGCCACACACCATATATTTTGATATGTGGAGTCTTATTTTTATTATTTTCTACATAATCTAAAAATAAAACCTAAAAAAAAAATATTTTTGGCTGTGTTGGGTCTTTGTTGCTCTGCGCAGGCTTTCTCTAGTTGCAGCAAGCAGGGGCTACTCTTCATTGTGGTGTGCAGGTGACTTCTTTGGTTGTGGAGCACGGGCTCTAGGCGCACAAGCTTCAGTAGTTGCAGCACATGGGCCAAGCAGCTGTGGCTCATTGGCTCTAGAGCGCAGGCTCAGTAGTTGTGGCACATGGGCTTAGCTGCTCTGTGGCATGTGGGATCTTCCTGGACCAGGAATTGAACCCATGTCCCCTGCATTGGCAGGCAGATTCTTAACCACTGAGCCACCAGGGAAGTCCCAGGTTTGGATTATTTTAGATATCACCCTGTCTAATCCTACCACTTTATAGATGACAATATTCAGCTCAGAGAGGTTAACTTATTTCTTCAAAATAAACCCTAGCAAAGAATAAGGTCTCCTAAATACAGTTCCACAGTGCTCTTTCTACTAATTCACTCTGAATTCTTTATGAACTCATGAAGTATGTGAACCTCATGTTGGTATCAAAAATCACAGGGGTACTCACAGGAAAAACTGTGGTAGCAGATTTGAGAAGTAGTGTTAAAATAAAATCATCGCTGAGATGCAGCCATTAACCACTAACTATATAAGGTCTACATATCTAAAATAATATTAGAATTTTCAAATGTATGGACATGTGTATTATTGTTATTGTTTACTGATATATATATATATATATATATATATATATATATATACTAGCAAATAGAGGTGAGGGGGGAACACATGTATTTATTCATTCAGCTGACATTTACTGAGCATCTCCTATGTGTTTGACCCTTAATATATAATTATTAGCAAAGTAGCTAGGCCAGAACTAGCAGTTACCATACTTTGGAAACACCAGTCTTAAAACTAGCAGATTGAAAGGATGTTTGTAAATATTGCAATAGAGACTAATCTGGAAATACATAAAAGGGACCCTAAACTTCTCTGTAGAAAGTGCCAGAAAAAGCTTATTGGAAGGACCCTATATGCACACATTCCTTCAACCAACAGTGAGTTGACACAGACTAAGTGCACTGATATTGTGAGAGAACACAGAGATGAACAAACCAGGATCCTATCCCAGTGAACCCTCAATTCAGCCTAAGAACCCATACGGAGGACACAGCCAGTATCAGAAAGAGTGAAGATTCTTCTTCTTTTTTTTTTTTTTTTTGCAGTACGCGGGCCTCTCACTGTTGTGGGCTCTCCCATTGTGGAGCACAGGCTCTGGACGTGCAGGCTCAGCGGACATGGCTCACAGGCCTAGCCGCTCCGTGGCATGTGGGATCTTCCCAGACTGGGGCACGAACCCGCGTCCCCTGCATCGGCAGGTGGACTCTCAACCACTGCGCCGCCAGGGAAGCCCAAGAGGGAAGATTCTTAAGGGGTCTAATCTTTATGCTAAGATTCACTGTGACCATCATTTTCTGTCACTTATCTAGGCTATCCATCTCCAAGACCATGCAGAGAGATGGTTTATGAAAACAAATGTCAATGATGCCACTAAGTAACTGCTAATCTTTAGAAACAAAGTGTTTGGGACTTCTGGTGCAATGGATAGGACTATTACTTTAAAAGTTCTTCATTCCAAACAGCAATAACTCATATGGATACTAGCAAGATTTAGTGAGACATGTAGAACATGTGGAATTTGGAAAGTAAGTGATATGCATTATGTGATTATGATATTAAATTATTATTCAGTGTAGCAGTATTTCATGCTTCTTAAAAATGCAGCAGTAATCCACTTAAAGATTTTATAGCAAGGTGATAGGACAGTGCTTAAAGTTGACTCTGGTATTACTAAATTATGCATTACCAAATGTTTCATAATTGTCAATTACTTAAATCCTAGGCTGGGTCTGTCCACCATCTTTCAAGGTGACTTCTTTTTTGTTTCTGTTTCAATACCTATAAATCAAGGTAGGAGTTTCTGAAATGATACTTGCTGCCTACTTTTGAAAGGTCTTGATGATTGGTGAGTTAATATCTGCAAGCACACTGCAATAATTGCTTATGAAAGAGGAATATGGCTTCTGAAGATTCAGGGTTTCCTGGTGAGTTTTTTCCAGACTCGTGTGTTTGTGTGTGTGTGTTCATGTATGTGCTCTTTTCTCAAATATATGAATACACTAGCACCCTTCAGCCCTCTGGTGAGATGCTGTCCTCAGTGGGTTATAAAAACTATTCACTAAAAATTGTACTATTTGTTACTTCTTTCAGAATTCTAGTGAGTAATGCATTTAAACTAATGCTCTGTCAAATTTAATAGTTGTAATTGCCTAATTATCTGCTCTAGTGTGATGGTAAAGCCTTTTAACACCTCACTTTCCCCTAAGGAGAGTGCACGGCAGTTTCTAGAATACTACCTTTCTCTTCTTTGGTGAATACTCAAGCAAATAATTCATTTTGCTCTCAGCTAAATAAACCTCATTAACCTCGTGACTAGCAGCAAACTTCTGCCAAAATGTGTGCTTGGTTGCATGTATCCTCCTTCACCAAAATCATATATATACTGACCCCCCCCGCTACCTCTTTGGAGCAGTTCCTCAGAGTTATCTGAGAAGCTGTCTACCATGCTATAGTCCTCATTTTGCCCCAAATAAAACTTAACTCACAACTCTCATGTTGTGCATTTTTTTCAGTTAACACAGGTTTACAAAATGTTTTTAAATGGATTAACATTCATATCTATAAAATACTGTCTTGTTCTTTGACTTTCTCAATTAATTTATGGTGCTCCTTTGCAACAAGCCCTTTCCGTCTTTACCTTCTTCAATATTATATGTTCTGAAAAATGTCTTTCATTTCATACTAATTAACACTCTCCTTATACAGCTTCTAAGGATTTATATCACTTCACACAATACAATTAATTAACATTCATGACCAGGTGACTTTTGCACTAAGATGAATCAATTTTTAGGTGAGTTCATTTTTATTTGTTTGTTTTGGTTTTTATACAATTTCAGCTTAATGAACTCAGTACACAATTGTAGTGTGCAAAGTACATTATCGTGACATTATTTTTCACCTGTGACCTTAAATCTGGGCCCTGAACTTAATCTTTTAATATCTAGTCTATTTTGGGATTCAGAGTGGCAGATGACACAATGCAACAGAGATCTGATTGACAGACACAGATGCTGGCCTGCACAGAGGACGCAGTGTCTCTTTTAATAAAGGATGCAGAAAATTACAGAGACAAATCTATGAAGGTAGAAATAGCAAAGGGTGTGCCCAGAAAGTGGTAGAGCTTCCCAGGTACTCTAAAGTTTTCCAGAGGGAAGTAGGGAAGCTCTAACCACAGGTCTGCCCCATCACCAAGCAAAAGTCACTAGTGCAAAAGAGGCCCAAAACAATCCTGAATGCTCACTGCTCAACTGGGTGAAGTAAAGATCAATAGCTGACAGAACCACACTTAGGCCCAAACTTCAAACATATTTGAAGCTGTATCCTCAATTTTAGAGTATTAATTCAGCAAGTAAAATATCTTTCACATCTCAGGTAGATATTAACATCAACTTAAACCACCCAGTTGGAAAGATATTTTATCATTTAAAAAAATAAAATTCTTCACTTTCCTTTACTTACTGAATGATTTGACCACCCGCCCCCACCTGAGTGTGTGTGTGTGTGCATATGTGTGCATGCATTATTGGGTACCAAATGATTGATCAGCTTGATAGATAGTGTTAAAAAGAGAAATGACAGGCTCAAAATGGAGTCACTTGTGCTAAAACCAAGACTTAATACCTAAGCTAATTGCAGTTATAACCTTCCACGGGAATGTAATCCTAACTGGTCAGTGTGGGATTTTCTGGCCAGTACCAATGAGTTAATCCTTTCCATTCCACAAAGGAAGATGAGGCAGTATGTCACATAGACCCCTTCTGTTCCCCATATGGAGGTTATCTAAGCATGAAATAATGTTTTGTTTGTTTGATTGTTTGTTTGGTTGGTTGGTTATGACTTCCTTGTCTTACCTTGTAAAACCTTTCCTTTTCTGTAGCCCTTTGGAAATCCCCTCTATTTGCTAGATGGGATGATGTCTGATTCATGAATCATTCAAGAGAGCAATTAGATCTTACCATTTAATTGGTTAAAAAAAATTTTAGCAATAAATAGGCATGATTTTTATCTATGACACTTAAATGTTCAACTTGAAAACTCTTGCCCCAATCATGAAATGATCTCTTCTACAAGAACCCCTGGTTCTTTCAGTGAAGAATAGTATTAGGGAACCCAATCTGCAGGCTAGGATACACAATATATCATGCAACACACTATTGTAGATAAATAGAAGACACAAGAGAGGATATTTAAATCACTGCAGTGACTGAGCAAAAAATTAACTTTCGCCACAGTGATCATGAGATCAGGCTATTTTCAATTCAGCATGTTTCTTCCACTTTGCTTTAAAATGGGAGATTTTTAATTCACTTTCCTTTCTACCAATTATCAAGTATTATATCTATGCTGTCATTAATCCTTTGTCAGTTGCTTCATTTGTCACACTTAACAACGTTATCAAATTATAGTTTTGTTGCTTAGTTTTGTTTTTTTTAACTTTATGCTCAAGCACTAGGAACTGGCTGATAACTTTTTTTTTTAACATCTTTATTTGGAGTATAATTACTTTAAAAGGGTGTGTTAGTTTCTGCTTTATAACAAAGGGAATCAGCTATACATATACATATATCCCGTATCTCCTCCCTTTTGCGTCACCTGCCCACCCTCCCTATCCAACCCGTCTAGGTGGTCACAAAGCACCGAGCTGATCTCCCTGTGCTATGCGGCTGCTTCCCACTAACTATCGGTTTTACATTTGGTAGTGTATATATGTCCATGCCACTCTCTCACTTTGTCCCATCTAACCCTTCCCCCTCCCTGTGTCCTCAAGTCCATTCTCTAGTAGGTCTGCATCTTTACTCTCATCCTGTACCTAGGTTCTTCATGATCATTTTTTTTTTTTTTAGATTCCACATATATGTGTTAGCACACGGTATTTGTTTTTCTCTTTCTGACTTACTTCACTCTGTAGGATAGACTCTAGGTCCATCCACCTCACTACAAATAACTCAATTTCATTTCTTTTTATGACTGAGTAATATTCCATCATATATATGTGCCATGTCTTTATCCATACATCTGTCGATGGACACTTAGGTTGCTTCCATGTCCTGGCTATTGTAAATAGAGCTGCAATGAACATTGTGGTACGTGACCCTTTAGAATTACAGTTTTCTCAGGGTATATGCCCAGTAGCGGGATTGTTGGGTCATATGATAGTTCTATTTATAGATTTTTAAGTAACCTCCATACAGTTCCTAATGGTGGCTGTATCAATTTATATTCCCACCAACAGTGCAAGAGTGTTCCCTTTTCTCCACATCCTCTCCAGCATTTATTGTTTGTCGATTTTTTGATGATGGCCATTCTGACTGGTGTGAGGTGATACCTCATTGTAGCTTTGATTTGCATTTCTCTAACGATTTGTGATGTTGAGCATTCTTTCATGTGTTTGTTGGCTACCTATATATCTTCTTTGGAGAAATGTCTATTTAGGTCTTCTGCCCATTTTTTGATTGAGTTGATTGTCTTTTTTAATGAGCTGCATGATCTGGTTGTAAATTTTGGAGATGAATTCTTTGTCAGTTGCTTCATTTGTAAATATTTTCTCCCATGCTGAGGGTTATCTTTTTGTCTTGTTTATAGTTTCCTTTGTTGTGCAGAAGCTTTTAAGTTTCATAAGGTCCCATTTGTTTATTTTTGCTTTTATTTCCATTTTGCTAGGAGGTGGGTCAAAAAGGATCTTGTGTGATGTATGTCATAGAGTGTTCTGCCTATGTTTTCCTCTAAGAGTTTGATAGTGTCTGGCCTTACATTTAGGTCTTTAATCCATTTTGACTTTATTTTTATATATGGTGTTAGGAAGTGCTCTAATTTCATTCTTTTACATATAGCTGTCCAGTTTTCCCAGCACCACTTATTGAAGAGGCTGCCTTTTCTCCATTGTATAGTCTTGCCTCCTTTATCAAACATAAGGTGACCATATGAATGTGGGTTTATCTCTGGGCTTTCTATCCTGTTCCATTGATCTATATTTCTATTTTTGTGCCAGTACCAAACTGTCATGATTACTGTAGCTTTGTAGTATAGTCTGAAGTCTGGGAGCCTGATTCCTCCAGCTCTATTTTTCTTTCTCAAGATTACTTTGGCTACACAGGGTCTTTTGTGTTTCCCTACAAATTGTGATTTTTTTTTTGTTCTAGTTCTGAGAAAAATGGCATTTGTAGTTTGATAGGGATTGCACTGATTTGTAGATTGCTTTGGGTAGTATATTCATTTTCACAATGTTTATTCTTTCGATCCAAAAACATGGTTTATCTCTCCATCTGTTTGTATCATCTTTAATTTCTTTCATCAGTGTCTTATAGTCTTCTGCATACAGGTCTTTTGTCTCCTTACATAGGTTTATTCCTAGGTATTTTATTCTATTTGTTGCAATGGTAAATGGGAGTGTTTCCTTAGTTTCTCTTTCAGATTTTTCATCCTTACTGTATAGGAATGCAAGAGATTTATGTGCATCAATTTTGTATCCTGCTACTTTACCAAATTCATTGATTAGCTCTAGTAGTTTTCTGGTAGCATCTTTAGGATTCTCTATGTATACTATCATGTCATCTGCAAACAGTGACAACTTTACCTCTTTTCTGATTTGGATTACTTTTATTTTTCTTCTCTGATTGCTGTGCCTAAAACTTTCAAAACTATGTGAAATGATAGAGGTGAGAGTGGACAACCTTGTCTTGTTCCTGATCTTAGAGGAAATGCTTTCAGTGTTTCACCATTGAGAACGATGTTGGCTCTGGGTTTACCATATATGGCCTTTATTGTGTTGAGGTAAGTTCCCTCTATGCCTACTTTCTGGAGTGTTTTTATCATAAATGCGTGTTGAATTTTGCTGAATTGAGATGATCATATGGTTTTTCTCCTTCAATTTGTTAATATGGTTTATCACATTGATTGATTTGCATATATTGAAGAATCCTTGCATTCCTGGGATAAACCTCAATTGATCATGGTGTATGATCCTTTTAATGTGCTGCTGGATTCTGTTTCCTAGTATTTTGTTGAGGATTATTGCATCTATGTTCATCAGTGATATTGGCCTGTAGTTGGCCTTTCTTTGTGATGTCTTTGTCTGGTTTTGGTATCAGAGTGATGGTGGCCTCATAGAATAAGTTTCGGAGTGTTCCTCCCTCTGCTATATTTTGGAAGAGTCTGAGAAGGATAGGTGTCAGCTCTTCTCCAAATGTTTGATAGAATTCATCTGTGAAGCCATCTGGTCCTGGGCATTTGTTTGTTGGAAGATTTTTAATTACAGTTTCAATTTCATTGCTTGTGATAGATCTGTTTATACTTTCTAAATCTCCCTCGTTCAGTCTTGGAAAATTGTACCTTTCCAAGAATTTGTCCATTTTTTCATGGTTGTCCATTTTACTGGCATATAGTTGTTCATAGTAGTCTCTTATAATCCTTTGTATTTTTGCAGTGTGAGTTGTGATTTCTCCTTTTCCATTTCTAATTTTATTGATTTGTATCCTCTCCCTGTTTTCTGGATGAGTGTGGCTAAGAGTTTATCAATTTTGTTGTTTATCAGTCTTCTCAAATAACCAGCTTTTAGTTTTATTTATCTTTGCTATTGTTTGTTTCTATTTCATTTATTTCTGCTCTGATCTTTATTTTTTTTTTTTACTGACTTTGGGTTTTCTTTGTTCTTCTTTCTCTAATTGCTTTATGTGTAAGTTTAGGTGGTGTATTTGAGATTTTTGCTAAAGTTCCTTTAGCATTTGTTGTAAAGCTGGTTTGGTGGTGCTGAATTCTCTTAACTTTTGCTTGTCTATAAAGGTTTTAATTTCTCCATAGCATCTGAGTGAGATCCTTGCTGGGTAGAGTAGTCTTGGTTGTAGGTTTTTCCCTTTCATCACTTTAAACATGTCCTGCGACTCCCTTCTGGCTTGCAGAGTTTCTGCTGAAAGATCAGCTGTTAATCTTATGGGGATTACTTTGCATGCTATTTGTTGCTTTTCCCTTGTTGCTTTTAATATATTTTCTTTGTATTTAGTTTTTGATAGTTTGATTAATATGTGTCGTGGCGTGTTTCTCTTTGGATTTATCCTGTATGGGACTCTGCACTTTCTGGATTTGATTGACTATTTCCTTTCCCATATTAGGGAAGTTTTCATCTATAATCTCTTCAAATATTTTCTCCATCCCTTTCTTTTTCTCTTCTTCTTCTGGGACCCCTATAATTCGAATGTTCATGCATTTAATGTTGTCCCAGAGGTCTCTAAGACTGTCTTTAATTCTTTTCATTCTTTTTTCTTTATTCTGCTCTGTGGTAGGTCACTTATCTGTTCTTCTGTCTCATTTATTCTGCTATTGATTACTTCTAGAGAATTTTTAATTGCATTTATTGTATTGTTCATCATTGTTTGTTTGCTCTTAATTCTTCTAGGTTCTTGTTAAACGTTTCTTGTATTTTCTCCATTCTATTTCCAGGATTTTGGATCATCTTTACTATCATTACTCTGAATTCATTTTCAGGTAGAATGCCTATTTCCTCTTCATTTCTTTGGTTTGGGCGGTTTTTACCTTGCACCTTCATCTGCTGTATGTTTCTCTGTCTTCTCATTTTGCTTAACTTACTGTGTTTCTAGTCTCCTTTTCCCAGGCTGCAGGTTCATAATTCCCATTGTTTTGTTTTCTGCCCCCAGTGGCTAAGGTTTTTTCAGTGGATTGTGTAGTCTTCTTGGTGGAGGGGACTATTGCCTGTGTTCTGGTGGATGAGGCTAGATATTGTCAATCTGGTGGGCAGCACCATATCCGGTGGTGTGTTTTGGGGTGTCTGTGACCCTATTATGATCTTAGGCAGCCTCTCTGCTAATGGGTGGGGTTCTGTATCTGTCTTGCTAGTTGTTTGGCATAGGGTGTCCAGCACTGTAGCTTGCTGGTCATTGAGTGGAGCTGGGTTTTAGCACTGAGTTGGTGATCTCTGGTAGAGCTTTCACCATTTAACATTACGTGTAGCCAGGAGGTCTCTGGTGGACCAATGTCCTGAACTTGGTTCTCCCACCTCAGAGGCACAACCCTGACACCCAGCCAGACCACCAAGATGCTGTCAGCCACACAGCTCAGAAGAAAAGGGAGAAAAAAATAAGAAAGAAAGAAGAAAGAAAGAAGAAAGAAGGAAAGAAAAGAAGGAAGGAAGAAAGAAGTAGCAAAGGCAAAGAAAGTTATTAAAATAATTTTTTTTAATTTTTAAAAATTATTAAAAATAAAAAACACTAAGAAGTATTAAAAAATGAAAGAAGAGAGCAACCAAACCAAAAAACAAATCAAACAATGATAACAAGTGCTAAAACCTATACCAAAAAACAAAAAAAAACCAGACAGAACCCTAGGAAAAATCGTAAAATGAAACTATACAGACAAAATCACACAAAAAAAGCATACACACACACCCTCAGAAAAAGAGAAAAAGGAATATATATATATATATATATATATATATATATAAGATAGGAAGAGAGCAACCAAATCAGTAAAAAAAATCTACCAATGATAATAAACTCTAAATACTAAACTAAGATAAACATAAAAACAGAAACAAATTAGATGCAGAAAGCAAACCCCAAATCTACAAGTTGTTCCTAAAGTCCACCACCTCAATTTTGGGATTATCCATTGTCTGTTCTGGTATTTCACAGATGAAGGGTACATCAATTTGATTGTGGAGGTTTAATCTGCTGCTCCAGAGGCTGCTGGGAGAAATTTCCCTTTCTCTTCCTTGTTCGCACACCTCCTGGGGTTCAGCTTTGGATTGTCACCACCTCTGCGTGTAGGTCGCCTGAGGGCGTCTTTTCCCACCCACACCAGACGGGGTTAAATGAGCAGCTGATTAGGGGGCTCTGGCTCACACAGTCCATGGGGAGGGAGGGGTACATAATGCAGGGCGAGCCTGCAGCAACAGAGTCATGACATTGCAATAGCCTGAGGTGTGCCATGTGTTCTCCCAGGGAATTGGCCCCTGGATCATGGGACCCTGGCAGTGGCGTGTTTCACAGGCTCCCAAGAGGGGAGGTGTGGATAGTGACCTGTGCTTGCACACAGGCTTCTTGATGGCTGCAGCCGCAGCCTTAGCGTTTCATGCCCATCTCTGGTCTCTGGTGTCCTCACTAATAGCCACAGCTTGCGCGCTTCTCTGGAGCTTGTTTAGGTGGTGCTCTGTATCCCCTCTCCTCGCAAACACCTAAACAATGTTCTCTTGCCTCTTAGGCAGGTCCAGACTTTTACTGGATTCCCTCCCTGCTAGCTCTGGCATGCTAGCCCCCTTCAGACTGTGTTCATGCACCCAACCCCAGTCCTCTCCCTGGGATCTGACCTCCGAAGCCTGAGCCTCAGCTCCAAGCCCACACCCATCCCAGCTGGCCAGTGAACAGAGAAGCTTCTCAGGCTAGTGAGTGCTGGTTGGCACTAATCCTCTGTGCAGGAATCTCTGCGCTTTGCCCTCTGCACCCCTGTTACTGTGCTCTCCTCAATGGCTCCGAACCTCCCCCCCCACCCCCAATCTCCACCAGTGAAGGGTCTTCCTAGTGTATGTAAACGTTTCCTCCTTCACAGCTCCCTCCCAGAGGTGCAGGTTCTGTCCCTATTCTATTGTCTCTGTTTTTTCTTTTTTCTTTTGCCCTACCTAGTTACGTGGGGAGTTTCTTGCCTTTTGGGAAGTCTGAGGTCTTCTGCCAGTGTTCAGTAGGTGTTCTGTAGGAGTTGTTCCACTTGTAGATGTATTTCTGATGTGTTTGTGGGGAGGAAGGTGATCTCCATGTCTTACTCCTCTGCCATCTTGAAGGTCTACCCTGTATATCTTTTTTTTTTTTTTGTGGTACACGGGCCTCTCACTGCTGTGGCCTCTCCCATTGTGGAGCACCGGCTCCGGACGTGCAGGCTCAGCAGCCACGGCTCATGGGCCCAGCCACTCCACGGCATGTGGGATCTTCCCAGACCGGGGAATGAACCTGTGTCCCCTGCATCGGCAGGCGGACTCTCAACCACTGAGCCACCAGGGAAGCCCTGTATATCTTTTTAAATGAATTTAACGCTACATGTTTTCAAGGGATGGTGAAAAACCCCTCCCCCTCCCTACTGGTTTCTTCTTTCTGACTATCCTGTTTTTCAAGTTGCTTCCCGTAGCATTTACTGCATATATCTGAACTGCGATTTGGGCTCTTACATGGTTGGCTTCCAGGTTTTATAAATGTCTTACTCATTTTCTCCTCCTATCTTAACCATTTTAAAGCTCTTATTGGTGGGTAAGTAATGATGAATGGTACAAGCAAGTGACCTCTTATATATTTCTGGGGAAGTAATTAGTGGGTTAGATCCTTCAGAGACATGGGTGATATATTACAGCTTGTAGGTGGTTTGGCACTGAGGATATTTCTCCACCTACACGACTCTAAATCAACTTACATATTTTAAAGCAGAGGTAAGACAATGACAGCAGATGGAAGAAAATGTGTTTATAAACAATATATGTGTATTTTCAGGGCTGACACAGAGAATTTATAGACATTCATTACATACTTAATGTCACACTGACAACTGATGGTGGAAGTAGAAAAATTTCAGTAAACCCTTTAATGTATATTTCAACAAACATTAATAAGGAACTCTGAGCTTAGATTTCACAATGAGAAAAAAATAAACAATGCAAACTAAGGAAACTTACTCTTTACCTTCCCCTAAGGGTAGTCAGGCTTGATTGTCATTATCTCCAGAGATATTTACTGTGGCATAAGTATGACCAGAAAGCTGAATTGCAGAGCAGTGTATTACTTAGAACAGTAAAGGTAACAGTGCTTATTTCTATGCAAATGTTCCATTTCCTGTTGACAATGTCAAGCTAAATATTTAATTGATCTCATTAAACATGTTCAGGTATTTTTACATCACAGGTTGTGAATTTAAAATGAGACTATATTGATTAAGATAAGGCACTGGAATAAAAATTCTTCTAGCCCTGTCATGAGCTCTCATAAATATCTTGGTTGAAACCACTTAACATTTCTATATCTATAGCTCCAGACCAATTTCCAAATTGTTAATCAGGAATTATGGACCTCATGTCTGGCCTGGGTAGGGAGCTCCTATTCCAAAGAAATGTATTTTTTAATCCTATAATGGGAATGAATGGAATGTTAATCCACTCCACCACACCATCTTACTATCAACTTTCTGGTCTCTAAAGAGTAAATGCAAATACCAAGCTTGCATTCCACAAGTACCCATTCAAAGCCTGACTGACATCACTAATTGGTCATATCACTCTTGGCTTTTCAGCTGAGATGTGGTGTCAGAATCCTTGTCAAATAGTTCTTTAAGAAGCCAGTCTTAATAGTTCAGTATCACCTCCTGCGATGGAACGTATTTCACCATTGCCATTTCAACTCTGAACAGGCATACTGGCTTCCTAGCTCTTTACAGACTGATTCTAGTTTCCCCCCATACATAAGAAAAGCTCATATAGATGCTTCCTTGGTTTCTTGATAATAATAAACATATTCCTGTCTTTTTCTCTAGCAGAGGAGTCTAGGCTATCTGTGCTTTGAGTACCATCTTATTTCTCATTCCAGATTATTAGTACCAAAAAAGTAGCAACATAAAATAGAAAAGCAAAGAAAAGCTAGCGTTAAAGACCAAAACAGATTCCTTGCTTTAATCTCTGTTTGCCTTGATAGCTGTAGTTATTACAACCATCTACAGATCTCACTTAAGCAAAAGGTTTCCATTATCCACCATATGCTCAGTTCTCCAAGGTTCTGCTCTCATTTCTTTTCTCTGGAAAAAAAAAAATCAAGCAAACAAAAATTACCCATGTTTTGTGGGGGTGGGAAGGAGGGGTTGGGGAATGCATGTATGAGGAGTAGTGATGGACTTAGCTTAATTTCTATTCACTCATCCATTATTTTATTCAGTAGCTATTTAGCATATGTGATCTGCCAGCAGTAGTGAGCCTAACAAGACTGTGGCAGTGAGCTGAACAAACTCAAAGAGCTTATGGTCTAAAATGGAAGGGAGCAATTAAATAATGGACAAATACGTAAATACAAACTGTGATAAGCTCTAAGAAAGAAAAGTAGAGGGACTTGGGAAAACAGAGCAGAGAACTGATCTAGTCTAGAAGGAAGAAGCTTTTCTGGGGATGTAAGTTTTATGCTAAACTCTAAAGACTGAGTAGGATTTAATCAGGTGGAGGGTAGATGCCTGAGAAGTAAGAGGAGCCTTCCAGGGCTTCCCTAGTGGCTCAGTGGTTGAGAGTCCGCCTGCCGATGCAGTGGACACGGGTTCGTGCCCCAGTCCGGAAAGATCCCACAGGCAGCAGAGCGGCTGGGCCCGTGAGCCATGGCCACTGAGCCTGCACATCCAGAGCCTGTGCTCCACAACGGGAGAGGCCACAACACTGAGAGGCCCGTGTACTGCAAAAAAAAAAAAAAGAAGAAGAAGAAGAAGAACCTTCCAGGCAGAGGGAATGACATGTCAAATCCTTAAGGCAAGAAGCTATATGGAAATTTTGAAGAACTGAGTGCAAATAAAAAGCAGAATGAGGAGCAAACCCCAGTAAATGGTGGAAGATGTTGCTAGAGAGCTAAGCAGAGCCTTGGTAGACAGTGTGGGGGCTTGTGGACCCTGCCGATGGATGAAGCTCAAGTGTTTTAAACAAATGTATCACACCATGGTTTGTGTTTGTTTTTATTTGAGATCACTCAAAGAACCAGAGTGGATATTAACAGAAAAGTTAAGAGGCTACTGCACTTGTGCAGGTGTGACAGGATGACAGCTTGGACAAAGGTCATGGTGATAGAGATGAAGCTAAGTGGACAGATTAAAGAGATATTTAGAAAGAAAAATCAACAGTGCTATAAGATGGTGGGGGTAGAGGGAATAACTGGAAAAGTCGGGGTTAATAATGATTTAAAAATACTAGTTGCACCCTTGGATTGAGTGTTTTGCTATTTACTAAGACAGGACAGACTGGGGAAAGACTAGATTATGGTGTGGGTTTTGTATAATTGATATATCAGTGAGTTTTTCAAATAGAGTTGGCAAATAAGCAGTTGGATATACTGATCTGGATCACTGTAGGGTGAAAATGTAAATATGAGAGGCATTCACATATATCCACTCATTTTCTGATTACTTTCATAAAGATTCATTCAATTCAATTAAGACATTTTTGTCTAACTTATCATACATAGGCCCAGTTTCCCTACTACAGACAGATTTTATATTTTGTAGAGATGGATTGTTTTCTACATTATAAGGTAGGTATGGAGGTGGTAGGAGTGGGGGGAGATTTACTGACATGCATTGAGCAAATACTATTGCTAAGTGCTGGACTAGGTACTTACATACATTACTTCATTCAATCAATCTCATACCCTGGGGATTATGCACCATTACAAAGGGGAGAAAACTGAGGTTCAGAGAAATTGAAAGAACTAAATCAAGACCCTTCAGCAACTAGAGTGTGATTCTGAGTGCCCGTGTTCTTTCCACTGTGACATGTTCTTTCTCATGAGTTTCAAAAAAAGTAAATGATTGTATGATAGCATGTATGATATCCAAATGCAATGTTTCTGATATTATCTATTTTCTTTCACTTAGAGTATGATTTAATGTTGAATAATATTTTAAATAAATTTGCTACTAGATAATATTTATTAGAGAGTCAATTAAAAGTAGTTGTTCAACAAAATTTTATTGAACACTGACTATATGCTAAAGTATGGTATTACTAGTGCTATGCGAATACAAATACAAAAAGTGGCACCGTGTACCTTTAGTTTATTCCTCATCTAGTAGGCAAGGCAGGAAAATATGATAATGATATTTATTAACTGCTACATATGTGCCAAAAATTGTGTTAATCATTTTACATGGTTTCTCTCAAGCCATATTATATGATTGTGAGCTAAGTAGGTAATATGTTTTCTGTGTTACAGATGAGGAAAATTAGGTTTAAGCCCATCCAGTAATTAGCAGAGCTAAGTTTTGTATTGAATTCGGTTGGGGTCTATATCTCAAATTTATGATTAGATTATTCTCTCTCTCTCTCTCTCTCTCTCGCTCTCTCTCAGATTAATAGTTGAACAGATCATGTAATGTGTTATACTAGTTTCCTGTATCATGTAAAATGGGAAAACAAAAGAAGGAATAGTCATGCTAATGATACTTTCTAGAAAGACAGAAAATACTGAGTTTTGCTTTTTAAAATGATTTAAAATTTACTTTTATTGAGAAGAAAAATGTGTATATTTACTAAATGTTAACAATAAAATCTTATACATTTTTCCACGAGATTGAGAATTGAAACCCATTGTAGGGAAATAGTGCATTTTAAAAGTCTTTATTAGTTCAGAACTTAAGGCAGTTTCTTATATTGTCTTCCATATGAGGACCACGATTTATTTTACAGGCTGTGTGCCATTTTCTAATTTAACTTAGTCTTACATATTTTAGAACTATTTTATTTTTATTTTCCCTTGAAATTAGATATCTTCAAAGCACATATCAAATTTTAAAATAATTTTCCTTGTATTTATTGGGGGTCAATTTGAAAGATATTTCAATTTAAATAGCATACGCTGAAGTTTAACTATTGCTTTGTTTGGACTGTCAGTGAAAAAAAAGCTCTCTTTATATGTAAGTGGATCACCTCGCTACAGTGAATATTTATTTCTGAAATAGAAAGGAAAATATTAGTAAAGGAGGCCAAGGTTCTTAAACAACTTATAGATATGGCTTTCATATTTTAAACATTCAACATTAATGCTCCATGAAATCTAGCACGTTTATACTATTTAATCAGAGTCTGAAGTGAAGGGGAGCTTCTAGTTGCCCTTAAATGTCTTTAGAGCCAAAAGAACATATATTTGGAAAAGAAAAAAAAAAACAACTTTCACAAATAAAGCTTTCTACTATTTTCTAATATTTTGAATCACATGGTTAAATGTGCGGATATGTCACATTATTTAAAACAATTTCATGTTATGAAAACAAACTGCTTTTGTACATTGTATGCTTGTGCTTTTGTACCCTACTAGGTACCAGATGCCATGCTTACTTACAAAGATGGTGTCACACAATCTGTTTTCAAGAAGCTCACAATCTCTTGAGGGAGGGAGACAGACAAAACAAATACTCTAATGTTGAAAGTTAAACAAATAATGAAACAGATGACCTAGTTCTGTATGATATAAGAAAAGAAAAGCAAAGAACTTAAAAGTAAAGGGAGGGAGAATAGAAGAGAGAAAAAGGGGACAAGGAAGGAAGTGAGATAAGGACAGTGGAGAGGGGAAGGAAGGAACATAGTAAGGAAGATGAGGAAAGAGAGATGTACAGAAGCACAGAGTGTTAGTCCTATCCCTACCTTCTCAAAATAATTTGTGAAGGTCACTCATGGTCATGTCTGTTTGTGTATCTATGTGTAAGTGTCTTTGGGGGTGTATACACAGAAGTTAAATTAACAGGTTTAATATATATTCATGCTTAATCTAACTACCACTGGCTTGTTTCCCAAAAAGACTGCATCAGTTTACAACCGCAGCAGCAGCAAATGCAACAACAAAAAAGTGCATATTTCCCCATTCTCACCAGTACTTGCTGTCTTTATTATGATTTTAATTTTATTGCTCTTATTTCTTGTGCAGTGAGTAGCTTTTCAGATACATATTAATCCCTTTTATTTTCCTTTGCTCAATTGCTTACTCACATTTTTTCTAAATGTTCTGTCTTATGTATGAATTCTTGGTCAGTTATATATTTGCAATGTTTTTTTCTTAATGTGTACCACTCAGTCTTTTAAAACTCTATCTATGATAGATTTTACTTTATAATTTTAATTGCTATATGTTTTATTCTCAACATTTTATTTGTTATAGTTTATTTTTCCTTGATCTTTAAAAATCAAATCCTATATTTATTTTTCTGTATACAATTCCAATATCTCATGTCCTCAGTGGACTCCCAACCCATTGTTTTCTTATATTCAAGGGGTCTTGTTGCTTCATGTCCCTGGGAGTCTGGGTGTAGAGTTCATTGTGACATCTTAACCTGTAGGAATTCTATAGACCTAAGGAGACCCTTTGCTCCAGAGAGGATTTTTCATCTGATTCTTTTCCATGATGATTGTGCAATACCACAAAATGCAAAAATGTGGGAGTATAGATGTTAATTTATTCATATTTTGGATATTTTCAAAGCTGAATTTACTCTGATCATTTTAAGTGGAAATAAAATTTCTGGGGGCAGTCCAAAAATTTCTGGGAAAGGCTTGAAGCTTTTTGAGAGTTTTCTGAAAGACATAAATATAGAACATCAACTAAAATGTGCTATAATCCAAGTATTTTAAAGTCTTCTAAAAATTGGTTCTCGTGGAAACCAGGCGGTATTGTAGGGAAAAAATGCTACCTATCAAAAAGGTTGCTTGATCCTTGGGGTAATGTTTTCTAAATTCTATGTTATTCTTAATGCTAATTTGGTGGTATTTTCTGTCATTTTATAATCTTTTTTTAAAAAGTGAGATTGATGCAGTACAAAGATACTGAATTCCTACATTTATTTTGAAGTCTTTCAGAAATTGCAATTTAGAATTTTAAAAAAATACCAGTAATAAGAGACTGATAATGATACAAGAACCCACGGAAATGAAAAGCCAAAAGAGGATTGTAAGCATGTGTTTTTCTCTTTTGTACCATTTGTGATCCTTGTGACTTTAAGTGTCATATGTATATTTTGGGAGATTTGCTTGGATTGATGTTAGAATATCTTTTCTTTTTCAGAGTGCTTAGGTCCAAGTGACACTGAAAGGAAAATCATGAAAAAGATAGCAGCCAGACAGAGGATCAGTGCTGACCAGCACTCACCAGCCCAAGAGGCTTGACTGCCCACCCACCAGCTGGGACAGGTTGGGTCTGGGAGTTGAGGCTCAGGCTTCAGAGGTCAGATCCCAGGGAGAGGACTGGGGTTGGCTGCATGAACACAGCCCAAAGGGGGCTACTGTGCCACAGCTAGCAGTGAGGGAGTCCAAGAAAAAGTCTGGACCTGCCTAAGAGGCAAGAGACAATTGTTTAGGAGTGTGCGAGGAAAGGGGATTCAGAACACTGCCTAAACAAGGTCCAGAGGAGGGTGTGAGCTGTGGCTATCAGCGTGGACACCAGAGATGGGCTTGAAACGCTAAGGCTGCAGCTGCAGCCACCAAGAAGCCTGTGTGCAAGCACAGGTCACTATCCACACCTCCCCTCCTGGGAGCCTGTAAAGCCCGCCTCTACCAGGGTCCCATGATCCAGGGACAACTTCCCCGGGAGAACACAAGGCGTGCCTCAGGCTGGTGCAACATCACACTAGCTTATGCTGCCGCAGGCTCACCCCAAACTCCGTACCCTTCCCTCCGCCGGGTCTGAGTGAGCCAAGCTCCCAAATCAGCTGCTCCTTTAACACCGTCCTGTCTGGGTAGGAACAGCTGCCCTCAGGTGACCTACACACAGAGGCAGGGCCAATCCAAAGCTGAACACCAGGAGCTGTGTGAATAAAGAAGAGAAAGGGAAATTTTTCCCAGCAGCCTCAGGAGCAGCGGGTTAAATCTCCACAATCAAATTGGTGTGCCCTTCATCTGTGGAATACCTGAATAGACAATGATTCATCCCAAAATTGAGTTGCTGGACTTTAGAAGCAGCTGTAGATTTGGGGTTTGCTTTCTGCATCTAATTTGTTTCTGTTTTTATGTTTATCTTAGTTTAGTATTTAGAGTTTATTATCATTGGTAGATTTGTGTACTGATTTGGTTGCTTTCTTCCTTTCTTTTCTTTATATATATATTTTTTTCCTTTTTTCTCTTTTTCTGAGTCTGTATGTGTATGCTTTTTTGTGTGATTTTTTCTGTATAGCTTTGGTTTTACCATTTGTCCTAGGGTTCTGTCTGTCCATTTGGGTTTTTTTTTTTAATTTCTTTTTTAGGATAGTTTTTAGCACTTATCATTGGTGGATTTGTTTTTTGGTTTGGTTGCTCTCTTCTTTCTTTCTTACTTTTTTCTTTATTAATTTTTAATTTTTTACTTTTAATATTTTAAAATATTTTTTATTTTAATAACTTTCCCTTATTTTCTTTCTTTTCTTTCTTTCTTTCTTTCTTCCTTCCTTCCTTTCTTCCTCTTTTTCTCCCTTTTCTTCTGACTGTGTGGCTGACAGGGTCTTGGTGCTCTGGCTGGGTGTCAGGCTTGTGCCTCTGAGGTGGGAAAGCCGAGTTCAGGACATTGGTCCACCAGGGACCTCTTGGCTCCACATAATATCAAATGACAAAAGCTCTACCAGAGACCACCAACTCAAGGCTAAGACCCAGCTCCTCTCAATGACAAGCAAGCTACAGTGCTTGACACCCTATGCCAAACAACTAGCAAGACAGAAACACAACCCCACCCATTAGCAGAGAGGCTGCCTAAAATCATAATAGGGTCACAGCCACCCCAAAACATACCACTGAATGCAGGCCTGCCCACCAGATTGACAGTATCCAGCCTCATCCACCAGAGCACAGGCACTAGTCCACTCTGCGAAGAAGCCTACACAACCCACTGAAACAACCTTAGCCACTGGGGGCAGACAGCAAAAACAATGGAAACTATGAACGTGCAGCCTGTGAAAAGAAGACCCCAAACACAGTAAGTTAAGCAAAATGAGAAGACAGAGAAATATACAGCAGATGAAGGTGCAAGGTAAAAACCCACCAGACCAAACAAATGAAGAGGAAATAGTCAATCTATCTGAAAAAGAACTCAGAGTAATAATAGTAAACATGATCCAAAATCTTGGAAATAGAATGGAGAAAATACAAGAAATGTTTAACAAGGATCTAGGAGAGCTAAAGAGCAAACAGTGATGAACAACACAATAAATTCAATTAAAAATTCTCTAGAAGTAATCAATAGCAGAATAAATGAGACAGAAGAACAGATAAGTGACCTGGAAGATAAAATAGTAGAAATAACTACCACAGAGCAGAATAAAGAAAAAAGAATGAAAAGAATTAAAGACAGTCTTAGAGACCTCTGGGACAACATTAAATGCATGAACATTCGAATTATAGGGGTCCCAGAAGAAGAAGAGTAAAAGAAAGGGACGGAGGAAATATTTGAAGAGGTTATAGATGAAAACTTCCCTAATATGGGAAAGGAAATAGTTAATCAAGTCCAGGAAGTGCAGAGAGTCCAATACAGTATAAATCCAAAGAGAAACACGCCATGACACATATTAATCAAACTATCAAAAACTAAATACAAAGAAAAACTATTAAAAGCAGCAAGGGAAAAGCAACAAATAACATGCAAAGTAATCCCCATTAGGTTAACAGCTGATCTTTCAGCAGAAACTCTGCAAGCCAGAAGGGAGTTGCAGGACATATTTAAAGTGATGAAAGGGAAAAACCTACAAACAAGATTACTCTACCCAGCAAGGATCTCACTCAGATTTGACAGAGAAATTAAAACATTTACAGAAAAGCAAAAGTTAAGAGAATTCAGCACCACCAAACCAGCCTTACAACAAATGCTAAAGGAACTTCTCTAGGCAGGACACACAAGAGAAGGAAAAGACCTACCATTAAAAACCCAAAACAATTAAGAAAATGGTAATAAAAACATACATATGGATAGCTACCTGAAATGTAAATGGATTAAATGCTCCAACCAAAAGACACAGACTGGCTGAATGGATACAAAAACAAGACCCATATATATGCTGTCTACAAGAGACCCACTTCAGACCTAGGGACACATACAGACTGAAAGTGAGGGGATGCAAAAAGATATTCCATGCAAATGGAAACCAAAAGAAAGCTGGAGTAGCAATTCTCATATCAGACAAAATGGACTTTAAAATAAAGACTATTACAAGAGTTAAAGAAGGACACTACATAATCATCAAGGGATCAATTCAAGACAAGATATAACAATTGTAAATATTTACGTACCCAACACAGGATCACCTCAATATATAAGGCAAATGCTAACAACCATAAAAGGGGAAATTGACAGTAACACAATCATAGAAGGGGACTTTAGCACTCCACTTTCACCAATGGACAGATCATACAAAATGAAAATAAATAAGGAAACACGAGGTTTAAATGATACATTAAACAATATGGACTTTATTGATATTGATAGGGCAATCCATCCCAAAACAACATATTACACTTTCTTCTCATGTGCTCATGAACATTCTCTAGGAATATCATATCTTGTTCACAAATCAAGCCTTGGTAAATTTAAGAAAAGTGAAATCATATGAAGTATCTTTCCTGACCACAATGCTATGAGACTACATATCAATTAAAGGGAAAAAACTGTAAAAAATACAAACACATGGAGGCTAAGCAATACACTACTAAATAATTAAGAGATCACTGAAGAAATCAAAGAAGAAATCAAAAAGTACCTAGAAACAAATGACAATGAAAACGCAACAATCCAAAACCTATGTGATGCAGCAAAAGCAGCTCTAAGAGGGAAGTTTATAGCAATACAATCCTACCTCAAGAAACATGAAACATCTCAAATAAAGAACCTAATCTTACACCTCAAGCAATTAGAGAAAGAAGAAGAAAAAACCCCCAAAGTTACCAGAGGGGAAAAAAATCATGAAGATCAGATCAGAAAAAAATAAAAAAGAAATGCAGGAAACAAGAGCAGAGATAAATAAAACTAAAAGCAGGTTCTTTGAGAAGATAAACAAAATTGATAAACCACTAGCCAGACTCATCAAAAAAAAAAAAAAAAGGGAGAAGACTCAAATCAAGAGAATTAAAGATGAAAAAGCAGAAGTAACAACTGACACTGCGGACATACAAAGGATCATGTGAGATAACTACAAGCAACTATATTCCAATAAAATGGACAACCGGGAAAAAATGGACATATTCTTAGAAAAGCACAACCTTCTGAGATGAACCAGGAAGAGTAGAAAATATAAACACACCAATCACCAGCACTGAAACTGAGACTGTGATTAAAAATCTTCCAACAAACAAAAGCCCAGGACCAGACAGCTTCACAGGCGAATTCTATCAAACATTTAGAGAAGAGCTAACACCTATCCTTCTCAGACTCTTCCAAAATATAGCAGAGGGAGGAACATTCCCAAACTCATTCTATGAGGCCACCATCACCCTGATACCAAAACCAGACAAAGATGTCACAAAGAAAGACAACTACACGCCAATATCACTGATGAACATAGATGTTATTTTGTCAATCCTCAACAAAATACTTGGAAACAGAATCCAGCAGCACATTTAAAGGATCATACAGCATGATCAAGTGGGGTTTATCCCAGGAATGCAAGGATTCTTCAATATATGCAAATCAATCAATGTGATAAACCATATTAACAAATTGAAGGAGAAAAACCATATGATCATCTCAATTCAGCAAAATTCAACACCCATTTATGATAAAAACACTCCAGAAAGTAGGTATAGAGGGAACTTCCTTCAACATAATAAAGGCCATATATGACAAACCCACAGCCAACATCATTCTCAATGGTGAAAAACTGAAACCATTTCCTCTAAGATCAGGAACATGACAAGGTTGTCCACTCTCACCACTATCATTCAACATAGTTCTGGAAGTTTTAGCCACAGCATTGAGAGAAGAATAAGAAGTAAAAGGAATCCAAATCAGGAAAGAAGAAGTAAAGCTGCTAGTGTTTGTAGATGACATGATACTATACATAGAGAATCCTAAAAAGGCTACCAGAAAACTACAGAGCTAATCAATGAATTTGGTAAAGTGGCAGGATATAAAATTAATGCACATAAATCTCTTGCATTCCTATACAGTAAGGATGAAAAATTTGAAAGAGAAATTAAGGAAACACTCCCATTTACCATTGCACCAAAAAGAATAAAATACCTAGGAATAAACCTACCTAAGGAGACAAAAGACCTGTACGCAGAAAAGTATAAGACACTGATGAAAGAAATTAAAGATGAAACCAACAGATTGAGAGATATACCGTGTTCTAGGATTGGAAGTATCAACATTGTGAAAATAAATATACTACTCAAAGCAATCTACAGATTCATTGCAATCTCTATCAAACTACCAATGGCATTTTTCATAGAACTAGAACAAAAAAAATCACAATTCATAATGAAACACAAAAGACCCCGAATAGCCAAAGCAATCATGAGAAAGAAAAACAGCTGGAGGAATCAGGCTCCCAGACTTCAGAGTATACTACAAAGCTATAGTAATCAAGACATTATGGTACTGGCACAAAAACAGAAATATAGATCAATGGAACAGGATAGAAAGCCTAGAGGTAAACCCACACATATATGATTATGTTATTTTTGATAAAGGAAGCAAGAATATACAGTGGAGCAAAGACAGCCTCTTCAATAAGTGGTGCTGGAATAACTGGACATGTACATGTAAAAGAATTAAATTAGAACACGCCCTGACACCATACACAAAAATAAACCCAAAATGGAATAAACACCTAAATGTAAGGCCAGACACTATCAAACTCTTACAGGAAAACATCGGCAGAACACTCTATGACATAAATCACAGCAAGATCCTTTTTGACCCTCCTCCTAGCAAAATGGAAATAAAAACAAAAATAAACAAATGGGACCTAATGACACTTAAAAGCTTTTGCACAGCAAAAGAAACCATAAACAAGATGAAAAGATAACCCCCAGAATGGAAGAAAATATTTGCAAATGTAGCAACTGACAAAGGATTAATCTCCAAAATTTACAAGCAGCTCATGCAGCTCAATGTCAAAAAACAAACAACCCAATCCAAAAATGGGCAGAAGACCTAAATAGACATTTCTCCAAGAAGATATACAGATTGCCAAGAAACACATGAAAGGATGCTCAATACAACTAATCATTAGAGAAATGCAAATGAAAACTACAATGACGTATCACCTCACACCAGTCAGACTGGCCATCCTCAAATATCTACAAACAATGAATGCTGGAGACGGTGTGGAGAAAGGGGAACCCTCTTGCACTGTTGGTGGGAATGTAAATTGATACAGCCACTATGGAGAACATTATGGAGGTTCCTTGAAAAACTAAAAATAGAACTACCATACCACCCAGCAATCCTACTACTGGGCATATACCCTGAGAAAACCATAATTCAAAAAGGGTCATGTACCACAATGTTCATTGCAGCACTATTTACAATAGTCAGGACATGGAATCAACTTAAATGTCCATCGACAAATGAATGGATAAAGATGTTGCACATATATACAATGGAATATTCCTCAGCCATAAAAAAAAAAAACAACGAAATTGCGTTATTTGTAGTGAGGTGGATGGACCTAGAGTCTGTACTACAGAATGAAGTAAGTCAGAAAGAGAAAAACAAATATCGTATGCTAACACATATATATGGAATCTAAAGAAAAAAAATGGTTCTGAAGAACTGAGGGGCAGGACAGGAATAGATGCAGATGTAGAGAATGGACTTGAGGACACGAGGAAGGGGAAGGGTAAACTGGGACAAAGTGAGAGAGTGGCATGGACACATATGTACTGCCAAATGTAAAATAGCCAGTGGGAAGCAGCCGCATAGCACAGGGAGATCAGCTCAGTGTTTTGTGACCACCTGGAGGGGTGGGATAAGGAGGGTGGGAGGGAGACGCAAAAGGGTGGAGATATGGGGATATATGTATATATATAGCTGTTTCACTTTGCTATGCAGCAGAAACTAACACACCATTGTAAAGCAGTTATCCTCCAATAAAGATGTTAAAAAAAAAGAGATATACATCTTAGATTTCTTTATAATCATTTGTAAGCTTTGTGGCAAACTCTTAGCTCTCTACTGTGTTTTTTTTTTTTGTTTGTTTGTTTGTTTGTTTGTTTGTTTGTTTCTTTTTGCAGTATGCGGGCCTCTCACTGTTGTGGCCTCTCCCGTTGCGGAGCACAGGCTCCGGATGCGCAGGCCCAGCAGCCATGGCTCACGGGCCCAGCCGCTCCGCGGCATATGGGATCCTCCCAGACCGGGGCACGAACCCGTATCCCCTGCATCGGCAGGCGGACTCTCAACCACTGCGCCACCAGGGAGGCCCATCTACTGTGTTTTAAAATGATTCTTTTTATTCTTTATACAAAGATTGTAAAATTCTTTCAATATAATATTGTAAGTGCTGCTTCCTGCTTTGAATTGGAATGGAGAACAAAATTGAGGTAATCCATTCTTGGTTTTCAATGCCCAGAGATTTGCCAGATGCTGAAACCACCAGGGTCAAGCAATCCAACTGCCTTCACACTTATGGTTTTCATCAATCTGTAGTGGCTCTAGAATCTTTCTCCCCACCACTAGGCAAAGCTCATTACAGAGTCTGGAATCGACCCCTAACCGAATGGTTCAAATGTGATTTTTCTCAACTTTTCAGGTATGTGTGGGAAGGTTTCTCAGGGGGCTGCGGGTGGAGGTGGGAATCATATCACTGTTTTATTGAGAGAGAAGTGCGAGGAACTGAGATCAATGCCATACTGAAGAATCAAGATATTAAACATAGTAAAGGGCATTTCCTTTTTCATGCTTAAGAAATTAATTTGCTCCTAAAAAAAAATAAGACAATATTCATTTGAGGTTAGAAAATCAAGGCACACAGATAAAAACTTTTTTTATCTTAATAAGTCTAAACATATATTAAAAAATAATTTCCAGGACTCAGATTTAGCTTCATAGTTATGTGACAGTGCATTTTCCCTCTGGTTCTCATATTTGAGAACTGACACATATCTAGCTTACTTATGCTTCTATAAGCACAATTTCATGTGTTTTCAAAAAGCATAATAATATATCCAGTAACTCTTTCTGAAGATGAAGGAACTAGCAGGATTTTTTTGCCATCCATTCTGGACTTCAATATATCACCAGCTCCTTCAGATCCTTTCAGCAACTGCTTTAAGATCTGATATGCTATGCATCAACCAGGGACTCCCCTTTGGCATGTTGAGTTTTCTGTCATTCTCAATAACCCAATGTTTACCAATATCATACTTATTAACAAGTACTTACAAAATTCCAAAAGACATGTAAGGCCAAACAGTCTGGTAGCTTAAAATTATCCTAAAACAAATCTAGCAGAGAATATGAAGGAGCCTGATGAACCGTCAGTCTGATTTACTCAATATTAGATTCAAGATTAGCAAAGAGCTACCTCAATCTCAAGAGACAGCTAACTGGCAAATACATGGTCATTATTCCTTACCATGTTAATTGGTTTTCTTCCAAAAGTTTAATTGTTCTTCCGAACTAACTCTCTGTTAGATAAAGAAGATCAGATATGAAAAAAAAAATTCTGTTAAAAGAAAAATGAAAGGGCATTTTTAAGATACTTATGAAAAGCAAGGGCAAGTTTATGTTATGATAATTTCAAAGATCTGGGTAAACAATAGCATAATTAATTTTCTTTCTTATCATACTTCATACAGTTTTAGCAAAGAATTGTCACATAAAATCAAATCTTAGAAATAAACAGTGTAAGTATGAGTATCTCTCAATATATAGATGTTTTGTAAATAGATTTAGATAAACTGATCATATTCATATGACTAAATAACTGAACCTAGGTATTGTAGGTTTTGTACCTTATACAACATCTGAGAATATTGTTATTTTTCTATCTCACATAAATTTAAACAATAATGCTATTTGTTCAAGTATAAATTCATATACTAGTGGTATAAAACTTAATTGTTTTTATTGTTGAAATTATAATTAACTATGCAAGATTGTCATTATCCATATATCAGCCTAACTTTGAAGTGGGTGACTATATTCAGTATTATCTTGATGGTAAAATTTTGGTGAGAGAAGAACAAAACCCAAACTTTCTTTGAAAACAAGTTAACATGAACTTATGGGGAAATAAATCTTAATTTTCTAAGCACTAGGAGTTAAGAGCACTTTGAAGAGTTTTAGGTGGCTTTCATAAAGCAAATTTTCTGTCCTACACTTTCCCTGCTGAAAACTGACAGAGAAGCCACAAATGGAAAGAAGGTACTCCATTAGTCCACTGTAATTTCCCTTGTACGAATTAATACGAGGTGGACTCGGAAATATCGCTTGGTTTGCCTTCCTGTGCGGTGCCCATGTGAGTATGTGCAGACTCTCTCCGTAAGTAATTGGGTGACTAGCTTAAAGGCACGGCAAAAAAGGAAATCAGCTCTAAAGAGTGATCTCCCACGTAAGAAAGTCACTTTTGTCTCTCTCTTTAGTTTCAGGTTTGGCTTTGTTTTGTTTCCTTTTTTCTTTGAAACAACCACAACCCAGGAGCCCTGCCTAAGGGTATATATTGTAAACCAAACCCTATGGATCGCTGAGTTTTCAGCCCCTGGCTTCAATGGCTTTCTCATCCAGGATGCTAGCATTTATGCGAGCAACTAACAAGACAAGAGCAAGATATGCTGCTTCTCGCATCCTTACTTTGGAGGGATTAAAAAAAAAAAAGGAAAATCTGAAAGCTGTAATTTATTAGTAAAAATTGCCAAGAAAATCAATCCATTTGATGACATCGCCCTCCTCCCACCCCCAAGGCTGCACTATCATCTTGGAGTTTAAAGTGCGCTGTCTGTTTCAGAAAAAAGGTAAAAAGCAAAAGACAAAAGTTCAGTATATGGGTCATCACCCTACACCGAGAGGAAGCTCATGACTCAAGTGGTCAGATAACACTCTCATGCTACTCTTTGGAACAAAACCCACTAGGATGAGACTCATATCTCTGCCTCCATCTGCTTTCCTGTCTTTGCAAAATTAAAAAAAGGAAAGGATATCTATTTACTGATAGACTGTTCCCTGGTAACATTCTTAAAATTTCTACATCCTGTTTAATCATGCTATATCTGACATTGTGCTTATTCTCTTTAACTTGTTCTTGTAAGTCATCCCTGTATTTGAAGAATATTTACCCACAGAAAACAAAAATTAAATCTTTTTCTCATAAACCAAAGAAAAGAAGTAACTCTCTATGGACCTAGGATTTGTGCTGTTTGATTTCTGCCTCAAACATCTACAATAAAATATTGAAAATACTTAGTAGAGGTTTCAGCTCATAGAAGGACCTGAAGCACAATATTCATTCTGGCACAAGGGCCATTTCCTAGGGACAGAAGGAATGGAATTGTGAAACAGGACTTTCTTTACTGAGGCTGTATTCAGTGAGTAATGGGTAAACCTCTTTACTCAATTATTTATGCTCTGCATAACAAATCTGCACACAGTTGTTTGGGGAGAGAAATATAGTATGTTTTTAGATGCCCTCGGGTAGGAGCTACATCTCTCTATGATGCATTCTATAGGATACTGACAATTTTTAGGGATCTTGCATGTCAATTTTTCATGCAATACAAGAACCCTTTCCACAACATCATTGCCAAGTAGTTGTCTAGTGTCTACCATTTATGTAATAACACATTTATTTATTTATTTATTTATTTATTTTTATTTTATATTGTAGCATAGTTGATGTACAATGTTGTTAGTTTCAGGTGTACAGCAAAGTGACTCAGTTAAACATATACATATATCTATTCTTTTTCAAAGTCTTTTCCCAGTTAGGTTATTACAGAATATTGGGATGGGGGGAGGAATAGATTGGGAGTTTGGAATTGACATGTACATACGGCTATATTTAAAATAGATGACCAACAAGGGCCTATGTTATAGCACAGGGAACGCTGCTCAATATTCTGTAATAACAAATATTTACTAAGAATGCTAAGTTTTAAGCAGTAAGCTAAGCACATGCAAAGATTTTTAAAGGATATATTATCCTTGCCCTCAAGATTCTCAGTCTAGAATAAAAGAGACACATGTAACCAATTATAAGAACTATGCTAAGAAAGAGGTGAAAGGTAATAATTAATTCTGAATGGTTGGGTAATAAAAGAAATCACAGAAAAGTTAATAACAAGATGAGATCTTAAGAATGAGGAGATAGTCACCAGATGGAGAAAGGATAAAAGGACATTCTGAGCAAACAAACAAACAAACAAAAAACACATCTGGAAATGTGAAAATTCTGGGAGTATTAAATTCATGTAGAGACATTTATTTCTTTTAGGGCTTCACTGTCTAATACGGTAGCCACTACAGATCTTCTTTGACTTATGACAGGATTATGTCCCAATAAAACAATTGTAAATTGAAAATAATATTAGTCAAAAATGCATTAATACACCTAACCTACTGAATATCATAGCCTAGCCTAGCCTACCTTAAAAGTGCTCAGAACACTTACATTAGCTTACAGTTGGAAAAAATCTAACCCAAAGTCTATTTTATAATAAAGTGTTGAATATTACACTTAATTTATTGAAAACTGTACAGAATGTGAAGAACAGAATGGTTGCATGGGTACAGATGTTTGTAAGTGTATCAGTTGTTTTCCTTTGGGATGGAGTGGCTGACTGGAAGCTGTGGCTCACTGTCATTGCACAGCATCATGAGAGTGTCATACCACATATTTCCAGACCAGGGAAAGATCAAAATTCAAAATTTGAAGTACAGTTTCTACTGAATGCATATTGCTTTCACACCATCATAAAGTCAAAAAATTGTAAGTCAAACCATGGTAAGTCGGGAACTGCGTGTAGTAACAAATGGCTATTGAACACGATGTTAGTTCAAATCTAAATGTGCTTTAAGTGTAAAATATACACTAGATTTTTTAAAGTAATTTTTTAAAGACTATAAAATGTATTAGCAATATATTGCTGTGTAACAATTTACCCTAAAATTTAGTAGTTTAAAACACTAACATTAATTATCTCAGTTTCTGTGGATCAGGATTTGAGAGTAATTCTTGCTCAGGAACTCTCATGAGATTACAATAAAAATGTCACTCTAGGGCTGCAGACATCTGAAGGCTTGAGTGAGGCTGGAGGATCTACTTCCCAAAGATCACTCACGTTGTTGTGGTCAGTAGACCTCAGTTTATTGCTGGCTATTGGTCAGAAACCTCAGTTCCTTGCAACATCAGTCATTACCATAAATAAGAGTCCTCATATATGGCAGCTGGCTTCTCACAGAGTGTGTGATCAAAGAGAGAGAAAGCAAGCAGGAAGCTTTAATGCCTTTTATGACCTAGTCTCCAATGTCAAACACCATCACCTCTACTTTATTCTATCCATTAGAAACTATTCATTAAGTCCAGTCCACACTCAAAAGAAGAGTAATTTGGCTTCACCTCTTGAAGGAAAAAGATATGTTAAACATAGTCCACCTTTTGGCTGAAAATTATTTATATTCTTCTTACATGGAAAATATAGGCACTCTTTTCCAAGGCTGCCAAAAGTCTCAGCGCATCTCAGTATCAGCTTGAAGGGCTGAATCTTGTCATCTAGATCACGTGTAGATACAGCCTGGAAAGTGACATACCATGTGCCATATTCTACTGGTCACACCAACCAACCCTGATACACTGTGGGAGAGGATTATACAAGGGTAATCAAAAGCCATTGATCTTCGCAGAGATCAATGAGGCCAATTCAGAAGGTGGCTACCACATTAAGTATTTAATTAATAATTTTTATATTGACTACATGATTTATACTAGTTATATCATTTATGTATTTAATATAAATATAACTTTTAAATGTTTCCTTTAAATATAAATATAAACAAACATAAACGTATAAATATGTTATATATATCAATAAGTATAAATTATAAAAATCTAATCAATCATTATTTTCACCTGTTTATTTTTACTTTTATTTTAATGTGGCTACTAAATAATTCAAAGTTGTATATCTGACTCATATTATATTGCTACTAGACAACACTGTCCTGGAGGATACATAAAAGGGAGAAAAATAAGATGTGAGGGAAAAAAGCAGAAGACAAATCATGCATCATTCTGAATCCCCTCTTAAGTGTTTAGATCTTCTCTAAGCAATAAAGAGACCTTGCGATTTTGAGCAGGGAAGTGACATTATCTGAGATATGTTTCAGGGTGATTACATCTAACAGTAGGATGTTAGATGGATTACACCAGAGGAGACACTGAAGAGAGATCCAAAAGACAGTGAATCACACAAGGCATCAACCCAGAAGAAAAATCAGGATGAGAGAATAAAACGTTTTTGAGTCACATCCTTGGGGATTATAGTTGAAGGCTTGCAAAGGATGAGTCCACTGAAAGGGACAGTGGTGGATTCTTAAAGAAAATTTTCGTTTAGAAAAATCAGTGGGTGAAGAGAAACCAGAGAACAGAGAAGGAAGCAATCAACAAAAGTAGGAGGAATAATAAGAGAGGATAGCAAATGGACTTTTACTTCCTTTTTGGGGTTGTCACTGTGGATTCTAGATTTAGTTTCTGGTACTCCTGAAGGCTCTAGAGGAACAGAGAAGCATCCTAGAGCAACTGCTACACAGGTTGATATTTTTCCTCCACCCGGTAAGCACTGCTTTTGAAACTGTACTGCTTTGTTATTCACAGGTGCTCAACTCCAGCTCAAGCAATTGGCAGAGCTCTGATGAAAATATTTTATCTTTATCTTTTGCCAGCTCCTATCTCCTATCAAACTTCTGGGAAGGAGACAGTTGTGGATAAGCAGTTTTGGTGTCATCCAGAGCTCTGGTCTAAATGTTTATGATGTGCTGCTATAAAAGAGAAAGTGAAAAGAACAGCTGGCTTTATTCAGTTGAGATTGAAAAGGCTTTTAATGAAAAGTTTAAATTACTCTTCCATCTTTAAAAAAATGCTTTGTCAGTAGCCCTACAAATGGTGAACTCAGTAGCATTTTGGATTATGTAAAATATAATTCTTTAAGTTTAAGAAACATATTTTCCAGTAAATTTTCCCCATGTGCCAAACCTGTTTTCTGAATTTTTGTATCAATTCCATGCTATGTTAAATAAACCACCATTGTCTAAAAGGCAGAAAGTTTTTGTATAATGTTTAATGTTTAATACTGCAAGTAAAGAAAACCAAAAGAGGAGGGGGAAAAAAGTAACCAGTAACATACATCGAATTTTCTAATTATTTTTCCATTTGCTACCACCTAAAATTTAAAACGTTATATGCTATGATTAAGGCTAAGCTTGTAAATAGAACCTAGAGGAAAAGGGAAGCTTCTATTCTGATGTCACTTTCTCCCTTACACTTTCTGGTAATTTGAAAAGCATAGATGCCAAGAGGATTTTTTTTTATACCCACTAGAAATTGGAACACGGTCAACAATTCTCATAAGACCTAAACAGTCTTATTCACTGCATTAAGAATTGTTCAGTTGATTGTATTTGATGATTAGTGAATATTTATTTTTCCATCAATGTGAAGTTTTTTTGATCAGGTAATTTTTATAGGTTAATTATATCCTGAAAATAAGGAAATCACAAAAGTGGTTGTCATTACAATCCCAAGAGTGACTCAGTGAAGAAAAAAATTTAAATCCATTCTTTATTCTGGATAGGTAGCAAGGAAAAAATGAACATCTCTTAAAGGCATGCAGCAATATTCCTTTTCTAACATATAGTGCCTTGCACGTTGTATTTGAGTGGATAAAAATAAATTAAAAGGGAATAGAAGAAAGGAACCCCCATGCAAGTAGAAGTAAGCATAAAATCTTTAGCTAGCTTTGTTCCTTGTTTCCTCTCATGCATTCAACCAATATTTATTAAATAACTACTTTATCCCAGGCATATTTGTAGATACTGGGGAATACAAAGCTTAATTATAATACAATTTCCTCTCTCAATGTGATTATATAATCCATCAGGGGAAGCAAAGATTTATACAACTAACTATAATACAAAGTGATAAGTACTGTAACAACTTACATTTGTATAGCATTTAATGTGTTGCATATAATTTTCACAAGTTTGATTTTATTTACTCTTAAACCCATTTAGTAGGTGATTTATTATCCCTGACACCATCAGTTAATATAACAACAAACTGAGACATATGGATGGTGCTCAGCACCATGTTCTTTAATGAGAACAGAAGACATGGATTGGAGTCCAGTGAAATTTCTCTTAAAAAGTATAATGGATCTTGAAAGAAAAATGAATTTTTAAGGGAAAATGATAATAGGTTTTCATTGAAAAGCTGACATTAGAACAAATTCTTCATGGACAAGTAGCATTTAACTCAGGAAGAAAGAACATTTCAGACAAAGTAAACACCATTAGCTATGATATAGAGCTATTCCCATAAATGGAAGGTTCTAGGATCAGTAATTCTGGACTTGTGGGCAATGATGCTGGAAGGTAGACTGTAGTCTGTATGTGAGAGACTTTAGCTGTCATCCTGAATAGGTTGGCCTTTGCCCCAAAAGAGAAGGGGGCCACTGAAGAGGCACTTTATTCTTTAAGTAAAAGAGTAAGACAATAGGCTTTGTGTTTTAAGAAGACAATTTGGATGTGATATAGAGAATGGAATGGAGACAGGGAGAGCAGTTAGTGACAGCACAGTGGACCAATGGGAGAGAGGGGAAATTCCAAATAGAGCAATGAAAATGGGGAGAAAAGGTGTACATAGAATCAAGAAAAGAATCAGGTAAAGCCCTGAGGAGTGTTCCTCATTTTCAACTGCCAAGAGATCCAGTACCCAGAAAGATGTGAAAGAGGCAATGAGGCCCATTGTTCTGCAAATGCTTTATAGAAAGCTTAATGAGAGAAGCTGTCCGTTGCTTGATGAGTCTGCCAGAAACCATGAGTTTGTCAGGCAAAAGGTAAAATCTAACGATAAGAACAAATATTTCTTAATCTGTAAAGAAAATCCACAGCTGAATTCATTTTGCATAAGGGTTTATTACAAGCCATAATTATAACTACATCTCACAGGGATTTTTGCATGCTGAATAGGCAAAGATGGTTTCATCAGGTTGAAGTGGCACATCTTGCTACCACTTGGTAGCTCTTCAAATGTGTCAGTGTTAGGAAATGTATCATTGATCCCTGTGTTCTTTGTTATGTAGGCAGCCTCTGTGCTCTTCAGCTAACAAAACAGCAATGAAGGGCAAGGTCCCAGGGCCAGTCTTCTTTCCTCAGGGAAGGAGCTGGCAGCTCACCAGGCGATCAAACACTTGTTGGGAGTTATTTCTGCTAAGTAGCACCCTTACCCAAAGGCACTGAAAGTACTTAGGTTTTCCTTGATAATACTGAGCACTTTTGTAGCATTAATTAACATTAATTAGTTAATCTGAACACCATCCCTATGAGATAGGTAAGGATAATTATCCCCATTTTACAGATGAGAAAACAAACACTAAGGGCTTAAATGACTTTGACAAGGTTATTTAGGAAGCTGGAGAGGCAGAGCTAAAATGCTGACAATTTTCAGACCTGAAGAAATAAAATGCTCTTTTCTTCAGCACATAACAAATGTAATTCTAATATGTTTAAGCAATCCATATGATGTCATTGTTTTCTTTTTGATCTAGATGACCTGGGGCCTTAAACCTAGTCCAATCAATCACCAGTTAGTGATGGGTAGTGACTAATAGGGTGATATATGTTGCTGTTGGCTGCCACCAGTGCTAGACTAGTTACAAGTACTGGAAGATAATGTACGAGGACTGAAAAAGGAGTACCACAGAGTCACTTTGACACTGAGTTCAAGTGAAAGAAAATTATTAATTTTAATAGCCCTATATAAAGAGAAATAACTCTCAAGAGTTAGAATTTCAATTAAAGCACATATCAAAATATTAGGAACAAATCAGGACTTATTTTAAACCATTTGATCTTAATAATACTGTTAGTCTACAATGGAAAAAATTAATAAATATAGTCTAGAAGTATTTACATCACTATCTGCCAAAAATGACCAAAGAATTGGTGGATGGGCTTCCCTGGTGGCGCAGTGGTTGAGAGTCCACCTGCCGATGCAGGGGACAAGGGTTCGTGCCCCGGTCTGGGAAGATCCCACATGCCGCGGAGTGGCTGGGCCCGTAAGCCATGGCCACTGAGCCTGCGCATCTGGAGCCTGTGCTCTGAAAACGGGAGAGGCCACAACAGTGAGAGGCCCGCGTGCCACAAAAAAAATAAATAAATAAAATTTAAAAAATTAAAAAAATTAAAAAAAAGAATTGGTGGATTCCATATATCTCAACATAACTGACTGGTTAGGGACTAACCTTTTTTTTTTTTTTTTTTTTTTGCTGCATTGGGTCTTCATTACTGTGCCCGGGCTTTCTCTAGTAGTGCGAGTGGGAGCTGCTTTTCCTTGCAGTGCACAGGCTCTAGGAGTGCAGTCTTCAGTAGTTGTGGTGCACCGGCTCAGTAGTTGTGGCTCATGGGCTTAGTTTCTCCGCGGCATATGGGATCCTCCCAGACCAGGGATAGAACCCGTGTCTCCTGCATTGGCAAGTGGACTCTCAACCACTGTGCCACCAGGGAAGTTAGATATTAATTTAATTTAATTTAACATCTACAGTTTAGAAATTTTAAGTAAACAATTTTACCAAAATTGTGGGTTTTTTCACATTAACTATCTATACATAAAATAGTGAATCTATAAAAAATCAAACATTCTTCACATCCATCCCACTCTTTCCAAAATTTAATGTGTTCACTGCACTATTGGAATTATTTTCACTTATGGCAACTTTCATATGAACTGTAAAATTATAATTCCTTATCAATGTTAATAAATATTCATAGGCTGCCCACTTGCATATTGGTTTCTATGGGACTAATGTTACATAACTCCTATGTCTCCATACTCATGTAGACACAAAGGATGTTATATTTGCCTACAAGTCATGAAACTTGAAATTATTTGGCTAGTGTAAGGAGCACTTGCAATATCAGATTTTGTTGTTAAGAACAGAGGTCTCAATCTAAAATGTATGTATGTCCTAGGAACAAGTATTCTCCTGGGAAAGACAAAAGGAAGGTAAAACAAGAAAGAATTCACAGCTCATCTGTAAACTGCACATCTAAAACCAATCTTTTAGATCCTTTATTCAATTTGCATAGCTTACCTTTTTATTTTTAATTACACATTTTTCCATTAAAAGGGAAAATTTAAACTCAAATATAAATGAGAAAATCCCACTATTCTTTTCAAGAAATAGACTTACCTGAGTCCAAAGCATTAAAGAACAACTTAAAATTTCAGTAACATTTTCATAGAATGGAGTAGGGAACATTTATTTTAAGTCCAATTACAAGATTTCCTAAGCATATCCTTGAACCATTTCTCATTTTCTTCAACCTTTATCTCTCCTTGTTTGCAAATATCCTTTCTCACTCTCCCACCAAAACTCTTTTCTTAACAACCATCCCTCTCCCCGCCTCCATTGCTCCTTCCGGGGCCACTTCACTCCCATTCTTCTCCTTGGACCCTTGGACTACCTCCAGGCTGATTCATCCCCTCCTCACTTCTTTTTATTTCTACCTCATAATTTGACCTTTCTTGACTTTCCCCACATGAATTCTTATTCTGCTCAGCAAAGCATTGGATTTCTCTAGATCCTATATCTTTAAAGAAGGCAAGAGAGAGAGAATGTAAATATTTATCATTTGATATTTTCCTTGTCATGAATCAAAGGAATAAGGTAAAAAGAATAGAGGATGTATGAAAAACTAGTGGAAAACAGGAGAGAGAAATATTAACTCATACACGTAAAGCTGGCAAAGGTGAAAAAACTAATAAAGGTCCCATGCCCAGAGAAATTTAAAAGCAGCCTTACAAGTCTAGGGATTTGGCTCCGTGAAATCAAAAAGGGAAAGGAAAATGATCAGATATCATAGCAGCCAACACGCCTCCCCCAGTTGGACAGTGCTTTCCCAGCAGAGGGTCTCTCTCCTGTATTAGCCTCTCAGAATCAGTGTTCACAATCAATCTCTATTGAGCAAGGACAATTTCAGTCTACTAAGTGAATTTTTGAAAACCTACTAAAGGAAATCTCTAAAGAGGTACTTACTGTGGCACAGCAACCCTGACAATGGCAAAGAAAGGTCACAGGCCTCCCACAGGATAGTAACCCATCACCAAAGCCTCGGGGTGATTTTTTTCATTTCTTTTGCTGGCCAGTGAGGGCTTCAGATTGGTTCAGTAATGCTAGTGGAGAGAACGATTAAAAAAAAATAGGAAGACACAAGAAAATCAGTGTGATAAAGAAAAAAGAAGGAAATACTCCTGAGGTTTTGCAAGAGGTGTATCTAATGCTGTGTAGCATTAGCAAGACCAATTGAGGTTGGTGATCATTAACTAATCATGGGCCCAATTATAGCTAATCCCAAGATAGGCACCAGCAAGATGGCACATTATTGTCTTCTTCCGCTGGTGAGGACAAGGAAGTGGGGACGATTATACGTGAGCACTGCACTTAAGCGTGGTAAAAAGAAAATAAAGATATCATTGGGAAGGTCTCATCCTATTCTTCTAAATCAAAGAGAGAAGAGTGGGCTGGCAGTTGATAATGAAGATATTGACAGATTGAAGTTTGTTAAATATGTGGAGACTTATCATTAGAAATTTCCAGTGGGGGAAAAAAAGCCAAGACTGAACTCACTTTTGAGTGTGAGTACATATCACAAATGAATAAAAGGAAAGGTGTGGGTGAAAATGGGCAAATACACACACACACACACACACACACACATACAGCTGTAAAACATCAGAAACAGATATTAATTCCTTAAAAAAAAAAAAAGGTACTATATTGAAGATGTTTCCATGAAATCCCCAAACACTAACATAGTTCAGACTCTAGTGGAATCCTACATGTAAGCAATTAAAGAACAGTGTTAAAACTTGCAATTCACACAAAGAAAAATGTAGTAAGAAAGGGGGAAGTAAGTAAATATATGTTAAAATAGGCCTGGAGCCTTTCAATATTTAGTGAGCATCAGAAGTGCCTGTAGAGTGGGTTTGTTAACACAGATTTCTAGGCTCTATTACCCAAAGTTCTGATTTCAGTAGGTTTGGGTGGGGCCTTCCAGGTGATGCAGATGCTGCCGGTCTGTGGACCATACCATGAGTAGCACTGATCTAAAATATGCAACCATGTCATGGACATTTAGGTTTCCTGTAAATTCAGATTTATCACAAGCGATCAGTCACCAGGGACCTTAATTTCAGAGCAGTTTTCTGAGACATCTGACATCAATCTCTCAATCTCTATGCACCTCAGTTTTCCATTATGTGGCATTACTAAAATAGCTATCCTTAATTTTCTAGTGCAGTTTGATAATTAGGTGCATTCTTAATGGTGGGTGAGGTCCCTAATTATACAATTAAGGTTCTAAAGCATTTTGAAATCCTAACATGGAGAGTACTTTCACAGAAGTGTCCTTGTTATTATTTTTTAAATCCCTGTAATATCAACCAAATCCAGCAGAAGAAATTCTGCAATCTATAGCCAATTCACACTTGCCTCAGGTACTAATCATAGAAAACTTATGACTTTTCTGTTTGCAAAGGCTGAAGTTTTTGAGGAAATAAGTAGCTTCCAAATGTCAAGCACTTAGCAGAGCCTCCTCTCCCACTAAAGACATTGCTGTCTAAGGATGGGAAAATTTCTGTTATTACAAAAGGGATTTACTCTGACCAGGCTCGAATTGACCTATGGGGCAAAGAATCATTTGTTCAGTTGGACTTCTCTGCAAGAAAGAGAACATTTTGACCATATTTCTGCCAGAGACTTTTTATTCTCTAGTCTGACCCTGTTTCTGGACACTTAGCTAAGGAAAAGCAAGTTGATAAAGACATTAATTACATTTTTCCTAATGTTTTTGCTTCATAGATGTAATGAAAATCATTCTCTAGAAAAATATCTTTACCAAATACATCACATAGTACTGAAAAAGATATTATGTTATTATGATCATGATAATACTAAATTAAGCAGTATTGACAATGAAAATATTGAATTCACCTCTCCTTCCCTCTTCACTTGCCTTGTTTCTCCTTTCTTTGCCTTCCTTTTTCATTTTTATTTCTCTTCTCTTTACTCTTTCCTTCTATCTTCCTCCTAATAAAGGGACATTACATGATTCAAGTTAAAACTTATCATCATCATCATAAATTGCTTCAACATCATTGAGTACAATCATGTGGCATTATCATCATCATTATCTCGGGCGGCTGGAGATGCCAAAGCCTGTTCCTCCGCTCCTCTCTTCCTTTCCCACAGCTTCCAAGATAAGAGAATCTTTATTCTCACCATCAAACTTACTGTTTCTGAATACAAAAGAAAAGGTTATTTTCTCTTTCCTTCTCCCTTTTCCCCAATACTATATACTGCCAATGTAATTTCTGTTGTTTCTTCCCTTTATTTGCTTTACCAGCAATTATTTACTGCTCCTTAACTGAAAAGAAATTGGCAAGGAAAGTTGACATTGGACAGCATTTTAGATTTCACTCAATGGTGTAAAGATGTGGAAATGACTTCCTGCAAAGTACCAATGGACTAGATTGTTCTATTAACTATTTAAGTGAGCATGCAACATTATTACTTCAAAGCCTCATCTACTTCAATTATGTCTAAGTATGCCTTCACTGAGAAGATCCTGGATGCGATGTTGAGGGGTCATTTCCAAGTCAAAAGCATGCCTCACTTTCCATAGTAAAATCAGATGTCAACGATGTCACAACTCACTGAAGGAGAGGGCATGTGCATACAGTCATCGCAGGGTTACAGCTCAAGTCAAGAGATCTTCTTTCAGATAAATAATTTCGTGTTGCTTCAAACATCATTTTATTTCCTAATTGGTAGTGCATACTTCTTTGCTGGATAAATGGAATGGACTACGTATAGCATAATCCTTAATTAACTGGTGTGCTAGCTACTTAAGAGGGCACAGAGCACTTGTGTTATTAAACAGTGTCATGTCGGATTTAATGGATGTCATTATGGGGGTTCCTCAGGGATCAATCTTTGGACCATTGTTATTTATGATCTTTATAAATAAGCTGACAAGGCAGTGTTCTGAGTGTAGCGTGCCTCTTTATGCTGAGGATACAATCCTGGGTGGGAGTGCTCAGTCACTGAGTGAACTTTCAAGCAGCCTTCTTCGGGGATTCCTTTGATGGAAATTGAATTGTTTCAACAAAGCAAAGAAGCACTTAGGCATTTTGTGTAGGAATTCTTTAAAACTCTGTGCATTCAAAGATAAAGTTTAAATACCCAGGTATTTCTATGATCAGAATGGTCTTAGAGGAAGTGTTATTATTGGCTATTATTGACAATTATGCTTGCATTTAAATCATATCAGGTACATTGTATTTAGAAAGACAACTAAAAGTATTTTATTCTGAAAATTTAGAGGAAAATTTAGGCAAATTTCTGCTATGGGAATAATGGGTTGTAAGGAAACTAATTGGCTTTAACATAGATATTCCCCCCTCCTGAGGGTGCTCTCTGACCTCCCCAGTCTGCATTAAACTTCCTACATGTTTTCATTTGCACCTTGTGCTTACTTTTCAATCTTCCCACTAGATTTTCAGCTTTTTGAGGGCAGGACCATATCTTTAGCTCTGCAGCCTCAGAGTCTAACCCACCATAGGTTATATTTTACATACTAAGAAAATGCTTATAGAATGCGTGTATCAGTCTGTGTTTTGGGCAGGAAAAAAAAAGAGAGAGAGCAGGGAGAAGGAGAGAACGAGAGAGACTACAGGTATTATGAAGAGAAAGCAGCTTAATATAAAAAATGGAAATAACATAATTGTGGGACATGAAGTTCTAGAGGCCTGCACCTGGAGGAGTGAAGAAACAGTCACTCAGAACTTCCACCTCAAGCACTGCAGTAGGTGGAGACTCCAGAGCTCACAGAGAAATTTGAGAAGCTGCAACTACTGTGGTACAAAAAGGAGCTTGTAAAGGAGTCTGAGAGGCTACCATGTCTGGCCACCTTGACTGTGAAGAGTGAGCCCTTGGAATACACTGAGAAACCACCATACCTGATAAATGCAATCTTCTGAGAATAATGATCCCTGCTTTTCTCTGGCCTCTCATTGTCAAACTTTAACTTGGGATCATTCAGGGAAGGGGATTATGAGAAGTGTAAGCTGGGCTTTCCTTGCACAAGATAGAGTAGATCTTAGGCACAGAGGGAGGAGTGATGTAAAGTTGACAGGTAGCAATCCAGTGTGATATACAAATAAAGTGCAAGCAGCCCAACACAAAGGAAAGCTTGTTCAACAACTGCAGTAAGTCCCCTACATACGAACCTTCACATTGCAAACTTTCAAAGATGCGAACATGTGTTCCATCAACATCAGGCGTAAGTGAAATTGCAACTTGCCCTCCGTCTCCTATTGCTAAAGATCCTTCAGCTCTACATCTCCTACCTCCTCTCACTCCTCCAGTCAGTAACTCTTCTTGCCTGTTCACTCTATGCCAGCCCCTGTATGCCAGCTGTTGTACTGTACTACTTACTTTTCAAGGTACTGTACTATAAGATTAAAAATGTTTTCATTTTTTTGTTTTTTACGTATTATTTGTGTGAAAAGTATCATAAACCTATTACACTACAGTACTATATAGCTGATAGTGTTAGTTGGGTACCTAGGCTACTTTTGTTGGACTTACAAACAAACTGGACTTACGAACTCGCTCTTGGAACAGAACTCGTTCGTATGTTGAGGACTTATTTCAACACAAAGGAAAGCTTGTTCACCAACTATTGCCCTAGGTAGAGAAAGATTTTGTTTTAGGACATTATTTAGATATAAGTTAAACCAAAAGAAGAGAGAAAGTATCTGCCAACTTCTCTGTAATATCCTTAAGATTAGCCTGTGAGATAATAAAACAAACATGGGCAAAGGAATAAAAAGAGCTGTCTCTGCCAATAAATGTTTTTGTTCTGACAGACTAGGAAAATTAACACAGTAAGCAGGATTTAGTTATTTTATTGAGGATGAATGAGGATACAGGGTCAAAAATAATTTATATTTTATGATTTAACAACTAGGTACCACCAAGTAATACTGCCAGTTCTCTCTCTTTTGGGGCACCATGGACATGGCTGTCATTGGATCTGCCAGAAATAGTCTTGCCTGTCCTAGCTTGGCAGATGGTGATTATATGATTGTTGGTTTAGAACTATCCCATGTGAACTCCCTTCCAGTTGCTTCACTTATATCACAGTCTACCTTCACACAATGACAAACCACAAATAATTGTACTATAAGCAAATGGTTCTTGATTGTTACATTTAGGCACCATATCAGCAAAATTATTATAATTCTATGTCAGGCAATGTGCCATTATTCCTCTCTGAACTAAAAATGGTAAGAATGGACTTGGTGCTATGACTTCAATAAGACAAAACCCAAGAGGGAGAATAAAAAAGAAGGAAAGGATCTCTTTTCTTTCTCTCTTTCTTTTTTTTTTTTTTTTGCTCACATGTCCAAATATTTTCTTTTTAAAACTTTTCCTAATGGTTTGCATGTAAAGAAGATACAACACTTTTTTATGTAGAAATTCTGATAATATGACTATAGTTAAGGTTCACTCATTTACTCAGTGAATATTTACCAAGAAGCATTTAATATGTACATGTCATTATATTATGTCCTATGAGGGATACAAAAAATGAATCTAAAATAAGCTATATTCATAATAAATTCACTATCTGGTAAGGAAAATAAAATAAGCTCATAAATAACTCAAATACAATGTGAAATATAAGTGTTAAAATATTTAAATTCACTACTCTCTAAGTAGTGAGATCAGGGAAGCTAGTGTCATTGAGTTTTGTTTTGTAGAATGAGTGTAACTTGGATTCTCTCCAATTGGGCTTTTTGTTCCTACACTAAACTGATTTTATCAAGGTCACCCATGACCTTCAAGTTGATCAGACTTTATCTCAGTTGACATGTCAGTGTTAGACAGAGCTGACTATTCCTTCTGACTTTTTCTTCACTTGACTTCCAAGACATTGAAGCCTTTTCTCCTGTCTTCCTGGTTGCCTCACCTTAGTTACCCTGGTTTATTCTCACTATACTCTAGTTATACTGGCCCATTTGCTGTTCCTCAGACATTCCAGGTACAATCACACCTTAAAGACTTTACTCTGAATATTCCTCTACCTGGATCACTCTTCTTCCAGATAATCATATGGCTAACTCTCTCACTTGCTCCACATCTTTCCTCAGATGTTCTAGTGGGTTGAATGGTGGCCCCCCAAAAGACATGTCCATATGCTAACCCCTAGAACCTATGAATGCATAACTACTGGAAAAAAGAATCTTTGTAGATGTAATTAAGTTAAACTCCTTGAGATGAGAACATCCTGGATTATCTGGTTGTTCCCTAAATCCAGTGATGTGTCCTTGTAAAAGACACACAGAGTAGAGACACACAGAGGGATGGGGAACACACAGAAGAGAATGCCATATGATGACAGAAACAGAGACTGAAGTTATGCACTCCCAAGTTAATGAATGTCCAGAGCCACCAGAAGCTGAAAGAGGCAAGGCAAGATTTTCTCCTAGGCACTTCAAAGGTTGTGCAGTCTTAGCAACACCTTGACTTTGGACTTCTGGCCTCCAGAACTGAGAAAAAATAAATTTATGCTGTTGTAAGTCACCTGGTTTGTGGTAACTTGTTAAGCCCTAGGAATCTAATAATAGATGCCAAGTTTCAAATGAATCTTACCTTGACCATCCTTCTAAAAATGTCTCTGCCTATCTGCAATGCCCTGGTACTTCCAGTTTTGCTTACCATGCTCTATTTTTATGGCACATATCATTTTCTAAAATACTGTAAGTCTACTTATTCAAATATGTTTACTGTTTATTATCCATCTCCTACTAGAAAATACAATCCACAATGACAAGGATTTTTGTATGTTTTGTTCACTGATGTATCCCAACTGCCTAAAGCAGTACTTGGCATATGTTAGGTACATAATAAATATTTGCTAATGAAAGCACAGCCTCAAACATGATAAAACATGAAAAATGTTTAACAAACAATGAGATACACAGTCTTGAGTTTACCAATGGATCCTTGTAATATAAACCTGGAAAATTAGACTGGGAGAATCTGGATAAAAGAAGACAATAAATTCAAACTTAACTTGTAAACCTACAGAAATTTATTTTGTGTAGGGACATTGTGTGATCAGAGCTATGCTTTGTTAGGCATAACTGATGATTCCTTCCTTGTTGAGGAAGTTACCTCATATAAAACTCTTGGCCTCTCAGGGCTCCTTCACTCATTTTCCATCAGGGAGGAGATAGAACTTACCTCATGGTGAGGTTGATAAAGGAATAAACTAGACTAGCGCAGTCTACACTCGTCCTCTTTCCTCTTTTGAGAGACTACTCACAGGATGCATGTGCTTTGCTCTCCAACACCATTAATTTTATGAGGGCCAGGCCCCTGCCTGGAGAGGCTTGTGAAGGTATAGATAATCTAAGAAACATAGGATTAGCTATGGAACCTGCAAAGAAGTCATGCTTTCTACTCCATTACACCATGACCTTACTAGATAAAGTTATCAAAATGGGCAAAGATCCTTTGTTCATTGACATCAGATAATATAAGGTAAATTTTCCCTAGTCTGTGACTTTCATATTACATCTCATTTGATATAGAGTATAAAATGAAAAGGCATCCATAAAGACAAAAGATGTGTTCTGAAGATAGAAACAAAACATCACTTTTAGAATGGAGAATTAAGAATATTTTGGAAACTGTACTTAGAGTCATTAGGACACATTAATATCTTTGTAAACAAGTCAAAAACTACTATTTTTCAAAATCATAGAAGGAGGATACCTCAGCCCAAATCTAAGTTCTATATCTTACTAGCTCTTTTAATCTGACCAATCATTTTGTGTCTTTTGAACGCAGTTTCTTCATGTTTAACTTTTAGGATAAATTTTTGCTCATAAGGTTGTTCTCAATACAAATGACCTGTGTTCATGGGAACCTCCATACTTCCACTGCTGGTTTCTCTTCCACTCTCTCATCCACTTACCTAATTGGGTTTTGAGAGAAAGAAGTGACCATATCCTGCTCAATCCCTTCTTGTTTCTTTCTTGAAAGCAGCCATTTAAGAGATGCATATATTTTCTGCTACTCTATGCTATAAGCTTAAGGAGCAAGCCCCAGTGGGCAGAGGCCTGCAGCCATCCAGCCGTGCCATGACTGGGAAGTAAGTTTGTCTAATTAGAAGGTAAAGTATTAGCAAACATATATTCCATGTCCTCAATTCAGCTTTTATTAGTAATAAAACTCTTAATTTTCCTTCCATCTCACTGATTTTTGTATTTATTTTTCATATGGTTCCAAACTTGGATAGGGAAGAGGTACATTATTAATGGCTTTCCTCAAAACTCCAACATCCTCTACAAATACAAATTAATGCTATTATTATGCAATATCTTTGAGCTGTGTTTGCAAATGACTATCACATGTATTTACTTTTGCTTACTTTTCCTTCCACAAGCAATGAAATATCTTTCAGATCAAATTTTCTACAGCAATAGCAAATCAGAAAAGGGCAGAGAAAGAAAGAAATGAAATGAAATACTCAGTAAATGATATAGATTTGTTGTGCTTTGTAATTATGCAGTCCTTCAGTGTATACTTCCTAAACATAAAAACCTTCCTGCTCACACACTTAAATAGCTCTATTGGTTTTGGGGTGTGTGTGTTGTGTGTGTTTATGGTTTTCAATAAAAGAATTGTTCTTTCCTATTTTTAGGAAAAAGTTATCAAAGAGAGGTTTGTTTTTCCATCATGCCCTGCCCCCCCCCCTTGATTCCTTCCACTTCCTAGTTGAGGTCATTATAACCCTGTACCCAAGGAAAAAGAAGAAATTGGTCTATTGTTTTCTTCTTCAGTCTCAAATGGCTAGAAGACATTGTATCTTGAGATTAATCACCAAATAGTGTAATATCCTCCAAGCCTGGATTATACAGTTATTTAAGAGAAAACTGTAGTTGTTTTAATATGGTTATTGTAGCCATACATTTTGTTTTTATGAGTTTTTATATAGCACTGTTACTTGTGTGGTAATCTTAAGGATACTGTTATAATTTGTTTTATGTGTTAAGTATTATAGAGACCTTGCTAACACTTCTATAGTTAAAGGTCTTCAAGCATCTCATTTGATTTGAGCATATTCTCTGACTTAAACCTTTCCTTCTTAACATGGGTTACATATACAGCTTTTGCTCACTGATTTATGCCATTTGCTATTGGAAATTTTAGCCCTCTTTCTTTAGAAATAGATCATCTCCAATCTCCTAGAAATTCTGCCTATGAGAAATGACCCATGTTCTACACATGCAAAGCTCTGCAGTCTTCTACTTAGCCTGATAAATATCACTTCTTTTGATTCCATGTGCCAGCACAGTGCTTGTTTGTGACCCAACCCTTCTTTCTGTTTCTCTAACTTTTCAATCTGTAACATTAGTATTTGATTGTATTTTTTGTTTATGTTAAAAAAATCACAGATTTTAGGTGCTGTTCTTACTCATATATCTTCAACCTATGTTCTCTGTTTTCCTTAATTCCTTAATCTGAGAAGATGTTCCTCAGAGACGGAAATTCTGGAGTTGTTATGACATCTTATTTCACTAGTGAGACCGTTTCTAGGAAAGTAGTTGCTGTTACTCAAGCAAGAATAGGTTATTCTTATGCTGTAGATTATAGTAGAGGGGACAACATCTGACAACATACAAGAATCATTGGGGACAAACACCCCATGACAGCTTATTTTGTTTCTTAGGAATTATTCCATGCCCATTAGGCGTATTTGTTATGTTTTGAATTTTGGGGGGTTTGTAATACCATATAGAAACACACCTTTACATGCTGAACATACATGAATGGATATACACATATCACAGATGGCATCGAATCACCTAATTGTGTGTTACTTGAACTTTAAAACTCTTAATAGATACAGCTAAGGAATGAAGAGAAGGAATAAAATTACACTATAAGTATCATGGTCACTTACATATTCAAATAACTAGTCTGTTTTTTTAAATGACATTGAAAAGGGACCAAGAGAGAATTTTCAACTTAGGTTAGGATATAGAAAGTTGTAAGGTACAATCTTTCCAACTTAGCAATAAGCCAGTTAAATGACAAAATCATAGATTTAAGAAAACTAAATTCAAAAGAGTGGTGAATTTTCTGGAAGAGAAGCACAGCTGCTTTCAGCACTGTTAGAATGGCAGAGGAATGGGGAAGAGAAAACTGGCCAAACTTAACAAACTTGTAGGGACCACCTGTGGACTAGTGAGATGGATTAGAACTGCTAAAAGCCATAGAGTGAATCTGCATCTACTTGCCAACCCTTTCCCAAGACACTTCACCAAACACAAGGATCTAATATGTCAAAGGCTGAGGCAGGGCAAGAATTCTGAGAGATAATTCCCCTTGGGATTTGTAGGACCTACCCCTAGTGTAAGTCAGTGGCAAGGCTGCAGGGGAGAGCAGAGGGAAATCCCTCTGGGACACACTCAAAACCTTTATCAAGTGAAGTCAATGACTGCAAAAGATCAGTGAAAAGGTCAAAGAACTGAAAAAAAATTCCCCCAAGACACTTTGAACTTTGACCCAGTGCAATGCAGAGGTCTTCCAGAGGTTAGTACAGGAAAGCTAAGTGGAGAGACTACTGCTAAGGTACAGAAAGTCAAGAGTAGAACTGGAGTGAAGAAAGAACTCACCAGTGACTAACAAAACAAGCAGCTGGGTGTAAAGGAGATCACCCACAATTTGAAAAGCTAGCAGGAGGACTCTAACTCATAAAGAAATCTCTGAAGTTTCTTAAACAGCTGAAGCTAGTGGTGATTTGAAAATAAATAAAGTTGCAGCAAAGCCCAAACCCAACTAGATTACCTGATTAGATTGAAGACACTGGACACTCCAGCAGCCTGACAGAGGGAACATGTCTTTTTCTGGGAAATAAAAATTATTTACTTCAGTCTCTAGTATTCTTTTACACACAATGTGTAGCATATAATTAAAAATCATGAGACATGAAAAGAATCAAGAAAACATCACTTACAATTAATGGAGTACAAATAGAAGTGAACTTAGAAATAGCACAGATGTTGGAATTATGAAACAGTGATTTTAAATCTTATGTTCATGTATTTCAATATGTTAAAGAACCTTGGGGGAAAGGTGGACAACATACATAAACATTTGGGGAATTTGAGCAGAGAGAAAAGAACAACACAAAAGAATCAAATAGAAATATAAAAGACATCAAAAATAAACAAAATATTCAGTGGGCTTAACATAAGACTAGAAACAACAGTGAAAATAATCAATGAACTTGAACACAGGTAAGGAGAAATTATTCAAACTGGAATACAAAAGGAAAATATAAATGAAAAAACAGAAATAGATGTACAAGATCTGTGGAACAATATTAAAATATTAAATGATATATGAGAGATTCGGAGGAAGATGGTGGAAGAGTAAGACGCGGAGATCACCTTCCTCCCCACAGATACATCAGAAATTCATCTACACGTGGAGCAACTCCTACAGAACACCTACTGAAGGCTGACAGAAGACCTCAGAACACCCAAAAGGCAAGAAACAACCCACATACCTGGGTAGGGTAAAAGAAAAAAGAATAAACAGAGACAAAAGGATAGGGACGGGACCTGCACCAGTGGGAGGGAGCCATGAAGGAGGAAAGGTTTCCACACACTAGAAGCCCCTTCGTGGGCGGAGACTGCGGGTGGCGGGGGGTGGGGGGAAGCTTCGGAGTACCGAGGAGAGCACAGCAACAGGAGTGCGGAGGGCAAGGCGGAGAGATTCCCGCACAGCGGATCGGTGCCCTCAGGCACACACCAGCCCAAGAGGCTTGTCTGCTCGGCCGCCGGGGTGGGCGGGGCTGGGAGCTGAGGCTCGGGTATTGGGTTTCGGTCGGAGCGCAGGGAGAGGACTGGGGCTGGCGGCAGGAAGAGAGCCTGAAGGGGTTGGTGCGCCGCGGCTAGCCCGGAGGGAGTCCAGGGGAAAAAGTCGGGAGCTGCCGAAGAGGCAAGAGACATTTTCTTCCCTTTTGTTTCCTGGTGCGTGAGGCGAGGGCATTAAGAGCGCTGCTTAAAGGAGCTCCAGAAACGGGCGCGAGCCACGGCTAAAGGCGCGGACCACAGAGATGGGCGTGGGATGCTGGGGCTGCTGCTGCCATGGCCACAAGGCCTCTGTGCGAGCGCAGGTCACTGTCCACCCCGCCTTCCGGGGAGCCTGTGCAGCCCGCCACTGCCGGGGTCCCGGGACCCAGGGACGGCTTCCACGGGAAAGCACACGGAGCACCTCGGGCTGGAGCAACGTCACGCCAGCCTCTGCCACCGCAGGCCCGCCCCGCACTGCGTGCCCCTCCCTCCCCTTGGCCTGAGTGAGCCAGAGCTCCCGAATCAGCGGCTCCTTTAAACCCGTCCTGTCTGAGTGAAGAACGGACGCCCTCCGGCGACCTACGCGCAGAGGCGGGGCCAGGTCCAAGGCTGAGACCCGGGAGCTGTGAGAGCAGAGAAGAGACAGGGAAATCTCTCAGTGCAGCCTCGGAGGCAACGGATTAAAGCTCCATGGTCCACTTGATGTGCCCTGAGTCTGTGGAGTGCATGAATGGACAGCGAATCATCCCAAATTGAGGAAGTGGACTTTGAGGACAAGATTTGAGATTTTTTCCCCTTTTCCTCTTTTTACAATGAATTATCCCAAATTAAGGAGGTGGACTTTGAGAGCAAGATTTCAGATCTTTTCCCCTTTTCCTCTTTTTACAACGAATTATCCCAAATTGAGGAGGTGGACTTTGAGAGCAAGATTTTCGATTTTTTTCCCCCTGTTCTCCTTTTGTGAATGTGTATGTGTATGCTTCTGTGTGAGATTTTCTCTGTATAGCTTTGCTTCCACCATAGGTCCCAGGGATCTATCCGTCCATTTTTATTTTTCAATAATGACTTTTTTATTTTTAATAAAGCTACTATATTTTACACTTTATTCTATTTTACTTTATCTTCTCTGTTTATTTTTTTCCTACCTTCCCTTCCTCCCTCCCTTCCTCCACCCCTTTCTTTCTTTCTTTCCTTCCTCCCTCCCTCCTTTCTTTCTTTCTTCCTTCCTTCCTTCCTTTCTTTCCTTCTTCATTTCTTTCTCTCTCCCTTTCTTTCTTCTACTAATTCTTTCTTTCTAATTTTTCTCCCTTTTATTCTGAGCCGGGTAGACGAAAGGCTCTTGGTGCTGCAGCCAGGAGTCAGTGCTGTGCCTCTGAAGTGGGAGAGCTAACTTCAGGACACGGGTCCACAAGACACCTCCCAGCTCCACATAATATCAAGCAGCGAAAATCTCCCAGAGATCTCCATCTCAACACCAGCACCCAGCTTCAGTCAACGACCAGCAAGCTACAGTGCTGGTCACCCTATGCCAAGCAACTAGCAAGGCAGGAACACAAACCCACCCATTAGCAGAGAGGCTGCCTAAAAACATAATAAGGCCACAGGCACCCCAAAACAGAACACCAGACGTGGACCTGTCCACCAGAAAGACAAGATCGAGCCTCAAACAAAGGAACACAGGCACTAGTCCCCCCAACCAGGAAGCCTACACAACCTACTGAAACAACCTTAGCCACTGGGGACAGACACCAAAACAAATGGGAACTACGAATCTGCAGCCTGCAAAAAGGAGACCCCAAACACAGGAAGATAAGCAAAATGAGAAGACAGAAAAACACACAGCAGGTGAAGGAGCAAGATAAAAACCTACCAGACCTAACAAATGAAGAGGCAATAGGCAGTCTACCTGAAAAAGAATTCAGAATAATGATAGTAAAGATGATCCAAGATTCTATTTCCCAGATCCAAAATCTTGGAAATAGAATAGACAAAATGCAAGAAACACTTAACAAGGACCTAGAAGAACTAAAGATGAATCAAGCATAGATTAAAAACTCAATAAATGAAATGAAAAATACTCTAGATGGGATCAATAGCAGAATAACTGAGGCAGAAAAACGGGTAAGTGAGGTGGAAGATAAAATAGTGGAAATAACTGCTGCAGAGCAAAATAAAGAAAAAAGAATGAAAAGAACAGAGGACAGTCTCAGAGGCCTCTGGGACAACATTAAACGCACCAACATTCGAATTATAGGGGTTCCAGAAGAAGAAGAGAAAAAGAAAGGGACTGAGAAAATATTTGAAGAGATTATAGTTGAAAACTTCCTTAATATAGGAAAGGAAATAGTTAATCAAGTCCAGGAGGCACAGAGAATCCCATACAGAATAAATCCAAGGAGAAATACGCCAAGACACATATTAATCAAACTGTCAAAAATTAAACACAAAGAAATCATATTAAAAGCAGCACGGGATAAACAACAAATAACACACAAGGGAATCCCCATCAGGTTAACAGCTGATCTCTCGGCAGAAACTCTACAAGCCAGAAGGGAGTGGCAGGACATAATTAAAGTGATGAAGGAGAAAAACCTGCAACCAAGATTACTCTACACAGCAAGGATCTCATTCAGATTTGATGGAGGAATTAAAACATTTACAGACAAGCAAAAGCTTAGAGAGTTCAGCACCACCAAACCAGCTTTACAACAAATGCTAAAGGAACTTCTCTAGGCAAGAAACACAACAGAAGGAAAAGACCTACAATAACGAACCCAAAACAATTAAGGAAATTGGAATAGGAACATACATATCAATAATTACCTTAAATGTAAATGGACTAAATGCTCCCACCAAAAGACACAGATTAGCTGAATGGATACAAAAACAAGACCCATATATATGCTATCGACACGAGACCCACTTCAGACCTAGAGACACATACAGATTGAAAGTAAGGGGATGGAAAAAGATATTCCATGCAAATGGATATCAAAAGAAAGTTGGAGTAGCAATTCTTATATCAGACAAAATAGACTTTAAAATAAAGACTATTAGAAGAGATAAAGAAGGACACTACATAATGATCAAGGGATCGATCCAAGAAGAAGATATAACAATTGTAAATATTTATGCACCAAACATAGGAGCAACTAAATACATAAGGCAAATACTAACAGCCATAAAAGGGGAAATCGACAGTAACACACTCATAGTAGGGGACTTTAACACCCCACTTTCACCAATGGACAGATCCTCCAAAATGAAAATAAATAAGGAAACACAAGCTTTAAATGATACATTAAACAAGATGGACTTAATTGATATTTATAGGACATTCCATCCAAAAACAACAGAATACACATTTTTCTCAAGTGCTCATGGAACATTCTCCAGAATAGATCATATCTTGGGTCACAAATCAAGCCTTGGTAAATTTAAGAAAATTGAAATTGTATCAAGTATCTTTTCCGACCACAATGCTATGAGACTACACATCAATTACAGGAAAAGAGCTGTAAAAAATACAAACACATAGAGGTTAAACAATACACTACTCAATAACGAAGTAATCACTGAAGAAATCAAAGAGGAAATTAAAAAATACCTAGAAACAAATGACAATGGAGACACGATGACCCAAAACCTATGGGACACAGCAAAAGCAGTTCTAAGGGGGAAGTTTATAGCAATACAATCCCACCTTAAGAAACAGGAAACATCTTGAGTAAACAACCTGACCCTGTACCTAAAGCAATTAGAGAAAGAAGAACAAAAAACCCCCAAAGTTAGCAGAAGGAAAGAAATCATAAAGATCAGTTCAGAAATAAATGAAAAAGAAATGAAGGAAACGATAGCAAAGATCAATAAAACTAAAAGCTTTTTCTTTGAGAAGATAAACAAAATTGACAAACCATTAGCCAGACTCATCAAGTAAAAAAGGGAGAAGACTCAAATCAATAGAATTAGAAATGAAAAAGGAGAAGTAACAACTGACACTGCAGAAATACAAAAGATCATGAGAGATTACTACAAGCAACTCTATGCCAATAAAATGGACAACCTGGAAGAAATGGACAAATTCTTAGAAATGCACAACCTGCCAAGACTGAATCAGGAAGAAATAGAAAATATGAATAGACCAATCACAAGCACCGAAATTGAAACTGTGATTAAAAATCTTCCATCAAACAAAAGCCCAGGACCAGATGGCTTTACAGGCGAATTCTATCAAACATTTAGAGAAGAGCTAACACCTATCCTTCTCAAACTCTTCCAAAATATAGCAGAGGGAGGAGCACTCCCAAACTCATTCTACGAGGCCACCATCACCTTGATACCAAAACCAGGCAAGGATGTCACAAAGAAAGAAAACTACAGGCCAATATCACTGATGAACATAGATGCAAAAATCCTCAACAAAATACTAGGAAACAGAATCCAACAGCACATTAAAGGGATCATACACCATGATCAAGTGGGGTTTATTCCAGGAATGCAAGGATTCTTCAATATACGCAAATCAACGAATGTGATACACCATATTAACAAACTGAAGAAGAAAAACCATATGATCATCTCAATAGATGCAGAGAAAGCTTTCGACAAAATTGAACACCCATTTATGATAAAAACCCTGCAGAAACGAGGCATAGAGGGAACTTTCCTCAACCTGATAAAGGCCATATATGACAAACCCACAGCCAACATCGTCCTTAATGGTGAAGAACTGAAACCATTTCCACTAAGATCAGGAAGAAGACGAGGCTGCCCACTCTCACCACTCTTATTCAACATAGTTTTGGAAGTTTTAGCCACAGCAATCAGAGAAGATAAGGAAATAAATGGAATCCAAATCGGAAAAGAAGAAGTAAAGCTGTCACTGTTTGCAGATGACATGATACTATACATAGAGAATCCTAAAGATGCTACCAGAATGCTACTAGAGCTAATCAATGAATTTGGTAAAGTAGCAGGATACAAAATTAATGCACAGAAATCTCTGGCATTCCTGTACACTAATGATGAAAAATCTGAACGTGAAATGAAGAAAACACTCCCATTTACCACTGCAACAAAAAGAATAAAATACCTAGGAAAAAACCTACCTAAGGAGACAAAAGACCTGTATGCAGAAAATTATAAGACACTGATGAAAGAAATTAAAGATGATACAAATAGATGGAGAGATATACCATGCTCCTGGATTGGAAGAATCAATATTGTGAAAATGACTCTACTACCCAAAGCAATCTACAGATTCAGTGCAATCCCTATCAAACTACCACTGGCATTTTTCACAGAACTAGAACAAAAAATTTCAAAATTTGTTTGGAAAAACAAAAGGCCCCGAATAGCCAAAGCAATCTTGAGAACGAAAAACGGAGGTGGAGGAATCAGGCTCCCTGACTTCAAACTATACTACAAAGCTACAGTAATCAAGAGAGTGTGGTACTGGCACAAAAACAGAAAGATAGATCAATGGAACAGGATAGAAAGCCCAGAGATAAACCCACGCACATATGGTCAACTTATCTTTGATAAAGGAGGCAGGAATGTACAGTGGAGAAAGGACAGTGTGTTCAATAAGTGGTGCTGGGAAAACTGGACAGGGACATGTAAAAGTATGAGATTAGATCATTCCCTAACACCATACACAAAAATAAGCTCAAAATGGATTAAAGACCTAAATATAAGGCCAGAAACTATCAAACTCTTAGAGGAAAACATAGGCAGAACACTCTATGACATAAATCACAGCAAGATCCTTTTGGACCCACCTCCTGGAGAAATGGAAATAAAAACAAAGATAAACAAATGGGACCTAATGAAACTTCAAAGCTTTTGCACAGCAAAGGAAACCATAAACAAGACCAAAAGACAACCCTCAGAATGGGAGAAAATATTTGCAAATGAAGCAACTGACAAAGGATTAATCTCTAAAATTTATAAGCAGCTCATGCAGCTCAATAGCAAAAAAACAAACAACCCAATCTAAAAATGGGCAGAAGACTTAAATAGGGATTTCTCCAAAGAAGATATACAGACTGCCAACAAACACATGAAAGAATCCTCAACATCATTAATCATTAGAGAAATGCAAATCAAAACTACAATGAGATATCATCTCACACCATTCAGAATGGCCATCATCAAAAAATCTAGAAACAATAAATGCTGGAGAGGGTGTGGAGAAAAGGGAACACTCTTGCACTGCTGGTGGGAATGTGAATTGGTACAGCCACTATGGGGAACAGTATGGAGGTTCCTTAAAAAACTACAAATAGAACTACCATATGACCCAGCAATCCCACTACTAGGCATATACCCTGAGAAAACCATAATTCAAAAAGAGACATGTACCAAAATGTTCATTGCAGCTCTATTCACAATAGCCCGGAGATGGAAACAACCCAAGTGTCCATCATCGGATGAATGGATAAAGAAGATGTGGCACATATATACAATGGAATATTACTCAGCCATAAAAAGAAACGAAACTGAGCTATTTGTAATGAGGTGGATAGACCTAGAGTCTGTCATACAGAGTGAAGTAAGTCAGAAAGAGAAAGACAAATACTGTATGCTGACACATATATATGGAATTTAAGAAAAAAAAATGTCATGAAGGACTTAGGGGTAAAACAGGAATAGAGACACAGACCTACTGGGGGTGGGCTTGGGGATAAGGGGGGGGCTGTGACAGGGCGGGGGCGAGGCACGTGTATACACTGCCGGGCGTGGGGTGGATGGATGGTGGGGGGGTGGCCGCATGGCGCGGGGGGATCAGCTCAGTGCTTTGTGGCCGCCTGGAGGGGTAAGATGGGGAGGGTGGGAGGGAGGGAGATGCAGGAGTGAGGGGTTGTGGGAACAGATATATATGTATGACTGATTCACTTTGTTGTAAAACAGAGACTAAAAAAATGATATATGAATGATTGAAATCTAAGATAGAGAGAGAAATGGAGTAGAAGAATATTTGACTGAGAAAGAAGTTACTGAGAATTTTCAAAAATTAATTAAAGACATCAACCCTAGGATCCAAAAAGCAAAGTGAATACCAAGCCAAATAAATTTAAAGAAAACCACACTTAGGCACTTCATCAAAATTCTGAAAATCAAAGAAAAAGAGAAAACAAAAAATTCAGCCGAAGGAGAAAGCTAAATACATTACATACCAAGACACAAGAAGAAGAGAAATGGCTGACTTATCATCAGAAACAATGAGGCCAGAAGGAAATTGAGCAACATATTAAAAATACAGAAAGAAAAAAATTATCCTAAAATTTTATATCTAGCAAAAAATATCCATCAATTGTAATGGTGAAATAGAGGGATTTTTAATTATTTAAAAAGAAGTGGAGACAATTAATTCCAAGCAGAACCACCCTGAAAGAAATGTCAAAGAAATTTTTCAGGGTGAGGGAAATTAATACTAGAGGAAAGACTACATCATCAGGAAAAACTAAAAATAACAGAAAGAGTGAATATATGTGCAGGTATAAGACGTTTTCTTAGTAGACTATTGACCAGTTTAATTAAAAATAATAACAATGTGTATATAAGTAAAATATATTCCAACAGAGGGAGAATGAAGTAGGAGGGGGGAAAATGTATGTAGATACAAAGTTTTTACCTTGTTTGTGAAATAATAAAGTATTATTTGAAGGTACTCTATAATATGATAAGGTGCATATTCAAATCTCTAGAGAAATATTAAAAATAACACAGGTAGGTATTGCAAAAAATTAATATAACAGAAAATAAAATACTAAACAATACTAGATTTAATAAAATAAAGATGGAAAATGAATAATTGGACCAAAGAACAGATGAGAGTAATAGAAAATAAATGTTGATAGTTTTTACTTAAACCTAACTATGTAAATAATTGCAATAAACTTTAATGGAATGGATACTCCAATTAACTGGCTATTACTATTAGATTGCATTTTTTTCAAAAAGCTAAACCACGCTATATGCTGTTTGCAAGTGATACATTTTGTATATAAAGACAAATATAGGCTGAAAATACAAAGTATGAAGAAAGACACACCATGTAAGCACTGATTATAAGAAAGCTGTTGTGGCTATATTAATATCAAAATAAAACTAGAATTAAGCAAATGTGGTAGAGAATAATGCCTCCCAATACACACACTCACACACACACACACACACACACACACAATGTCCTAATCCATGGAACCTATGAATGTTACCTTGCAGGGCAAAAAGGACTTTGCAAATGTGATTAAGTGAAAATCTCGAGATGGGAAAATTTTCCTGGATTATCTAGTGGTCTCAATATAATCACAAAGGATTATAAGTAAAGGAAGAGGGTTAAAGTCATACAAAATTTGCTCCAAGAAAGCAGAGGAACAGAAAGAGATTGAAAGATGCTATGCTTCTGGATTTTAAGATGGGAGATAGGGCTTCCAAGGAATGCAGGTCAAAGGATGGTGGCCTCTAGAAACTAGAAAAGAAAAGTAAAGAGATCATCCCCTAGAGCTTCCAGAATGCAATCCTGACAACCCATTTTAAGACCTCTAATGCCAAAACTAAAAGAGAATAAATTTATATTGTTTTAAATCACTAAGCTTACAGTAATTTTTTACAGCAACAAGACAAAACTAGTACACAATTTAGCAAGGTCCCATAATACAAGATTAATATATAATAAATGAATTATATTTTCATATATTAGCAATGGACAATTAGGGAATAATTTTTAAGACTATTAAAAAGAGCATAAAAAATAGCAAATACTTAGAAATAAATCTAATAGAATATGTACATGACTAAAAACTACAAAGCATTGCTGAGCTGGAACTATAATCTTTTAGAAGAAGTATAGAAGAAAAAATTTACAACCATGTGTTAGGCAAAGATATGGTAAAGAAGTCATAAAAACACTAACCATAAAATTTTTAAATTTAAAGAATGTTAAAAATTTGTAGGGCAGCTGGAAACAAGCAGGGCTTCTATGTTGCAGTCTTGAGGCAGAATTTCTTCTCCAGGAAATCTCAGTTTTGGCTCTTAAAGCCTTCAACTGATTGGACGAGAACCACCTACTTTACCAAGGGTAATCTACTTAAAGTCAACTGACTGTAGATGTTGACCATATCTACAAATTACCACACAGATATACACAGGTGCATATTTTTATTCACAAACACAAATACCTAGGTTAGTGATTGATTTAACTGGGTACTATAGTCTAGTCAAGTTGACATGCAAAATTAACCACTAGAGGCACTGTTAAGAAAATTAATAATCAAGTGACAGACTGGGGTAAAAAATGTCATAAAACTTCTTTCTGACAAAGAACTCATATCAAAAATATATAAAGAATTCTTTTAAATCATCAACAAAAAACAGAAACAATACAATAAAAATAGGCAAAAAACAGATACTTCACAATAGAAGATATATGAATAATTAAAAGGTAAATAAAATGGTGCTCAACATTATTTGTTATAAGTAAAATGCATATTGAAATTGCAGTGAGAAACCATTGTGTACTAGTTAGAAAAGCAAAGGTCAAAAAACGCTGACAATACCAAAAGCTGGTGAGAATGTGGAACAACTGGAACTCTCCTACACTGCTGGTGGAAGTGAAGATTGGTAAAATCACTTGGAGAGCTGTTAGTTTCTTATAAAATTAAGTACACACTCATATATAAACTAGCAATACCACTTCTAGGTTTATGCCCAAAAGAAATGAAACAAGAAGTCCAAAAATTTGTACAAGAATGTCCATGGCAGCCTCATTCAGAATAGTCATTAAGCTAGAAAGACCCAAATGTCCATCTACAGGAAATTGGACAGAAATGTGGATGATAGATACTCCATAATGTGGAATATTACTAAACAATACAAAACAATGTATTATTGATGCATACAACAACATAGATGAATCTCAAAAATATATTAAATGAAAAAACCAGACATAGAACACATACTGAATGATTAAATTTACATGAAGTCCAGGAATAAGCACAACTACTTTTCAGTGATATAAACAAAAAGATGATTGCTTTGGAGGAATAACAGGAGTGAACTGTTTAGGAGAGTCATGAAGGAATTTTCTAGAGTGAAGGAAATGTACTATATCTTGTTTGGGGGCCAGTTACAATTGTCAAATATACAATTGTCAAAATGCAACAACCTGAAGTTTTTAAGGCCTCTGTATTTTACTGTTTGAGAATTAACCCTCAGTGAAAAATAAAAATAAAAAATGAAGCACAATAGCTTCTTGAAGAGACGTTTTACTAATACAACTTTATAGAGGCAATTTCCAAAGTCTTGGATTAGAAAGAAAGAAAGTGATACTCTGAAGAAGGTGCTGGCTTTTTACCTAGAGAAAATGGCAGTCTGCTTGACATCAGCCCTTTACCTCTAGAGACAAAGAGTGGAATAAAAATAGTAGAATTGCTTTTCTCTGAAACTAAACAGATCATGTCTAATCAATTTGTGCTGATTGAAGGGATAGAAGCTTGACACACAGAAGCAGTCGTTAAATTTTTACTTAAAGTTTTATAGTGATCTATATTTCAAAGGGGAGTTAATTGAAAGTGAAAATATTTTGGGTTTCAGTTCTTTTTTTTAACATATCATGTTAGTCCTATCTTAAATATTTAGTATCTTTAAGTCAGATACAAAAGCAAGACAAAGCTTGCTAAACACACATGGATACCAAGGGAGTGGTTTCCTTAGCAATGCTACCCACATGTATTAAGCACCCAGCTCAAATTTATGAGAGCAGCCACACAAAGACAGAGTGCTAAATTGCCTAGACTATTACTTGTGGATTACATGTAGAATTTTACTAGTTTATGATAGAAATGTTTCATTCTAAAAAGTTCTTTCTTTGAAAGAATTTATCTAGTACCATTGCACATGCATGTCTCATACTACACATGTAAAAATACATATATATTTATGTATATATGTATATGTATATATGATTAATACTATAACATCTGGCATTTTGAGGAATTGAAATTGCTGGAATGTTCTACATCATTTTTCAATGATGACAGTAGCAAATCTTCTGACAGAGATTGAAGAAAAAATAATGATGTAGATGTTTATTTTGGAAGATATTTTCTAGGGAGAGGGTTTTAAGCAAAGATATATTACTTGAATCCTAGAGCTGAAAGGAATTAGGGGTCATCTGGTTCATCTTCCATGCCCAAACTAGAACTCTCTCTACTACATTGACTGATGACTAACCTGTCTCTGCTTGAATTCTTTCAGCAACAGGGAAGTTTCTACTTTGGAAGTCAGCCCAATCAGATTCCTCTCTTGAGAAAAATTAATGTAGAGTTGCAAATACTGACTGTTCTTTTAAGCTCTGGAGCTGAAAGTTTACACAGAGTCAAAACTAGAGATGCAAACATAATGGTAGAAAGAGAAGTGAGACAGTGAAAAAGGAGAGGAAGACAAGTTACCAAAAAAGAGAATGACAGAGAGGAAAAGAGACAAGAAGCCATGCACTCCTTGCCAGAGTCATCTTGCTTCCTGACTCTCTCTCTGGTTCCTCATCCAAGCACTTTCCAGTCATCTGTCCTTGAGTTTTAGTACCTCAAGATGTGTGCCATTTGGAGAGACAGACTTCTAGAAAATATAAAACTGATCTAAACAATCAGAATTGTCTGAGATGGCAATTATAGAGGCACGTTATCTCACCACCTGAGTACCAGTCTTGGTGATCTCTTCTTGACATACAGAGGGATATTTGGGTTCTCAGGAGATGGAGCCTCAGCAAGAAGAAGCTGAGGAAATTAAGACTTTGACAGTTTGCCATGACCACTGCAAGATGGGATCCATTTTTGCCAATATAAAGTATTGCTGTTAAAACAAGTGTCTTTTAAGCTAAAAGTAACAAAAAAAATTTCTTAAGTTACCAGTGGTTGGAGAATATTATTTCGTTTTCTGCAAAATCATAAGAGGAAGAAAAAAAACATAGACATTGTAACAATAGGAACTTGGCAAAAATATGATAATGACAAATTTGAAAAACTTGTATTCTTTGTTTTTGTCCAAGAAAATATGTTCACTTCCATCAATACAACTTCAGGTAAATTCACTGTTTTATTATGCAAACATTGTGCATTAGTTTGAAAGGTGACTTTTTCTCAATATTCTTCTTTGTTACTCACTCTTGACATTTTTTAAGGTAACTTCCTCTTTCTTTTGGTTTATTTTTTGGGTACACTTATTTCCTTCCATAAAAGGTATATACCTTAACAATTGTAGGCATTTTTTCCAGGTTAATCTCTAGGAAAAGTACTTTATTGCTGACTTAGAAATCCAGTTCCATCATATCTATGGATAAGAGTGCCTCTGAATATTACTAAATGATATGGAATAGATTGATACACTTCAGATATTTACCAGAAAATCAGAGTATAATTCCTTCTCCAAGAAAGGAAACCTAGCAATTATATTTTTTAAAAAGTTTCTTTAATCCCAGTAGAGTGCCAAAAATAGAAAAATATGTAAAAAATCAAAAGTCTGAAACATGCTGAATCTACTACAGTTTAGCCACATATCAAAGCCATTTAGAGACTAAAAGTATTTATTGTCTTCCACATTTAAAAGAAAGGCTTAGGGGCTTCCCTGGTGGCGCAGTGGTTGAGAGTCCGCCTGCCAATGCAGGGGACATGGGTTCGTGCCCCAGTCCGGGAAGATCCCACATGCCGTGGAGCGGCTGGGCCCGTGAGCCTGGCTGCTGAGCCTCTGCATCCGGAGCCTGTGCTCCACAACGGGAGAGGCCACAACAGTGAGAGGCCCATGTACCGCAAAAAAAAAAGTAAAAAAAAACCATAGTAGATACTCCATACAAGATTTAGACTCTTGTCTTGCTTTTGGTAAACAGTACCAATGAGATTATAATCTCAAAAAAAGCAAACTGTAGCTGATTTTGATACTACTTTAAGACATTCTTTGAAAGTAAGTTCCAAAGGTTTTCTTTTTTCAAGCTGTACCCCAAAATTGGACACTGATTTTCGGATTGATTAGAACAAATTATGAAAGTGGTAATTTAAATACATAAACACCGTAAAATCATTAAAGTTCTTTCCACTATTTTTTTCTGAGAAACATATTTTTTTAAGTCTATGTATTGATCAATAATGTGTGCCTACTAACCAAAAATAAAAGATACTAACAATGGTTGGGGGGAGACAGAGAGAGAGGAAATGAGGAAGAAGTTGTCTTCAGGGAAATCTTAAGTTTTGCAGGAGGTTCTAAACCTCCAGTGCAGCTGATTCAATTGTCTCATATCCAAGGAATGAAACATCCTCCAGAAGTTCTAACTTTTAAGTAAAATGTTTATGTATAAACACTACATTTTCATAGTCATCAATTCCTTTTCTACAGACTAACCACAATAAGTTTTGCATGTAATTAATAGTGACATAATTTTTAAACAGTTCCAACCTTACAGCCACAAAGAGGTAATAACTTAGGAAAACTAGGTGTGAAAAGGAAGCATCTGACAGGTGGTTTTCTGGGTCAGCTCTTTGGTTTCTTGCTCCAGTGAAGGGAAGTGTATGATTAATGAAATCTTAGTTTTTTTTAAAACAAAGTGATTAGCTAGATAATCACCTTAAGTCTTTTACCCAAAGGGATAAACTTATCAGTAGTTTCCCTTTAAATGTCAGAGAAAAACTCTATTCTCAAATGTATGTGGGTACAATTTTAAAATGCTATGGATTAATGCAAACAATAAATTAAGCAAAATTAAAACTGAAATAGCTCCTTTCATAGCTTTCCTGGATATCTTCTGAATATCTGGCTATTACTATGCCTCCTATAGGTTACATCCATGTGGCATGCTGGGCTTCACTGGCTGTCATGAAAGAACTTGATATATGACCTTTTCCCTGTGGCTAGGGAGAAAGGTGGGGAATATTTAAAACCACAAAGTTCAAGAGATACAGCTAACTTCAGAATGAACTGAGTGAACAATGACATATGACTTCAGTGTTGTGAAAGGCGTCAAAAGTAGGGATTTAAGGACAGAGAAAATTCTTGCTAAGTTATGAGGCAGCCCAGCATGACTGAATTAAAAAAAGATCCAAAGAGTTGGCTGGAGATACATGAGCAAAGTCTAACTTCCTGGGAAGAAGAATGGCAAGGGTCTAGCAAGTTGTCTGGGGAGGTTTCCCAGGAGACCAGAATGAAAATCAGAAAAAGGGCAGACCATGGACATATGGGGTGAAAACTAAAGTTTGATGATCATATTGGTGCTAAATATGCATTTTCTTATTCAGTTTTCACAATCCATGGGCTATAGCCATTAGCATACTCATAAAACTAAATATTAGTAGGCATACAGCTAGAAAGAGGCAGAAAGTGCATTAAAACCTGAATCTTTTTGACTTCGCAGCCCATGAACTTTACAAATATCTTTCATTTTGTAGATAAGAAAACTGAAATTAAGTCATCTGCTTAAGGTCACCTATATTTAGAAACGGCAATAAAGACAATCATCATGGATACCAGTGGAAGGTAGCAGACTAATTCCAGAATACACATGCTGTTGGGATTAAAGAACCTAATAAAATACAATACTTTATTCTCAGCCATGCAAGGATTGGTTAGGGAAGCGAATTCAGGCAAAAAGGAATTTATTTGCTTCAGATAGGAAGCAAATAAAGACTGTCAGTTCTATCTGACCCTTAGAAAGACATTTAAAATTTTTTCCTAATCAAGAAAAAAAATAAGGCTAAGATTTATGGGACTTTCTCTATACTAGAAGTCAAATAATTAGCAATTCAAGATATACAGAAGGCCAGGAAATTCTTGGCAGGAGCTACCTTTGAGAGCAATCAATACTCCAGGTAGGAAGTCTAGAGCCACAATCAATGGGGAGGTTTTATTCAGCCATATAGATACCACAGACAAATGAACAGAGAGGAGTGGAAGCTAGAAAACAGAGCTAAAGATTAGAAGTCAGAAAGATAGCCAATCCATGAGTGAAATCAGAATTATTGATCCAAAATGAGACTACTGAATATATAAAAATGAGCAAGAGAGTGCTTTTGGACACATAAAATGGCATTGTTTTCTAGACAGCCTATAAACTATACAATCACTAGGGGCCAAATACGTTGAGCTTACTAGATCTTACAAGGAGTTCATACAAATTAACAAATATATCCTGGTTGCCTGTGTTCTAGCTACTATACATACTACAATGAACAAGACAAAGATTCTGACTTCAGAAGGTTTATGTTCTGGTATAGGAGACAGATAATAGAAAAATAAACATATAAAATAATGTTCAGTGATTGTCAATGCTAAGAAGAAAACTTGAAAATGATTGATGGGAAGCTTAGGGCCTTCGAGAAAGTGAGAATTTCAAAGAGAATTTCTCTGAGGTAGGGACATTTGAGCATAGACAGGAATGAAATTAAGAAACCAGCCCTGTGAATTTCAAGGGAAAGAAAACAAAAGGTGAAAACCCATAAAAAATAAACAAACTTCATGTCTGAGCAAAAATAAGAGGACCACTGTGGCCAGAACAGAATGAGCAAGGCAAGGAGTCATAGGTGAGGTCAAAGAGAGAGGATTCAGATCATGTAAGCCTGTGTAGGTAAGGAGTTTCGTTGAAGTGTGAGCAAAAAAGTGACATCCTCAGTTGGCATCTTCAAAAGGTGAACAGTCACAACAGAAAGATTAAATAGCTGAGGAGCCTACATACAAGAGGATGGTGGCTTGGACAAGAATGGTAATACTGGAGACGGTGGGTTTTGAATACAGTGTGTATGTTGAAGGAAATAAGGGAAAGAGAGGAGTCAAAAATGATTTTCTAGGTATTTTGGCCTAAACAACTTAATAAGTAGAAGTACCACTTATTAAATGGTGACGGCTGAGAAAGGAGCAGGTGTTAGATGGTGGTAGGGAGGGACAATGAGTGAATAAGGCACATTTGACCAAAAGCTCAGTATTAGAAGTGTTCAGTTTGAGATGACCACTGCAGGCATCTAAGAAGAGATGTTGAGTTGCTGCTTTAGATATGTTTTGAAGTTCAGAAGAAAGATTCAAGCAAAAATTTTACACTAAGATTCAGCAATGTACACATGGTATGTGAAGTCACAGGACTGGAAAAAAAACAAAACAAAACAGGGAACTATTTAGAAAGTAAGCACTATCACTAGAATAACTGAGACCTGAAAGGTTTGACTAGATACCTCATCACGGTCACCTAACTAGGAAGAAAGGGTGCAAAGACTGGAACCAAGACGTATCCGAGTCCACGTTCTTATTCTGTACTTTCCAAAATCATTTACTATATCAGTGCTGATTTAATCATCTTCATAGCGGCCTTGGGAAACAAGTATTTTATAACTGTTTATATGTGATAAAACTTTTCAAAACTACATACAACTAATAAATTATAAAACATTTGTATCCTATGAAAAGTTGAAGGAATTAATTTTTTTTTTTTTTGCGGTATGTGGGCCTCTCACTGTTGTGGCCTCTCCCGTTGCGGAGCACAGGCTCCGGATGCGCAGGCTCAGCAGCCATGGCTCACAGGCCCAGCCGCTCTGCGGCATGTGGGATCTTCCCAGACCGGGGCACGAACCCGTGTCCCCTGCATCGGCAGGCGGACTCTCAACCACTGCGCCATCAGGGAAGCCCGAAGGAGTTAATATTTAAGAACACAGGCTCAGAATATGAACTAGATGTATCCAATTCTGGCTCCATTGTTTGCTATTTGACCTTGGGCAAGTTAATAAAACTTTCTGTGCCTCAGTTTCTTTATCTGTAGGACAGAGAGAATAATTGTACCTCCTTGTAGGGTTGTTGTTATGCTTAAGTATGGTAACATTTGTAAAACACTTTGAAGAGTACCTGACACATAGCAAGAGTTATAATGGTGTAGCTAGGGTTATCATCTAGGTTAGAGGCAACAGAGTAGTTTGGTTAAGAGTGAGGGCCCTACTACCAGATTTCCTGGCAGTGCATTCAGGCTGCCAGATTTATTGACTGTGAGTCTTGTGCAAGTTAATCTACCTGGGTCTCAGTTTCCTCATTTATATATTGGGAATAAGAAAAGTATATACCTCATAGGGTGACTGTGATGACCCAATACACAAATAAACCTATAGTATTTAGAACAATGCATGGCACATATTAAGTTCTCAATGAATGTTAAGTATTGATATCTACTCCAGATCCATTCTAACGTCCAATATACCCCAACTGCACTCTGGGCATCAAACAATAGCTATTATGAAAAACATAATTAGCAAGCTTACAAGAGCTCAAATTTCACAAAACCCACACTTTGGGTACTTTTATGAATCAAATCCATAAATATTTAGAGGCTTGCCTGACACTAATCGCCATCAAAGCTTTCATTGCAAAGCAATAAACACCAGGAATTTTCATGAGAGATACTGTGAATAGGACAGTTGTTTTTGTTCATAAATCAGGTAGTGACCTCAATCATTAATAAACAAATCAGAGCCACAGTAGCAAGAAAATGTAAAGAGTAATTGGTAAGGAATCCAATAAATTTATTCAACACAAATAATCAAAACAAAGAATTTATTCTTAATTCTGCCATGCTAATGGCTTCTGTTAAAATGAAAATGATTAAGTCAAATTTGGTTTTAATTTGTTGTGGCTAGATGCAGTTTTCCCCAAGGTGATAAATTACTGTGGGAGCAAGTCAAATAATGTGAAATTTACTATGAGCCTGCTGTTGCATGAAAGTGGAATGAAACAAGAAACAATTCAAGAGTTATTTAGCATATAGTTCACTGAATTCAAGAAGGAAAAAGTATTACTAAAACCTCATATACCTTTATTACTGTTGCTCTGTTGTTGAAGAAAGAATTACTTTTATATCAAGACTGGTAATTTTCTATGCCATGCTCTTGGGGCACACCATATCTGTGATCTGGACAATCTTTCAACTCCAAAGATTTCATAGGATCACAGAATGCTTCTGTTGTGAGACATGCCAGAAATAGTTTGTCCCAACTTTCTCAGTATATAAACTAGAAAAATGAGGCCCAGAAAGGTTTAATGACCTCCTCAAGTTCCACTTGGGACAGAGCCAGAAGTTGCCTTGGGTTCTGTTTAGTCCAAATAGGAAAGAGAGATGGAAAGGAGGTGGAGAGAGTAAGTAGAGAGGAGCCGGTCTTTCAGCCTGCAATTTATTTAATATTCATTAAAAAAAAACTAATTTTCTAACGCTCTCCTTTCTCCAATTAAGCAGGTGTTAACGTACTCTTCAGCTACCTAACAACACTGTCCCAGCATTTATTTCTTTACTGTTTTAAAAGTTGTACTAGGGGGCTTCCCTGGTGGCGCAGTGGTTGAGAGTCCGCCTGCCGATGCAGGGGACACGGGTTCGTGCCCCGGTCTGGGAAGATCCCACATGCCGCAGAGCGGCTAGGCCCGTAAGCCATGGCTGCTGAGCCTGCGCATCCGGAGCCTGTGCTCTGCAAGGGGAGAGGCCACAACAGTGAGAGGCCCGCCTACCGCAAAAAAAAAAAAAAAAAAAAAAAAAAAAAAAAAAAGTTGTACTAGGATACAGTAGTTTGGATTTGTGAACTTTAAATATTTTTTTGAAGAAATTATTTCAATGAGTTTGTCTATTTTTGCCCTTTCAAGCTTTCAGAAAAAATAGTGGGCAATATCTGAATCTCTCCATCAGGAACAACCACCAAAAAGTGGGAGTATAATTGAAAATTGTAGAAAAAGAAAGTTGAAGCACCTGCAAACATAACAGAAGGAAAGACCACAGTGGGTGATGAAGGGTCACAGCAGAAAGAAGGAGAAAGATAATCAGAATGACTCAGAAATTTTCACTTGGTATTGAAACAGAAAGTGGTAAATTTCATGTCATAAGGAAGCTGTCCTACTAGATAATGACAAAGGGTAACTAAGGAGTCATTCTACAAAGGAAACTATTTTTTTGTAAGTGGAAATCAATGGGTGCATTCCCCCCACCAGCACCATCTGCCACTGAGTCTGTAGTTTTGCATTTCACCTGAAGCGGCTGATTAAACCTCTGACACTTGGAGCAGAACAGGGACTTTTGTTTTTAATTTAATTTAATTTTTTTTTATACAGCAGGTTCTTATTAGTTATCTACTTTACACATATTAGTGTATATATGTCAATCCCAATCTCCCAGTTCATTCCACCACCAAGAACAGGGACTTGTAATCTTTACAGTGTGCTGCGCTAATCGGACCAGCAACTGTGCAAGGCACAGAGAGACCTGACCTTCTGTGATGACAGCATTAAGTGGAGTAGAAAGAGATGTATTAGGTATCTTAAGTTACTCTGGTGCTGAGCACTGGTTATGTCAGCCTAAGAGAAAAGACAATATGAGAAGACTTGCCTCAGGTCAGGACTTTAATCATGAGAAGAAAAGATGATTCGCTCATACTCACTAAGCTAACCCCTGCCGAGAGTCCTTTTTTCCCAGCTCCTACTCAAAATATGAACTAGAAAGAATGAGGGAAGGGCTAAAAGAGGAAATAAAGAGGCTAGATTGACATCTTAGTGTCCTGTACAGTTTAAGTTTTGCTCAAATGTATGCACTAGTGATACAGGCAGAGTCAATAATAGAGCATGGGTCCTATCTCTCAGTCAGGGGCCCTTTCAATTATGGCAGAAGCTCTAAACCTTGCACTGGACATCTAAGCTTAGGCCATAAGTGGGTCTTTCTTGAATTCATCCAGCAAATCCATATTAGGTTAAATTCATAATTAAGAAATCTCCAGACACCAATTTGTAGAAATTGGGTATTGTTGTCAGTGAATAGGCTTATCAACAGCATGTGCACAGTCTTCTTCATCCAGAATAATTTAGCTCCCCAGATAGTCTCAATTCTTCAAGCCTGCCCCAAACTCATTGTCCTTCACATTCATTCTGACAAGTAACTACATTTTTATTACTCAGTGTTGGGCAACATGAATATATCCTTCCTTCCCTCCCTCCCTCCATCCATCCCTCCATCCCTCCCTTTCTTCCTCTCTCTCTCCCTCTTTCTTTCTTTCTCTTTCTTTTCTTTCTTTCTCTTTCTTTCTTTCTTTCTTTCTTTCTTTCTTCCCTTCTTTCTACTATTGTTTACAGGAAACTATAATAAACACTTTCTTAGTCCGTTCAGGCTGCTATAACAAACTACCCTAGACTGGGTGACTTATAAACAACAGATATTTATTTCTCACAGTTCTGGAGGCTGGGAAGTGCAGGGTCAAGGTGCTGGCAGATGTGGTTTCCGGTAAGTACCTACTTCCTTGTTGCTAGAGGGCTGTGTGGCTATGTTCTCACTGTGTCCTCACATTGCAGAAAGGGCATTAATTCCATTCATGAGGGCTCATGACCTAATCACCTTCCAAAGGCTCTACCACATTGGGGATTAGGCTTCAGTATATGAATTTGGTGGGACACAAACATTCAGTCCAGTCCACTCCCTTTTCCTTGGTTTTGGGTTCAAAAGGCACCAAGCCAATGTTTCTATATGCCAAGAACCAGTATTCAAATTAATTGGTGGCATTCTATTTATATTTTGTTTCTATGAACAAATCTTCAGATGGCTTAGTCTAGATCCTACCAGCTGTTTTTTAAATGCGTTGTCAAATTAATTTGGCATGTATTATAGAAAAGGTTTCTGACAAGTTTTATATTTTATACAAAGCAAACCAAAACCTTGAATTTTAAATTTCTGGATGACCCATAACAAGTCAGTTCAAAATGTAAGACTTGCAATGAGTTTATAATATTCTGCCTCCACATTGTAACAAGATAAAGAAGCAGCACATGTTTGGGACATCCCTGACCTTGTCCCATGGGATCCATTTTTCTTATAAGCTAGTCCTTACAGTGTCAGAATCAGTGTCATGGCTACACAAAATAAAGTAGCAATTTTGTTTGCAAGGGTTAGCTGCAGATAGTTCAGTTGCCTCACTTTCTGACAAATTAGAGGAAATAATAAAATCTCAAGTTGTTGAACTGTGACTTTGAATCAGGGTAGAGCTACCATTAAAATCCAGATCGAGACTTTCAGTAGCACTTTTAATGGATAATATAACTGAAGAAGCAGATTCAGGGCAAATCATTTTTACGTATTTTCCAGGAGGCTGGTACCTAGTTAACAGTGTTAAATAGAATTGAGGAAGTGGGACTTGGAAGGTAGATGAGGTGCTGAAGATGCAAAATATTGTAAGCATGATCTTTCTAGATTGCAAATCTGAAACATGCCACACCTTTCCACCCTCGCTTAAAGCCTTTAGTGACTCCTGTCGTCCTCTAGATAAATATGAAGCTCCTTAGCCAACAATGTGATCCCTGTTACTTCTTCTCATCCCACAATCATTTCATTGTCTCCCCTTTTATCTGGAGCTAGCCAGCTCTCAGCCACACTGTGTTCTTTTACCCTGTGCCTTTTCACATGGTCACAGATACAGCTGCTTGGTTTGCTCAACTCCGTTGCATCTTCACTTTAATGTACCTTCCTTAATGAGCCAGCTAAAATCACATTTCAGCCAGTATTCTAGATGTCACAGGTTCTATCAATCAGATGCACTAGTAAACGAAGAGAAGAAAACTAGAGGACAATAATTTATTCATATGGACAACATAATATCAAATGTTATCTTAAAAGTTGACTGGTCAATTCCTATCTTTCTTTAAAGAGGACTTAACCATCTAAAAGAAACATTCCTTTTAAAAAATCCTATAATTCTAAACATAGTCCAACAGAAAAATATCATATGCTTTAATTAAAGTAAATGTTAGAACAGCTGTGTGTCATCATTCGTTTATTCTTTCAAACAGGTATTTGTTGGTTCCCTTCTGTGTACTCAGTGAAAGAACTGTAATCAATGTATTTGTATCAGTGACCCAATATCTACCAGGGATGATAGGATGTTATGCTACAGTAGCAAACAGTGCCTGACTCAGTGACTTAGAAAAACAAAGATTTATTTCACATTTATGCTAAAATTCCACTATATCCTAACCTATATCTCTTTACTCTGGGATCCAGGCTGACAAAATAGAGACCATCTTGAACATTCCTATTCACTGAGTCAGAGGGCAAAAATGTATTCATAAATGTCTCCACTATACAAATGATATATGACTCTGTCATTCACAGCTGATTGGTCAGGATTAGTCACATGGACCAATGCAACGATGAGGGAGCCAGGATGGCCTCAGAAGGAAAGAATCTGAAATATTTAACAAATATCACCAATGTCCACTATGATCTGCCCTTCTGGGTAACCAAATATTTGGTTTATCCTCCTTTCTGAATGAAAAATACACTTATCTTTACCTAAGGGAGAAAATTCCAAAGGTCCATACAGTCATAGCATCAAGCTCTGGGCTCTATATGGCAGTTTCTACATTGAGGTTATGTGCAGTAGTGTGTGCATATCCAGGTGGGTCTTCTCTTTATCTGGAGAACTATAAACAAGAAAAAAATAAAAGACAAGCTATCTGCTTCTTACACAACCAATATGAAATGGTGGAACAGGAGTAAGATAACTGAAGTAAACCCTCCCATTCAGAAAAGGAGAGAGTGTGAAAAACACACAGTAGACAGTGATCCACAGCCCCCTACCCTAGAGTAGAGGCATGTTTCTTGACTAGGCTTCAATTCTATTCGCTGGGAAAAGTTCCCTAGTCCATTGTTCTCTGTGGCCCTTAGATCTGATCTTTGTTCATTATACTCTCTGGCCATTTTAAAGTGGGCATTGATGAACAGGACAGCCTTGTGGGCTGAGCAGCTTCTTCAGTCTACTTCCTGACCTGTTAACCCAGGTTCTGGTTTCTTCTTAATCAATGTCTTTTCCTTTTTGTTCAACAGCTCCATGTGCCAACAATTGCATCAAAAATTCTCTTCAAGACATTTCTCTCATTCTCTCTTGACTTAGTTGCACGTATCTGGAGGCTATATGGCTTCAATCATAGAACCGTACACTTAATCTCCTTTCCCTGAGCCATTTTTCTTCTGAAAAAAATTTACTGGGCACTCCTTAATCCATTTAGAAGTTTTAACAATAAGTATGACAGCAATGCTCTTGATTTGTCCTTGTTTGTAGGCTGAATTTTAAGAAGTCTTTGTAGCTTAAAACAGATCTGTTTTAGCTTTTACTGTTAGGGGTTTAGATAGAGTTGCCTGTTAATTTCTGGACTCTATATGTACTCTTTCATTACTACTTGCAAACTGACTGATTATTTGCTAAGCTTGTCTCTTTCTTATATTGCTTTGTCACATGCCACAAAAAGCATTCAATGTATCCTACTAACATTCTAATACCCATTTTTTCCTCTTTAAGCTGCTAACTCATTAGGTATACTGTCCTCTTTCCTTGTTATCCCAAGCAAGTCTTGGCAAGCAAGTCTTAGTCCATCACCACCCAACTGGATTGCCTATCTTCTAGCCCCAGTATCAGTTTCCTTGAAAGCTGAAAACGGTCTCCCCTCATCAAGCTAATCCCACATATTTTAACATTTTTATTTATTTCGGTAGCATTGTATACCTCATATCAATTTCTGAAGCATTTCAAGTTGTGCTAGCTGTGAGTAGAAAGCTACCAGCAAAATCTCAATAACCAATAACATAAAGATCTTTATGTTCTTTATAGAGGGGAAATCTAGCACTTCCTCTTTACGTTTTGCCACTACCTTTGTGCATAAAACTCACATGGTTTTTCCCTTTGGTTTCTCCCAAAGTCTCCCTTTCTCTAGTCTTGAATTCATACACCACAAACTGCCATGAGAATCACCTCAATGTGATGCAAATCTGACTCTGATTATTGAATTTACATTTCTCAATTCTTCCTAAGCATACTGAGAATAAAAATCCTTTTTTTTTTTAAGTACATAAAGTCTTTCATGATGTAACCACACTGACTACCTTTCTAGCTCATCTTTGGCCATTCATCAACATACACATAGGCTCCAGTCATACAAAAATACTCTGGTCATTCTTGTTTCCACCAGGAAGGCTTTCCCGTTTTGCTTCTCTTTTGTTAACTCTTACACCTTTTTTAAGATTCAACTCAAACACAGAGAAATTCTTTCAAGACCCTCTCTTTAAGTTGGGTTACTTAAATTTCTTCCTTCCATAGTATCTTGTGAATAACTTTATCAAATTGCTTTTTGCATTATGTTTTATTGTTTACTTTTGTTCCCTAACGTGGACTATTAGCTCTTTGATGTCAATGACTTTCCAATTTGTTTCAATTCTTAGAACAGTGACAGACCTGTGATTGGTATTCATTTTTCATTAATTAATTCAATCTATGTTTACAGAGTACCTGCTCTGTCACAGGGCACTGTGCTAGACTCAGAAAAGATAGAATAATTTGAATAACTTTTTACTTCCTTAGCTCAAGATACCTTGCTACTGAGTAGAGTTGATGTCATTTCCTGAGTGTGCCATGAAATTCTTCTAATCCCCAAAGGCACAGATGAAAACATCTGATTATGAGAAAGAAATTTGATTTAGGCAAGTGGACTGTTGCCTTGTAATTTTATGCGGTCAAAATCCTGACCCTGATCTCTAAACATATGAAAGCTAGCCTGGTTCCATTATACAGGGTTTTGTAATATGTTTTACTAAATCCAATGTAAGTCACAGGACAGAGTTTCGATCCTTTTCTTATTTCTTCCTTCCTAGTACTATTTTATTAATTAAAAATTAATAAACTTAAAGGTATTTATTTATTTATTTAAGAGCTTGCAAGACCTTATTCATAATGATTATACAGAATTAGGTTTTGAACACCTAGAGTTTTAAGTCTAGTTATCCTTACTTTAATACATAGATATTTTAATTTCTTGTGGGTTACTCCAATACCTATTTTTTTCAGCTTTCTTCATACTGCAAAATTTACTTAGAGCATGATTTCATGCTACCTTCAGGGTTGTGCCTTTATGTTCATAATTTTTTTAAATTATTTATTCCTTTTTGTAATAACTTCTCATAGCCTGGAGAAATTTTCCTTGCCGTATGCTCACCAAATCAGTTCAAATTCCAAGTTTCTTTTCTACAAAATTTGTTGTTTTTAATTTGGAACTATTAAATACTCTAAAAAGAAAGAAGGGTAATTCCAAATAAATGAGAAAGAAGTTTAAGTCAGAAAGAGAAAAACAAATACCATATGCTAACACATATATATGGAATCTAAAAAAAAAAAAAAAAAGGTTCTGAAGAACCTAGGGGCAGGGCAGGAATAAAGACGCAAACATAGAGAATAGACTTGAGGACACGGGGAAGGGGAAGGGGAAGCTGGGACAAAGTGAGAGAGTGGCATGGACTTATATATGATACCAAATGTAAAATAGATAGCCAGTGGGAAGCAGCTGCATAGCATAAGGAGGTCAGTTCTGTGCTTTGTGACTACCTAGAGGGGTGGGATAGGAATGTGGGAGGGAGAAGCAAAAGGGAGGGGATATGGGGATATGTATACGTATAGCTGATTCACTTTGTTATGTAGCAGAAACTAACACACCATTGTAAAGCAATTATACTCTAATAAAGATGTAAAAAAAATAAAAGAGAAAGAAGTTTAAAAATTTGTGTTTGTTAATGGTAATGGTACAAATGGTAGAAAGAAACATGTATAGTCAACATGTCCCTAACCCAGACCCCAACTTAGTGGGGTCAGACCTTGCTTCTGAGGTTTTTTTGACAGAACATGAAATATGTGGAGGCTCTATGCCGTGATAAAGAAAGAACAAAATTTGGAGTCAGGCACAGCTGAGAATAAATTGAGATTCTGGCATATGCCTAACCCCTTGCAAACCACTAGACGCTCAGCCTGAGCTCCTTGTCTCCTGAATAGTAGTAATACTCCTCAAATTTGCAGGATTGTTGCAAGGCTTAGAGATGAAATAGGTGACACACAGTAGACTCTGAAAAGGTATATTATTTTGTCAAGTGTCTTTTGAGAAATAAAGGAAATTATTTTCTATAAACTTTTATAATTATACTCTATCAGTCATTTTAGGGACTTTCCTTTTCTTTTTCTTTCATAGATTATTATTTCTTTAAAAAACAGAAAGAAGAGAAATTATAATTATGTTATATTTCATCCAGCCACATTTATGGATAATATTACTATAAGAAAAATTCCAATGTGAATATTGGGATTACTTAATTAAATAACAAATAAAGAGAAATGTTATAATATGCCAAACGTTTAGGGAAAGTGAGCTGAACAATTAGAGTGCCCATATGATCTAGCAACATGGAATGGAAAGGATAGGGCCCTCCTTCTATACAATGTACCTTAAACTTAAGTCTCAGATAATCAGAGCATTTTGGAAAATATGAATCATGGAATAACATATGGTAGTAACTTGACAGCTTAGCCTAGTAGAGCAGGTAAACAGTGATGGTAGTTGATCAGTGTGTACTGAGTCTTGGCATACAAATAAGACAATAAAACTGACATACTTGCACACACTGCTCTTAATTTCTGACAAAGGAGAGAGATTTTTAATGAACAATCAAAATTCCAATAGAGTGAATTCTTGATTAATGGCAAATACAGAGTAAAAAATGTGTGTATAATATTTTAAAAATAAAGTGAACATTAAAACTTGCTATATGGACTTTGAAAAGCAGACACACTCTAAGATAACATTACACATCCTCAGATGCTTACAAACTCAGCTCTCAGACTTGAAACCTGAAGCAATCATATTACTAGTTGCTCAGATTCTATATGTATGTGAGAAAAATAGTCTAAAATTATCATTTACAGAATCAGATTTCCATTTGTATCATTCTTCTCTCTTTGGTTTTTAGTCTACCAATTCATGGATTCATGCATGTTTAATTTATATTTCCTTTGTGAAATGAATTACTGATTTCAAGGTTAGTCGTTACCAGTTACCAATAACTGAGGCCCTTAGAGCCCCAGAAGCTTTAAAAACACTCGTCGGAAGACAGGAGTATGGTCTTCATCCTGCCTCAACAAAGTTATTTAACCTCTTTGGACTTCACTTTTATCATTAGTGAAATGAAAATGTTAAGGTCTTTCAAGTAGTTCAAAGGTTTTTGATTCCATAAGTTTTAAGTATTATGAGATAATAATGAAAGATATTAATAATGATGTCTAACACTTAATCATTGCTCACCACGTCCAAAACCTTGTTCAGTGCACTTCACCTTACTAAGTCATTTAATCTTCACAGCAGGTCTCTGTGGTATGTACCATTAGCCCTGTTTTATAGATGTGGAAATTGAAGCACTTGCAGGTTCAGTAACTTGTTCAAGTCATTCAACTAGTAAGAGGTAGAGTTAGAATTTGAATTCACATATCTCTCTACAAAGGCCATTTCTAAATGTAATTACACTGTCCAAGAAGCAGGATGAAAGTCATACAATGAATGGCCTTGCATGCCTGAGAAAAGAATTTCCATGTAATTTGTGAAGAAATAAGGAGCTACTGAAGGATGTTGAATAGCAGAATATGTTTTGATCCAATCTGCATCTGAGGGAACAGTCTTCAAAGAATATGGCAAATGGAAAAATATAGAAAACAAGAGGCAGAAAAAGCAGTTAGGAAAGTAGCACAGAGACCCAGAGGAGTAAAAGCTAGGTAGTCCACCTAATATAGAGAACATAGAAATGAAAATAAGGAGTTAAACTTGCCAGACATTGAAGATATAGCATATGCATGTAGTCTAAATCATATTCCACGTTTTCTAGCCTAGGTAGTGGGAAAATGGTAGTATCATTAAGACAGACACGGACATTTTTTAGAAAAATAAGATTTGGAGAAGAAGGTGTTGAGGCAGGTCTGGTAAGAAGTTGGGAGCCAGCTGAGAGAGACATATTAGCAAAGGCGGTGGGAGGATTAGAATGTAGCTAATGCAGGAGTAAGTCAGAGTGACAGTGCTGATGTGACCCTGTCCTGCCTCCAATAGGCTGTGGCCTCATGTAGTCAGGCTGGGTTAACCACAGGATCACAGCTTCAATAGGATGGTCAGTGGCAGAAATGAGGGAAACGTGAACACAATAAAGTGTCCACTTTTGTTCTGCTCTCACCGTATTTTATTCCTCTGGTCTGAAAAGAACATGTTAGACACCTAACAAAACAATATATCAGAAGGACCTCAGTTTACTTTCCTTACACACAAAAACAAGCTCTACAGCCACTGACTTCTCCAAAGGTGGGTTATAAGTAATCCACAAATCTACTTACAGTCGCCAAGTGGGCAGAATTAAGGTACTTGGTTAGCCTTCTCTATGAGTTTCCTAACCTTTCGAATATTAGAAGTATAAAATTACAGCATTCCAGTAATAGAAATGTTAATTTAACATTCCCACATGGAAGAGAATCCTGAATGTGTCATGCTCTTTCAAGACGCCAGTCAAAATAACTTTTCAATTTCTGCATAACTTAAATTTCTTGTACTAAAAAACCAAAAGTTCCATGTAAAAGAAAAACAGAACAGGATTCTGATCTGCCCTTTTAAGTAAAAAAAAAAAAAAAAACCGTCAAAAACTTCTACCTTTCTTTTTACAAAGTTTGTTTGTGGTTTCACACTTTTGTTTGAGTGACACAGTGCCCCTTGAAAGGTCACTTTTTTATTTTCCTCAGTTTAGGGGAATAGTGGGAAAACCAAACCTGTGAACAAGAACTAACCCACTCAGTCTAGGGTCATATTAATCATTCAACTAATATTTATCACATATTGAACATCTACTAAGTGTACTCTACTGTGCTGGGAAGAAATAATAATAATGACATATGACATAATCCCTGCCTTTTGTGAGACTTAGAAAGAAATAGACAAACCCAAAATGCAAGGAGCACCTTAAGAATGCCTTATGCGTAGTATGAATAATACTTTAGAGATGGAAAAGATTATTTCTGCCTAGAGCAAACTGCTTAATATACTCTCAGAATTCTGTGCTCTCTCATACAACTCGTGTTTTAATAGACTTGCTGTATATTTGAATGGAAAAATCTCCAGCCGCCAGTTGATTCTTTTTTTTTTAACCTGGTAGACTTTTCCTTCTCCTTCAGTACACTGTTTAAGAGTAACCCTTGCAGAGGGCCTAACCCAGGCTGCATTATGATGTATGTTACTGTATTTCCTTATCAAAATATAAAATATATTATAGCATATAATTATATATATTACGTTATATATTATATCATATAGTATATTTCTATTTTAGTAAGAAACGATGACATTTGTTTGCTTTCTCAGCACGCTGCACAAAGTCTAAAACATGTTTCACATTAAAAGAAAGTTTGTAGAATGAATGTGAAATCTGTTTTAATTGGATCTTCAGGAAGCATAAGACTTCTATAACTAGCGATGATAGAGAGAGGACTCCAAGAAAGGGGAATTTGCATAAAAAAGTTAGACATATTAGATGAATGAAAAAATGAGATAAAATTTCTGAAACAGGCCATAGTGAAGGGCAATAGGAGATATGATTTAAAGGTAGGTAAAGATTTTGAAAGACTTTAAATTCAAAAGTGAGATATTGGAAATTTTTGACCATAGTTAATGAGGGATTTCTAAATATTTTTGAGCAGGCAAGTGCCATGATCATACTGTTAGAACATAACAAGTTGAGCTGTGAGGTATGCTTGATGGACTATCTGGAGTGGGGACCCATACAGAGAACACAGATGATTTATCTACTGAAAAGTTATTCCAGATTTCAAAAATAAGGTGGTCAGTACCTAAATAACGGCCCTGGCAGAAAAAGTGAAAAAAAGTGAATTAAGAGAACCGGTGAAGAAAGACACAAATGGATATAAATGTAAACAGTAAAACAAAAGGAAAAATTAAATATAAATTTTATAGTTATTAATGCCACAACAGATACTTATAGGGAACTCCAAAGAGGGGAAACACACAGAATAACCAAAAATTAAAAGCCAACTGGAACAGTACCTAAGTTGGCAGAACTTTGGGTTTGGGGGTATAGCTTTTATATTTTTTCTTTAACATGTTTATTGGAGCATAATTGCTTTACAGTGTTGTGTTAGTTTCTGCTGTATAACAAAGTGAATCAGCTATATGCATATGTATATCCCCATATCCCCTCGCTCTTGCATCTCCCTCCCACCCTCCTTACCCTGCCCCTCTAGGTGGTGGCAAAGCACCGAGCTAATCTCCCTGTGCCATGCAGCTGCTTCCCACTAGCTATCTATTTTACATTTGGTAGTGTATATATGTCAGTGCTACTCTCTCACTTCATCCCAGCTTACCCTTCCCCCTGTGTCCTCAAGTCCATTCTCTACATCTGTGTCCTTATTCCTGTCCTGTCCCTAGGTTCATCAGAACTTTTTTTTTTTTTTAGATTCCATAGATATGTGTTAGCATACAATATTTGTCTTTCTCTTTCTGACTTATGTCACTCTGTGGGACAGACCCTAGGTCCATCCACCTCACTACAAATAACTCAAATTCATTTCTTTTTATGGCTGGGTAATATTCCATTGTATATATGTGCCACATCTTCTTTATCCATTCACCTGGCGATGGACACTTAGGTTGCTTCCATGGCTATTGTAAATAGAGCTGCAATGAACATTGTGGTACATGACTCTTTTTGAATTATGGTTTTCTCAGGGTATATGCCCAGTAGTGGGATTGCTGGGTCATATGGTAGTTCTATTTTTAGTTTTTTAGGGAACATCCAAACTATTCTCCATAGTGGCTGTATCAATTTACATGCCCACCAACAGTGCAATAACAAACTCAGAATAATTAAGAAAATGGTAATAGGAATATACATATCGATATCAATAATTACCTTAAATGTAAATGGATTAAATGCTTCAACCAAAAGACACAGACTGGCTGAATGGATACAAAAACAAGGCCCATATATATGCTGTCTACAAGAGACCCACTTCAGACCTAGGGACACATACAGACTGAAAGTGAGGGGATGGAAAAAGATATTCCATGCAAATGGAAATCAAAAGAATGCTGGAGTAGCAATTCTCATATCAGACAAAATAGACTTTAAAATAAAGACTATTACAAGAGACAAAGAAGGGCACTACATAATAACCAAGGGATCAATCCAAGAAGAAGATATAACAATGGTAAATATTTATGTACCCAACATAGGAGCAACTCAATACATAAGGCAAATGCTAACAGCCATAAAAGGGGAAATCAATAGTAACACAGTCATAGTAGGGGACTTTAACACCCCACTCTCACCAATGGACAGATCATGCAAAAGAAAAATAAATAAGGAAACACAAGCTTTAAATGACACCTTAAACAAGATGGACTTAATTGATATTTATAGGATATTCCATCCAAAAACAACAGAATACACTTTCTTCTCAAGTGCTAATGGAACATTTTCCAGGATAGACCATATCTTGTGTCACAAATCAAACCTTGGTAAATTTAAGAAAATCGAAATTGTATCAAGTATCTTTTCCGACCACAACGCTATGAGACTAGATATCAATTACGGGGTATAGCTTTTTGCTTTGGTTCTCTATTCTGGGCTTTATAACTTGATTTCCTGATTCTCACTTCCAGTTTTTCTCAGTTTTTTTCTGTATTCCATTCCTTGATTGTTCATCTTTGGCTTTCTTAAATCTACTTCTAGATTTACTTCTCTGAGGAAACCATATAACACAAATTTGACGATCTTCAACATTTATTTGCTATTGATTTTGAAATTCTTCAGATATACACACTTCACTTAGTCTGTGGATCACCACTAGATGACTAGAAAATGAATGAAACTACGGAGAGAAAATTATAATCCGAGAGGAGAAACATTTGATAGGTGAAGAGAGGATAATAACTTTAGATTTATAAGTGTAACTTAGTTAAGCTTCCTTGGTCATTTACACCTGGATAGGTTTTACTCAAGTAACTAATATCTTTTTACTTCCTGGGGAAGTCTAAAGCTTCTGAAAGATGTGTGAAAATTCTCAGGATACTTAATATATTAATAGGCACTCTTTTTCTAGTCTTTTGTTTCCACATGTGCTATCAGAACTACATGGTATTTACCTAGATGTTGCAATATAAATTTTGTTGTTTTATTTAAAAAAAATTAAACCAACACACACAAGAAAAGGTTCACATAATATGGACTACTGAGCAATATTTATCTTTATTCAAGAATATTAAAGTTGAATTTACATCAGTTATCCTGCATCACACAACTTACAAACAGGTTAAGTATTCGGCCTCCAAAATCTCTTCCACTTTTCCCACGCACCCGCAGTCTCCTCCACACTTCACTGAATGGTAGTTTAAGATAAATCACAGAAGTTGATAAAACACCAAAAGAGCTTAATAGAGGAGGAAAAGAACAAGGGAAAACTTTTAAGAATAGCAATATTTAGGAGGAGACAAGGGGAAGAAGAATCAATGAAAACAGAAAGGAAGAGTAGTCAGGATTAACTGGATCATGAAATTGCAATGAGGTATAAGCTAAGGTAAAAGAGCTCTAAGAAGGAAAAGTTACAAATCTACCCAATCAGCAAAAGTAGTGAGTAGAATGTGACCTTCAGAAAGGTTACTGACTGTGGTAATTCACATATTTATTACTGATTGAAAAACAATTCAGTAGAATAGTCAAAGCGAAAAAAAAAAAAAAAAAACACATGAGAAGGGCCTCAGGAAGAGGAAGGGAAAAGAAATAAGACAGAGATGTACCCCACTGGGAAATTATCTCTATTTGCAAGCAGAGGGAATTTGATGGTGTGTGGTATGTATTAAGGAAGGAGTTTTATGCTGTTCCAGGTCCCATGTATATAATGATGTGCATGTATCTTATGTGTTGTCAGGAGCTTAGTTTTGGAGATGAAGACTTCTCACTCCATTGACAACCTCTTTGTTCTCTATCTTTTATAAGTAAAAATGAGAAAAGCTCTTATATTCCCATTCATTCATTCTACAAATATATCATTAGCCAGGAAAATAAAAAGAATTAAAGAAGGAAGCAAGGCAGGGAGGGTTGGAGCCAGAGAGACTGGTTTATTTCAGTTCATTCTATTTTCTCAAGGAGCTAAGAGCCGAAATCACTTTACAGTTAACCTTTCAATTTTCCTACTCTCTAGAAGAAGAAATGCTGTTTTGGCACACTTCTCATTCTGGATGCTTTCCAGGAAGATTCTCAATACAAAACCACCGTCTGCACACATAATCAGTTTACTACTTGATTTGATATGAGAAACCCACAAAGTAAAAATACCACTTTGGGGACCTCCTGATTGACCTCAGTAGGAAGCTTTGGACTGTAAAATAGTGCTTCCACTTTAACACTTGGACACTTACCCTCTGTGAACTGGTTTATTCCCTCCCTAAGCAACCATATTCATATTCACATTTTTTAGATAATTACCTCTGATACCCAATTCACATTGTGTTTAGACATGGCTTAGAATCATAGGATTTTTAGAGTTAGAAAAGACCAGATAGAACATATGTCTCAACCTTCTCATTAACAGATAAAAACCCAAGGCTTCAGAAACATACTCCAGAGGCTTCCCTGGTGGTGCAGTGTTTAAGAATCTGCCTGCCAATGCAGGGAACACGGGTTCAAGCCCTGGTCTGGGAAGATCCCACGTGCTGCAGAGCAACCAAGCCCGTGCGCCACAACTACTGAGCCTGTGCTCTAGAGCCCGCAAGCCACAACTACTGAGCCCATGAGCCACAACTACTGAAGCCTGCGTGCCTAGAGCCTGTGCTCCACAACAAGAGCAGCCACCACAATGAGAAGCCCACGCACCGCCAAGAAGAATAACCCCTGCTTGCCACAACTAGAGAAAGCTCGTGCACAGAAAGGAAGACCCAACACAGCCAAAAATAAATAAATAAAATAAATTTATTAAAAAAAAGAAAAAAGAAACATACTCCAGGTTGCACAGCTAGTGAGTCTCTAAGAAAGGACTAATGTTCACCTGTTCTGACTTCAGTTTCAGGGCTCTGCCCCATCACACTTTTCAGTGTATGTTGGAGATTGCCACCCTTTCTTACCACTCATCTGTACTTTTAGTCTTGCTTTTGCCATTAATTATTTTCTTCAACCATGAGCACGTTACTCTACTCATAGGCCCCAGTTTTCTCATGTGTAAAATTAGTGAGTTGAATTAGATACCTATAGTTCAGTCTGGCTAAGACATAGCCTGATTCTATAACCATCATGAAAACAATTGTCTCATTCATAGATCTTTCATTTTACATAACAGAAACCTGACTGAGCAAGTGTAAACAAAAGGCAGATTTATTGTAGGGACACAGGGCTATCACACAGATCCCAAGATAAAGAAGTAAAGGGGCCTCACCAGGAACTAAGATGATAAACTGGGACTATAACAAGGTTATAATTGATTTCTTCTGTGTCTCTCAGGAGCCCCTAGACTTTTATGCCTGCTAGTCTCTGAACATTAGCCTTATTTTTTTTCCCTTCAGATCAATTCTCTCTGCTTTTCCAGACTCAGAACATGGCTGTCCAGAGGGACAGCCTTCACACTCAGTTCAATTACTACTAGAGCCTAACTAGTACCTCTGAATCCCAGTTCCAAGTGTCTTCACAATCAAATCTGATTGGTCAGCCTGGGTCAGATGAATACCAAGCTCAGTAAGTGGAGGTCAGTATGGCAAGGCCAGAATCCACTTCATCTTCAGAAAAGGGCCATTTGATCTAGGCAGAGTTCCCAAAGGAAGGCTATTTCCAAAGAGATATTCAGAGCTGCTCGAATCATTTGCTACTTGTTAGACACCAGGATGACAATGATTCCGTAGCTAAATTAAGGATGCTGTAAGCCCAGTATGAATGTTTTCATCTCTCTAGGTTTGACACAGTCTACATAGATAATGTAGATATTTACCCTACTTAGCTCTCTCAGGTTGTCCACATATGAAGGATTCCATACATGGGTCTCTAAAAAGCCCACATGAAAAAGAAAATTAAATTCAAGTTAACAGTTTAGAATGAAAATAAAATGTAGAGCCAGGAAGTAAAAAAGCAACAAAACCCTCTCTAGAGAGAAGAGTAAACCTATAGCAACAACTAAAGGAATCCCACAAAAAGAGGGTAGTCTCCAGATAGAGAAAGAAGTGCAGCTATTCCTTTGAGAGGGTCTTAGTTTAAAGGGATTAAGGTAAATATTTAGGATAAAAAAAGAATCAACTAGGACAAGACAGCAAGGAATTCGGTGTGATTTCTCTTTGAACAGGAGCTGGTTTGTTATTATAATGAAACAAGCCCCCCACAGGCACCTTTTCCGTGACTTGTTTCCAATCCTATTGAGATTTCTACCCTTCAAAAGAAAGGATGTGGATTATTAGACTCTTGGCAGGGGGTACAGAAAAATCTATGTTGCTCTAGGTCCAACCCAGTAGTGATGGATTAAGGTGTGATTGAATGGATTGGCAATCTTCCGCCCCACACTTGGAAGAGAACCTTCAGATTCTGTCAGGATCTTCAACAAGGCAGTTTTCCCAGTAGAATTCCTTTTGTTGCTCCTATTTCCTCTTTATTTTTTTTTTTATTCACCTCCTTGAATGCCACTGGTGAGTTTTACAAACCTGCCACCAAGACTATGTTTCTTCAAATAATATTTTTAAAAAGTTTTTGAGGTAGGGAAAATGGTACTAATTTTTATTATTTCTTAAGAAAACCAAAAAGGTTGGGGCACCTTTTTTCATCATTGAACATCTTGAATTGTTTGAATCAATCTGCCTAAATCAGTTTGAATCAGGCTGTGCCAGAGAGCTATTCTTAGGACAATTTAATTTGCTATTCCTTAAAATAGTAAGATATCATGTTTCTATTTTTCTGTTGCTTTACCCTAGAGACTTCCCAAATATTATTTTATAAATAAAGGGAACACCAAAATCTTGAATTCTTATATCTGGAATTGGAAAAGATTTAGAAACATATCTTCAGTGTTATCTATATTCATGTGCATATGTATCTGTCAGGGAGGAAGGAATTTCCTCTACCCTTCCAGGTTCTTCTGGCTGGTCTAAGAATTAAATTGACACAAGACAGATTAGCAGGAGAAAATCAAACAAAAGTTGTTTGATGGGAGAGATCTAAAAAAAACTGAGTAACTTACCAAGAGGGCAGAAGCCCTCCCCTTAAATACCTTCTTTAGCTAAAGACAAAAGAGCATGTTGGGGGTGGGAAGAGTCCTTTATGGGAATTTACCAGGAAAAGCACAGTAAACAAGGGTGATCGTGATGCAGATTTAAGTCGATGCCTTCTTCATCGGTAAGAGTTTCTAGAGAAGTGGTCATCCTCCGCTTACTATAGAGAGGGATACATTCTTACAAATGGAGATTTCTCTTACAAACGTAAATGTCTCTTACAAAACTGCAAATCCTACTTGGGTTTTGGAGTCCTTTCCCTTATCTGCTGTTTCTCAGAAAACAAAAACAAAAACAAAACAAAAAACCTTAAAATAATTAACATGCCAAAGAGTCATATCTTAGGGTGACAAATTCTGTTCCCCTACATATCATATATATGTTGTCTATTATATATTAAAGTTTATATCACTTTCTGTTCCCCTACATATCATATATAATATATGTTGTCTATTATATATCAAAGTTTATATCACTTTCTGTTACATCAGAGACAAAGGCAAATCATCTGAATAGTTATCAAATTCATGGACCATATCTAATTTAACTTTCATATACATGTATATTAGGCATAATCAAGGCAAATTCTCTCAAGTAAGCTTTTTTTAAATACATCTTTATTGGAGTATAACTGCTTTGCAATACTGTGTTAGTTTCTGTTGCACAACAAAGTGAATCAGCAATATGCATACTTGTGTCCCCACATCCCCTCCCTCTTGAGCCTCCCTCCCATCCTCCTTATCCCACCCCTCTAGGTCCTCACAAAGCACTGAGCTGATAGCCCTGTGCTATGCTGCTGCTTCCCACTAGCTATCTATTTTACATTTGGTAGTGTATATATATGGATGCTACTCTCACTTCGGCTTCTTTCCTTAATTTAAGAGGCTTTGTCTGCCATTTTTATACCATTACTAAACCATCTATAAGTTGGTTTGTTTTTGAATGGGCACTTTCACTTGTGAATTGCACTGAAAAAAACAAAGACCCTTCTTAAACACATTACCTTTAGAAATACAAGTAAAAATAGAACTCTGGTTTGTCACTTTAGTGATAATATATCCCTCCCATGGATTGACATTAACCATTTTTACTGTTCACATGTCATGGCTAGAAATGGACCCACTCGCTAATCAGCACGTTTTATCAATGCAGGCATTAGGTGGTTAGTCAGACATGAGTAGGTCCTGCCCCATCCTGGATGGTTTGTCTTTCCCTCCCCCACCTGGACACTGGTGGTCGGAGCTTAGCCAGGGATCCTCCCTCTTATAGTCAAGGACCACTGCTAGGTTTCCAGCCATATCAGGACCAAGCAAGATAAAACCACCAGCACACGTTAGCACAGGTGCACCGAGACCTAAAAGGTGATTCAAGGTAACCTGGAGTTCGTTATGCTGTATTTCTAATAAATTAGCATTGTGGTTTTTGCCCCCCACCCCCACCATGGGTTTTGCTTAGGTGCTTATGGGTAAGTGCCTGCATACTAGGAGAAAAGTTATATAACCAAAAACAGTCAATTAACTTGTCAGTCAAATGCTGCAGGACACAGGGAGGGACCACCAGTCTAAAAAACCCAACCCCACCCCACCGTGGGGCTGCTTCTGGTTTCCAGACAGCCTGCTCTCATCCTTCTTGGAAGTATACTTTTGCTCTGCTTAATAAAACGCTTGTTACTTAAAACTGCTCTATGTCTCTTGACTGAATTATTTCCCTCAAGAAGGGCAAGAACTGAGGAAGTCACTGTTTCCACTGGTGACACAAGAACTTGTGAGTGCTAACTAAAATGTGGATACTTCTAAGACTCTTAAGATTAGTTTCTCTAACATTAGCTAAGCAGGGCGAAGAACCCATGTTTTAATGAAAACCAGTTTGTTGCCTTTTTCTGCACTTTGGAATTATGAAGACCATGTTTTCAAACAAGTACTACCAGATCCTAGCTAATGTCACTGAATACCAACTCCAAATATCTTCTCAATCAAATCTGATTGCTCCACCCTGGCCAGATTTCTAACCAGCTAAATAAGGTGGGACCAGTAGGGCAAGGCCAGAATCCCTCCTTCTTCAGAAAAGGGTGATCTGGTCTAAGTACACTTAGTTAGAGATTAGAGCTCTAGAGAGCCCTGTAATTTGGGATTGGTTTATTTCAGGCTACAGTGCAAAACTTTCTTCCCTCTAACACTAAAAAGAAAATGGAAGAAATTTTAGAACAGTGGTCTTCAAACTATTTTTTGCATTCCCACATTCCAACATTGGAATCTGGGGTATGTAGAGGGTTCTTTGTTTCAATACAGAATTACAGAGAACAAAATAAAAATCAAATTGATAGCAAAATAGCAAAATAAATGAAAGTTTTAAAAGACACACTTAGTAGTAATTCAACTAATATATAACTACCAATAAAAGTAGCAACTGAAAATCATCACCAAATCAAGATGCTCTAAAGATGAAGCATTCTTCCCTAATGCTTCAGTTTTATGTACATGTACAGAACAGGGGTTTTACAAAGTTATCAAGGATCGTGTGGCAGCCATACCCCTTACAGAAACACTGGACTAGGGTCTTCCATGCTCTACTAACATGGGACTTTTGCTTAAAGATATCAAAATTTGGTAACCTTTAAAAACTCAGTGTTTTACTAATAAGTAGCTCAATTTCCATTGTAATAAAAGTGTATAGTATTGCAAGTCACTTGGTAAAAGAACTAAATACATGACTTACTATTTTTATTTTTCCATACAGTTGGGAAAATAACTGTGGACTACCAAGACATCAAAGATGGTATGGAGGAAAACACTGCTCCAGTGATGTAGTTCTGTAACTAATTTCATTTCTGACAATTGAGAACTAAGTCAGGTCTTGGCTAGATTCCTTGGGTGATAGATTATGTGGCCCCACAATCCAGGATAAGAAAACTGGAAAAGCAAGAAAGTAGAACTATGAATTTTTGCTGTCTCTCTTTTAAATTCTCTCCTTCCTCTTCAGATTTCTTCCCTCCCCTTACCCAAGCCTAGTGATATAAAAGGAAAAAAAAAAAGTGATTGCTTATTAATTGATTATCTGTGTATATCTATCTATCATGTTATATGAAAGTTCTTAGGTATGGCTTTTCTCTTTACATGGACCGTGGTATCCAATTTGTATGTTTGTTTTTTGTTTTGCTTTTTTGATTTTGTTTTGTTTGGCTTTTAGACCCTACATACCATTTATGTCAGGAATTGCCTCTGCCTCAGCCTGCAGAATTGCACTGCTTTTGAATTTTGTAGATTTTCGCTTCTGACCAGAGATAAAATTTGCACTTTTTAAACATCCCATGATATTAGTCCTCAGTAAAGCTTCCTAAAATTTGATCAATTATCAAAAGTGATACTGCTCCAAAAACTTAAGGCACACAGAGTAGAGGCTTCTGAAATCTACCAAACCTAAAATAATGAGAATGTTTCAGACCATTATTGTTTTCTTTATGTAGATTGACTGTGGTCTCAATCCTTGGCCAAGAATGGAGAAAAACATAAACTTACAAATCCACTTGGGGGAAAAATAATTCCTAGGTATTGAAGAACAAAAATGTTAATCAATGATTAACCACTCTTACAGAGATAATTATTAATTACATTAAACAGTAATTTTACATGGTATTTAATCCAGTATATTTAGCTTTTTGTTTTTATAACTTACCATGAGAGTTAGGAAATGTTCTTCAGAATCTCATCAATTAATGATTAATAACATATGTTTGGATGGAACCACAAAAGACCCCAAATAGCCAAAATGATCTTGAGAAAGAAGAACAAACCTGGAGGTATTATGCTCCCAGATTTCAAACTATACAAGAAAGCTACAGTAATCAAAATTATATGGTAATGGCACAAAAACAGGCACATAGATCAGTGGAACAGAATAGAGAGCCCAGAAATAAACCTACACTTATATGGTCAATTAATCTACATCAAAGAAGGCAAGACTATACAATGGGGAAAAGATAGGCTCTTAAATGTATAATTCTGGGGAAACTGGACAGCTACATGTAAAAGAATCAAACTGGACTGCTTTCTCACGTCATATACAAAATGTAGCTCAACGTGGATTAAATACTTGAATGTAAGACCTGAAACCATAAAAGTCCGAGGGGAAAACAAAGGCAATACCCTTTTGGAGATAGGTCTTAGTAATATTTTTTTGGATCTGTCTCTTCAGGCAAGGGGGAAAAAAAACCAAAATAAACAAATGGGACTGCTTCAAACTAAAAAGCTTTTACATAGCAAAGGAAACCATCAACAAAATGAAAAGGCAACCTACTAAATGGAAGAAGTTATTTGCAAATGATATATCCAACGAAGGCTTAATATTCAAAATATATAAAGAACTCACACAACTCAATATCACAAAAACAAACAATCCATTTAGAAAATGGTAGAGAACCTGAATAGACATTTTTCCAAAGGAAACATAAAGATAGCCAACAGACATATGAAAGATACTCAACGTTGCTAATCATCAGGAAAATAAAAATCAAAACCACAATGAGATACTGCCTCACAACTGTCAGAATGGCTAGCATTGAAAAGACAAGAAATAACAAGTATTGGCAAGTATGTGGAAAAAAAGGAACCCTCCTGTACTATTGGTGGGAATGTACATTGTTACAGCCATTGTGTAAAACAGTATGGAGGTTTCTCAGAAAATTAAAACTAGAATTACTAAATGATCCAGTAAACCCACTTCTGGTTATTTACCTGAAGGAAATGAAGACTAGTGTCTTCACTCAACAACATATATGCACCTCCCTGTTCATTGCAGCACTATTTACAAAAGTCAAGACATGTAAGAAACCTAAGTGTCCATAGATAGATGATTGGATAAAGAAGATATGGTATATATTGTGTTGGCCAAAAAGTTCATTCAGTTAGTGAATACATTGTTCAATAAAATTCTTGGTGAAAATGAAAAATGTGTCTTTTATTGTTACTTAAAACCAAATGAACTTTTTGGCCAACCCAATATATGCCATGGAATATTACTCAGCCATAAGAAAAGAATGAAATCTTGCCATTTGCAACAACATGGATGGATCTAGAAGGTATTATGCTAAGTTAAATAAGTAAGACAAAGAAAGACAAATATCATGTGATTTTTCTTATTTATGGAATCTAAAAAACAAAACAAGGAACAGAACCATAGATACAGAGAACAAACTGGTGGTCATGGGGCAGGAGCAGAAGTTAGAGGAATTGGTGAAATAGGTGAAGGGAATTAAGAGGTCAGACTTCTAGTTATAAAACAAATAAGTCACGGGAGTGTAATGTACAACATAGAAAATATAGTCAATAACATTGTAATAACTTTGTATGGTAACAGATGGTATGTGACAGATGACCACTAGACTTACAGTGGTGATCATATCATAATGTAAAAAAATATCAACTCACTATGTTGTACACCTGAAACTAATATACTATTGTAAGTCAATTATACTTCAATAAAAAGGAGATCACTAACAAATAAAGATCAATCTTCAATTACAGAGTTGAACTAAAACTATTTAATTAAACCAGTGATAAATTAGAATTTTATGTGGAGAAATAATCATTTTACACATAATTTTCAAAAAAGTAATCCATTACTTCTGCTTAAAATAGACCAGGGGCTTCTCTGGTGGTGCAGTGGTTGAGAGTCTGCCTGCCGATGCAGGGGACACGGGTTCGTGCCCTGGTCCGGGAAGATCCCACATGCCGTGGAGCGGCTGGGCCCGTGAGCAATGGCCGCTGAGCCTGCACGTCCAGAGCCTGTGCTCTGCAACGGGAGAGGCCACAACAGTGAGAGGCCCGTGTATCACCAAAAAAAAAGACCAGATCTTTTGAATAATGCTTGTTCAAAAAGCTGCCTTGGAACCAGAATTAAATTATTCTCTCTCTGTCTCTCTCTCTATGTCTCTGTCTCTGTTTCTCTCTTTTAGCTACCATGTATTGAGTGTTTACTATTTGTAAGGTATTGCATCTCACAGTTAATATAATACCTAGTTTAATTCTCACAGTACCTTCTTAGGTAATTATTATTATCCTCAAATTAAAAATGAGAAATTAATACATAGACAGGTAAGATCACATTCTTCTAGCATATAGAAAAATTGGAATCAAATTCTTTGCCTGTCTTGCTCTAAAATTGTGTTCTTAACTACAGAGCAGCTTTTCTCAAGAATGACAAAAGCGAATCCCTTGCCTTTGCCTGTGGAAAAATTAAAAAGTCCTAAAGACTAAAGACTTATGTTTTAAATTTATGTAGGGAGGAGAACTTACATTTCTTTTCTTTCCCTTAAAGGAGGTTTGGGGACATGACATGAAACTGACAACCAAATAAGAAGTAAATATTGATAATATCCCAGGTGGTTGACTTGGACTTCTAATTTTTTATTACTATTCAGGAAGTGTCACTCAAACTAGATTCCTTTATTGCATCAGTGCTGTGGATCACTGTCATAAATTTTCTGTTTGTACAATTTTCCCTCTCATATTGTCAAGTATCTCATGGTTTTATTAGTGGCTTGCCTGTAATTAGATTCCAGGTACAGACTTACACTCATCTTTCCAGTCAGGAAATCCGAAAGGCTATCATTTCTCTTCTGCTCTTCCACTGAATTCGGTTTGGGATATAAGACATGTTAGTGGTAATTTCGTTTGTGGTTTGCATAATACCCAGTAACAATGGACTCTGCTCTTCTAATGTTTCCATAACCTCCCCTCATTTGGGATTTTGCTCGGCCTGAACATTTATTTTTTTAAGTGATAATCCCTCTCATATTTGGGGAACTATACAAATTAAAATCAAAAGAATTTAAAAAAATGTGTACCTATTTCATTTGGGCCTTCACTATTCTCAAATATCTCAAAGTATTTCTAATATCTTTTTTGTAATTCCTGGCATCAGGAGAGGGATTTAATTGTAAATAAAGCATCCTTCTCATGAAAAAAAATCCCCAGAGACAACTAATTGTTTTTTTTTTCTGAAATCCACAAGTTAATGACATCTATTTCTCCCTATTTGTAGTTTTGTTGTCTGAGTACACACTGTAAAGTGCAGTTCTTGGTGATGCATTCTTACTTTCTTCCTTACACCCAGATGAAACTTTCAAATGACATAACATTTGGTTTTTTGAAAAATCTGTCAGTGAAACTGATATTGTCACATTTATGAACACCCTGTTCCCAAGGACTGTTAAGCAGAAAGAGTAAAGAAGCCTGGATAAACATATTTTACCACAAGAAAGGCCAACAACACCATTACAACCTATTAGATCATGAAGTGGCCGTCTTTTACCTATGTAAGAAAACATGGAGGTTTCTTTTTTTTCCTTATCTGTCCAGGGACTCAGACTCACAATTCATGACACTATGCACTTCAGAACAAATTAAGGTAAAAAGATGTTCAGATATTAATGAAAAACCCTCATTTTCTTTTGATTAATTAAAAGGGTTTTAGGAGAAAACTAATAATGGTCCACAGGGAAGAAAAGGCTGTTAAAGTCATAGAATATACATTAGCGATTATCCTATTTTATTTACAACCAATTTTTCTTCTGAAAACAGGAATGCATAAAATATATAAATTGTCATAAAATAATAAATATGTGTAAAATTCATGAAAATGTGAAAAGAGATTGTGAATATAATGATATTAAGAATTAAAATAATTTAGTATTTTTCAGTGACCACAATATATGAGATGAGCTTTCAAATAATGCTAAATAAGTAAAGTAGGATTATAATTGAATGTAGCCCTAATTAGACTTTTCTCATTTTGATCTTCATTTAAACATCTGCTAATTCCCTTTCACAGAGAAACACAGTTTAGAAATTGGTATAAGGCTATAATCAACCACGAAAATTCTGGGTACTTATTACTTTATGGATGGAATGTCACGATGGGTTCCTGCAGGTGAACACGGGAACTATGAACTTCAACAAATGTTAACAGTGTAATTCTGGTCTAGATTTTCTCTGGCTGTACACTGACCACTTTATTTAAAAATGGAATAATCTCCTGAAATTTGGATTTTTCAGTGTCTGGCCTGGAATTTGGGTTATAATCTAGGGGAGTACCTGGTTGGAGTCCCAGGTTTCCAGACTAATGCTGTGATTATACATTTCAATGCTGAGGTTGACTTTAGTTGGCTTTATACCCAGAAGTTAAGCACAGGGTTAAACCTAGTACATATTCCTGAAATAAATATCTGCTCTGAAATGAACCCAAACATAGATACTAATTACCAAATATTTATTGAGCAACTTTACTGCAAAGCACCCTTTCTGACTACAGGAAAAAAAAATGTGTTTTAAGTTTAATTAAAGAAACTATCCATGAAAAGTAATTATCATGGGGTATAGTGGGGAAAGATTGATCTTTGAAGTTAAATTTCAACAGGATTGTAAATTTCTTCACCTCTATAATCCCTCAGTCTTTTTCCTTTATAAAATGGGAGTTAAAAAAATATACTTGATAGGTTATTCTGATGATTAAATGAGAATTTGTGTATGAGGCATCTGGCACATGGTAAGCACTTAGTTGATTACAGTCATTAAATACATTTATAATACTTAGTAGTATACTAGATGCTCTTGATAAAGACTAGATTCCATTCTCCTAATACCACAGTACAATTTGATAAGTGCCAGAAAATAAATATCACAGGACTCCATTGAGGATTAGGTCAAAAACCAAGGCCTCACAGATAATGCCAAGCTTAAATAAGCATATGGAAAAAGACCACAGGAAAAGCAAATGAATAGAGGAGAAAATTATTTGAATGTTTGAGGAATAATAAATGGAAAATTAGTCAAACTAGAGGCAAAATAATGTGAAGTGGAGTAGAGACTGTTAAGATTGGAGAATAGGCAGTTGGAGAAATGTCTAGCTTTCCATGAACATCACATATAATATGGATGGAATTTTAATCAAGTAGAAAAAAAATTTTTAAGTTCTCTGAAGTGCTTTAAAATAAGATGATAATTTTTAAAAGAGCTTTTCAACAAAGAAAGTTACATGAGTTATATCAAGTTGCACTTTGACCACTTGCACCTTTTAAGAAAATATTTGCTGCTGTGACAAGCAAGACCTTAAATCTTAGTGGCTTAGTACAATAAAGTTTATTTTTTATTCACATAAATTACATATTCCTGGTCAGTGAACAGCCTTCCATATTATCAATCATGGAGCCAGACTCCTTCTATCTTACAGTTTTGCCTTCCTCTGGATCCACAGGCCCCTCTCCACTCAGCAAAAGGACAGAAAAAGAAAGACAGGAGGATGACCACAGGAGGTTTTAAATGGTTACGCCTAGAAGTTGTGTCCACATTCTTGTCTAAACTCAACTGGCCAGAATTCAATCACATGGGCCTTACCCATTTGAAAGAGAGAGGAGGAAGAAAGAAAACTATTTTATTTTTTAAAATCTCATAGTAATCTGCCATACCATCTAAGATGTTTGTCTGATCAGGCTGGAATTTATGCACTCAACTTTTTATAAACGTGAGCAAGAGAGATGAAAACTGATGTTTATGTTAGTAATTATTGTATTATTTCTATTCAGAATTGACTTATCCACTTCATGAGAAAACACAAAAGTTTTCACTTTTTTATCACATAGACCTAAATAAAGATGGGTAATTAGTTGGATTGTAAACTTTTTAAAATTTAGGAAATATTCAAATTACCTAGGTCTGTCTGAATGTCTTGATACAGGGAACTATTTCAATATTTCATTGTATTATATGTAACCTTTCCAAATACTGGTATTCTCTTTGTGAATTTCACATGTTAATTAGTGAAAGAATATTTGTTGCTAACTATTAAAAAGCAAGTATCATGAGGTATCCAGATGTGAGTTATTATAAAATTTTAAAATGTGCCTGAGATACAGAATGAATTTTCTTAATTGCACAAAAGTATTACATAAGAAAGAATATCATACAAACCAGTTTATAAGAAATGTAACAACCAAGAAAATGTGTAATAAAATTTATTTCTACTAATTTAAGTAAGGGATATAGTATCCAGTGACATGGCTATGGGCTGAATTGTGCTCTCCCAAATTCTTATGTTGAAACCCTAACCCCAGTACCTCAGAACGTGATTGTATTTGGAGACAGGCCCTTTAAAGATTTAATTATGTTTTAAAAAAAAGCCATTAGGATGAGCTCTAATCCAATCTGACTGGTTTACTTATAAGTGGAAATTTGGACACACAAAAAAAGGTCAGGGAGGGCTTCCCTGGTGGCGCAGTGGTTGAGAGTCCGCCTGCCGATGCAGGGGACACGGGTTCGTGCCCCTATCCCGGAAGATCCCACATGCTGCGCAGCGGCTGGGCCCGCGAGCCATGGCCGCGGAGCCTGTGTGTCCGGAGCCTGTGCTCCGCAACGGGAGAGGCCACAGCAGTGAGAGGCCCGCGTACAGCAAAAAAAAAAAAAAAAAAAAAAAAAAAAAAAAAAAAAAAAAAAAGGTCAGGGATACATGCACATGGAGGAAAGACCATTTGAGGTTACAGTGAAAAGAAATAAAAAATATATGATCATAAAAGGAGATTATAGTATACCTTTCTAATATTCAATTAGATAAGCAGATAAAAATAAATGTCTGAACATTGAAATATATAGAAATATATAGAAATCTGCACAACATGACTCACAAATGATGTAACTGTTGTATAAGGAACATTGCATCCTACAACATCAGAGCATTTACAAAACTGACCACATGCAGGGACATAAAGCAAGTTCAACTAATTTCAAAGGGTTGAAAATATACATAGTTTGTTTGGGGAATACAATAGCATTATGCTAGAAATCAATTAAAAAAGATAACTAGAATATCCCCAAATGTTTGAGCACTACACTTCTAAATAATTCATGGATAAAGAAGACATTTCAATAAAAATTAGAAATATTTTGAACTAAATTAAAATCAAAACTGAGTTAAACCTTAAAATATATATTGAAAGAGAAAAAAAAAGGTTGATAGTAAATTATATATGTATCCATCTCAAGAAATTAGGGGAAAAGTAGTTAAACTCAAAGACAGTAAAAAGAAGATAATAGGAGAAAAAAGTGAAAATTAACCAAATGGAAAAAAGATCTCAAAACCAATGAAGCCAAATTATGTTCTTTGAAAGGACAAATAAAAGTAGCAAAACCCTAGGAAAATAAAGGAGCAAAAAATATAAGTAAATAAACAAACAAACAACAATAATAAATATTAGAGTAAAAGAGAGACATCAATACAGATGTTATACAGATTAAAAAGATAATAGGAACCTATTATAAACAACCATAAGCCAACATATATGAAAATTTGGATGAAAAGACATATATCTCTAAAAACACAACTTAGCAAAACTGATGAGAATAAACAGAAATCTTAATAGTCTTATATATATTAGAGACATTAAACATGGAATGAAAAACTTTGCCTCATTAGTCACTAGAGAAAAGCAAAACAAAACCAAAATTATCTCTAGACACACTCACTAGAACTGTTAAAGTTAAAAAGATAGAAAATTATGTGTTGCCCTGATATGAATCTACTGGAACTTCCATATATTACTGGGGGTATAATTTTGTGCAACCACTTTGCCACATGAAAAAGTAAGAAAAAATCTCACACACAAAATTGAACAAAAGAAGCATGACACAAAACAGTTCATACTATATATGTGATTCCATTTATATTATGGCCGAAAAGAGGCAAACTAATCTATGTCCCTTGTGGTGCAGAAGAGAGGGGATGCTGGTGAGAAAGGCATATATAAGGGACTTTCAGGATTCATGTAATGTTCAATTTATTGAACTGATAGGTGGCTTAATGAGCATGTTCATTTTTATCAAGGTAATTATTTGCATGTGTATGTACTTTAACAAATGTACATAAAATAATAATATTAGATATGATAGTTATTTCACATAAGTTAAGTTCCATTACAAAATTCTCTGGTCCCTTTATTATAAAACAAACATATTGTGATTACCTGGAGGGAACAGGTCATTGTGAATTAATCATGAACAAATGAAATGGTGAAATATCAAAAACAATAACAAAAAGGACAACTCAGAATTTCAGCTGGAGAAAAGTTATTCCAAGTTTATTTCAGAATCAGAAAAAATATATATCTGTTACAGAAACAGAAAAGAAAAATAAAAACTAAGGCAAATATTGAAGAAAGCATTTTGCACAACTATTGCTATAGTTTGTATAGAGTTTGATTCCCCTAAAAGAAGGAAGAATAGAACTTGTGAATTTAAAAGAATCGAGACATTATTGTTCTTGCTAATTAACAAGGAAGTGTTAATGTGCCACTTAACACTTAGATTTTACCTACTGAACAGATGAAAATAAACTAGGAAAGACTGGGCCCAAACTGTAAAAAGGTCTTGGAAATCTGCATATACAATAATTTATAGTGCTGCTACATTCCCCACCTAGGTAACTTAAGCTCCACCAGTTTCAGCCTCAAGCTTTGGTCTCATTTAGCTATCTAGGCTGGGCCCAGATCCAGGAGGTAAGTCTTGATTAGTACATTCTAAGGTGAATAGTAGGTACAGCCTCCTTGTTAGTAACTAGGAATAGAAAATATTGTGTTGCCTATTTTTTACCAATGAGAGTGCTTCATGAAAATGTAGCTCTGAAAGAGACAGATTGGATTAGGTCTTTATTTTTCCCCCGACTTTGAACACTCTTGTGCCCTGAGGTGCTATGACCAACAGGCTCCATGAAGGGAGATAATCTACATTTCTGAGAAGAAAAAATAATATTATTGTTGAACTATGACATTAACCAGCCATTAAGGCATCCTACCATTCTTTACTACAAGATAATACGTCTTCTATTTGTTGAACCCAGTGATTTTCAAAGTATGGTGCCCAGATCAGCAGCATCCATATCACCTGGGAACTTGTCAGAAATTCCTAGACACCACCCCAAACCTACTGAATCAGAAACTCTGGGCAAGTGATCTTGATGGCCCCTTAAAGTTTGAGAACCACTGGTTTAAGTCATTTTGAGTTGTGTTTTCTGTTACTTATGGGTCAAAAGTTCTTATTTGATACAACACATAGTAGTAAGTAAGATAAAAGGAAATGGTGATTATGAGAAAACAGATATACAGAAAAATTATGAAGAGCAAAAGTACAACTCGAACCTGGTGAATTTTCTTCTATATAAATTATACCTCACACACAAAAGGCCAAGGTTCAGTTTATTCCTCAAAGTTTATGCCACAAACCTTAAGCATCTCTGAGTCTGCAGTAGATTCATAAGCAAATACCTCAGGGTCTCAGCATCATCCTTGTTATTGATTCTTTATATTAGTTAAGATTCATTACATTTATGGTAGCCCTCCAGTACTAAGAAGTCAGGGAACAGAGTACTTAATAACCCTGTTTCTACCTCCTCTTAGAAATCACTGAAAAATGAAGAGCATAATGAAGAATGGAATTACAAATATTTTACCATTCCAAAATTATAGGACATTCTAACCCTAAACCTCAATATTTTCCAAAGAACTGCCAAGTGTAGCAAAAGAGCAGAGAAGCATGGGAAAAGATCAAATGAGAAAACCTACAGATCTCAAACAAAGCCAGCAGAACATAATTATCCTTAAGTAGGGACGGCATCCAAGGAGCAAAACAATAACCTTTTTTGTTTAAAATATTTTGTTTAAAGCAGAGGAAATGGAACACCCAGGCTGGCGGGAAAATACCATATGGTGCCAAGGTATACCAAGGATTCTGCAAGGAAACACACAAATATATTTGGTATGATTGGAGAGGTTGGAGACAGACTGGAGGAGAGAAACATGGGATTTTGGAGCATCCATAACTGTTGATCTTTACTGGCTCTAGAAAAGTCATGATTAAAATAAATCTCTCATATACCCAACATGGCATCTTGGGTTTCTTTGTGCACCAAGGTGAATCCCTACTAGTCAAAGGACTGCCATGATCCCTTTCTCACACAACTGATTGCAAAAAAACAGGCCAGGAAAAAATTATTCAAACAATCAAACTGAATCAGTATAGGATCTTATTCAAAATACTAGAAAGTAATAAATGAAGGTTAGAAACCACCACCAAAAAAGCAAAAACAATTACAATGCCAAACAATTTTTTAAATTAATAAAATAACCAAAGAGTTCAAAGCAAATATATAGGGCTTAAGGACAATAAATGATTGGTACAGAGAAATAGGAGCAGAGAGAGCTTAGGAAAGAAGCCACGTAGAAAAACAAAACAATTGTTGAAGCTTTACTGACCATGATGCAAAGGAAAACATGTCTTCTAAAAAGACAAAACAAGTAAATGGAGGTCAAGGCATTTTTTGTTTGTTTGTTTTTAATGAACACTATACATAAAAACAATGAGTTTCAAAAGAAGTAGCAACGGGACATCCCTGGTGGCACAGTGGTTGAGAGTCTGCCTGCCGATGCAGGGGACACAGGTTCATGCACTGATCCGGGAAGATCCCACATGCCGTGGAGCGGCTAGGCTCGTGAGCCATGGCTGCTGAGTCTGCGCGTCCGAAGCCTGTGCTCCGCAACGGGAGAGGCCACAACAGTGAGAGGCCCACGTACCGGAAAAAAAAAAAAAAAAAAAAAAGAAGTAGCAACAATTGGAATGGAAAAATATTCAAATATGCAATTCAAGGATATTTTCTAGAAATATAAGACTAACCTACAGAGTAAAAGGGTATATACTTTTCAGGAAAAAATGGATTCAGAGTGATCAACACTGAAACATAGACTGGAAGAATTGTTATTCTTCTAAAAAAACAAAACAAAACAAATGAACAAACAAAAAACCCAAACCTCTGTTAGGCCTCAATTCGAAAAGATAAAGTCACCAACAGAGTGAAGATTCAGGATAGCCTTGGAGTCTTCTGTTCAGTCTTCTTCAGTGGTAAAAGAGATTGGCAAATGCCTACAATGCTTACAAGGAAAGAAAGTATAAGACAAAAACTTTATCATCAGGAAACTGTGTATGCAAACAAAGGCAGAAGATAGACATTTTTACATGTGCAGGAATTCCAATTCTTATGAGCCCTTCTTAAGGAGAACAATGGAGTCAGTGAAAAGATTAATAGAGAAATATGGGAAAACAATTGGTTAGGACATTGAACAAATCAAACATCTGATGAAATTATGGATGTAAAATCAAAAGAAAATGTCCCAAACCATATAAATAAAGCAAAAATATATTAACAAAAAATTGGAGGCAAAAGTCAGAAAAAAATATGGAAAGCAATATGTGTACTTTACTTCCTCATATTTAATAAAGAATAAAAAATATTTTTAAAAACTGATAAAAATATAATAGAAATACAATTGTATTTAAATATGTAAAGGTATATAGTAGACAAAATAAGAAAAAGACTATGTTGATCTGTAATTTCAAAGTAGAAATAAAGAGAAGAGATTTTGGAATTATAACAATTTTGTTATTGCACAAAATGGGGATTCAATAGTTACTGCCTAAAGATGAAGAGTAGTACATGTATTATATAAAATTATTGTGTAAATGTAACCACTAAAAGAACTGACAATAAAGGTGCAATTTACAGTTTATCAGAAAGAATCTACACATAAGACAAAGCCAAGGGGGAAAAATACTGTACTATAATACAAAAAAAAGAAGCCATAAAAAGTGAAATCATAATATAAAGGACTATGAAAGAAAAAAGCCCAAACAAATCTGTCACTTTAATAAATAGTTAGGCTAAGCACTCCTATGAAAAGAAAAGGAGTATCAGGTTGAACAAAGCTTATAAAAAATGCAAACCCAAAACTAAATGTCTCAAAAAGATTGAAAATAACATAATAGGGAAAGACACACAAGATAAATGCAAACAAAAAGAAGGCAGGGTTAGCAATCTTAGTACCAGGCTAGGTTACATTCAGGGCAAAAAGAAAAAGAGCCAATTCAAGTGAAAAACTGAACACTATTAGGAATCATAACACTTGAGGGAAAAAAAAAACCCTTAAATTATCTCTATTTACAAATGATAGAGAATTAATAATAAAACAACTCACACAAGAAAATACTTAATTAAAGTGGCAGGATTAAAATTAGTATGTAAATATATACTAATATTTATTTATTTATTTATATAAAAGCGTATAAACATACAGATATAAAATAACGAATTGAAGATAAAATTGAAAAGAAAACCCATTTACAATAACAACACAAAAATTAAATATTTTGGAGCAAATGTAATAAGAAATGTGGGGGAAAAAAGAAGGGACTTTAAAAACACCCTGAATGACATAAAAGTAGACTTAAAAAAATGGAAAGCATTCCTCATCACTGGAAAGGATTATTCCTCAAATTTATTTTCCTCAAATAACACAGATGTTAAATGATCTCTCAAAATACATTAACATTTATTTTTTTGGTGCTAGACAAATTTATTCTAATGTTCATTTGGGGAAAAATGCGAGAAAAACTACTAAAAATAAAACCTAACACAGAACCCTACTGCTACTGTACTTCCACTAGATCACCTAAAATTTTAAAATCTGACAACACCAAAGGTTTAACAACTAGAATTCACACACATGAGATAAAAGAATGGCTGTTCCTTACACAACTAGCATTCACCTACCCCATCCACCCAAATTTTACTCCTAGGTATTTTCCCAAAAGAAATGAAAACATAAGTCCACCAAATAGTTATTCAATAGTGTTCATAACAGCTAATGCAAAATAGCCAAAAACTGGAAACAGTCCATGTGCCCATCAGTAAAAAGTAGATAAACAAAGTGTGGTATATTCATACAATGGAATACTACTTAACAATTAAAAGAAATGATTTACTCATACACACAACATGGATGACTATCAAAACATACTGCTGAATGAAAGAAACTTTACACAAAAATTTGCTTACTGTATGATTATATTTATTTGAAGTCCTAGAACCAGAAAAACTAATTTGTCATGGGAAAAAAAAATCAAAATAGTGATCTCCTTTGAGGCAGGAGTATGAGTGGGGATTTACTGGGAAGGAGAATGAGAGGACTTTACTGGATTACAAGGTATATGGATTTGTGAGAACTTACTGGATGTTACATTTAAGATTTGAGCATTTCACTGTAAAAAAATTACTTCAAAAAAAGACAACTCTAAAAAATATTTAACTCTATTTGATGTTATGAATGCTGAAGTATTTGGAGGATCATGGTGATGTCTGCAATTTACTTTGGGATGCATCAAAAAATAAGATTGGCTGATGGATAGAGATGGATGGACAGATGGATAAATATGTAATAAAGTAAGTTTAGAACAAAATGTTAGAATATGGGCAGTGGTATATGGGTGTTCACTGTAAAGTTCTTAAAACATTTCTGAACATTTGAAAGTTTTTCATGATAAGATGAAAAAGTTTGGGGGTCGGGGGAGAAAAGAAGAGTAGTGAAAGGGCAATAGGTCTACCAGAAATGAAAATGTATTATGATGTTTCCTAAATTTAAGAAGTAATATGTTATTGTTGCAAGAATACATATGCCAGTGGAACAGAGTAAAATGTCTGGAAATTGACTCAAGTACAGATGAAAGTTTTGTAAATGATAAAGTTTTGTTAATGATAAAGGTGAGCTCTCAAATCACTGAAAAATGATAGATATTTTAATAAATGGTGTTGACACAACTGGATATCCAACTGGATAACAGATAAAATTGGATCCATACCACCAAACATCCTAATAAATTCCAAGTTGATAAGGTATGTGTATTAGTCAGGGTTCTTAAGAGAAACAGAACCAATAGAAGCTATATATACACATAGAGAGAGATTTATTTTAAGGAATTTACTTATGTAGCTGTGGCTTGTTGAGTCTTAACTCTGATGGGGTAGGCTGGCAGGCTGGAAACTCAGGGAAGAATTGAAGTTTGAGACCAACAGCAGCCTGCTGGCAGAATTCCTTCTTGTTTGGGGGACGTCAGTGTTTCTTCTATTAAGGCCTTCAACTCCTTGGATAAAGCCCACTCACATTTACTCGAAGTCCATGATTAAAATATTAATTTCATCCAAAAAACACCTTCAGAGAAATATCCAGAGTAATGTTTGACCAAATATCTGGGTATCATGGCCCAGCTAAGTTAACACATAAAATTAACCATCACAATATATAAATGTACCAAAAACTTGAAACCATATAAATATTTGAATAAAACACAATTGAATTCCTTTATACTCAAAATCTAGATGCAATAAATTAAAATGTTAACAATTTTGACTATTTAACATATTTTGCGTGGCAAAAAAAAATTATAAGTAAATTCAAAAGGCAAACGACCAAGAAGGAATGAACATTTGCAATATATATAGTAAATAAAGTGATAAACTTTCTGACCTATAAAGAACTTCTAAAAACTGAAAAGAAAAAAAAAAGGTAAAACCAAAAATAAGGGTGAAAGAAATAAATAGTTCATGAGAAATAGTATAAAAATTGTCCTTACATGTATAAAATATATTCCAGCATAATGAAAGAAATTCAAATCAAAACTAAACTGTAAAGATACAGTTTCTCATCTGTCGAATTGAAAACAAATATTCAAAAGCTTGAGAATACACTATTTCCACAAACTCTAGGGAAATAGATTCTCTTTATACTGTTCCTGAGTGTGCAAAATGAGACAATCACTATAAAAAGGAATTTAGCAGTATCTAACAACATTATACATACATTTACCTTTCAATTTAGTAATCTCACTTTTATAAATTTTCCTTGAAGATTATAGCTCCAAAAATGTGGAGAAAAAAAACTATAAAAGGTTTTTCATAAAGTATTATTTGAAACAAAAATATTGAAAACAACCCAAATGCCCAATTATAGGAGAATGATTGAATAACTATCATAACTCACAAGACAGAGTACTCTACAGATGTTTATTTTAAAAAAGATCCTCATGAGAAGTTGTCATTTCCTACATGTAGGTTTAGATTTAGTTATAAATATAAACTTCTTTATTTTTTCAAAATAAAATATAGGAAGAATAAACCAAAATATTGGTTACCTACAGGTGTGTGTGGATATAGAAAGGCTAAGTAATGACTAAAAATATTCTTAGTATACCTTGTATGTTAGCATCCAGTCAGGAAAACAGAAACCACATAAATTATATTGACAATATAATTTAGGAGCTTGCCTACATTAATGCTGGAAGAATGAAAAGGCAACCATGACACACTGAGGTAACAGAGATGGTAACTGCCTAAAGAAGCTCCCACCCCAAAGGCTAGGAAAACAAAGAAGACTGGGGGAGGGAATCTGCAGGACTGGAACACATTTCTCTGAAGACAGGGGACTGGCTCCCCAGTTGGTGCTAGAACTCCAGGGGCTCTGAAGAGAAACACCATGAAGCTGGGACTCAGACTACTGAAAATTGTGTTCTTACTGGCTATTCTGAAAGTACTAGAAGAAGCTATAACCTGGAAACGTGTTACTAGAAAAATCTCTCACTCTCTGGATAAAGAGTTGTCACTGGAGAAATTCAGAAATGGGCAACAAATAAACAGGAAGAAAGTCCTTTATCCATCCTCCTTCTTCTCTCCAGTTTCCTGTGGCACCCAGTGGTAGAACCTAACAGAACAATATGCGGTGAGGGTGAAATACTGTTCAGAATGCCAGCATGATAGAAAAGAATATGCAAGGGGGGTTTGGGAGCTGAGAGACAATAGCTTATTAACCAACACAGTGCATCCTTTTTGACGACCCAACAGCCATACACACATTTCTAAGCATATGTGAAATTCTATGTAACAGAATAAAATATAATGCTTTAATAAATTTGTTAAAATTTATTTAAAATTATATGCACCTATCCTTCATTCAAATATGAATGCTCTCATCTTCACCCCCAAAAGGGTAAGCACAAAGTCCTCATTGTATGGACATACATTACTGGACAATGTTAATTATTCATCAAAGGCAATCATAGTAAAAAACTATCATGTAACCAAAATTAAAAAGAAATTGAAAATGAACCACCAACAATTCTTATATAAAATAATGAGAGGAGGAGGAAATAAGAAAAAATAAATTTTGAAAGATGAAAACATATTATACATTCAAAAATAAATCAACAAGGATGCCAAAAAGAAACAGTAAAATTAACTACATATAGAAACAAATGGATATATCAAATGGACAATATAATTACATGGGAATAACAGAATTAATTTAAATATATTTGACTATAGTATTTTAGCTGTACACCCTGAATATATTCTAACTACAAAGGCAGCAAAAATAGCTTGAATTTTACTCAGTAAGGGGTGTGGTTTGGAGAATTTTGTCTAAGTCTTTCAATTATTAGGTAGACAATAATGATGATGATGGAGGACGTGGAAGAGAAGGGGGAGGAGAGATAGATGGTAGATAGATAGATAGATAGACGATAGAGCCAATGAGTAAATAGATTGTTACTTGGGAATAGACTTCACACTGAGAGAAGAAAGTAGGAGAGTAGGAGAGCAGGATGAGAAGAAACCTGAGATCTTTGTAAGAACAAATGATTTTTGTTTTTTTGTTTATTTCCTGGATCTGCTCCAAAAAAATGCCAAGAAATGTAATACCAGTAACAATGAGCAGAGTGGGACCAGATCTTGGTTTGTAAAAACCATTTGGAGAAATAACTGATCACAAATGTGGGCAAAGAAATGGAATACCCTTCTGTGACTGAAAGCAAGCAAGTGCTGAAAAACTATTAAAGGAATTAAGGGGTTTTCACTGACTAAATTTGGAAAATTTTGAGCATATAAAAATGAAATAATTTTAATGAACTATGACACATTAAATTGTTTTAATTCATGAATCCTTCCTCCCCTCCACTGCCACACACAAAAAGAACAAGAAAGAAAAGGAAAAAAATTCTAGCTAATATATGTAGAAGGAAAAATAGAAAACCACTATTTTGAAGGCTTTCCAATGGATGCTAAAACCATTAGAGAAGGTTATTGAGAACATAAAATCCAAAGTCTAGAAGTTTTGGTGAAACAGAGTTCCCTAGAGATTACATATTAATTATAAAGGGTAACAGATACCTTCAAGAAGTCTAACAGACATTACCTTTAAGTCATTGACTTAACATTACCTAGAAAGGGGTAAAATTACCTTATGTGCCTTCTGATGCAATGCACTGAGAAGGACACAGTATCACATAGAGTATTATTTCCAAAAATGTTGAATATGAACTCACTCATGAGGAAAGAGTCAGACAAACCCAGATGGTGTGATATCCTACAAAACCCTTTTTCTGAACTATTTTTTAATGTTAATATCATATGATTTTTTTAAAAAAGGAAGTGGGAAAGCTGTTGTAGATTAAAGCAGACTAAAGAGACAAATAAATGCACTGTGTGATCCTCAGTGGATTCTCAGTGGGGAAAACACCTATAAATGACATTATTAGGACACTGGGAAAATCAGAATATGGGTTGTATGTCAGATGATTGCATAGTATCAATGTTATACCCTTTGGGAATGACAATATTATTATAGCTATGCAGTAGAATGTCCCCGTTCTTGGAAAATAAATGCTAATGTATTTCAGGGTGATGCATCGTAATGCCTGAAACATACTTCTAAAAGTTTAGCAGTTTGCACAAGACAAAGCAAACGTGGCAAATGAATGAACTTACGTGATGATTATAGGACTGACTGTTCATTGTATTTTCTTTCATCTTTTCTCAGGCAACCCTAAGACTAGAACGGCTCTTCAAAATTGCCCGAAGCTAGGCTGAGGTGACCAGACCTTTACATCCCTCCAGCCTTATCAGTCATCTGATGGGGGCTCCCCTGGAAAAGCCGGGGCATGGGCAGGGCCACTCTCCAGCAGAGGCAATAATCCCCCAAAAGGGGATTCCTGAAAGATTTCTGTCTATAGTGCTCCCAGCAGTGGAGCCAACAATACTCCTTCTAGGGGCATCTGGGCAGCACATCACAATGTCCCCTATGGATACTTCAAAATACATAAAGTAACTTCAGAAGTCATTGCCAGAGGGACATTATTTCCTCAGCTAAAGAAAAACAAAGGGGAAGGCAGATCCTCTGCACCGATGTGACTCTTGATAACACACCACATTCTCTCCTAGTATTGTTATTGCTGCCAAAGATTTATTTTTGCAGCTATCCATTTAAACCGACTTTTGTTTAGGTAACTCTAAAGAAAACAGCTCTTTTCACCCTGAAATTATGTGCCTGCTTTAGCTGAAAGAAATATGGTAATACTTGATTTTAACTGAAACACAGTACAGCAATTTTCCTCTGAGAAGGTCAGGGTTAACCTTCAACGCCCTTACTCATATAAAGAAACATCTTTAACTTGTATCAGCATATTTTCATTAAGTTCACATTGCCCTTCAATATGCAAAAGGGCTTTCATCTCTAAGAAGGCAACAACTAATTAGAAATAAAGTTGCAAGAAAGGCATAGATTAAGCTGCAAAAATGGCACAGCCATTATAGACAAGGCATTCCAAAGGCTCTAAAAAACACTTAGAAGTACAATATAGAAACCAGAAACTGGGCTCTTTCAGGAGACATTTCAAAGGTGCAATGGGTTTTTTGTTATAATTCTAACATTCATAAAGTCTGTGTGTACTCACTGAGTGTACACAGGGTCCTGCATGCACACACACACACACACACACACACATAAACACACTAATTTAAAGGGCATTCTTCCCGGTTGCTCATAGGGATGGGCTTTATAAATTTCAGTTTGTGTAGGACAGTCACAGTTGCAAATGTTCTATGTTTTTGTTCCCATAGCATAAACTATGATTTCATCCTGGAAATTTCAAGTTTGACATTCATGATAGACTATCAGACAGTATCTGTAAACTGAAAATTAATTAACGTATTATTCATTATATACTTGGAGGGTGGAGATTTTAGGGGATATACAGAAAACTGTAAGACTATAGAAAGTGCACAGAGATCTAGTGTCAGGATGTGTCCCTTTTTTATTTTTATTTAGAAAAACAGCATAATGTCTGACACATAATAGGCATGCAATATGTATTCATTGTATACATTTTAATGTCTCCCCAACAGAGAAAATCCTGTCACCTTTTAGGAATTATGAAAATAATGTTACTGATTAAAATGTTCTATATGTTTTGAACAATTTTAATGGGTAGAATCACATAAAGATTTAACTGTTTAACTATTAAAGTTTTGTTCTTTTTTTTTTTTTTTTTTTTTTTTTTTGCGTTACATGGGCCTCTCACTGTTGTGGCCTCTCCCGTTGCGGAGCACAGGCTCCGGACGCACAGGCTCAACAGCCATGGCTCACGGGCCCAGCTGCTCCGCGGCATGTGGGATCTTCCCAGACCGGGGCACGAACCCGTGTCCCCTGCATCGGCAGGCGGACTCTCAACCACTGCGCCACCAGGGAAGCCCTAAAGTTTTGTTCTTTATAAGCTCAACCAAATCAAAATTTGCCTAGTTTTTTTGGATAATGTTGCCCATCTTTGTTTAACAAAATGTAATTCCTAAAAATCAGCAAGCACTTTAAGTATCTACTTCTTATCTTGGTCTTGTGAGATTGTGTGCCATTTTCTGGTCATGTGATCCATTTAGAAGATGCAGCATCTACAAATTTTTCTTCTTCTCTTCTTCTGAAAATCCAATGGGGATGGTAGGAAAGCTTCTGGATTATTTTGCAGACTGATATCAAATGTACATAAGATCATACTTAAGAGTTGTCAAATCGAATCAATTTTCCCAGTTTATCTTAAAGTGGTTTACTATATAAATTGAATAAATATGTCCACATAGGGATAGAAAGGGGAAAAAAAATCAACAGACTGGAGAATTCCTGGACATACATATCTTAAAACAAGTTGCAAAAGCTATTGAAAGGTTAATATTTGTGAGATAGTTATAGTTTTAATCATATATTCTAGAACTATGGAGGTTAACAAAACAGCCCTAGGGCAATTTGAGTTATGACTATTTACATTCTAAATTTATTTGGTACTGTCTTGACAGGACAGAAGAGATGAGTTGTTTGAACTTGAGTACAAAAGTCTGTTTTCTATCAATTAAATCTTCTCCTTCCCCCTCCACACACACTTAAAATGTTTCCCAATATGGTACTTGCTCTGGTTCATTTGATTTTATTTTGAAATGAGTTTTTTGTAGTTTCTGTTTTGTTTTGTTTTTTTTTCTCTTTTCTGAGGTATTCATTTTGAATCTGTGTCAGGATACAGAAGTGTTATCTCTAAATGAGAAGTGTATGCAAGAAGCTTAGCCAATGTTGAATTTCAATGAACTTAGTAGTTCTAATGTCATGAAACTCTGTCAAATGTTAAAAGAAATTATACATAGAATTCTTAAGGAAGCTTTCAAATCACAGCCTTTTCTGTCAGCATTTGATAATAAACTAAAATCTATGATCTATCAAGGTACTGAAGTGTAATAGTGATCCCCTGAGGAAAAATCATGACATTCTTAGGCCAACATAACAATATGTATTTCCAGTTTTGAGCATTTCTAAATTTTCTAATTGTGTTTTTTCAATCTACTGCATGGCAAATATTAAAAATAATGGACAATGAAAATAGTCATTCATTTGATACTTGGAAGTATTTCTCATTAATGTGATTGTACGTTTACTTAATAGTTCTCTCTTCATATTTTGGGAAAGAAAAATTAATATGAAAATTTTCTAGGCTTTTTTTAATCCAAATGTTCTAAATGGAGGCACAATGTTATTTATAGCTCAACCACAGCATTAAGTACATATTTTAAAGTCTTTTCCATTTTATGTCAACTACATTACATTTCCTTAAAGTATATAATATAGATCACATACAGTAGCATTGCTTACCTTTAGTTAGTCTGATTTTTTTTTTTAAAACAATAATGAAAAATCTGTGGAAATCAACATTCAAGTGGGTAGTGGATGCCTCGGAATTCTTACCACAGTTAATGTGGTTCAAAGGGCCGTCAAGTCACTTTTTATTAACTAAAAACCAATCTCACATCTGCCTCCTGCTTCAACTAATACATCCTATACTCTTGAATATTCAAGACTGGAGAGGTACAGCCATAAACAGAGATTTGGCAATAACTATTCAAAGAGAACCCTAGGACTGTCTTGATTCTTACCCTGTTGGGCCAAGTAACAAATGATTTTGCAGCTACTGATCTTGGTCCAAGCCATTGTGAGGCAAGATCCTGAGCACAAAATAGCTGCCTTCCACAAGGCTTCATGACAATGATGGAATTAAAAAGCCAAATTACAATGGCCTGCTCCATAGACAGCTGCAAGTAAAAGGGCAGCACCATCCCAGTCTTACACTAATAGGGAAAGGGTTTGTATAGCAGTATTTTCAGGAGTGTTCACATAGTAGATATGCTGTAAGCTCTGAAAAAACAGGGTCCATGCAAATTCTGTTCACTGCTGTTTTCTGTATTCACTGCACCTAGCACAGTGTGTGAAGCAGTAAAAAGATGCTCAAGGAGTGAATGGGTCAAGGCTTAAGAATCACCCTAACCAGCTGTTCAGATCTCTTCCTTTCTCTGGTAGTCTCACCAATTCCCTGAAGCCAACATACAATGGTAGGGGAGGAAAACTTTTTCTTTCTTCCTGGTTAAGTTCTTTGGCTTGGTCTAATAATTTAATTAATGTAAGACAGAACAACAGGGAAAAAAATAATTTTGTAGGTACAGAGCTCATAAAAATATGAGACTCAAAGAAGTGACCAAAGCAGGCAGCTTTTATAGCTTTTAGACAAGGAAATAATAAATTTGTGAAGAATTGACAAAACAAAGGGGTTTGGGTTTGAGGTACCTAATTAGTGAAGAAGTAACAAGGTTTGTTTATACAGTCTTCTTGGCCCTGAATTCCCTATCTCTGGTGATAAGGCAGTCTCTCTACATCCTACTAGAGGGAGGGTACCATTCCCTTGGGGTATATTTATTTCCTACTTTCAGGAGAACAAAGGAAGGTCAGAGTGTCCTTCTTGCACCTACTGTTTCTTAAGTAATCTTAATTCAAAATAACCAATATGCCAAAGTGGCATATTTGGGAGTGGCATATTTTGCTCTTCTCCACAACCACAGTAAATATCCTCAGGTAGATATACGTGTGTGTGTGCGAGGTGTGTGTGTGTGTGACTAGTATGAATGTGATGCAGCAGTGATGAATACCCCACACAAGAATAGGCATTACGATCTCCAGATGGTGCTTTGAGATACAGCTGTTAGTTATGCAACTTGAAATCAAAAGCACAGAGCAATGTAATGTTTAGAAAGTTAAATTGTCCCATATTTGAGTGTATTATTAGAGTTATTCAAAATTTTTAAAGTTCATTACTAGTTAATAGGGATTTAGGTTTTAATCTTAGCACTAATTGGAAGACTTGGAAAATTATTGCAACCAAAATAATGATTAGATTTTTAAAAGACCTTAAGCTGAAAATCAAATCAGAGATTAAAATTTAAATCAAAGAGAATAAAAATATTTAAGTACAGCAAAAGTAAGTCTTTGTAATGCAATTTATTTGGTAAATCACAATACAAACCTAATTTGCTGTTTATTTAGAGCACTGAATCAAATTCACAATTGTTATTATTTGAATTATGTTTCTTATGCTTACCAATAAGAAGGCAGCCCTTGTCTTCTAGTTATAACACAAATGACAGTGTTTTCTACCTTTATATTTGCAGGACATGTTTTTTGCTCTCGTCTCATTTTACGTTAATCTAGGAAATTTCATTTACTCTCACAGTTCCAACTTAACTTGCCCTATTTCTAAAAATTTCAAACTGATCTCATACAAGATCTCTTTCCTGAAATGCAGGTTTACAAATCTATCTAGACATCTCCTCTGGATGTTCCACAGACCTTAAACTCATCACATTGAAGCTGATTACATCATCCCTTGGCTGATCCCTAAAACCAAGTACTTTTCCTATGTTACTTAATTCATTATCTACTTGGTTTCCCCAAATAGTGCAAAGTCAACATCAACCACATATCCTTCTTCACTTTCTATACTCAGTTAATCATTAATTCCTATCAGTTCTACCTCCCAAAGTTCTCCCTAATCTATCCACTTCTTATGCAGCCACCATTTTCTGTCCCTGGCCTGGCCAATTGCCATACTCTATTAACTAGTCTTTCTGCATCCGATTATGCCTCTGGCAGTGACCCCAACTCCATTCATCGTTTATCCTGAAGCCAGATGATACTTACAAAGGGCAAATCTGATCACTGCAGCCCATCAGATAGAATCCTTCAGTGGCTCCCCAGTGTCCTAAGATTTATTAACTTAGATGCACAGTCTGACATTCAAGCATTTTATGATCTTTCTCATTCCTTTACTTCATTGACTAAACTTAAGTGATGCTGAACTGCTAAAATTAAGTCCATTACTTTCCGTGTGGATGGAATTGTGCTCCATGAAAATTAATATGTTGAAGTTCTAACCCCCAATGTGCCTTAAAGAGATAATAAAGGTAAAATGAGGTCATAAGGTGGGGTCCTAATTCAATAGGACTGCTGTACATATAAGAAAAGGAAGAGACAACAGGAGTACACTCACACAGAGTTAAGGTCATGGTGAGGACACATCAAGAAGGCAGTATCTGCAAGACAAAGAGAGAGGCCTTATAAAACAAACTTGAGGGCACTTTGATCTTAGACTTCTAAGAAAGTATTACAGAACAGTGAAAAATAAATTTCTGTTGTTTAGGCTATTCCATCTGTGATACTCTATTATGGCCACCCTAACAGAATAATCCACCCTTCTTCTATTCTAAGCCTAGAAATACCTCACTCCCCCTTTTCTGCATCCCCTCAGGACTCCCCACAATGGGCAGACTAATTCCTGCTGGTCTTTCATGCCTCAGCAAAACTATTAATACATCTAACAATCTTGACCCCCCCTTTAGGCAACACTGGATTAGTTATTCCTCATAGCTGACAGACACTTCAGCCCCTTATTATTATATTTAAATGGTCTAGATTTTAAATGCCACGTAACTGCAATTTTCTTTTTGAGCAGGGAATGTATTTTATACATTCTTTCATCCCCAGGACCTGGGACAGGCACTCAGGTAATATATATATATATATATATATATTTTTTTTTTTTTTGCGATATGCAGGCCTCTCACTGCTGTGGCCTCTCCCATTGTGGAGCACAGGCTCCGGACACCCAGGCTCAGTGGCCATGGCTCACGGGCCTAGCCGCTCTGCGGCATGTGGGATCTTCCTGGACCGGGGCACGAACCTGTGTCCCCTGCAACAGCAGGCAGACTCTCAACCACTGCGCCACCAGGGAAGCCCACTCAGGTAATATTTGTTGAACAAATGAATAAACAGTACCTAGTGCAGAGTAGGTACTCAATAACTGATAAGTAAAAGAAAGGCAAGTTATGTCAAAAGCTTTCACCAAAATTGAGGAGAACTTGAATTGGCTGTAATTAAAGAGCTAGGAGTAACTTCAAATGTTCAATAAATGAGTAAGTCAAGGGAAAACCAAGCACTTCAGCTTGATGCCCAAACATATGGATAAGTACAGGATCCATAAACAAAAACAAGAAACATGGCAAAGCACAGATCAGATAGCATATTTGGAATAGGTTTAGACATAAGTAATTGTTCTACATCAAATAGCCTTGTGCATTTGTACAAGAGTGCAGATTTCATCTCCTTCATTTATTCTCCTTCCACATACACCTTTAGGAAAAATGATTATAAAATAAACCTTTTAAGATTTCATGACATATTTCATATTTGGTCCTTCTAATGGTTCCATTAAGTCTCTTCAAAGGGGCACTTTTCTACCAGAGCAAACTTGAAAGAACAGAACATTTATTCCAAAAGCAACTTCCTCCCCCAGCTATTTTCTGTATTCCCCTGGTAGTGTTTTTCAACAGTTTTACCTGAATAAGAGCTTATTTGGTCCCAAACCAGTTTCTCCTGCTGCTTGAACCTGCAGTCAAGTCTCAGACCTTTGTGTTTGACACCCCCTAATCCGCTGCCATGGAAATGACTACAATCACACATGTACATATTTTATTGCAAGTTAAGTTCAGATATTTCTAAAGAATAAATTAAAGTAAAATCTTACAAAAGGCATTTTAAAATACATTTTGTTTCTTCTTTTAATCCATTCAAAGAAATTAAACAGGTTCCCAAATGGAACTTTTCATGTTTAAAGGAAAATATTAAAAACAAAGATATAATGGTAATGATAATGATTATGCTGATGATAATGATTTCTTTTACCTATATATATTATATACATTATAAAGTTTGCAACAGGCAGGTCTACAACAACCTTAGGAAGAAAGAAGGATTAATTTTAATATCTCGATTTTACAGATAGGAAAACAGAGAAGTTAATTTACTTAAAATTGTTAAGCTTTTCATCCAGAAGAGGCATTATAGAAATATCTAGTGCCAGTTCCTTTGTTTTTCAAATAAGAGCTCTGATGTAGATGACCTTGCCAAGATCCAAAATTTGGTAAGTGGTGAGAATTTCCCTAGTCTGCTGTGTAGACAGAGCTGTGTAGGCAGCCAGGCTCTTCTTATGTATGAGCTCCACACCAGGAATAAAGCCAGTTTCAGAAAAGGCGTGTTTATTATTTTTTGACCAGGATTCATGAGTTAAAAGTAATCAAGTGGGGCTTCCCTGGTGGCGCAGTGGTTGAGAGTCCGCCTGCCGATGCAGGGGACACGGGTTCGTGCCCCTATCCCGGAAGATCCCACATGCCGTGCAGCGGCTGGGCCCGCGAGCCATGGCCGCGGAGCCTGTGTGTCCGGAGCCTGTGCTCCGCAACGGGAGAGGCCACAGCAGTGAGAGGCCCACGTACAGCAAAAAAAAAAAAAAAAAAAAAAAGTAATCAAGTGGCCAAAGTAGCCCTGGGTGTCAGTAAGAGGAGCCTTCCTGGGAAGTTTAGACACCAATCAACAAAAAGAATTTGCAGAAGATCGATACCCTAGAGGGTCTTGTGAGACCTATCTGGTGTCCCTCCTACCTGATTGTCAACACAGTGTATTCTGCTTTTCAGACTTCTACAATATTCCTACAGGAGGAGAAAACATGTACTACAAGGGGGTTTCAATTTTCTCCAGCTTTGCATCTTTACTCTCATTACCTCATCACCACTACTACTAGAGATATCAAAAAAGCTTGTAGGAAAGGAAAATGAGCTCTTCATCAGCAAGTGGTCATGGATTCATAGTGTCAGGCCATTTGCATGCAACTAAATTCACCCCAAGCATCAATGGAATACTTTTATGTGTTAGAAAAAGTATTTTAAACTATGGCACTAGTAGCCTGGCAGAAAAAAAAAAAAACTGTGCTTTTAAAAATTTTGTATATATTTTCCATACAGAAGCTATATAACACAGTTTGTTTCTGTTTTAACTATACTCCAAATCTGTTCTTTGGTTAGCTCCTAAGTTTTCTCTGCTCTCCCACTCAAACCCTTACCACAACTTCAGAATGTTAGGAGTTTACCTAATGTTAGGAGTTTACCTTGCAGTCAGGCAGAGTTTTCCAGGCAGGGCAGCAAAAGCAGTCACTGTGACCCCTTCCTGGTGCCTCCCTAGGTACTTAGGTTACTCTATGAAGTTGACAGATTGTTTCTCTTTCTAACCAACCACTCCTGCCAAAGTAGGTGGATCTCATCAGCTAAGGAATAATTTCCATTTTATTCTCTAAACACATGTTTCACATATCACTCAGCAGATTCCACCTGCACCATAGTTGTGGATCCTGGGAAAGAAATGGGACATTTTCTATACTTCTGGCTGTCTGGTAACACTATCTTTATGAAATGATAATACAGGTGTTATTCAGCGCAAGATTCCAGGTCCTCTACCAGGGTCCCTCAAAGTCCACCTCAGCCTTTGAATCTCCTTCCTCAATTCACCATTCCTACCACCTTCTCTTCCCCCCTTTCTTTCTTAGACCTTTCAAACAGGGCTGTCAGTGTTTGTGCTCTGAATGGTGTTTTAAGGTTGCAGTTCCCAGGTGTCTCAAGATAAAATTCCTGGAGCAAAGAACATATATAGCCCAGCATATGTTTTCATAGTCAATGGGAAAAAAATCTTCCTCAGCTCCTAATGGACTTTCTTCAGTAATATGCTTCATGGCACCCCTGGATGTGTGGGGGGACTGACGTTGCCAGAATATTTCTTTTTTACAGTTTTTGTTGCTTTGACAGCTTTGATTTTATGGCAACTTTAATCATGTGTGTCTTATTTCTTCACCTCTGGCATTTGGCAAATATTCCATTTCTCTATCACTGCTACCATAACTGTCTTCAACAAATTGTGATTCATCAAACTGTTTCCCCCATGTCCTTCTACTACATCCACAAGGGAAACCCCAAAGGGAACTACATCAAGCACACAAGGCAATGCTAAATGCTCATGAGTGAGAAAATCTATTAATTAAAAAGGGGAGGAGAGAGGGAAGAGGAAGGAAGAAAAATTACGTGTATAAGTTAATGCAGCCCCAAGACACCACTGGCATTAACTTATACACTGACAGTTTAAACAGGCTTTATGTGTCTGTTTACTCTATTCACAACTATTCATGAAAAATTGTGCTATCAAGTGTAAGAACACAATGTACATGTGTTATCTTAAAGATACAGTGAGTCAATAAATCATACCTGAGCTTTAACAATATTATATTTCCCTTTCTTGTATATTCATAGAATAATGGAACTGGAAATGAAAAAAAGAGCAAGAGATGAAAAAGACCAAATAGGTATCCATTCAATATTGCTCTGACAAAAGATCAGTCTGGAGCAATATATCTTAGTTTCTGTCATCTGGAAGTTAGTGCATTCTCTGTGTCATAGCTTTCAACCACTTTTTGTAGCAGTTTATTTCTGAATAGCAGAGTTCTTGGACTCTAGTTGTTTTCCCTTAAAACCAGAACTAAGTTTTGACTTCACTAATTCTCTCACCCTTTTTCTCATTTTAATTCCCTGGACCTTGTATAAAACTTTCCTCTGCTGTTGGATATTTATACTATCCTAATATTCCTTGGATTATTCCCTAGTTTCTATTACTCATCTAAGATAAATCCAGTGGCTGGTTCTCCTTTTTTCCTGAGAGGCTACCCCTAGGAAATATATATCACCCACAATGTCAACTGTTTTGTGTATACTATTTTCCCAAGAGGGTGAGATTAGGACAATGTTCAGAAGATCTTTGCAGAAGGAAATGCCTCTCTTCAGCCACTCTCCTTCTAGCACTCTCCAAACTAGGGAGAGATTTGCCCATGAGCCCCTGCAGCTATCTCACTTCACCCTAGCAGCGATTTCTGCCTATTGAGCATGTATGTCTCTGATTAATTTGTCCCACTTTGCCCTTAAATCTTACTTAGCTACAAGCCCTGTTTCTGTTTCAAGACAGTATGGTCCATTTTTATGATTCCTTTTTTCTTGCAAATACTGGCATTGTTTTAAAATTTCATTAAAGTGCTATTTACTCTCTTTCATTGATCATTACAGAATTTTTTTTTTTATTTTGAGTTAAGTTAATGCTATAGTTTGCAATATTACCTCTCCAAATGGATCAATTCATGGTCATTTTAAAGCATTATGATGCTTTTGTTTACAAAAGTTAAGCCAGTTTTCAAGTTACTGGCTTTGAGGCCACCCCAAAAAAGAGAAAAAAGATGTGATGCTACAAAATATTTTACAGAAGTCATTATCATTATCAGAAGTATATAAATGCCTAAAAAGTGTTTTAGAGTTTGTGATGTTGATGAAAAACAAGATTGTAAGTGCCAAGAGTTTATTTACCTTCTACCTCCAGATCTAGCAAAAAAGTAGAGATTCGATAAAGCCACACAGAATTAAATTTGTATCTTTAGATAATACATCATTTGTTCAAAGCCAAATAATTTTAAGTGTGTGAATTTTGCTATATAAAACACTTCGGTCTAACTTCATAAACATGGGTTTGTAAAACCCATAGTTAGAAAATGCCTGTGTAGATATCCAGAAATTGTGCTGTGCCATTTCCACATATTAAGTCTAAACCTTGCAAAATCCCTGCAAGTCAAAGGGGCAAACTAAGATACAGGGAGGTAACTTAACTAATATCACAAAAAAAGATTAAGAGACAGAGAGAGAATTAGAGTACATGTGTATCTCCCCAACAACTATCAGAGTGTGCAAAATATGGGTTGAAAGAAGAAAATACCAGAGCCAGGTGGTCAAATGAGGAAGCTCTGTCAGTAGCCCAGGTATGCACAATGCTACAGAAGCATGAAAAAGCATGGTCATCGTCATACTGGACATGTGTTAAAGTGAAGACAGGCATAAAGGGGAGCTGCAGTGATTACAGTGGGAGAAGTAAACAGAAGCCTGGTCATGCAGACCTTGCTCTTTATTTGATGCCCAAAATAGATTCAAGTTTATCCTATAGGGAAACAGAATCCTTGAAGCGCTTTAACCAAGGACTCTGGGGATGCCTCTGACTTATAGCATCAAAAACTGGTTTGAAGAGAATAAGGATAGACAAGGAAATCTGCTAAGAGAGATAATGCAATACACCAGGTAAAGAATGAGGGTATCTTGAACTAAAGTTGGGGCAGTGAAATCAGAAGTAATGAGTAACGCTAATTAATTTATTTGTGGAGGAAATATGAGTAAAAGCGAGACTAGCTCACTGCAAACTGAGTGTATGGTAATACCTTTCATTGAGGAAGAAATGTAGAACCCAAAAAATGTTACATAAGAATACGTGTATATATGGGATTGAGGACACTGAAGGGAAAGGGAGGGTCAGGTTGGATGAGTTTGTTTGGAGATTCTAAGTTTAATTTGGTACCTACAGAGTTTGACAGATTCATCCAGTACAGTAGAATACTGATGGTCAGAAGATCATGAGATTAGATGCAATTACACAAGAAAAATATAAAAAGTTCCATTCTCAACAGTGAGGATTTTCCAAATATGTATACCCAGGCCCTACCTTAGATATTATAATTCAGAAGGTCTGAAGCTTGGGCCAACAAAAAGCAAGCAACCAATCAAAACCAACCAACCTCCCAAAAAACACTGACCAGGCTTAACACTACAGATCTGTAGATCCTCTCCTGGATGGATAGAGCCCCAAAGTAGGTTAATACATATATATATATATATATATATATATATATATATATATATATATATATATATATATATATATATATATATATATATATATATATATATATATATATACACATATATATATGTATATATATATATATATGTATATATATGTATATATATATAATATAATATAATATAATATAATATAATATAATATAATAAATTCTCAGCTTAGGAGCAAATCCTGAGCAATTTAACTCTATTAAGGATACACCATTCTCCCTAACAATGATTGGTTTACAAATAAGCATATTACCCATTCTGGCCAATGCAATCTAACAAGGGGTTCTTGAGTCTAAAGGGAGGGACTTATAGAAAGAAACACAAAGAAAAGGCTGCCATTTTATTTCTCTGGATGTTGACAATTGACATATCTGGATATGACTGCTGGAATTGCAGTAGCCATACTGCAACCATAAGGGCAGCTGGTCTGAGGACCAAGACAATTCCATGAAGTTGTGACAATGGGAAAGTGGAAAGAGCCTTCATCTATGATGATGATGTTGTTGAATTGCTGAACTATTCAACCTTGACGTCATACTATATAAAAACTATTTATATGTATAACAGTAAACTTTCCCTAGTGTTAAGCATTTTGAGTTATATTTTTGTGATACTTGCAGCCAAACCTCCAATATTCTAACCAATAAATTTCTTCCTTTCATTTGGTCTATAGGTCAAACTTTTGAGACTAAATATCTTAACTGAGTTTTGTTTCACCATTTCATCAACAATTTAGAAATATTCTAATTCTGCCTTTTTAAAAGAATTCTGTTAATCTAAAATACTATTTTTATGCCTATTGTATTTTCTTATTGAGGGACTATTTTCCAAGATTTTTTGTATATTTAGAGAATCAAAGGTTTTTACAAACCATTCAAGAACACATTGGATAAATAATGACATCAAAAATATTCAAAATATTCATATGTTAATAATCCCTCTCAAGTATTTAATTTTAAAAATAGTTGACTCATTTCATACTTTTTTGACTTACTAGGTACCACATGTGCAATCAATAACTGTGTTAGAAAGGAGAATACTAACCGAGCCATTGGATATGAGGGAAGCATGAACGTCCTTGGGGTGGCATCTAACATCTCCTAAAATTTTATTCAAAATTGCTTATGTCTGTTTAGCATATTTTTCTGGTTATACTGTCCACAGCTTTTATCAATCTCAGAGGATTAATAACCACTGTGTATGATAAAAAAAAATCCTCTTCCTTTACTATTGTCGAATCAGATTGACACAAGATAACAGTGTTCATTCAAATAAAGAATGATTTGATCTCTGATTTGTCACTTCATATAAACATAGGTCATGTGCATAATTTATATATAACGTTATACCATTTGGTGGAGGCTGAAAAATACTAGAAGCATTAGGTGTTTTTTCAGAAAGGAAGACATAAATCAGGCAATTGGATTTTTAGTTCTGCACCATTTCATTCAGAGCAATACAGAGTGGTTTAATTTTCTTTCCAGTATTCAGTAAAATAAGCATATGAACAATGTAGAGAAAATTTTTGGAATGGTACTGTATTCATAAAGTTATACCACTAAACTTTGGAAGACTAAGCCTAACCCATTTATCATACTGTGTACCATTCTGGGTTTATCTCTGAAAACTCCATCCCACCCCCCAAACCCCTCTCCCCCACTCCACCCACTCCTAGGCTCTATCTATAAAGGAAGTATCCTTCTCTCTAGAATTAAAACATAGTTATTTGTGCTTCTGAACATACCATTCACTCTTCAACAATATTCTCTCCTCTCTCCTTCACTTGTTGGCACATGTCCCGTTACTCAGTATTTGTTCCAAAATCACCTCCTCTAAAAAGAACCTCTTAAGAGTATGACACTCACTCCTCTTTGCTTTTGTAGGATGCCAGGTACTCATTCAACAAATGTTTATTCAGTGCCTCTAAGCAATGGAGATACAGCAATGATCAAAACAATATTCTTGCTCTAATGGAGATAATATTCTATAGGGAGTGAGTAGATAATAAGCAAATACATAATATATGGCAGAGATAATAAGTTATTTGAAGAAAGGTAAGCAAAGAGCAATCAGGATATAGCTACTATAGTTAGAGTGGGGAGAAAAATCCTCCATGGAGGTGTAACATTTGAGTAGAATTCTGAATTAAGTGAGGGAGATGGCGACCACTTAGGGGAAGAGTATTCAAGGAAGAAGGAACAGCAAATTCACCAGCTTGGAGACAGGAGCATTCTTTGAATGTTTGAAGAAAGGAGGAGGAACAGAGGGAGTGGGGAAGGTTAGAAAAATGGGAGATGGGGTCAGAAAAGTAGCCTGGTGCCAACTCAGGCTCTTATAGGCTCTGGCAAGGACTTAACAGCTTATTTTAGGAAGATGAAAGCATTGGGAAATTATGAGCAAGATGTGACTTGACTTTGTTTTTATTTCAAAAAGCTCATTCTAGCTGCTCTAAGTAGAGTATAGGTATGCCAGTGAGGGAGCAAGGAGACACAGAAGAGGCTACTGCAGTGGTCCAGGTGAAAACTGGTGGTGGCAGCTTGTCCTGGGGTAACTGCAGATGAAAGAAAGTGAAAACTATGAACACTGACAACTTTTTTGAGGAAGTTTTCTACAGAAGAGAGAAGAGAAATGCTTAGTTCACTGGAGAATGTAGTGAGGTCAATGTATAATTATTACAGTAAGTCCCCTACATACGAACCTTCAAGTCTCGAACTTTCAAAGATGCTAACGTGTGTTCGTGTGTCCAATCACGTGTCTGGCATACATTGTCACGTGCATGCATCCTCTACAAGTGGTTGTAGTTTTGTGCACTTTACAGTACAGTACTGTATAGAGTGCAGTAGTACAATATCTTTATTTCAAGCCCAGGATGTCCAGAAGCAAGCATAAAAGCAGTGGTGATGTAGCTGTACTTTCCAAGGTATTGTACTGTAAGATTTTAAATGTTTTTATTTTTTGTGTTTGTTTTTTATGTATTATTTGTGTGAAAAATATTATAAACTTATTACAGTACAGTACTATATATAGCCAATTGTGTTAGCTGGGTACCTAGGCTAACTTTGTTGGACTTAGGAACAGATTGAACTTATGAACACACTCTGGGAAAGGAACTCATTCATATGTAGGGGACTTGTACTAGGATATATTACAGTATATGTTACACTGATGGGAACAACCCAGTTAAGAAAATGTCAATGATTCAGATTGAGAGGGGCTAATTGCCTGGTCCTTTAGTAGGTGATATGTTGAGATTCAGGATGTAAAAATATGGGGCAGTCTTTGTGGACCAGGGACAGTTCAAGACTATAGTGGACAGGGCTGCAGAGTACTTGGGTGCACACAAAAGTGAGGTGGTAGACTTGGTGGTACAACTATAGGGACAGTCTCTTTGGCATCCAATAGATGGGGAGAAGTGAGGAGAAGGATGTGGTGAGAAATTGTCTCAGATATGTAAGAGATGATTGACTGATCAGAGATATTAGGCTAATTGGGCAGCACTAAGGGGCCTTTTGATATTCTGAGTGTTGAGTGTAAAATGAGATCAGTCAGAATTAACATGTGTGCATTAACTATTATAATAATGGACCATAGAGTAGCCAACTAAAGAAGGAAGTGAGGACATGAATGGTAACGATGGACAGTGAAAAGGGTAGAATCAAAGGTTCAAAGAATTATTGAGGCAGGAAAACTTGAAGGAGGGCCTGGAGAAAAAAGATGGTGATTAAGGAATGGGACACTGGAAACTGGAGTTTGGTGATGGCAGTGTTTGGCATGACTCTGGGATTGGGTGGCTGTTCTAAGGTAGAAGACAAGATGATAGGAAACGTTGTATTAGGTGTTCTAATCCTCTTAGAAGGCGACACACTGTGGGACTGTATTAGGCAATTCATAGGATCCCTGTAAAGGCCAAAGAATCACTGGAGGCTATCCAACCAGGACAATATTCAAATTACGATGAAAACATTGATAACAAGACAGTTTTCCACTGCTGCTGGGAATGCCAGATTTCCCTGCCTATGTAGATCCCAAGGTGCAACTATTGAAACCTACATAATACGGGCTAACTTCCAGTCACCCTCACCAGAAAAATTATTCTACATTGTGCTTTCTTCTTCCTGTAATATGTCCCCTAATCAAAATTGTGCTTGGGAATCGTGCTTGGGAATGGAAGAAATCTAGATCAAATTCTTGGGCCCTAGTAGTAAGGAAAGTTTGAAAATTAAGTTTCTGGAATTTGCCTAGGTGATTGAGAAATTCCCCAAATATTAGAGTATATAGGAGATACTGGATAACTAACACTACAACAAATATAAACTACAGGTATTTACATATTTGCTGTTATAGTCCCAGAACTTTCAATTTTTGTTGCATAAATGGATAAATAAATGAATGAATAACTACTTTTTTATGAACAGCCATTTGTTATCTCTTTGTTTTGACACATGGTCCCCACCTTAAAATCCACAAATAATATGAACTAAACTGAGGGTATTTTAAAGCATTAAAATACTACCTTAAATCTCTGGGATTTTTTCTGTACTTTAAGATTCTTTGGGGAGCTGGGTCATCTGAGCTCCTATTCATTTCAACACTACCATCCTAAGAAGGTGTTAGATCTCTGGTAGTGTTTGAGAAGAAAGAACAGAGTGAGAACTCATTTATTAAACAGTTGCTTACTGAGTTCCTACTACAATTAGATATTCTTCTGAGTTGTTGGGCATACAGCAATGAACAAAAGAGATTTCTAAAAATCCCTGCTGATGGCATTTATAATTCTAGAAAAAAAGGCATGCTTTCAATATCTCAATTAACTTTAAGTGATTACAAAATTAAAGCATGTTTATGGTATGACAGAAAAGCATAAGAAGAAAATGAAATCACCTATAATAGTACTAATGCAACTCTTGTGCTTTTTGATACGTATTCCTGCAGTTTTTCCTAGTATATAGACTTAAATATTTTATTACAAAAACAAATGTTAACTAACCGTACTGTTTTCTATCTTGCTTTTATTCACTTGACATTAGTTTACGAACATTTTCCTATATCTTTATGCAATTTTTATAACATATTTAAAAGCGTACATATTATTCTGTCAGATAAAAGTACCATAACCATTTTGTTGACCATTAGGTTCTAATTTTTCATTGTTATAAACAATGCTGGAATGAACATCCTTGTACATGCCTATTTGAACACTTACCTGATTGTTTCTTTACAATAATTTCACAAATGCAAAATTGCTGTGTCAAAGAGTAACTGTATTTTAAGACTGTTAATATATGTACAGAACTCTCAAGAAAAAAACTGTGCCAATTTCATTCTCAGCTGCAGTGTGTATGACAGTGCTTATTTCCTACACCCTAGCATATTCTACTTTTTTTTTAAATACTATTAATCAACTTCTGATGATTCAGCCAGTGACTCTCGCAATAGGGAGAAAGGTAGTTGGGCGGCTGTCACTAGACGATGTCAACAGATTTTTCGATATGGACCATTTATCCACAAGGATTACCCTGTGCCCAGTGGGATCCTTACCTGCTTCATGCTGATAGGAATGCCTAAGAAACTCCTGGAGGAAGAAAGGAAAAGAGGAGAGCAAATGTTTCAGTAAAACTCACCCTTATTGTTATTACCAATCCATCTTTTCATTAAGAAACAACATTAATTCCATTGAAAAATCTATTCAAATAACGTTGGTAATGACAAGTACAATTTAGCTCTATAAACGTGTTTGTACCTGGTACACAGAGTGATCAAAGACACCTGGAAATGCAATTGAGATTACATATTATGCGCCATTAAATAATAAACACTGAACAACTGAGAACGCATGTTCCATCTCTTGGACATAAACTGTAGAATCCAAAGAAGAGATGATATTTCAGTGGATGGTCATTTTTTCTTACATGTTTATTCCCTTCCCAAATTGTAATAGTTAATAATATCAGAAATATCACAAGCAAATAACAATATTAGGATTAATCTCCCCATTTTACTGTTAAGATCCAAATAAATTGACTAGGGTTAGAGCTAATAAGTGGTAGATCTTGGATTTGAAATCAGCTTTATCTGACTCCAAAGCCCATATGTATGTTTAAGCTTTATGCCAAACTGTTTCCTGAAATGTGCCAATCACCACTCACCACCAGGGATAAGAGGAAATTCCAGTGACACAATCCCAGAAGTCGCTCTAATTCAGAAATCTCTGTTACCTAAGATCCCATGGAAATTTGGAGAGCCAAGCTGAGCTTGTTTGAGCCGGAAAAACCACTCAGCATACATAGCCTTTCACTGCTATTATTGGTGATAGCAGGACCCCATCTCTCTTTCTGCACAGCCTAAACCCACTAGTCTTTAGCCTCTGCATACCTGGAAAGCTGTTCATAACCAGAACAAAGGTTAGAAAGGCTCTATCCTCAATTACAAGTGATACCCCAAATTTTTATAGATCCACCAGACATGTGCTGATTATGAGCTGAACCCAGGCTCCTAGTCAAAATCCTTTTGTTTCCTCTTAACTCTGCCCTACTGCCTGATCTGAGCTTTTTCTCATTGAATAAACCCTGCCCAGATAGGCTACAAAATCTGTTTATGATTTCCATTTGGCTTCAGCTTTTCCCATCCATTTCCCAAAGACCACACTTTCTCCATCCTATAAACTGGTCCCCTGCTGGCACACTAACTCTGCCCTTGCTCAGCAGAGTGAGATCTTTATATATTCTTTAAATTGGAAGTTCATTCTGAACTTCCTCAAGATAAAGATCAAGCAGCTTCTGGATGAGAGCTTGGTACTAAATAAATGTCTATACATTTCCTCATTTAACCTTCAGAAAAATTCTATGGAACATATCCTTATTTTACAGGTGAGAAAATTGAGGCACAGGCAGATTAAGTGACTTGTTTGGCTGCTATATAATGGAGCTAAGATTTGAACCTAGGTCTTCCAAATCCAATGTTTTTCTACCTTATAATATTGACATGGAACCACTCAGACCTTAATACCTTTTAAAACAGAGGTGGTTCCTTTCCATAGCTAGTTTTAATAATTTTTAGCTGAACGAAAAATTCCTATGCCCTGTGCATGTGGGCCTTTGTCCACAGCACCAGTACGAAAAACAGACCCATGAATCAGATAGGCAGCCACCACTTTTTACATGATCTATAATATCAGATATGAAGCATGATTAACAAATAGGTCAAGCCAATGCTTAATAATAGGTGGATTGACCTTTACAAAACTTAAAATGCACAGACAAATTGTAAAAGTATAAGAAGTATCTTACTGCCTTCTCATACCCCACATGGTCGCCTCAGCATGATGTCATCCCAACATGAGTCCCATGCAAAGATATCCCAATTAGTAAGAGACCTTAGGCATCTCAACATGTAAAACAGCATTCAAAAGGATTGTGATTATATAGCATGTCGTATTTTACGCCCCCCCAAAAAAAAGAAAAATTCTGCTTTATAGCTCTTGCTTAATTGCCCTCATAGACTAATCAGGAAAGAAAATGATGCTATCTCCTCTCTCTAAACTTTTGATCTGCTCCCTACCAAGGTTTATTTCATTTTCTCAAAACCACAAAAAGAATAAAACAAGGTGATCAAGGCTGAAGTCACCCCCTTAGCAGTTTTCCCTGACTTGACACACTTTTTATGGCTAAGCCAAATCATGTAAGATTTCTATTTAATAAATTACAGGGTTACTACTGCTGATTGTTACAGAATTTCTTAACAAAATGCTCCTTTATTTAGGTTACACAATATCTTTCTTAAATGCATTGAAACAGTTATGTTAACTGATTACAATTAGAATTCTTGTTTGCATTAAGATAATATGACTATATCAAGATATCAACACACACAAGTCTTGAAGTTGACATAGCTGGTTTACAGCAAAAGAGGAATCAGTTTCTGAGACAGTCCTTACGTCATGCAGAATATTACCAGAAATTCTACTAGCCTTTAAGTAGACATGGTGCTGTATTATAAATACCAATACTATTACTTCTCAAGTTTGCACAAATTGTATAATCACTCAAGCCATTGCAGGGGCTTAGAAAACAAATGTGACAGCATTTATCATATTGATTCTTGTCTGCAAATAAAGACCTTGTATCTTTTTCCTCTGCAGCATTTTCTTAAATGTCATTCAGTATTAACCAAAGAAACAGAACAATAACATTTTCAGAATTGGGATTAGCATTTAGGTTGTTGCTAGGCATTTTAAGATGTGAAGAAAGTAGCCTTTAGTCCTTGTCTGGAGAAATAGAGGAGAAAGGGACTTTTTACCAATGTTCCTGCTTATCTTAGTCTAGAAAATATGCTATACTTCTTTCCTCTAATATCAAAAAATAGTCACTTGCTTACCTCTTTTCATCTGACTGAGTAATCTTTTCTACAGTTTGAATCAATGAAAAGTGCTACACCTCTAGAATTAGAATTTTTTATAATTTGAATGGACCTTGGTGATTAGTGAAACTGCATGGGGTGAACTAAGGCCCAGAGAGGTCAAATGTGACTGATTGTATCTTTCTTTTACTAAGTAATTTTTCTTGATCTTACTAGCAGCCTATTAAATATGTCTTCTAAGAAGGAGAATAGAACAATAAACCATGAACATGGTCAGTTATTGTTCACTAACTTACTGTGCTTAAATAAGAGGACATTAGGTTAATAATTGCTTTTCTTACTACTGTCATTGGTTGGACATTTCACTTTATAAAAGAGAAAATGTCTTTTGTACTATTTGTTCACAATTCTTCACACTAATATAGCCACCCAAGTCAAATTAGTTGCCTAATTAATATTGGAAGAGATTGATGTATTTTAAATGGCCCCAAAATACTTTATGGCGCATGTAAATTTTTCTTCTTCCTTGCTTCTATACATTTCTTTGTAATTGGAAACTGCCAGGGGTCACATCAAGAAGATTTTAGAATTATCTCATGATTCTTTTTTTTTTTTTTTTTTTTTTTTTTGCAATACGTGGGCCTCTCACTGTTGTGGCCTCTCACGTTGCAGAGCACAGGCTCTAGACGTGCAGGCTCAGTGGCCGTGGCTCACGGGCCTAGCCGCTCCGTGGCGTGTGGGATCTTCCCAGACCGGTGCATGAACCCATGTCCCCTGCATCAGCAGGCGGACTCTCAACCACTGCGCCACCAGGGAAGCCCTCTCATGATTCTTTTACAGCATAGCTCCAATCCATAGTAACAAATGTAAGTGTTGTTTTTCATTCCCAGCTTCAGTCAGAGCACTGCTTCTTTGCAGAAATGAATCATAAAACATGTTCTGTTTCAGGATTGTTCTCTGTTCTCTTACCTTTCCCTTCAAAGAAAATTTCTCTCTTCTTCTCTTAATTTGCTCCATTTACTTGTACTATAAAAATTATTCCTTCCTACTTTCTATGATAATTTAATACCATGCCTCTCCTTAGTTTCTCCATATTGGCTCTTGTGCTTCACCAAAAAAAGGCTCAGATTACTCCATTTTAAATAAACTTCTACCAATTATGTTCCATTAATTTAGTAATAACCTCTTTCTAGTAATTCTATATGACATTTTCTGACTGATCTTGACCTATTCTTTTCTGAAGATTATTTTCTGCTTTGATTTCAGTGATGATGATCCATCTTAAATTTTTTTCCTACTCTTCACTCTTTGGTTGGCATTTCTCTCTCTTACATTCCTCAGTTGTGTTTCTCAGGACTCTGCCCCTAGTTCTTTATTCTTCAGTCTTTCTTCTGAGTCTTTCAGTTATTGAAATACTATCTTCAACTATCCCTTCCATGTGGATGATTCTTCTGTTATTCATAGAAGGCCAAACCATAAACTTTTGGTTATGTAATGATCCCACCAAGGTGTTCCTGGTCAGTCACCTCTCAGGGCAGCTCTCCTACAGTTGGCTTATTCTACCCATGAGACCTCAGAATCCTTCACAGAACACAGAATACTCTGTGCTCTTGCTAATAGATGAGAAAAAAGGGGGGGGGGAGAGCATAAATTATTATCCAGGAATGTGTTTTCTCTTGTTTTTGTTTTGGACCCAGCTTGGAAGATGTACCCATCATTTTGAGCCCATATTATATTGGTCAAAATTCAGTGATATCATTACACTTAACTGAAAGGAAAGCTGAAGTGTGGAGTCAAATTATACCAAGGACCAAATGGAAAAGTGTTCTAGTGAATACATGGCCATCTCTGCCACAACTCGCACCTCAGTCTCCAGCTCTGACTTAGCCTGAGCAATCTCTCTATTCACTGATGCTGCAGAATATCCAGGCGTGGTTTTATCATATTCTCTTCCAGCCCAGTAAGTTCAAAATTGACTTAATCACAGATTTATAAGCTTCATACCTTCCAAGTTTCATTGTATAGGTGAGGAAAACAATCATCCAAGGGATTAAATGAAGGCTAAAAGTCATCCAAATAGTTAGGGTAGGTGCTAAAGTGTAAATCAAATCTCCTGATTTCCATTTGCATCCTGTGTCCAGCACAAAACATGCGCTCACTGCCTCATATTTATCTCATTCCCTTTCTCACTCTCCCCTTATCACACATACTTTATCTTTAAAATTGTTTATGTGTAAGGCATACAACATGATGCTTTTATATACATATAATAATGAAATGATTACCTCAGTCAAGCTGATTAATATATCCATGTCCTTACATAGTTACCATTTTTGTTAGTGTGTGGTAAAAGCACCTGAAATCTATTCTCTTAGGAAATTTCTAGTATACAATACAATATTATTAACTATTATCATCATGCTATACATTAGATCTCTAGAACTTATTCATCCTACATAACTGCAATTCTGTACCCTATGACCAACATCTCCCATTTTCCCCAATTTCCTGCCACTGGTAACCACCATCCTACTCTCTGCTTCTGTGAATTCAACTTTTTTAGATCCTACATATAAATTAGATCATGCAGTATTTTTCTGTCTCTGGCTTATTTCACTTAGCATACTGCCCTCCAGGTTTATCCATGTTTTTGCAAATGGTAGGATGCCCTTCTTTTTTTAAGAGCAAATAATATTCCATTATACATATAGGATAGAGGAGATCCTGCCACTTGCAACAACATAGATATATCAGAATGTCTTTATCCATCAGTGGACATTCAGGTTGTTTCTATATCTTGACTATTGTGAATAAGGCTGCAATAAACATGAGAGTCCAGATATCTCTGAGATACTGACTTCATTTCCTTTAGATATAAACCCAGAAGAGGAATTGGTGGATCATATAGCAGTTCTATTTTTAATTTTTTGAGGAACCTCCATTCTGTTGTCTTTAATGGCTGTACTAACTTGCATTCCCACCAACATTGTACAAGGGTTCCCTTTTCTCCACATCTTCGTCAACACTTTTTTTTTTTTTTTGTGGTACGCGGGCCTCTCACCGTTGTGGCCTCTCCTGCTGCGGAGCAGAGGCTCCGGATGCACAGGCTCAGTGGCCATGGTTCACGGCCCCAGCCGCTCCGCAGCATGTGGGATCCTCCCGGACCGGGGCCCGAACCCGTGTCCCCTGCATTGGCAGACGGACTCTCAACCACTGCACCACCAGGGAAGCCCAACACTTACTTTTATCTTTTATATGGTAGCCGTCCTAACAGATGTGTGGTGATATTTTGTTTTCTATTTTCTATGATGTTTAGTGATGTTGAACATCTTTTCATATACCTGCTGGGCATTTGTGTATCTTCTTTGGAAAAATGTCTATTCAGGTCCTTTGCCCATTTTTTATTTGAGTTATTTACTACTGAGTTGTATGAGTTCCTTATATATTTTGGATATTAATCTCTTATCAATTATATAGTTAATAAATGTTTTCTCCCAATCTATGCGTTGCTTTTTCATTTTGCTGATTTTTTTAATGATTTTTTTTTAGTTTATTTATTTATATTTATTTTTGGCTGTGTTGGGTCTTCGTTTCTGTGCGAGGGCTTTCTCTAGTTGTGGCAAGCAGGGGCTACTCTTCATCGTGGTGCATGGGCCTCTCACTGTCACGGCCTCTCTTGTTGCGGAGCACAGGCTCCATACGTGCAGGCTCAGTAGTTGTGGCTCACGGGCCTAGTTGCTCTGCAGCATGTGGGATCTTCCCAGACCAGGGCTCGAACCTGTGTCCCCTGCATCGGCAGGTGGACTCTCAACCACTGCACCATCAGGGAAGCCCTTTTTTTTTTTTTTTTTTTTTTGCTGTACAGAAGCTTTTTGATTTGATATAATCCCACTTGTTTATTTTTGCTTTTGTTGCCTGTGCTTTTGGTGTCATATCCAAAAAATCATTGCCAAAGCCAATGTTGCAGAGCTTTTTCCCTGTGTTTTCTCTAGAAGTTTTATGGTTTCAGGTCTTAGGTTTAAGTCTTTAATCAATTTTGAGTTGATTTTTACATATACTGTAAGATGAGAGTACAATTTCACTTTTATGCATGTGGATATCCAATTTTCCAAAGACGATTTATTGTGAAGAGACTATCCTTTCTCAACTATGTATTCTTGGAACCTTGCTGAAAATTAGTTGATCATATAAGTTTGGATTTATTTATCAGCTCTCTCATTCACACAACTGATATTTATTGAGTCCTTAGTATACAACAGACATTATTCTAGGCCCTACGACTATACAATTAAACACAATTAAAACAAATTCTTCTTTCATGGAGCTTAAAGTCTAGTTCGGGATACAGAAAATCTAAAAAATAAGTAATTAATATGAATAAAATGTTTGCATGGTGAGAGGCTGTCTAGTATGGTAGTTAAGAGCACAACATACAGAGCCTGGAAACCAGAGTTTAAATCTATCTTGACAGCAAACAAATCACTTAACCAATCTGTATTTGCATTTTCTCATCTGTAAAATGGGACTAATGATATCAAGTTCAAAGGGTTGTTTTAAGCATTAAATAAGTGAATATTTCTTCAGTGCCTTGTTCATAGGCACTAAGTGCTTGTTATGTAGACAAGTGCTAAGGGAAACAATAAAGCAGGGAGAAGGAGAGATGAGAGGTTTTAGAATTGTAGATCAGGTAGCCAGGGAATGCCTCGCTGGGAAGGTGACATATGAGCAGAGAGCTGAAGGAAGTCAGAGAGCAAATTATTTTGAGATCCTAAAGAAGAATACTCTTGGCAGCGGAAGCTGCAAGTCAAAAGCACTGAAGCAGGAGTTTTCTTAGTGTGTCTCAAGAATTAAGAAGGTCAATGTGGCTAGGCTAAAGCAAAATGAGAGAGTGAGAGTCATGTTAGATAAAATCATAGGGGGAATGAGACAGAGAGGTAAAGTGGTATTGAAGGGTTTGGGGCACAGGAGTGTTAGGCTTTTTGATTGTCATTTACACAGGTTCGTTCTGGCTGTGATACTGAAAATAGTTTGAAATGAGGCAAAAAAACATTTATGAGGTCATAGCAACATATCAGATGAAAGATGCGGGTAGCTTTGACCAGAAAAGGAGTGGTGAGATGGTAAAAAGTGGCCAGATTTGAGATATATTTGGAAATTAGAGTCAATAGATTTTGCTGTCAGATTAAATGTGGGGTGTGAGAGAAAGATCAGGATTATTTAACCTAAGCAACAGGAAAATAAAATTACCATTAAACAAGATGAGAACTATTACAAGAAGAGTAAGTTGAGGAGAAAGATTAGGAATGTGGTTTTGGATACATGAAATGAAAATATAAACTTGGGAGTTATCAGTGATAGATAGCAATTAGAGCCATAACGGTACATGAGATAATCTAGGAAGTGAGAATAATCTAATGAAAGAGAGAGAGAGAGAGAGAGAGAGAGAACATATCCAAGGATTGATCCCTAGGGTGTGCAAAAGTTTACAATAGAAACCAGCAACAAACATAGAAAACTGGGAAGGAGCAATCTGTGAAGTTGAAGGAAAACCAAGGGAATGCGGTATCCTGGAAGTCAAGTGAAAAAGTGAAAAAGAGGAAGTGATCAACTTTGTCAAGTGATTAACTTTGTCAAACACGTTAGTTGAAAAGAAGACCAAGAATTATGATTTAGATTTAGTAATTTAGAAACCTTTGGTGAACTTGAAAAGACAAGTTTCAATGGAGCCATGGGAGCAAAATCTCAGGCACAAGACACAGTGGAAAAGAAGAATGAGAGAAAGTGAATATGATTTTTTTCAAGGAGTTTTGCTATAATAGTTAGGAATAGTAAAGGGTGAGATGGAGAGTTAAGTAAGTAATGAGAAGTTAGATTTTTTTACAGGAAAAATATTTTTATGCTAGTGAGATTGGTTCACTAGAGAAAAAATGTTAAGGCAGGAGAGCAGTGACATTACTTCCAATTGGATCCTGGAACCCATCTTTTCCCCTTGAACTGCACTTTTCCTGCAGCACCTATCTACCTATTAATGTACTTAGTCCAGTCATCAAAAAACCCAGATCCAAGGCATATTTTTCTGTGGCTTTTCAGCCACCAATTTTACTAACATCCCCATTTGTTTGCCAAGAAATTTGGAGATCATGTGAATCTTTTCCTAGAACATTACCTTTACCCTTCACCTTACATACAAACTGGATTTCCATGATGGTGCCACTTCTCCAGAAACTCACGCAAGTGGAGAATGCTCGTGGTCTTAGGCTCACTTTGATCAATTTATTCCATCTTGATTCATTTATCTAACTACTCTGGGGCCCCTTGGATAAACACTTCGACTGTATCAACGTTTCCATAAGCTTAAATTCTTTTCTCCCTTGTTGTTCTGTCCCATTAACGCCAGCACTGCATGTGTTGATTAGGCCCATTATGAAGGTTTTCAATCTTAGCTGAACTTTAGTATCAGTTAGAAATCATTTTACTTATTCTTATTCAACAACTTTTTCCATAGTCCATGGTGAATGCTCAGATCTCTCAGGTTCTTATTTGTATGTCTCCCTCTCAGCTGGTTCATCCATTATACCTTTAATGAGGCCCTGCTACATGTTTAATCCTCTGCTTGGCACATATACAAAGGTCCTTGACTTCAAGGATCTTGTAGTTTTATAAAAAGAACTCTAGAATTAAAAAAATAAGTCAGAGAGAAATAATGGAACAGAGAAGTATATAGATAGAATCAAACAAACAAAAACAACCTCTAATACAATTTGGTTCATGTTTTAACATAGATATTATACAAATTTAATGAATGCAGAATGAATAACTCTGCAAGAGAGAGTCAGAAAAAGTCTGAAAGAAGAGGTGGTATTTGATTTGGGAGTTGAAGGATAACCAGAAATTTTACAAGTTCCATAAGAAGAGACTGGACAAAATGTAATTCTAAGGAAAGGGGATTTCTAGAGCAAGAACATGAGGCATCAAACCAGGTTTTCCCATGGAATAACCAATTAATCCAATGTTCCTGGAGTGTATAGTACAAGCTAAAGAATTTGGACCACTTTCTTAGGAATTTGGGAATCATGAATAGTTTTTGTGAAGAATGGGTAGACATACATATGTCCGTGTAAGAAATATAACTGGGGGTTATATGGAACACAGGCTGGAGAAGGGGAGAGACTGAGTACGGTTAAGTGGAAATTATGGAAATCATCTAGAAAATAAATGATAAAGGTCTCTAGAGCAATGCTGTCTAAAAAAAACAGGAGTGGACTTGGTAAAATTTTTATGAAAATATAACTGAAAAAAATGTGCTGGTGGATTGGATTTAAGGAGCTACAAAGGGAAAGTGGTTAGATTTTACTTTGGATACTTCTAGCTTGGGTAATTGTGTACAGAGCAGTACATCAATTAAGATATGAATACAGGAAGTTTTGAAATAGAAGGAATGGGAGAGCAACAAACAGGTTGGGTTTGAGATGCCTGTAAAACATTTGGGTACCTATGTCCAGTAAACACTTGAAAATTCGGATCTGGAGCTTCTGAGAGATACTGGGGTTGGAGATATTTATTTAAATGTCACCAGGTTGTAAGTGCAAGTTAAAGTTGGAACAGTGGACTAAATCCTCTGCAAGAGTGTCAAGAAAGAAAAAAGGGATTCCATGAAAAAGATATACCCTTTGAAGGCTGAATCCAGAATACGGTCTTTTTACCATCTATACTTGCCACCAATTTCCTCAATCTTATTAACAAATAAAAACTGACAAGACTTAGCTCCTAAACTTAAATCTTACAAAGTTCTAGTTCCCAGCTTTTTTTTTCTCCTAGCTTTCTTCTCTTTTTTCCCTTCTTTAAAATTTATTTATATTTTCATAAAGTGTCAGATGATTTCTACAAGTTTCTCTTCTATAATAGCTGGCAGAAATTTCTACGTAATTTCACTTTAGAAAATTCTTTCATCATTTGCTCATAGTAAAACTGTCTAATTTGAAGATTCCATAATTTTAGTCCATTATCACCCGCTTTGTTTTTCTAATGAATACAAGTATGTTATTCCCAGAGGTTAGCTCTGGCATGTGGTGGATATTGCAGGGCTCACATTCAGAAAGTGATTCTTCTACATTCCAGCATATTTAACACTCCATGTTGCCTGTCTCCTTCAGATGTCCAATACCTTGCACAGCATTTTTATTATAAATTTTCTAGATAAATTCACCTATGTCTCAAGGAACATAATCACGGAAACAACTTTTTTTTTTCAAGAAAGCATACAAAGGTTACAACCCTTGAATAGAACACACAAAGGTTACTACTAGATACAGTATGGCTTGATTTCAGCAATAAATTGTGAGCTGAAGCAAGGAGGCAAAATAAGAAACCACTGCAGTCTTGAATCAGGATATTTTTAGACTTTCATTTCAGCACATTCAGGTGAGAAACCATATTTATTAATGGATTAGAAAGTTAATTGATCTGTATTATGCCTGAAAGTGGCCAGAGAAAATGGAAAATAAGGGTACTCATTTTGTGCCCCACTCATATATTTAAGCTCTCCCTATGTACTTTTAACTTACACCATCAGCACTTAATACACAGATAACTCATTTGAAAATTGAAAGGGTTATAGGGTTATAATTTTTATAATTTCTCCTCACTAATGCTTTATATATTACATCTGAAGGATTTCTGCACCTCACAAACTTTATAGAAATTTCTTGGTCAGTGACTAAAATGCTGGCTTATTTGAGACTGAATATAGTAACTACTGAATGAGATAAGCAATAAAATTATTATTATGTGTATGCACTCTCAAGGATTTTAAAACTCCTTACATATTATAAGGATTTCAAAAATATTTTTTAAATCTGAAAGTGGGTTCTGGGTGCTTACCAATCCTTAATCTAAATAGTTTTGTAACACTGGCAGATCTAGAAATTTATCCCTCCCTCTCCCCCTCCCCATCATCCTCCCTGTCCACAGGTCATAAATATACTGAACATTCCACTCACAGTAAAGTCTTCAGGGTATCCATTTACCTTTCATCATATAGAAAATGGCCCATAGATTCTTATTATTTGTTTTTTCTTCCATAAGCAGTTCTTAATTCCTAGCAGTATTTTCAATCTCTGATCTTCTTTTACAATTTAATCTTTTAAAGTCTTTATGAAAATTTTGTTAAAGTTTTCAACAATTATTTCCTGTAATTTTTTTTTTTTTTTTTTTTTTGCTTTTAAGATTTTCCAAACAATCTTTCTGGTTAATGAAGCAAAATTGTATTAGAGGAGGTCTGTTCTTCCTTCCCTCTGAATGGTTTTACACAGCCACGTTTGATAACCAAATTCCACTGGTGGCACTGTTGTTTTACAAACATATCCATGTGAGATGGGAAGAACCACCGCTGAGTTGATTATTGCAGGATACACACTCTATGAAGACTCAAGGCTACTTCTGTACTGTTTTCAGGATCAGTGATTTCAATACTATGTGATCTGAAGTTTCTTCCTGCCAGGATCCTGCTTTTCCCTTCCAGAAGATACTGTTTCTCCATCCACACTAAACGACAACATTTCCTTCCTTCATCAACAGCTATACATCTTTCAGTTCTTGTGTTAGATGTCAGGGGCCTCCATCATTTGCCTCCCACTCTTCCTGCCATTGCCTGCTGAATGTGGAGGAGAACGTAATTCTCTTAGTCATACATAAGGGCTCAAATGACAAATGAATTTTCTTATCCCTGCTGCTCTCTAAACTTTGGGAAGTATCAAGTGAACCATTAGCCATGTCATGATATTCAACTTGGGTGACCATGCTGGGAACAGTTGCAATGAAATGCCTTTTTAAATGTGTGGTTATAGGTTGTATCATTTCTAGTTATATTACATTTTCTACCATATTTTCATTTAATTGTGCCATTAATAATTTATTTTCTTTATTTTTATTATCACATTATAATAATTGTTATATTTCCATTATTTTTTATTTCTTTTTGTAAGTTGTAAAATTAATGAAACCTTTGACACTGTCTTGGGAGGACAGTAAGGTTCCCAAATTGCCCTCTGCCAATTTGTCATTATGCATAGCTTGCTCAGGTCTTATTTGGGCATCTCCTGAACATATTAGTGGACAATGGGTTATTCAGTCAATTCATTGGGTTTTTTTTTAATCTGTAAATTGTACAGAATGTATAAATCTAGCAATCAGATAATGTGTTCAGAAAATGAAACCATTTTTCCTAACAACATAAAAAAGCCATCACTCCTAGGAAAAATAAAGATATGTTTGAAAAACTAAATACCTCAAAGATATTATTTAATGACATCTAAATAAGGTCAAACCATATAATACTATAGGTGGTAAAAACATTAACAGTGCAACTGAAATCTATTTTTTAAATTATAAACTAAGGATCCAAGGAAGGAAGTTGTTTAACTTTTGTTGACAGAAGAGAACCATATTGATTCAAAGTAGGAATAAGAAAAAAGATACCCCGAGACCTGGTATTTAAATTTATTTGTGATTAGCTGAGAGGCAATCCACTGTTTTCAAAAAGGTTTGGACTTCCCTGGTGGCGCAGTGGTTAAGAATCCACCTGCCAATGCAGAGGACATGGGTTCAAGCCCTGTTCCAGGAAGATCCAACATGCCACGGAGCAACTAAGCCCATGCACCACAACTACTGAGCCTGCGCTCTAGAGCCCACAAGCCACAACTACTGAGCCCTCGTGCCACAACTACTGAAGCCTGCACGCCTAAAGCCTGTGCTCTGCAACAAGAGAAGCCACTGCAATGAGAAACCCGTGCACCGCAATGAAGAGTAGCCCCTGCTCGCCGCAACTAGAGAAAAGCCTGTGCACAGCCACGAACACCCAACGCAGCCAAAAATAGATAAATAAATAAATAAGTTTATTATTTTTTATAAAAAAGGCTTGATTAACATATTTTTAAAAAAACTTTTCTATTTCTGTCTTTAAGTTGTCCTAAATGATTGTATTCTTTATGGATAAGTTTGCTCATATCTACAGCAAATGTTTAATCATATGTAATGTTCCTGAGGGCAGAGACCATGTTGAGCTCACTTTTGTAGCTCTACTGCCCAGAATATCAGAGATTCTCAATAAATATTTGCTGAATAAATCAATAAATAGGATATATATATATCCAATAATAAAATATATTTTATATGTTATGTTACTTTAATATATAACTGATTAAGACAAATATCATGTTACATACGCAATACTGTACTTGGAAAAAAGATAGCATTTGGACAACCTTTGCAAATTTTACCTAAGATGGTTATATTGAAGTTATCATACAAGCAAGGATATACAGTTCTTTATACCAGAATGTCAAATTCTGTCTTAACATTTATTTTCCCCAGAGAATACATATAAATCAAAAAAGTCTGTTTAAAAATCCTCTATAAAAACACTGTAGAAAATATAATAAATTTAGTTTTTGTTTTTTAATAGTACATGTCAGTACACAACAAATATCTTTCTAATGCAATGCCTAGTGCCATATTGGCTACAAATTGAGGAACTACCAACATTAATTAGCAAATAAAATACACACCTAAAAGATATGCTGTAGTATAACACAGTACTTTGAATTTTAGCAGAGCAGCCAAAGATAAAAGAAAATAGTATGTCAGTCTCATAATTGATCATTATGTCATCTACCTTTCCTTACACAAAAAGCATGCTTGTAAAGTGTTTGCTAAAGGCCATTTGATTTTCCTCAGATGTGAACACCAGATCTAATTAAGGAGGACATTTAATTTCTAATAAACCTCCTTTCTTTGTATGTTTTATGTTCTTGAATACATTTCTACTCAGGTGTTGATTTCAGATCTTTGGGGTTTTAAGTGATAAAAAATAATAAAAACAGTAGTAAATTCCATTTAGAATTTACTAAAATAACCTATCATTTTATCTAATGTTTGGGTTAGTGATATAAGTGTATAATTAAACAAGTACCCTCAGAACATGAAACCTCCTTATAATTCTATCCTGAAGGGCCATATCTGAGATCATCTTATTTATAAAGTCCATTGACAATCAGCCATTACTTTCTAAACAAGATATCTTGAAAGGAAACCATTATATATTAAATTCCAAAAAATATATTATATCATTAGCCAGGTTCCAGGTTCATGTTAAGACATGAAAAATGTATTTACAGGTTAGAAACTCACCCACTCAGTCACCTAATAATTAGACCAGTGAAACCTGGAAACCAGAGTGATCTATACTGACATGTGTATTATTTAAATGTGCTTTGATTTTCTTACAGATCTGAAACTTTTTAGATGTAAGATAGGTACTCATATGAATATAGAGAAGTAAGATCAATAGTGGTGGAATCCCAGTACAGAGGCAGTATATCCTTCCATGTCTCACAGCTGGAAAGAGACCGCATGTTCAAACTGGGTAATTAGAGAAGAGTTTAAAAGGGAGATATTTATAAAGATCTTGATCTAGTAACAGTGAAGAGCTACCCTCAGGTCTGATGGGAAGGGGAAAGCAGGTGTTAATCTGAATGAAGAGACAGAACTATGTGGAAAGGACTACCTAACCTGCTGCAATCAGTCCTGGTGACCCCATGGGAAGGGAGCTGAGGAAATAAAGTCCTCATACTCACTGTTTTCTCTTTATCTATTGGTCAAACCCAGCCAGACGCCAGGAAGCATGTGGACCATTGATGTAGTCCATTAAAGCAGAGCAGAGTAGAGGGTGTTGGGGCAAATGAACCCAGAGAAGTCAAAGGAAGATCCTGAACACAGAAGGCAACCGATAAGAACATCTGTCAGAGGACCAAGAGAGTGGACAAAGGAATATGCAATGTCCAACAAAAAGCAGTACATTTTTGACTGAGTAGGCAAGAACAATGAATGAGAAATCATCATGCTGTCAACTGGATGTCACAATAGGGTATAAGGAAGAAAGCCTCTAAAGAAATAGTGAAAGAAATTCTAAACCAATAGGTGAAGGAAAGTGAATTAACAGTTGTAGCACAACTACTATGTACCAAACATTGTGCTAGGTGGTTTTTTTTATATACATAAGTGATATTTTTTTTCAATTCTTATAACCTGCCAGGGAGAAAAATGTTTATAACAATTTTTATAATATAGAAACTGCAACCCATAAGGAAACCTGCCCATCTATCCCCATCATAAGTATACCTATACATTACCACTTAGTCTACACCAGACAGTTTAACCACCAAAGCAGAGGGTTCCCGTTAGGTTAAGCCTAGTCTGGTGATGAATTATGGTCTCAAGATTTCACTAACCTAAGAAGAATGGATAGAAACTTGTGTCCCCTTTCCAGCAACTTTCACAGTATCTTGTCTCACCAGGGTCTCCAGAGACAATGAGTATAAAATTGTGCTGCTCCAAATGCCAAGTCATCTTCTGCTAGATTTCTCATTCTCTCCATTCAAATGGAGCCAGGGAAAGCAAGCCAGGCATACAGTTTTACATTATGTATGGAATCCATTAGGTAATTCTACCTGTACCTAAAAAGTGATAACTACTTTTCTTCCAACTTAAAATTGACTGTTGCAATCCCACACTCTTTGAAAGTTATTTCCAGCAAGTTTACATTGTAGCCATTGTAGCATATATTTGTTGTATCAAATCCCTTTTATCAACAAAAATAATTTTATATTCTTTTTCTCTGGCTTTACAGTTTTCCTTAGAGCTTCCTGAATCATAAGCACAACACACTCTTGAGATTTAATAGTAATAACAGCCAACATTTATAGAGGATCATGCCCTGGACTAAAGATCAAGACACAGTTTATCTCATGGAACCTTCCCAATAGATCTACAAGGTAAGTACTATTAGTAGCCCTATTTTGGAGTGAAGTAACTGAGACTTACTTAGGTTAAGCAGTTTGCCACTGCTCCCACAGCAGGAAATGTTAAAGATAAGCTTTAAGCCCAGGTATTCTGGCTCCACACTTGCATGTTTAATCAACGCCCTCTGTCGCTTCCCAATGTGTTAAATAAAACTCTATCCCCTACTCTCCCTCCCTCTGTCTCCCAAGCAACGGACAGAGAGATGTGTAAGTTGGCTTCCACTCCCTTTCTCAGTCACCTTTTCTTGTTTCTCCTGATTTATTTATTTTTTTACTCTCTCCTTATTCCCTTTTCTGGTTACAGCCAGTACTTAATTCTCCCTCTAATCTGGACAATATGAAAGCATCTTTCAATACAACCAAATTGTCTACAACTTTCCCAGCAATGACAGTAAGGCAAAGCACATTATCAGGCCATTAAGTTGTGTTCCCATTTGTCACTGTAGCAAAACCATATTCAGCAAAATTGTACCTTCAGGCAGATGACTGATAAGCACTGCTTCATGAAGTACCTACCACTTCTGGTCAGGTAATTGCCAATCAGGGAAATAATGAAGAACAAAATATACCATCTCTGATGACATTAGTGACATGAAATTAAAACCAGAGATATTTCAGTCCTAGTCCTGAAGCACTAAAGAGACTGGTTTCAATATGGAAAAAATCAAACCTTCTTCACTGATGATTGAAGAATCCCGTGTGGAATCTGAGACCAAAGGCAAAATCATTTTATTTGAATTTTTAGTATAATAACGTTTTCAGTATAATAATGTTTGAAATAGTAACTAACCAAACTCACATGTGAGAAAAGATGGTTTCAGAAATACCAAACAAAAGAAAATGAAAGATTTTCAGCATTCTTTAGGGAAGACACCAAAATTTAATAGTTTCACTTTGGCATGTGTAGCAACATAAAGCTTCTATATGTATATACTTTCTTTACATCCATGATAACATACCAAGGAGTTTTGTTTTTTTGGCTTTTTGGGGTTTTTTTGCTCTATGACACTGATTAGAATTATTGTCTTTGATTCCACATTTTCATCTCTTTTTTCAAAAATAGCAAAAAACTGGTGGTTTCTGCTATGTCTTATGTTTTATCATGTGTAATTGGCATAGGTACTCACAGGACTATGGGGCAGGTGGAGTTACTATGAAGTTGGCGACATAAATTTTGCAGCCAGCCTGACATTGATTTAAAATGCATTTCAGACTGATGAAAGCTGGTGGATTCACAGTTCCCGAGACTGAAGTTCTCTGGTTCTCCACTGAACAAAGAGCACCCGGGGAACTGCAGTGCCCCATAAACTTGTTTCAGCTGTGAGGTGACATTCACCATAAAAAGCCATGTTGGGTAGGTACAGCTGAAAGAACTGGATTATCAGGAGGCCACATATCACTTAGGTTTGAAAAGAGTAGTTAGATTGTTCCTATTGTTAGCTGAGTCAAATTAGAACGTCTTGCTCACTGAACAATAATTTTAGTATTTTTTTCTCTTTTTTTTTCCTCAAAGTTTCTTAGGTTTTTCTAATATATAAGATTCCCTGGAAACCTAAATATGTCCTTATTCAGAACTTTTCACTAAACTGCTATGCAAAATTAGGCAAGTTACTGTTTCCATATACGATTCAGTTTACATATCTATTAAATGAGGGTTATACTCAGTGGTTTATGACACTTTCCAGCTCTAAAATCCAGATGTATGGTTGGTGACAGTTTATCATGAGAGAAAAATGTTCCCTACAACCCCATAAACATATCTTTAAAAAACAGTTCATTCTGCTCTATCAGATATTTGGGATTCTAAAATATAATGGGTATGTAAAATCAGGAATAAAGACAATCTCATGTAGTTTTCACAATTTGCAGATGTACATCTCAAAATATTTTATTTGTTCCCCTTTATATTGTGAATGGGCATTTCCTGTGTCTTCCCTATGCAATTTCAATTAGAGAGAGAGAACTATCCCCGTCTCCTTGGCAAGATGGCCATACATATTTAAGACTGCACTATAAGGAACCAACCCAAGAAAAGTGGCTGTTGGAATTTACTATAACAAACCTGGTTCTCTATCATTCAGAAATATTCTTATGCTGTGGGTCATGCTCTTTGCCTCCTGACAGATTCTTCTGGTTATATAGACCTCATATAGAAGTTAAACTGGAAGAAAAAATATAGCTCACTAGAGTTGTCTTATTACCCAACAGATTTAAACCAGATATAATGGAATAGAAGGGGAATAACAAGCAGGGGGAGAAAATACACAGCAAGAAACATATAAAGTGTGTGTTCCCTTGGATTCTGACCAAAATCAGGATTTAGGGTTTTGGAGCATTTGGATACTTTGTGTGTTCCATTTTATGTTGATTTTATTCTCTCTCCCACTTTTAATTCCATCCTGCTCTAATTCACTAAATTTTCCCCCCACCACACACACACACACCACATAAAACACCCAAATACGTAGACATTTAATTCGATCTACATTCATGTTATGTGATACAACATACTCAGGTTGCTATCTCCTTTGTCACTCTACAGATAATGCTAGCTCTTTTTAATGTTGTAAAAGCTATAGAAGAAAAACTTTATAGAATATCCTGTGCAATCTTAATTTAATCCATTATTTTTTTAAAAATAATGTTTCCTTTGAAACATTAACCATTCTTGGTTAAACTCTATATCAAGGAAGAAAAATTCAAATGTCTTACTGACATTTTAAGTAAATACCAAATGATGGCTAATTTTAGTACTGAGATGGAAAGAAAAATCATCTAAACTTCCACTTTCAAGGCTCGTTATTGGATTTTTTCAGAGTCACTAAAATAAACACATAGAAGGGGACTTCCCTGGTGGTCCAGGGGGTAAGGTTCCGCGCTCCCAATGCAGGGGGCCCGGGTCGATCCCTGGTCAGGGAACTAGATCCGGCACGCATGCCGCAACTAAGAGTTCACATGCCACAACAAAGAAGCCCGCATGTTGCAACTAAAATATCCCACGTGCCACAGCGAAGATCCCGAATGCTTCAACTAAGACCCGGCGTGGCCAAAATAAATAAATAAATATTTTTAAAAAAAATAAACAAACAAACACATAGAGGAAATAATGCATTATCTACTAGAGAGCTCAGGCTTAACAGTTTATCTTCCAATGAAAGTCTATTCAATGAGAGAAAATAGGAAAGGGAAAACATAATGGGCAATGAGAAGAGATTTTGTCCTAAAGATCAAATAGAGGAGGAAGCCAGCTTTAACACCAAGTCCTTAGTCTCTAAGAGAATGTACATTATCAGCAACATTATATTCATGGTGACCTCAACCCCATGACTATGCTTTTGAGCGAACCCTCTGAGCCAGGAAGGACCATGAACCAAGCAGGAGAAGAGACCCCATGTCTACTGAATAGGCAGTGTGTACAATAATTATGCTTCTGTGTTTCCTCCAGCATCTTTAGCAGTATGCTGTGCAGACGGTAGGTGACTGAACATCTTCAAATCAAGAAGATACTGTAAATTATGTCTCTTTCATATCTATATGGAAAATTGCATGGCTGAGAAGCAGCAATGAGTGGTGGAAATCACTGTGGACATTCTATCACATACAAAAAAGCCTCTAACTAATTTTAAATCTCAGTTTCTTCCACTGTGAAATGATAATAATAATCCCTTCCTTGCTTATTTCACAAATTTGTTATGAGCATCAAGTAAAATAAATAATATAACAATAATAGCATCTTAGATAATAAATATATGCAAAAGATGTCAAAAGCATAATTTCAATTAACTATTTAAACAAACCTATGAAATGAGTCATATTGATCCACTTTTGCAGCTGAGAACAGTGAGGCTCCGGGAACTAAAATTCCACAGATTATAAATGGGAATGAAGAAAGATTCCAATTCCAAGAGTTTTAGGTGACACCTTATATAAACGATATCAGTGAGGCTTTATTCATTAAAACCAACAAGGAGAGTGCTCTGTTTTCCTGGCTTCTTTGTTTTCAAATGATAATGATATTTGGTGATAATAACTGCAGTTCTGCTGATAAGAAAGAATGTCCATAGTCCAGTTTTAAATTAATAGTACACAAAATCACCAAACTTAACATTTACTAGAAAACTCGATGAAAATTTAGAGGAAGGAAGTTTCTCCTTTCACAGGTGAAGCTCTTTTTTCTTTTTACTTTAACCTTCCTTTAAAAGGCTGGGGGGACGGTCTTGTTACTTTTCTTTCTTCTTTGCCCTTGAATGCTGCTAATAATTGCCTTCAGTCCATGATACTGTCCCCTCATTTACCTAAAGATGGAACTTTTTAAAAATTAAAATCTGCAGTGGAAAAGGTGATATTAGGCCATCTAAGGTCCCCTTCTGCCTTTCAAAATCCAGCTAAGGGCATTTAATCTCTCTCATTCATGAAAAGATGCAAATAACCCCTTTGACCAACTGCTATCTAATTAGACCAAGAACACTAAAAAGTCACTCATTCTCCACTTACTCAATTTAGCTCTGAAAGACACAAAGGGCTGCCTGTTTTGGATGGTTTTCCCTTAGGTAGATAATTGAAATGATTCTAGTTTGGCAGCTCAAGCACTAAAGTGTCATAGTGATGAGTGTCATAAGATAAATAGAGGGATAGCTTCTTACAAATATTGTTTTTTGCAATCTGGTGTTGCATATGGATGCCTGGAATAAGTAATGTAAATTGGTCTCTTCTAATTTACATTTAAACAGGGGCTTAAGAAGGATCAGGGAGCATCTTTCTGTCTCTGAAAACTACAGCCTAAAGAGTGACAGGGATTGTCATCTGTATTATAATCATTACCAAGTTCTGAAAAAAAGATCCTTGTTAGGAATGGATCCATCTCTGCAGGGGATATCCAAGACTGTGGAGCTTGGATAAAATATGAATCAAGGACTAATGCCAAAAATCCAAATTACATTTTTAAAAGAGGGTGTTACATTAAACTAGTGATAAGCTGGATAATTACAGAGAATTTATGTATCTTTTAAAATAATTAATGACATAAAACACTGAAGATTTAAAGTCAACGTATTTTAAATTACACTTCTGAATTTACATATATCATTAGAATAAAAATAAAATAGTCTAAATGGTTAGATTAATAAGTATAAACTAAACATGGATTTGATATTTGTCCATTGTGAATATTATAAAAGAAAGCAAGAATTGCTTCTCATATTAAGTAGATTCTAGTTAACTGCAGGGCATTTACTAAAACTAATATTAATATTATCTTAGTTAACTTTTCATATATAACAAGTGCTGGGTAAATAAACCCTGTATGAAATCTGGAATGTAATTTATAATGAATTTGTGCTAATGATATTTAAAATAGTTAAAATGGAAGCTTTATTGAGAATAAATGTTGCTCATTTACTTCAAAGGGAGTTACCAAACATATGTAATTTAATGGTAATTTAAGATATAAAACAATGTTAGCTAATATAAGTATGATTTACAAATTTCCTTATAAAAATGCATTACATATGTTATATATTTTTCTTAATTGTTTATTAGTAAAAAACTTCTCAGACTCTATGGACACTCCAAAAATTGAAACAAATAACTATTTCAGAATACATACTTGTGGTGGCAGAATAACGGCCCCCCACCAAAGACTTCTACACCTTAATCCCTAGACCCCTAAATATGTAACACTGTTACATGGCAAAGGGCCTCTGTAGATGTAATTAAGGCTAGGCACCATAAAACAGGGAGATTTTCATTATTCTAGATTATCCCAGTGTGTCCAACCACATGAGCCTTTAAAGGCAGAAAACTTTCTCCAAATGAAGTCAAAGAAATGTGAAAGAAGTAGAAGAGATGAGGTCAAAGAGGAGGTCAGAAAGAAATCTGAAAATGATTTGGCCCACCTTTGCCAGCTTTGAAGATTAAGGTAATTGGTCAGCATCCAGAAGCTGAAAAGGACTCCTGGTCAAAAGTCAGTAAGGAGATGGGGACCTCAGTCCTTCAACTGCATGGAACTGAATTCTACCAAGATCCTGAAGGAACCTGGAAGCAGATTATCCTGTACAGAATGCAGCTCTACTGACACCTTGATTTTAGCCCAGTGAGACCATGTTTGCCTTCTAACCTAAAGAACTGTGAGATAAGAAATGTGTGCTGTCTTAAGCCACAAAATGTGTGGTAATTTGTTAGGGCATCAACAGAAAACTAATACTATACTGCATATAAACAAACATTTAGTAAGTGAACATTAAGATGATCAAAATTCATTTTCATAATAGAACATCATGGTATCAATATGAACAAGAATTTTGAAATTCTAAATTTTTTGAGAATAAATTCTTTAAGTATTGACATCTTTAGTCATGATATAAAAAAATTAAAAAGACATAGCATTTAAAAAATGAAATCAAGTGTTTGCATATCCAACATAAGCAATGGAGCTTACAGTTTAGGATTTTTGTAAAATCCTAAAGATTGTGTGATCTTGCTCCCCGCTTTTTTGTTTCCTCCAAAGGATTTTATCATTTTAATAAAACTATAGTTTCTTACCACAGCTAGTTTTTATTCATCAGTGATATATATTTTGAATCAATTTTAAGAAACATAAATTTGTATTCATCTTAAAATTTGATTATTGATTTTTGTTTACATACAATTCAAATTATTAAAGAAGAAAGTATTCTTATACCAAATGTCTTTGTTGTTTTATTAATACTAAAATGTGGCACCCACACATTCAGAAGTTCAATTTCTGGAAACTCAATCAATTATTTAGTTTTAACTTGCTCTATCATTCTGCTGTGAAGGGGTTGCTAATCCCTTTTCCTCAAATTTCCATACACAGGGAAGGAAATACTTCTCTCCCAGAAGAGGACGAAGAGCATGGAGTGAGCACTTCCCTTCCTTTCCCCTTCTCAGCTTACTTTCCCCACAAAAGATAAGAGTCATCTCTGCTTGGGGAGATCCAAGGGTCCAATATCTATTATCTGATCTGTCTATCAGAAATGCTCACTTTTTCTAATTATGTTTTGTATTTAGAAATCAGCATTAAATGATGTATTTCAAAGTATAGGAGAATTGTGATAAAACAATAAAACATAAAGACAAACCACTCAAACAGCTATTTAAATGTTATGCTTTGGGTGCATTACTACCTGATTTTTTAGGGGGAAGCATAAGAAAATAATCCTAATATGATTCTCTCCCTATTTTGAAAGTAAAAAAAAAAAAAAAAAAGCAGCAAATTTCCAAACTCTATAATGGAAATTCCTAAGGATCCTCAGATTGTTTACAAACCAAACATGTTCCATCTTCTGTGCTCACTTAGCCATGTTCCTACATTGGTGAAGATTTATTATCCTGCATTATATCTTTTTGTACTTATGTGTATGATCTATCCCTCCACCTCCTCATCTCTTAGAGTTTCCATGGTACTCCTGATACATTTTTCTCCTTTACATTCATTTCCCATCTCCAAGTCCTGTAGAATTCACTTCCCCAACATTCTAAAATCTGTCCCCTGCATTGCCACTACCATATCAAAGCTGCTATCACCTAGCCCTGTAGCATAGCGATTGTCTCACTACATCTAATCTTTTTTTTTTTTTTTTTCTTTGTGGGATCTTAGTTCCCTGACCAGGGATCAATCCCATGCCACCTGCAGTGGAAGCGTGGAGTCTTAAACACAGGACTGCAAGGGAATTCCCTCTTTTTTTAAATCACATCTTGTCTTCATCAAATCTCTTTTCTACTCTGCAGACTTCGAGATCTTTCCATTATGGAAATCAAATAAACTCATGCTCTGGGCTACCTCTCAGCCTCTTCTTACATCACTCACCCTCTGAGATGGCAAATGTACGGTGAACTCTTAGTGTATGCTGAACACATTGTGCTGAGTGCTTTATTTAAATGATTTCACTTAGTCCTCATAGGCCACACTGAGGTTGCTATGTAACTTGTGTCACCTGTTGCAGTTGATGCAGAACATCATTAAATAGTTTGCCCAAAGAGCCACAGCTAGTTACTGAATGCTTTCTGTTTGAAATGAAGCATTTTGAGCCCATAGTCTATATTCTGAATCATTCCATCATTTATTTTTCTCTTAGTATATATATATATTTTTGCGGTACGCGGGCCTCTCACTGCTGTGGCCTCTCCCGTTGTGGAGCACAGGCTCTGGATGCGCAGGCTCAGCGGCCATGGCTCACGGGCCCAGCCACTCTGCAGCATGTGGGATCTTCCCAGACTGGGTCACGAACCCGTGACCCCTGAATCGGCAGGCGGGCTCTCAACCACTGCGCCACCAGGGAAGCCCTCTTTTAGTATCTTTAAGTCTGCCTGTTCCTCTTTACATTCTTTACGCACCATTTTTCCTACCTGAGCCACACTCCTCTCCATCTTTGCCTAGATAGCCACTCTGATTCTCTATATCAGCTCAAGTGTAACTTACTCACAGAAGACTTTTCTGACTCTCTAGTCAATGCTGTCTTTAGACCATTATCCCTTCCTTCATAGCACTTAGTGTGAAATCAGTTACTCATGGTTGTGTTTATTCCATCAGTTCCTGTCTCCAACATTAGACATTTCATTCACTGAGGCACTCCAAGAAACAGGAGGAGTCTTGTCTGGTTCTACTCACCATTGTGTCCTCAGTGCTCATCACTACCTAGCAAGTAAGTGCTCGACAAACGTAAAATAAATGACTAAAGTAATGATTTTTTCTGCTTTTAACCATATTCTCCAACAGCCTGATCCCTTCATGTGGTACTTTACAAGCTGCCAGTAGTTTCTGATCCTCACCTCTTAGCTCCACTCTCAGAGATAGATTCAATAAAGCTCTTTCTCCTGCTTTAGTTTTAAAACTTTTAGGGAAGGACCTTGACTGGTATGGCTTGAATCAGGTCCTAGCCCTAGTCCAGTTGACTCTGATCAAAGAGACCATATCTTTTTTTTTTTAACTTTCTTTCTTTTTTTTTTTAATTGAAGTATAGTTGATTTACAATGTTGTGTTAGTTTCTGGTGTACAGCAAAGTACATAGTCTTTTCCATTATGGTTTATTATAGGATATTGAATATAGTTCCCTGTAATATACAGTAAGACCTTGCTCTTTATTTTATATACAGTAGTTTTTATCTGCTAATATTATTATCCTATTTAACACATGAGAAATTGAGGCTTAGAAAGCTTAAGTGATTTACTCAGAATCACATGACTAGAAAATGGAAGAGTGAACCCCAAATTGTCTAACTCCAAAGTTTGTGAACAGAATTGCTATAAATCCTGCCTTCTTAATAGCAAAGCTATTTAAGTATATAGAGTAACCCAAAATTTACTAGATGATTAGCTGTGTTAGTATACAGCTGCAAAGGAAAGAATTCATCTAGTATTATTCACAGAGCCTGTAATTCAAAGGTGGCATGATGGGAGGAGGAAGAAAAAAGATAGCATATACAATACATACAATACAGCAGGGGCTATCTCTGTCAAATGATGGTGAAGTACCAGATGTAAATAAACAAGACTAGAGAAACTGTATTAAACATAGCTATGCACACACAAACATACACAAGCAAACACATAACAAATAAGCAAGAAATTTTACACATTCCAATACTTTGTTGTGCATGACCTACCCTGGAGGTGGAAGAAAGTCCTTCTTCCAAAAGGGCACAATAGGATAAATCCATATATTGATCAGAAAACTGTGATTAAGTGAATACATTTTAATTTTTTTTTTTTTTTTTTTGTGGTACATTGGCCTCTCACTGTTGTGGCCTCTCCCGTTGTGGAGCACAGGCTCCGGACGCGCAGGCTCAATGGCCATGGCTCATGGGCCCAGCCGCTCCACGGCATGTGGGATCCTCCTGGACCGGGGCACGAACCCGTGTTCCCTGCATCGGCAGGTGGGCTCTCAACCACTGCGCCACCAGGGAAGCCCCCACATTTTAATTTATGAAGCTAAAAATTTTATTAGATTCCCCAAAACTATTGTATTTTAAATCTACTAAAGGGAAACCTTTATAAGAGAAAATACAAATTGAATTCATATGCTGACACTCTTTATTTTAGGGGTTCAGGAATAAAAGATAAAAGAAACTAATTTTCTATAAATCCTGGTATGTTATCAAAATGGTACATTAAATTTTCATATTGAATTATTTAACTATTTAGCACATTATAAAGTTTAAAATGACATCTCTGTTTTAAATGATTATAAAGCACTGAATGTGAATATAATTTAATAAAATTATGTAAAATGCATTACTGTATGAAGTCAATCTGATCAATTTCATAATATTACATATTATGATGTATAATACTATTAAAAATGTATTAATATAGTTCCCTTTAAAGCATTTTTTCCTCTGCCATTGGGCATATGACCGAATGCTTTAATTTATTCTCTAAACATTATCTTGACACTATTGATTTCTATAATTGTTTTTTGGATTCTTTAACTATGAAACATTTCAAGATTTCAGTGTTATGAAGTATGTGATGTGCAAATAAATTGTATTGTATGACTCTGTTAGATATCCTGTAGTTACACCAAAGAAGTACTCGTGGATTAGGTCCTATTCTAATTGCCATTTAGCCTAAATCTGATCTGTTTAAAAAGTGAGCTGAGGGGCTTCCCTGGTGGCGCAGTGGTTGAGAGTCCGCCTGCCGATGCAGGGGACATGGGTTCGTGCCCCGGTCCAGGAAGATCCCACATGCCGTGGAGCAGCTGGGCCCGTGAGCCATGGCTGCTGAGCCTGTGCGTCCGGAGCCTGTGCTCTGCAATGGGAGAGGCCACAACAGTGAGAGGCCCGTGTATTGCAAAAAAAAAAACAACTGAATTCATACCGTCCCTACTCCCTAATCCATATCTGTGTCCCCACCTGCATGTCCTGATTGTTCTTGCCATTGTTCAAGGCAAGAACTCGGGAGCTACTCTAGGTGCTTTCCTTTCCTCAAGAACATTCCTCATCTCCAGCATATAGTCAATCACCACATACTGACGGGCTTCACTTTAGATTCATGACCACTGAACTCCAGCATGCTCTCAGCAGTCCTATAGTGTCTCGCCAGTCAGTTCACTCTCTCTCCAAATAACTATTACATAATTTCTCCCCCTCTTCAGATGACCAATACCCATCTCTGGTCTTCCTTCTCAGCTGATGATTTTGCATATCATTTCTCTGAGAAATAGAAGTAATCCAAAAGACCTTCTATACTTCTTGCCTCCGCATCCTTCACCTCCGCATTAGGACCCACCTACCTTGAGTCCCCTGAAGTCAGCCACTGTATACTCCATTCAGTCTCCATTCCCTTCTCAACAGGAGGGCTCAATCTCTCTCTCGGATTATTCCCATAAACACACACACTTCTATTAAAAAATAACAATAAATTCTCTCAACATATCTCTCCAGTTACTGCTGTTTCTCCATTTCCTTTATAACAATACTCCCCAAAAAGATAGTCTACTTACTGTCTCCAGCTTTTCTCCTCTTGAAACTGAGCAAAACCCCTATGACCCTCCCCTACCACCAAGCACATAGGCCCCTGTATGTCTCCTGCCCCTTGTTTGAAGAAAAGCTGAAGTCTCCCAGGCCTCCCTGAGTCACAAAAGAGCAGGTACAAGCAGTTGATGATTAGGACAACAGAGTCAGAGACTCAGTGTCTGATGCACATTCCTAAGTTGTTTTACAGATACAATAACTGACACCAGAGAGAAAAAAAGCTAACTGCATGATGACAGACTATAGCCATGACATAAGCTCCTCCATCTTGAGCAGTACTGAATCTATGGCTAGCAAAGTTCCAAAAACTGGCCTCAGGAGAGTGTTAACACGATTGCTCATAATAATCTATATCTTTGTGGGCATCAAAGTAATTGTAGCTTATTCTGCTCATATGTGTAAGCAGGCAGCTAAAATTGCCAGCAAAGAGATGCTACAGACCCACGTCGACATCTTCCACCCTAAGAATATCGTGCCCTATGTCAACATGAAGAAGTTACAAAAGACAGACCTTTGCCCATGATCCCATAGAAATGGGATGATGTCTGACAAGTGGGGATTTATAAGCAGCTCTTTGTAGGAAACCACCCTCAGCAGGAGACACTTTTTTTGTCTTGTCATTTTAGCAAAACTATATTGTAACTAACTTTTAACCCAGGCACCCCCATGCTCTACTCATCTCAGGCCCAAGCACACCTCTCAAATCTTTTGATCACACAATACCTTACCTAAACTCTTGGTTCTCTCCTTAGAGCAAAGAAGTAAAAATGAAGAATAAGTAATTAACAGAGCACCAGATCTTTTCACCAGCTTCCCCTTCAGTGACCTCACTAGCAAAATGTATGAATGAGATAGCATCTAAAGAAAGATCATGAGGCATCGACAAGCCTGTGCGCCGTAGGAGATGGCAATGAGTCTGATCCCCTATCTCAATGATTAACTGAGATTACTTCCCCTTTTCCCTTTAAAAACTTTCATGGCTATGCAGAATCTTGGGAGTTGGTTTTGGGACACAAGTCGACCTTCTCCCCCAGAATGCCAGCTTTCTGATTAAAGCAACCCTCTGCTTCTACCAGCACGTGTGTCTTGAATATTGACTTCCGAGCAGCAAGCTGCTGGACCTGAGTTTGGTAACACTTGATTCTCTTTTGCTTTGCTTTTCTTTCTTTTTCTTTTTTCTTTTTTTTTTTTTTTGCATTTTTTTAAATCAAGGTTGTATATGGTAAGTAAAAATTTGTTCAGAAAACAACAGTAACTCGTATTATCCTCTTCAGTGGAAAAAAAAATTTTAATCATTTAGGTGAATTGTTTGATATTTGTTGAACTGTGTTTCCCTCAAAATGCATATGCTGAAGCCTTAACTCTCTGTACCTCAGAACATAATCTTATTTGGAGAAAAGGTCTTTGAAAAGGTAATTAAGTTAAAATGAGGTCATTAGGGTAGGCCATAACCAAATTATGACTGGTGTCCTTATAAGAAAAGAAAATTTGGATACAGACAGGCACACAGAGAAGACCATGTGAACAAACATAGAGAAGGTAATAATCCACAAGCCAAGGAAAGAGGCCTCAGAAGAAACCAGCCCTGCTGACACTTTGATCTTGGTCTTCTAGACTCCAGAACTATGAGAAAATTAATTTCTGTTCTTTTTTTATTTATTTATTTTTTATTTTTTTTATTTTTTGCTTTATAACAAATTTAATCAGTTATACATATACATATGTTCCCACATCCCCTCCCCTTTGCGTCTCCCTCCCACCCTCCCTATCCCACCCCTCCAGGCGGTCACAAAGCACCAAGCCGATCTTCCTGTGTTATGCGGCTGCTTCCCACTAGCTATCTACCTTACATTTGGTAGTGTATATATGTCCATGCCGCTCTTTCACTTTGTCACAGCTTACCCTTCCCCCTCCCCATATCCTCAAGTCCATTCTCTAGTAGGTCTGTGTCTTTATTCCTGTCTTAACCCTATGTTCTTCATGACATTTTTTTTCTTAAATTCCATATATATGTGTCAGCATCCAGTATTTGTCTTTCTCTTTCTGACTTACTTCACTCTGTATGACAGACTCTAGGTCCATCCACCTCATTACAAATAGCTCAATTTCATTTCTTTTTATGGCTGAGTAATATTCCATTGTATATATGTGCCACATCTTCTTTACCCATTCATCCGATGATGGACACTTAAGTTGTTTCCGTCTCCGGGCTATTGTAAATAGGGCTGCTATGAACATTTTGGTACATGTCTCTTTTTGAATTATGGTTTTCTCAGGGTATATGCCCAGTAGAGGGATTGCTGGGTCATATGGTAGTTCTATTTGTAGTTTTTTAAGGAACCTCCATACCGTTCTCCATAGTGGCTGTACCAATTCACATTCCCACCAGCAGTGCAAGAGTGTTCCTTTTTTTCCACACCCTCTCCAGCATTTATTGTTTCTAGATTTTTTGATGATGGCCATTCTGACTGGTGTGAGATGATATCTCATTGTAGTTTTGATTTGCATTTCTCTAATGAGTAAAGATGTTGAGCATCCTTTCATGTGTTTGTTGGCAGTCTGTATATCTTCTGTGGAGAAATGTCTATTTAGGTCTTCTGCCCATTTTTGGATTGGGTTGTTTGTTTTTTTGTTATTGAGCTGCATGAGCTGCTTATAAATTTTGGAGATTAATCCTTTGTCAGTTGCTTCATTTACAAATATTTTCTCCCATTCTGAGGTTGTCTTTTGGTCTTGTTTATGGTTTCCTTTGCTGTGCAAAAGCTTTTAAGTTTCATTAGGTCCCATGTGTTTATTTTTGTCTTTATTTCCATTTCTCTAGGAGGTGGGTCCAAAAGGATCTTGCTGTGATTTATGTCATAGAGTGTTCTGCCTATGTTTTCCTCTAAGAGTTTGATAGTGTCTGGCCTTACATTTAGGTCTTTAATCCATTTTGAGCTTATTTTTGTGTATGGTGTTAGGGAATGATCTAATCTCATAGTTTTACATGTCCCTATCCAGTTTTCCCAGCACCACTTATTGAAGAGACTGTCCTTTCTCCACTGTACATTCCTGCCTCCTTTATCAAAGATAAGGTGACCATATGTCCGTGGATTTATCTCTGGGCTTTCTATCCTGTTCCATTGATCTATCTTTCTGTTTTTGTGCCAGTACCATACTGTCTTGATTACTGTAGCTTTGTAGTATAGTCTGAAGTCAGGGAGCCTGATTCCTCCAGCTCCATTTTTCGTTCTAAAGATTGCTTTGGCTATTCGGGGTCTTTTGTGTTTCCATACAAATTGTGAAATTTTTTGCTCTAGTTCTGTGAAAAATGCCAGTGGTAGTTTGATAGGGATTGCATTGAATCTGTAGATTGCTTTGGGTAGTAGAGTCATTTTCACAATGTTGATTCTTCCAATCCAAGAACATGGTACATCTCTCCATCTATTTGTATCATCTTTAATTTCTTTCATCAGTGTCTTATAATTTTCTGCATACAGGTCTTTGGTCTCCTTAGGTAGGTTTATTCCTAGATATTTTATTCTTTTTGTTGCAATGGGAAATGGGAGTGTTTCCTTGATTTCACTTTCAGATTTTTCATCATTAGTATATAGGAATTCCATAGATTTCTGTGCATTAATTTTGTATCCTGCAAATTTACCAAATTCATTGATTAGCTCTATTAGTTTTCTGGTAGCATCTTTAGGATTCTCTATGTATAGTATCATGTCATCTGCAAACAGTGACAGCTTTACTTCTTCTTTTCCAATTTGGATTCCTTTTATTTCCTTTTCTTCTCTGATTGCTGTGGCTAAAACTTCCAAAACTAGGTTGAATAAGAGTGGTGAGAGTGGGCAACCTTGTCTTGTTCCTGATCTTAGTGGAAATGGTTTCAGTTTTTCACCATTGAGGACGATGCTGGCTGTGGGTTTGTCATATATGGCCTTTATGATGTTGAGGAAAGTTCCCTCTATGCCTACTTTCTGCAGGGTTTTTATCATAAATGGGTGTTGAATTTTGTCGAAAGCTTTCTCTGCATCTATTGAGATGATCATATGGTTTTTCTCCTTCAATTTGTTAATATGGTGTATCACGTTGATTGATTTGCGTATATTGAAGAATTCTTGCATTCCTGGAATAAACCCCACTTGTTCGTGGTGTATGATCCTTTTAATGTGCTGTTGGATTCTGTTTGCTAGTATTTTGTAGAGGATTTTTGCATCTATGTTCATCAGTGATATTGGCCTGTAGTTTTCTTTCTTTGTGACATCCTTGTCTGGTTTTGGTATCAAGGTGATGGTGGCCTTTTAGAATGAGTTTGGGAGTGCTCCTCCCTCTGCTATATTTTGGAAGAGTTTGAGAAGGATAGGTGTTAGCTCTTCTCTAAATGCTTGATAGAATTCACCTGTGAAGCCATCTGGTCCTGGGCTTTTGTTTGTTGGAAGATTTTTTATCACAGTTTCAATTTCAGTGCTTGTGATTGGTCTGTTCATATTTTCTATTTCTTCCTGATTCAGTCTTGGCCGGTTTTGCATTTCTAAGAATTTGTCCATTTCTTCCAGGTTGTCCATTTTATTGGCATAGAGTTGCTTGTAGTAATCTCTCATGATCTTTTGTATTTCTGCAGTGTCAGTTGTTACTTCTCCTTTTCATTTCTAATTCTATTGATCTGAGTCTTCTCCCTTTTTTTCTTGATTAGTCTGGCTAATGGTTTATCAATTTTGTTTATCTTCTCAAAGAACCAGCTTTTAGTTTTATTGATCTTTGCTATCGTTTCCTTCATTTCTTTTTCATTTATTTCTGATCTGATTTTTATGATTTCTTTCCTTTTGCTAACTTTGGGATGTTTCTGTTCTTCTTTCTCTAATTGCTTTAGGTGCAAGGTTAGGTTGTTTATTCGAGATGTTTCCTGTTTCTTAAGGTGGGATTGTATTGCTATAAACTTCCCTCTTAGAACTGCTTTTGCTGCATCCCCTAGGTTTTTGGTCGTCGTGTCTCCATTGTCATTTGTTTCTAGGTATTTTTTAATTTCCCCTTTGATTTCTTCAGTGATCACTTCGTCATTAAGTAGTGTATTGTTTAGCCTCCATGTGTTTGTATTTTTTACAGGTCTTTTCCTGTAATTGATACCTAGTCTCATAGCATTGTGGTCAGAAAAGATACTTGATACAATTTCAATTTTCTTAAATTTACCAAGGCTTGATTTGTGACCCAAGATATGATCTATCCTGGAGAATGTTCCATGAGCACTTGAGAAAAATGTGTATTCTGTTGTTTTTGGATGGAATGTCCTTTAAATATCAATTAAGTCCATCTTGTTTAATGTATCATTTAAAGCTTGTGTTTCCTTATTTATTTTCATTTTGGAGGATCTGTCCATTGGTGAAAGTGGGGTGTTAAAGTCCCCTACTATGATTGTGTTACTGTCGATTTCTCCTTTTATGGCTGTTAATATTTGCCTTATGTATTGAGGTGCTCCTATGTTTGGTGCATAAATATTTACAATTGTTATATCTTCTTCTTGGATCGATCCCTTGATCATTATGTAGTGTCCTTCTTTGTCTCTTCTAGTAGTCTTTATTTTAAAGTCTATTTTGTCTGATATGAGAATTGCTACTCCAGCTTTCTTTTGGTTTCCACTTGCATGGAATATCTTTTTCCATCCCCTTACTTTCAGTCTGTATGTGTCTCTAGGTCTGAAATGGGTCTCTTGTAGACAGCATATATATGGGTCTTGTTTTTGTATCCATTCAGCCAATCTGTGTCTTTTGGTGGGAGCATTTAGCCCATTTACATTTAAGGTAATTATCGATATGTATGTTCCTATTCCCATTTTCTTAATTGTTTTGGGTTCGTTATTGTAGGTCTTTTCCTTCTGTTGTGTTTCTTGCCTAGAGAAGTTCCTTTAGCATTTGTTGTAAAGCTGGTTTGGTGGTGCTGAACTCTCTCAGCTTTTGCTTGTCTGTAAACATTTTAATTTCTCCATCAAATCTGAATGAGATCCTTGCTGGGTAGAGTAATCTTGGTTGCAGGTTTTTCTCCTTCATCACTTTAATTATGTCCTGCCACTCCCTTCTGGCTTGTAGAGTTTCTGCTGAGAGATCAGCTGTTATCCTGATGGGGATTCCCTTGTGTGTTATTTGTTGTTTGTGCCTTGCTGCTTTTAATATGATTTCTTTGTGTTTAATTTTTGACAGTTTGATTAATATGTGTCTTGGTGTATTTCTCCTTGGATTTATTCTGTATGGGACTCTCTGTGCCTCCTGGACTTGATTAACTATTTCCTTTCCCATATTAGGGAAGTTTTCAACTATAATCTCTTCAAATATTTTCTCAGTCCCTTTCTTTTTCTCTTCTTCTTCTGGAACCCCTATAATTCGAATGTTGGTGCGTTTAATGTTGTCCCAGAGGTCTCCGAGACTGTTCTCTGTTCTTTTCCCTCTTTTTTCTTTATTTTGCTCTGCAGCAGTTATTTCCACTATTTTATCTTCCACCTCACTTATCCGTTCTTCTGCCTCAGTTATTCTGCTATTGATCCCATCTAGAGTATTCTTTATTTCATGTATTGTGTTTTTAATCGATGCTTGATTCATCTTTAGTTCTTCTAGGTCCTTGTTAAGTGTTTCTTGCATTTTGTCTATTCTATTTCCAAGATTTTGGATCTGGGAAATAGAATCTTGGATCATCTTTACCATCATTATTCTGAATTCTTTTTCAGGTAGACTGCCTATTACCTCTTCATTTGTTAGGTCTGGTGGGTTTTTATCTTGCTCCTTCTCCTGCTGTGTGTTTTTCTGTCTTCTCATTTTGCTTATGTTACTGTGTTTGGGGTCTCCTTTTTGCAGGCTGCAGGTTCGTAGTTCCCGTTGTTTCTGGTGTCTGTCCCCAGTGGCTAAGGTTGGTTTAGTGGGTTGTGTAGGCTTCCTGGTGGAAGGTACTAGTGCCTGTGGTCTGGTGAATGAGGCTGGATCTTGTCTTTCTGGTGGGCAGGTCCACGTCTGGTGGTGTGTTTTGGGGTGTCTGCGGACTTTTTATAATTTTAGGCCACCTCTCTGCTAATGGGTGGCGTTGTGTTCCTGTCTTGCTAGTTGTTTGGCTTAGGGTGTCCAGCACTGTAGCTTGCTGGTCGTTGAGTGAAGCTGGGTGCTGGTGTTGAGATGGAGATCTCTGGAAACTTTTCGCCGTTTGATATTATGTGGAGCTGGGAGGTCTCTTGTGGACCAGTGTCCTGAAGTTGGCTCTCCCACCTCAGAGGCACAGCACTGACTCCTGGCTCCTCAATTTGGGATGATTTGTTGTCCATTCATGTATTCCACAGATGCAGGGTACATCAAGTTGATTGTGGAGGTTTAATCTGCTGCTTCTGAGGCTGCTGGGAGAGGTTTCCCTTTCTCTTCTTTGTTCTCACAGCTCCTGGGTCTCAGCTTTGGATTTGGCCCCGCCTCTGCATATAGGTCGCCGGAGGGCGTCTGTTCTTCGCTCAGACAGGACAGGGTTAAAGGAGCAGCCTCTTCGGGGACTCTGGCTCACTCAGGCCAGGCGGGAGGGGGGGGCACGGAGTGCGGGGCGAGCCTGCAGCGGCAGAGGTCGGCGTGACGTTGCACCAGCCCGAGGCGCGCCGTGCGTTCTCCCAGGGAAGCCGCCCCTGGATCCCGGGACCCCGGCAGTGGCGGGCTGCACAGGCTCCCGGAAGGGCGGTGTGGACAGTGACCTGCGCTCGCACACAGGATTCTTGGCGGCGGCAGCAGCAGCCCCAGCGTCCCACGCCCGTCACTGGGCTCCGCCCTTTCAGTCGTTACTCGCGCCCGTCTGTGGAGCCCCTTTAAGCAGCGCTCTTAATCCCCTCTCCTCGCGCACCAGGAAACCAAGAGGGAAGAAAAAGTCTCTTGCCTCTTCGGCAGCTCCAGAGTTTTCCCGGACTCCCTGCCGGCTAGCTGTGGCACATTAGCCCCCTTCAGGCTGAGTTCTCGCCGCCAGCCCCAGTCCTCTCCCTGCGCTCTGACCGAAGCCCGAGCCTCAGCTTCCAGCGCCGCCCGCTCCGGCGGGCGAGGAGACAAGCCTCTCGGGCTGGTGAGTGCCGCTCACCACCGATCCTCTGTGCGGGAATCTCTCCGCTTTGCCCTACCCATGTATGTGGGGAGTTTCTTGCCTTTTGGGAGGTCTGGGGTCTTCTGCCAGCGTTCAGTAGGTGTTCTGTAGGAGTTGTTCCACGTGTAGCTGTATTTCTGGTGTATCCGTGGGGAGGACGGTGATCTCTGTGTCCAATTTCTGTTCTTAAGCTACCCAGTTGGTCAAACTTTGTTATGGCAGCCCTAACAAACTAACAAAATAATCTTATTTATCTCCAAATAATACACTTGCATTGTCATTTCCTGTTTTTTTTCAGATTTAGGCAATATATATTGACTTCATCCTAAAAGAAGATAATAATTTACATCATTTTCACCACTCTCTCATCCATACCTTCATACATCAGCAGCCATGCCACCCATCTTCTGAATATAGTTACTGTATTTTATCTATCTAAGAGGCCATCGCTTTTTAAGATGCACTATCATTTTATGTACCACTAACAAAGAAAGATACTACCAATTAAACTATGACACAAAACTTTTTTATCACTTAGACTTTCTACTGAAAGAAGTCTTTTAGAATTAACCAGACATAGGTTTTATCATGTATCACTTACTCAACTTGAAAATATAAGCAAAATAAATTATTTTAAGGTAAGCCTAATTTTTTCAAATTCAGAATCTGACTGTTGCAAATCACTTGTTTGACTTGCAGTTTTACTGTTTTTCCAGACTACCACCCTCTGTAGCATCAATAATGTTGATAGTGCCATTTTCATAAAATAATTCTTAAAATACTGAATGACTGTGATGTTAGTCTCTTAATCCAGTTTTGCATTATGTATAGCTAGGTAGATTTTCCATTCCCTTTTTGGGAATATCAGTAAATAATTCTAGTTCACCACTTTACTTTATTCCCATACCACTGGTTCCTTACATATGTATATATTCATGTAGCCACTACCAAATCAAATATAGAGCACCTCCAGTACACCAAGATGCAGGCACCTGTTGATGTGCATTCTTGCATAGGTAATGACAATCTTATTATGAATTGCTGTCTGGCCAAAAATTTTGTAAGATATCATTTATTATAAGACAATCGTAATTTTTAGATATGTTAAAATGTGCAGAGTAAAATTAATAAAACTCAAAATATCTTTTTGGTTAGATCAATATTCAATGTTTATTATTAGAATCATATAGATGCTAATCATTGCAGAGGTGAATTTACCATGAAATTAATGAAGATCCCCCCACTAGGATGGGAATCTTCAAAGCCCCTGGGACAGGACCTCACAAAGTGCTCATGTGATCACATTTTTTGTAAAAATTATAAAAGATACTTTAATTGCCACCAGTTAACTGGCCGTTTTTACTCTGACTTCACATGTATTGTCTGTCACATTTCTTTTCATGATTTGTTAAACATAATCATATTTGTAGGGGAAGCTGACATGAGGATACATAGAGTTTGGGTTTAGAGGAATATCTTTATTCCTCTAGTAGTTTGCAGTCACTTCCATGTACCGTTAAGATGTTGCTAGCCAGCTTTTTAAGCTGTCGTTATTACTGTTAACTGCCAACTCACTGGGTATCATGATCTGAAGTGCAGCGTGAAATCTTATTGCAATATGAAGGGGTGCTAGGGTGCTGAACACTGGGAAGATGGAGGAGAAAAAGAGTTTGAAATGTATGGAGCCTGAAGCTAGTCTATGTAATATAATACATGGAGGATTCAGTTCTCATCGAGGCCTACTCAAAGTACTGCTGTTCTTTTAGAAATATACTCCATGCTGCAGCTCTATCCTGACATTGACAAATATAAAATTTATAATACACTAATACAGCAAGGACATCAACAAACTGCTTGAGAGCTATTGATTCAAAAACTATCGAAGATCAGTCTCTGCCTCAGAAAATTTGAAATATCCTGAAATCTTACTACTGATATATGAAGAAAGTTTGATAGAGATTTTTTCCCCAAATTTGACAAAAATCTGAAACTTTACTTGACATCAACATTATTTAGCTAAAGGAAATATTTCTCAATTATCAATAATAAAGCAAAAATTTTGATCAGCTGTGCTAAAGGAAAGACTGAATTATATGTTTTTCCTCTCTCTACAGAAAATGATATTACAATATTATTTTAATAAGAAGAGAAGATTATAACATATATAGCCAAAAATGTAGGTAAAATGTATTACTGGGATATGTGTCAGGAAGTTAATTAATAAAGGTAACATTTTATTTCTCTGGATATTGTGATGTTTGCAGTATTTTGTATGTTTTTAATTTTGTAATTTTTGTAAATTATCTTATTCTAAGTAAATATTTACTTACAACAAATTTTTGTAACTTCACGTTCTTTTTTAGAAAGAGAATCCCCATAATTGTATTCACTTCTGTCCCCAGGAAGTCTGGAATATTTCCTATGATTACCTTTTCTTTCCTGCATACTGGCCTGCTTGCAATCTTTAAAGCACATCCTGCTCCTGGTTCAGGCCTTTGCCTCATCAGCATGTTCCTTTCAGACATAGCAACATGGCTTGCTCTGCACTTCCTTCTGGGCAATACTCAGAGACAATATATTAGGGAGAACTCACTCACTATCCTCTATAAATAGCACCTCTACCTACACTAGAGTTGTTAGGTAAAATACAGGACACCTGGTTACATTTAAATGTCAAATCAACAATAAATAATTTTTTAGTCTAAGTAAATCTCCCAAAACGCATGGAATATACCCATAGTAAAAATTTATACATTGTTCGCCTGAATTTCAAATTTAATCAGGGATCACATCTTTTTTTTTTTTTTTTTTGGCTAAATCTGGTAATACTGCTCCCACAGTTTCTATTCCCTTACTCCACTTTGTAGCACTTATCACCATGTAATATACTAGACATTTACTTTTTGTTCCTTCCCATGTTTCTCACTAAACTGTGAGCTCCAGGGTAGCAGGGACGTTTGTCTGTCGTTCACTGATGTATCAAGCACCTTGACTGGTGCCTGACACATAACAGGCACCCAATGAATATTAATTTAAAGATTAATGAACAAGCAGTCTAAACCTTACAACTTTACCTCTTAATATTGCTCAAACCCTCTCCTTTTTCTATTCTAGTAACTCCCACTCTAATTAAGGGCCCAGAATATGGCTATTGTGTTCTAACTGGTCTCCTTGCTTCCAGCACACTGTTTTGAAATCCACTCACTATAAATAACTGATTGACCTAAAACACAAATCTAAACAAACCACTCCCCTGCACAGACTCAACAGGACTACAGCAACTAGAGCAAAAACTCCAAGCACCCTGGCATGTTACTTGTGGCCTTCTTCATGGTACCCACACCAACCTCTCCATCTCATCTACTACAGCCCTCCAATAGGTCCCCATCCATAAGTTACCCTTCACACCTCCACATCCATACTGATTAAGTTACTTCTGCACATAGCACTCTCCCTACCCCTTTTGTCACCTAAGTCTTTCATATTCTTAAGGACACATGTCAAGTACAATTCTCCTCCAGAAATCCTTCCCTTACACCCATGGGCTGAACTCAGTATGTCTTTTTGGAGGGTTTTGTTGTTGCTTGTTTGTTTGTTTGCTTCTGTACCTCTATAGCACTCTGCATATTTCTGTCATGGTATAGTCTATATTGTATTACCTTCCTCACATCCCATTTCCACTGAGTTTGAATTTTTGCATGCAAGTCTCAGGGGGATTTAGAAATCTCCCAGATCACTATGTTACTAGATGTGGTCCTTATTTGGGAAGGACTACTCTAGTTTAGGTCAATGCTGAGTAACTGTGAGGTTCTGATAACTTATTCACCCTATGTTAAACCTTTTTGCCTGATAGAACTCCCCAAGACAGATGGGGAGAAAGAAGTTTATTTTGCCAATGTCCCAGGAAAGTGCAGTTACTTGAAGGAATTTTTCAATTCATAACTCCACAAAACTTCTTTTAAAAAGAAAAAATGGAAATATACCACTATCGCACACAATTTTTCTCTCTGAGTCCCTCTTTTCTTTCATTAGAGATGATCAATTAACAAAGAATCAATTAAATAATTTCACACAGCATTTCACCTGCCAGGAACTTTAAAAAAAAACATGCTCACTGCACACCTTATTCCACTCTCTTACACAACTTTTTCATCCTATTAGATTGCCCCAAAATTGAGGAACCTATTTCAATTTTTTAAAGTTTCCTAAATTAAAATAACTTCACGGTAAAATATAACCCAAAAGAGGTGTATCAAATGTAGGATGTTGAGTAGAAAAAAGAAAACTGTAGTGTCCCAAAGGAGTCTGAGAATAAGGTCTGAGCATTACAAGATGGAACCTTCCATCAGATTGCTGTTCAACTTAATTATGGTTTAAGATATGCACATATGAAGTTAATATTCAGGATCCTGGTGATTTAAAAAGCAGCAGTCGACCGCTATTTGAATTCATAGTCTTATAAACTATCTTTCCCGATGAAACAACTAAGCACAATATGATATCAGTGCTCAGATTTCTGGAGAGAGAAAGCAGTGGCCCTATTTTTTTTTAATGATGCATATGTAATTTGAATTCAAAAGAGGGAAATTATGTAAATACCAAGGGGACACTACAGAGCTTCTAACTTTTCAGTCCCCAACCAAGTAGAAATTCCCACTTAGCTCTTTAGGTCTATTTGGAATGTCATTGCACACAGACCAATGTCATGCTCTTAAAACATTCTCTGAGCCTCGGGCTATGCTCAAGTCTGTCATAACTTTGCATGGTCAGAAGTGGAGATACTAAATTAAGGATGAGACCTAGACTGGTTTGATTGAAGCTTCACTGATAATAACCCATTTCTACCTGCCACTCCTCCCCATGGTTGCTAATCAACACTATCCAGGGACATATGCCCCAGGGAAATAAGAGAAATAATTGTCCTCTCCAAGCCTCCACTCTGGTTCAAAGAAGCTCTGACCCTTGCTTTCTATGTCTCAGCAGCTGCTTTCCACAAATGTCCAGTGCAGACCCCACCTTCCCAGGGTCCAATAAATCTAGGCAGGCACCACATCCTCCTAGAACTTCCTGGCTCTTCTGTGTTGGACAGTTTGGCATGGGATCATTCAGTTTTATCCTCTGAATCCTGCCTTGTCACTGTCACAAGGAAGCAGCTTGGCATAGTAGAAAGACTTCAAGCGTTTGGAGTCAAGTCTAGACTCCCTTACTCACTCACGGCCATGTGACCTTGGATAAGTTACTTAACTACTCTGGATCTTTGTTGTTTGTTTTCCTAGGTAAATATAGATGCATTTTACTTATAGGATTGTAAGCACAAAATGAGAAAAATATGTAGTACAGGGACTACCATATAAGATGTGTTTGGTAAATCTTAGTTCCCATCACTGCCATGGAATGCACTCCACCAAGAACAAAGTCAATGTCACTGAGGTTGTGTTGTGCTGATGGACCTCATCAGGGCAGTTGACAGAGCTCTTAGTCAAGCTGTCTCTACCACCATGGCAAGACCTGGATGCTTCACCCTCTTGAGCTTCATCTCAGATGTATATAACCCATGCTCATTGTCATGCTCAAGCCATCTGGCCTTCCCTAAGTTGAAACATTTTGAGCTCTTGCTTTCTCAATTTTGCTCATACCCTTCGCCTGACTCTTCATTGAACTACTCTTTAACAAAATGTTGGTACTATGACTGTCTCTTAATGAATACTCAATATATATTAATTATTTGTGGTGATATTTTTGTTAATTAAAGAACAGTAGCCTCAGTGTTATAAGAGCACACGGTACCTTCATCTCCCTTTGCCTTGGTTTTCTCAACTATAAAATGAGAAAACTAATCAAATGTACATCATGTGTGTTACAAAGATTAAATGAGTTTATAGATGTAAAGTGCCTGAAGTGGTACCTGGAACACAGTGCTAAAAGTGCTAAATCATTTCCAGAATTGATATTTACTCCAGTCTAAGCCATAGACAACTTCAGATTAACTGATTAATTCATCTCACTGAAGCCACAGATGTAAGGAAAGGCAGAATCTGTGCAGCCTGGATTAAGAGCCCTGCTGTCATACACAGGGTTAAAGAAATGTCTGTAATTCCTATTTGGTGAGAATTAGTATAATTTGATACTGATATTACCTGACAAGATGAAAATGTTGTTCCACTAAAATCCCTGGAGAGATTATATCCTCAAAAAGTTTTGGAGGAAACTGTATTTTCACTAACAGCATGTGACTATCAAAAGGTATTTTAAACCCATGATGACCAAACTGATCAGAGATAACCAAATATTTAAGAATATTCTGGTCTAATGGATACCAAAGCTTGTTGGATAAAATCCATGCCAGTTGGATTTATCATAATACGTAAGTCAGCAAGTCCCTGGATTTGTCTGATATACTTTCTGCTCTGTATTATCACAACCCTTGGATAAAGATTCATTTCAGTACCACAACTAGTAAGAATTTTTTATATTATTCTACTACAAATTCAGAGTTTTGAACTGACAATAAACTCAATGTGTCTGTTTATAAAGACAAAAAGTTTTTTAAAAATCCATGTTAGTAGAAAACTAAAAATAGCAAATGGTCCCATATTTATATCTCAGTAGTCAGAATACAAATAAACATCCTTGGTGAAAACACACCAGTGCTTTCAATTAAGGTAATATAATTGCATGCTTTGAAGTGGAACAATGGAAAAATCTGACAATCCATTGTATTAATATGAGACACAGACTTTAGAGACATATAAAAAATAACATTTGATCTTTGTAAGGCATCTGCTTCTATATACTTTTTGCATAACATTTATGTATTGTGTGTAAACACACACATTAGATAGATAAATAGATAGCTGGATAGATGAACATATGTTAAAGAGCTCAATGAAATATGGTGCAACCCACTAATTCACTTCAGTAAGCCATTTCACTGCTATTGCTACAAGTTCTATTGTCTTCTGCAGTTTCATCGTTTTCAAGAGGTGGTAGAAAAACTTTACACATTTATACTCAGTCAATTAATTTACTTACCTGGCACAGATCACAAAAGACTGATGTGAAGGTAGAGGACAAAGTCTCAAATAGCCTAGACAATGGTGTAAAAGCTGAGAGCAATGATTTTTATCCTATGTATGTCTTCAAGTGTTTTATTCATTTATAAAGTAGAGTGCAATGTATAACCATTGAAGAAAAAATAACAGGTCAGATAATAGTCTTTTGTAAATAACTATTTGGAGCACAGAGTTGTTTTCCCAATTCTTCATGAGATTCCACTATTATTTTGTCATCAGTTTTCAAGCATCACAGTTCCCCTTCTTTGCTCTCTAAATCAACTTAAACAAAACTAAGCATTATTTGCAAATTTCTTTGTTAAGAATCCTAGTTTCTGGGACTCTGACTCTGCCTACTGCAGTATTTGAATCTATAAAATTTAATTAAAATTATCACTTAGATTTCTTTATCAAGAAAGACTGAGACTTGGAGTTCAAGATAACTAGGAAGGTGGGGAGGGCATTTAAGGTAACCAATTTGGTGAATGAATAACTAATATTCCAATACTCATGGTCGTAATTTATAGGCCTGTAGAAACTCCTTTGTAAGATGGATTGTAGGCCAATGGTTATATACTACAAAAAGAAGCTTCATTAGAACATTTGGTCTAGATTTAAAAATCAAGAAGCAAGGAAGGCAGCAGTTCTAGAAGAGAGCAAAGAATTAATCACAGTTGCCTTGCACCCATCACCAATAGATCAGTTACAATTAGGGAAGTTTTAATTTCAATCTCTCAACTTCTGCCACAATCACAACAAACTGTCCTCCTACTTTTATCTGAGGGGTTTTTTTTAGTATTAAAAAAAAAAAACTTCAGCCACTTTGTAGTACATAAAATTATCCACAATATCTTCCATTAGAATCGAAAGTCCCATAATGCAAACATGTTACAGTATTCCAGCACAGAGTAACTTTCTGTAATGTAAAATGTTATGACATGAAATTGATTTATTCATAACCTACACTGCTTATGTTGTGAACTATTCAATTTTGTGGATGTAGATTCCTTAGTAAAATGTATATGTTGAACCCAAAGATACATTTCATCCAATCGTTCCTAAGGATTTTATAAACATAACTCTGAAAGGCCTCTTGGTACTCATGATCAGAGTTTCGGTCTGACAGTTCTGACAATGAAACCAAAATATCCATCAGTGCAACTGGTATGCAAAAGGTGTGCTCTCAGTGCATGGCCATGAGTGCAGTTCCTGCCTTGCTGGAACCAATGTGGTAACTGGACACTCTGGGTCTCATTGTTCTGTTTTCATCAATGTATAACATCACAGAATAAATCCATCAACAGAATTTTAGGCTCAGGTTTTAAAAATTGTGTCAAAGATGTAATTGAGCAGTAATAAGTGTACACCATCCAAGAAACTGAGTCAAGATGTAGCATTATTAAGGGCATTAATTTAAATAAAGTTAATCAAAATTAATTAATAACAATTTTAAATTATTAATTTTAAAAATTAATAAAATTTTAAAAAATAAACTAATGATTTAGGGATAAGCTATATTGTTTCTGCTCTGACTGTATCCAGTGTACCAAACCATATTGAGTTTAGATGTCTCTTCAACACAGATAGTTTGGCTACTAAATATATATAATCTGGAAGGGAAATAATAATCATTGTTTCTCATAATTTTTTTAAATTGGTCATTCTTTAGAGTTACATGTAGGTGGAGATAAACATTAAATAAGGAATTATTTTTAAGAAAGGAAGGTGAGAAAGTTAAAGTTTACTAAAATAAAAAATGAGGGGGGTATACAAGTAATCTAGGAGCAGGCATCATTTATCAAATTGCCTTTTTCTGCCAGGAAAATTCAACATTTATCATTCTGCTTATGTTTCCCCTGTACAACGTTTCAGGGGTTAAAAGCTTTGTGTTTCAGACTCTGAAACACTGGAAAAATCATTCAGCTGGTTCATTTAGTGGTCTTTGTAAATTCTGAGAGACATTTGAAGTGTTGTGGTGGGTTTAGAGTCCGGTGTTTGAAAGCCTTGGCACTCCTGGGTGAAGCCATCTCAGATACTAAGATGGAAATACAGCAAAGAAAAATAATAACACATTAAATTCTAATTCATTGTTGTCTTAGAGCCGGAAGGCCTCTGAGAAGTTTAACAAAAGACCACTAAGCAAAACATGCTTGAAATACACTCCAAAGAAGAAAAAAGTAAACAATGAACCTCAAATAGTTCAAGGCAAGGCACACTAACAGTGTGTTGGACCACAAATAAAAGTCTAAAGAGAAACTAAAAAGCTTTGAGACTGACGTTTAGAATGGTGCATATGAGAAGGGGAAGAATTTCTAGTTAAAGTCCTTTAAGATCCAACAGATTACACATTTTGATGGCCAATAGTATCATTCTGACCTTGACTGCTGCTGTAGGAAATAGCTGGGCATTCAAATATTGCCATGCATTTGCTCCACATTGGTCAGACACTGACAATAATGATGGTACAAGAATAGAGGTCCTTTTGCTGTATTCTTTGTTCTCTGTGGGAGAAAAATCCGAGAAAGATTTTCTATTATACACCAAATATCATTCTTTCTGGCAGTCCATAATAGTGGGGAAAGGGAAAGGATAGTTAAGCGAGGAAAAAGTTTACCTAGGGAAATATATACATAAAGAAACTTCAGTTTATCACGTGCCAATATAGTCTACAATTCTACTAGGTACTTTGTGTGAATTTATATAATTCTAAAAACACTCAGATGTAGGAATTATTAATTCTATTTTGTAGACATGAAAACAGAGATGGAGAGCAGTAAGACATTTGCCTAAGGCCATTCAGTGACTGAGCAATAGAAGCAAGATTTGCACCAAAATCTACTGAGTCCAAAGCCCCAGTCATTAATCATTATGTTTTTCTATCCATTATTAAATTTCAAGGGTTGTGAGATCACCTCAAGTAAGTCTAAGCATTTTATCCACCTACTTTAGGCAAATATTATCTAGAACATCCTAGATCCTTTGTATGCTACAGAGAAGTAGCTGACCTCTAGGTGGCTTTAAGAATCCACCTATGGGGCTTCCCTGGTGGCGCAG